>NC_138822.1:80694005-81294005 GCF_965178545.1 Coloeus monedula | reverse complement strand
CTTATGTATCTACACTGTAATACCCATTCTCACATGCTGCTCAGCTCCTTTCCTACTTCGGTCACAATTTCTCCTCATCTTATGTAGATGATTCCAGGCAAAACCTGGAGAATGTAAAAACATGTATGAACATTTCTGCTTGGCTTTCATCTCTGTAGACTGAGCTTAGGAACCTATGGAGGCATGCTAGGATTGGTGACATTGAAGGTGCCTGTGCTACTGGGTGCTTTGAAAGCATAAATCTTACCTGTGGGCAGAGTGTAAACCCCACAAAGTCTGCTTTTGCATTGCGGGTTTTTTTTTAGTTTTGCACACTCCCATTTTTCTCTGTTGATGTTACCACTGCTCATATCTCCCTTTGCCCGTGTTTTAAGCATAGAATGTGAGTCCTCATAACTCTCCCACAGATGTAATTTATTCAAGAATCATGGAATCAAAGAATAGTTTAGGTTGGAAGAGATCTTCAAGACCGTCTAGTTCCAAGCCCCATGCCAGGGGCGAGGACACCTTCCTTTAGGAGGTTTTGACTTCACAGAATCTTATGACTTATCTACATTCAGTTCTCCATTCATTTCTCTCTGGCTTTGGCTACAGAATTTGGATGGTGTTTGGTACACATCAGCATTTCAGAATAGCATATTTAATTCTTGCTTTACTGAAGATGAAAAATTACAGTGGAAAATTTTCATTTTTGGCAGATATCGACTAAGTACCATAACCTTTTCAATGAAGTAGTTCTTGTCTAAGGAAGACTAATCTCCATACACAGAAGCTGTCCTACAGGGACAAAATAATTGTAGATTTTGTAGAAAAAACCCAAAGCAAACATTTCTGGTTTAGACTGGATTTTGTATGAACTGGAAAAGTCAAAAATACTCAGTTAACAGAGAAGCAATAATAAAAGCAAAGTGACTTGAAATTACCCATAAAATGGAGCACTTTTAGTTTTGCTGTGATTCTTTGCAGAAAAGTCAAAATGAGGTAAAAAGCATTAATTGTTGGGAAGAAAATCCCTCGAGGCACTGACATTTCACAAACGCTTAGTGATTTACATAGCGCAATTGCTTCTTTGGCTGGAAAATCTTCTAAAAAATACCATTTCTCCTGATTGAGCCACACATTAGAGACAGGAAAAATTCACAAATTTCAAAGTCCCTTGAGAGTTCTGCAGATGAGGCTAGTTTGATATCCCCCAGGAATGGAATACAGAATGTATATCACCATTATTTTAGCACTATTTGATCCACAAGAAGCCAAATTTCTTATTTACAAAGGTAATTAAAAGAATTATATAGAGATGTTATTTTGATCCAAAAAAACCCCATTTAACTAAATTTGTTTGAGGAACAAATCAAAATCTTAATTCTTCCCCTTTTTTTTGACCACAGTCGTACAGTCTGTCACCAAGACCCACTGCCTTTGAATAATTATATTCACTAGGAAATGTTTACTGTGGTTGTACAGAATACTTGGAGAACAGTGACTTACCTGGACTACCCACTACCACGAGGCTGAAACTGCTCTTCATCCAAGGCATTTTAAAGACAACAAAGCCAAAAGCCTTTTGGAAAACCTGATAGCAGAATCACCTATACATTATGAGGCAGAAAAAGGATTAGAGATTATGTCCTTTACCTCAACATTTGTACATAGCAACCAAGACACCCAGCTGTGTTTTGTGTTTTTCTTCACATTTTTAAGCACATTGGAGTTAAACTTTGATAGCTCAAACATGCATACAAATATAAATAAAAGAAGTACATATCTGTAAACCTGACTTACATAGATTAATGTCATACATCTCATGTACACCTACACACATATACCCATATACACACACACATGTCTCTCTATGTGTATTTGTATATATGTGCAAGCATGACCTTGCAAGTGTGTGTAAGTAAGCTTTATATAGCTATATATAGTTATTTAGGAGCATGTATATGCAATCTGATGTCTTTCTCCTGATAATAACCCAAATACTCAGTCCAGAGTAATTTCTGAAACAACAAAATATTGGAAGATACATTCCCAGTCCATTTTCTTTTTCACTGACAAAAATATGTTTTATGGCATTACAGTACAATATTAGTTTTATTTTATCTCCATCACTTCACAAAGTAGATAGTTTAGTATTTATTTTTAATTCTGTTACTTCTCTTTGATCTGTGAAAAATTTTCAAATGCCCTCATTTTCCTTCTGGCAAAATATGGTTTTAATCACAAACAACTGCAATGAGTAAAATATTACAGTACCTATACTAAGGTTTAGATCAAGACCTACTACACAAAATGAACAGTATGAAATAAGATAAATAGCATAATCCTGGGGGAAAATATAAGGTATAAACATCTTAAATACTCTTTGGACTATAAACTCCAAGTAGAACATTTTCCTCCCCTCATTTTCACTGTAATCTCACTAAAGAACATAAGTCATCTTTTCTTTCTTCTCTCCAAGTGGAATCAACAGGCTTTCAATGATTCCTTCATCCAGGCTCCAAAATAAAAATAGACTTTTGGATGTCTTATTCAATATTTTCTCTAAATAGTTCAACTGTTAAGAAGTAATTTTGCAGACTTTCTCTATAATAAGGGTTTCACCTCTGGAAATTGGACACAGCTAGAAAACCGTACTACTCTCCATGTTTCCTGTGGAGAATGCATATTTCTGGTGTCTGTGAATACACAAATGCTTAGCACTTACTCTGAGCTTTCATCTTTGACATGTGCTGAGAACATCAACTAATTAATCTTCACAACCCCCTGAGGGATAAGTAAGCATTATCCCTGTGATGTTTGCTGTGCACACAATAGGGAGAGAAGAATGGAAATTGCTTGTGTTCCTGTTCAAAAAAGAAAAAAAAAATAGTTGTAGAGATGAAGAACTGAATTCTGTGCTTTTCTGGAGTGCAGTTACCTGTTTTAAAGGACCTACTGACCTTGGCTGGCCTTTTATTTGGTTTTGGCCCATCACCGCACTTTGTTCCCATGTACAGTTTCAAAACAAGCCCTGCAATTTAGGCATGTGGATTTTTTTTTTTACTATATGCAGCAGGAAAAAAGACTGTGCAGCAGCCCTTGGCAGTGGATTTTATCTGGGTACCAGATGCTAGAGCTGTGAACATCTCAGATGCTGTTTTTCTTCTTTTAGTATTAAAGCTTATGTTCTGTCAGATAGCACCTTCATTTTTCAGAACTTTCCTGAAGCTTAAGTGCTTTCAATTGCCTACAGTTCTTTCCACTAATTCATAGTTACAAGCCACCCATAGTGTCCAGCCTTGTTTGCTTTGAGGTTGAGCAAGTGTAGAACTATTTATTGACAGCTCTTGCACTACCTCACCAGACTTCAATCCTCTGTCTTCTGTTAATGACGGCTCTTGGTCATTGTATGTTTTTGACAATTTAACTGAGGTTAAAGTAAGTCACTGTCTTGTCATTTGGGGATTTGGCACTGTTATCACCTT
This sequence comes from Coloeus monedula, assembly GCF_965178545.1. Lineage (NCBI taxonomy): Eukaryota > Metazoa > Chordata > Aves > Passeriformes > Corvidae > Coloeus > Coloeus monedula. The sequence goes on along the minus strand of NC_138822.1, from coordinate 81,290,538 downwards.
TAAAGTAAATTACCCTGCTTTACCAACCACAGAGACCCATATAAACATGGAGCATCTCAAGTTGGAAGGGATCCATAAGAATCATTGAGTCCAACTCCCTGAAATGCTCCCTAAATGCTTTTCTTGAGATAATACATGGTTGATATAGTCTATATGGTCATGCTATAGTCATGGAACCAAGAACAGGAAAGGAATATATTGCTGCTTACTCAATTTATTTGGGATTTAAGAGTCAGTTGGCGGAACGATTCCCAGCCTGAGTGGCACAGTCTAGCAGAAAAGTAAGTGAGGATGAGTCAGAGCCCTTAGCTAAAATTTCCAAGCTGTGTGTAACAATTGCATACATCTCAGCTTCCTACTGAGACAGAACTTCATCCAAGCTGGGGTTACTGGTTGTTGTAAATGTTACATAATGACATAAATACTACAGAAAAAAGTTTAAAACTTTTTTTTTTTTAAGTTTAACTATACAATTGTAACCAAAGGCTATCTGAACAACTTCTCTCACAGAATTAGCCCTTGTTTCCTGACAGAAGGGGCTACAGCAAAAACCCACTACTATACCCCACAGTGTGTGCATACCCAGTGAAGAAATCTAGCCAGTAGCAATTTTTCATAGCCGACTCATGTGTACTTGAAATTGAGATTACCCAAAGTATCAAAGGAATGGAATCCAAAGGAATTAGTTTCCTTTATTTTCTAACAGTTAAACTCGGGGGAAAAAATTATAAATAATTTAGAGTTTGAACTCCAGACCCTTATGATCGAAAACCTTGGCCCACAGCTTGCGTTTTTACTAAAGTAAACATCATCAACCAGACACTTTGTACAGGAAACTTTTAGGCTTGTTGTTGGACAGAGGACAATTCTAACAATATGAGTGGATAAGTATCCAACCAAGCACTCAGATTAGGTGCTAGAGAAAATGTTTTCTCCCGTAGTTTTAACAGCACAACCCAGCTCAAGCAAAGAAGCCTGAAGTTGTGCTATTTCAACAGCATTTGCCTTGTTTCTCCCAGTCATTTTCAGTCATTTCCAACTGTATATTTAATAACGAGGAGGCAGGAGACAGTAGCTTCCCTAAATTATTCATTTCAGCCCTGCAAAATATCTCTCAAGATTTCAGTGCTTCTGTTTTGTGGTGTTAATAATTCAGAGCTGCTGGAGAAGCAAAGCTTGCCAATTTAGAGCTTACCTTTTGTTTCCTTAACAATATTACACTTCTCAGTCTTGTCCTGGTTGCTCATATGATCCAAACCTCAGCTTTCTCACACTTTCACCAACAGAAGTAGGTTACCTTTCACTGAGAGGAATTCTTGTGTTCATATATTCTTTCGGATTCAGCATCCAGAGTGTTCCTCTGTTTCCAAATATTTTGGAAAATAAATAAATACTACCCTCTGGTGTTTTCCATTTGTAAATATTGTTATGGTATCCATCTCTATGTTTTACTTCCTTCCTAAGTGTTAAAAGGATTCACCTATTGCTGAGAATCATTGATTTTCATTCAATCTTGGAATAGTTAGAATAGCAGGGACATAAAATGGAAACATGAACTGCAGTCTACTGAATGTAAAGTATCTCAAATTCACACAAAAACCCATCCCTACTAAATACAATCATATTTCTAAGCTGCTTTTGAATGTTGTGTATAAATAATATATTTATACAATAAATAATAATATATTAATAGTTCCATGTTTGACACAGGTGGGGCTTCCACTGGCCACAAATATTGAAGGAATATGTTACGTGCTCATGTTCTCTGATTTATTGGAGCCTAGTGCACCACTAAAAAAGGAAAATCTCAGCTCCCTTAGCACCACCCTATATAAATGTTGCATGAACCACTGAAAACAGTCCTCCAAAGAGTGGTTAAGGTGATCACCCAAGGGCTGGGTGATCAAACCTGTGTCTGAAACCACACCCTTGTAACTGCAAACAGAAAGAGTGAGGTTTGCACACATGTGCACGTCCTCACACATGCACATCCTGGAGTGTAACACTATGTTTTGTATAACATTAATCATTTTTTTTAATGTATGACATGCAGTAGCACCTCTGTGCAGAGAGCCCTGAACTTGTCAGCTGATATAATCCAGTGGGAGTTGCTGTTGTGTCTTTTTCCAACATCAGCAATGCGTGCTTGATCTAAAAGAACATCTTTCCAAAAGGTGCATGAAGTCTCAGTCTAAAGATTCTGAGTGGAAACATCTGTATTCTTCTGTAAACAATTAGTTCCATTTTTATTCGCCATCATGAAGAATAACTTTTTTTTTCCTTTTTGATTGATGTCATCTTACCCTTCCAGCTTCTGAACTTCCCCTTTTGTGAACATAACCATCAACAAAGATTTTCTTCCTCCTGACAATCTCTTTTGTCTGTGTACATATTTAAAAGAATTAACATATTTAACAGAATTAACATGTGACTTTGATTTTTGATCATCACACTGAGCACACAGAGGGAGACAAATGAAATGAGAAATGTAAAATAAAGCTAATTAGAGGAGAGTCTTTCTTGCTTGAGGTAGAATTTGATCAATATGTCAAAAATTTATCATGTCTTTTTCCCAGAAGGAAATCTGGACTGCATATTTCACTGATGGGAAGTTACCATTCTTTGTCTCATGAAATACAAAACCTGAGTTCTATTTACATCATATCCAAGATGAAACATCAAAAATTCAGACAAATTCCTTAAAAAATATTGAGATTAATTCAGAAAACAGTGAGAAAAACTGCAATTCCCTTATTTGCCTTTGCTTAGCTTCTAGTTTACAGATCCTCCATGTCCTTCTCCTGACTGTTTCCTGGCTTTGCCATGGTATTGTATTTGTAAATTCCATTGAAAATAGTAGTATTCTGAATCTTGTTTCTCAATTTATTTTAAATAAAAAACACAGAATATCACAAGATGCAAGAAAGCTGTCGACATAAGGACATTTTCCAAGCTTTCTCATCAAGGCATGTGCTGAAGAAAGCTGGATTCATAACAACTTCAACTTAAAAAAAACAAAGGAAACAGAATAAAAAGACAGGACTTCCTTCCTCCAAACTAGATTATTTTTCCAACCTCTAATTTTAAAATTTTACATGCCTAAAACCATATGTAAAATCAGATTAGACACATACACACATATATGATTTTCTCACAGATTGTTTACGTGCACAAAGCCTTTTTCATGTGGCGTAGCTGAAGTGTGAAATCATTTGCAGTAGTATCACAACTAGACATAAGCACCAAAGATAGTCATGGGGGTCATCAATTTTCCTCTCTCTTGATGTACCTTGGTGACAATTTTAGACTGATAAATATATTTTATGTAGATAAAATAAGATGGATGACATTGCATGCGACTTCCCGAAAGGCAGCATGTTGGAAGCAGTGGCAGAGAAAGGCCTGGTTTCCCCAGCATTTTCCCTCTCATCCTGTCAGCTCACATCTACACCAGTGATATCTTCTGTCTGGTAAACCCTTGCTGTGGTGCTGGATGCTTACTTAGGTTTCATATAGAGTCACCTAGGGAGAATGCAAATTTTGACAAGATGAAGAAAAAAGACCTGTGGAGAAGTAAATTCAGCTCCAATCTTTCCGCTAGAACAGTTCAGTCAATCTCATTTCAGTAGTTTTCTCCCTCAGCTGTGCATCTGGTCTGATGCCTCTAATTCATGTTCCTCATGCTGTCCCAGTACTTCTTGGAGACATGGAGCACATTCCCAGCAAATTTCATCAGTGGAACTCTGCTGATATCAATGTGTCTCTGGCACCCTGAATCTGAGGGGATTTGTTTTAATGTCAGATAAGCAGCACACGGAAAAAGGTAAATTCATCTGTTGCCTTCTTTCTCCTTTTAAATTTATCTATCATATCTGGTTATTTATTTGATAATGCACAAGATTAACTGTGTTTTGAAGGCTTCAGCACTGCACACAAGTAACAGAGTTTCCACTTTCACTCTGAAATTCTTTGTTGCCTTTTTGTTTTTCCCTTTCAGGAAAAAATATTGAGGCATATTTCCAAAGACAGTATGAGAAATTCCAAACCCTGAAGCTGATAGTTCCATGACAAAATCCCCAGGAGGTGTGGCAACTGCAGTCATTAATGTTTTTCTCATTCACTGAGTTATTTGAAAATGGAACTGTTTCCCCCTGATTTTGCTACAGGACTATAGAAGAACAAGGTGGTTTCATTCCCTTCAAAGTAGGAGTACCAAAATCGGGGTGAAATGTCCAGAACCAAAAAACATGGTATATGTTCACAGGAAGATTTTGGCCGTGGCAGTGACTTTAGTTTTTCAGGATGCTCAGATGATTCAGAAGCACAAGGATTGGCTTTTTCACAGTCTGAATTTCATTATTATTCAGAGAACACCAATGTCCAGCATTGTTTTCACCAACTCTTTCCTGACAGACTTCCCAGATATGTCACCAACACTGTCCACCTTCCCTTTATGGAGATAAACTTTATGACAGGTTTAGATTTCTGGGTAAATTAACCAGAATATGCTTTATAACTGCCTACTTTCCAGCAATTCTCCAAACAGAGCAATTCCTTTGCTTTCTGCTCCAAGGAAAAGTATCAAAGTGTATCTCAGAGTAGGTGAACATATAGCCCCATATACTTCCTAACAATGGAATCTAATATATAAAAAACCTTTACAGAGAAAGAAAAGTTTTATTTCCAGTCTGACAACCAAAATAAATGTGATATAGGTTGTATTAAGTTGCACAAATCCTGCAGCAAGAGTGAAAATAATGTAAACTTGTAGCTCATTAAGTTTAATAAAATAAAATTGAATGGCATGGTTATGAGACCAAAGGTAGAGAAATGGGGGAATTGTCTGAGCTTTTCTTTTATAATCAGTTTTGGTGATGATTGAAAAGCAGACGAGCACACTGGAGTTGACTGTTCAGTGCTGGTAAAGCTCCCACATTCAAACATGGCAAGATCATACACAAGAATGAATTTTAAGCTTCAGAAAGCTGGAGGTGGTGTCAAGAAGGTTAATAAAGAAAGAAGGGTGAAAACATAAGCCAAATTATGGTTGAAACAAGCGGTATTTCACAAGTATTGGAGCATAATTTTATAATAACATAATTAACCTGTGGAACTCTCCACCAAAGAGTAGAAGTAGGATTAATTACATCCAAATAGTAATAGCTGGCATAATTTCACAGAAGAACAAACACATAGATTAAAATCACAAATAGGTTGAAGCACTTAGTAAGCACTAGATGGGATAATGAAGGAATCTCTCTGTTCTGATGACAGACCAATTAGCTAGATGTTAACAAGAGAAAGGTTGTTGTAAAGAACTTGACAAAGAAAATAATTTGACCCTCCTTACAGAAAGACAAACTATTTGTGTATCGTTTTGTGGACCACACTGAAATGATAGGACTTTGCAGAAAAATGGGGCAAAGTGCAGTTAGGAAATTTCTTTGTTGCAGTCAAGTTGTACTGTGCTAAGGTATAACATTTACTGGAGTGAGGACTCTGCTTGCTGAGATTGAAAATAAAAATAAAGACATGACATTTTTATAAACTGTAACTTCAGACTGTTTGTAAGACCTAGTTTTAGTTAACAGTGCACTGTACAATGGAGTTTCAGCAATAATATGACTATAGTTATATTATAATAAGTGATGAAAGAAGTAGAAAAAAAGGCATTTTAATCGCTCAGAAGAACTACATTCTAATGCACTGATCAGAGGTACACAGAAAATTTCATGTGAAGTGGATTAAACAGGACATCCATTTTTATAGGGTTTTCCTCTGTTTGAATAATGACTTTTTCTGTCCCTACAAGCCCATGCTAAACTAAACATTTCAATAACCATTGCAGTATAAATTTATCTCTTATTTCTCCTTAGTGAAGAACAGGAATTTATCTCTTTGGTGTGGATGATCATGCCAGGAAAGGTAAGAAGTTTTAATTGGGCATTACCTAATCTGCTGATCTAGAGCAGGATGTTTTAGAAAAATACAAGTTGCTGTTTAAGTACTCCAAAGAATTTTCTGAACTGTTTGATGTGAAAAATTAGGTGAGAGTCTTTGCAGGAAGACATGTGAAGGGCAAGGAACAAAGTCTGTGCTCTGCAGCACAGCCTGATGTCAAATCACAGAAAATGGATGTTTTCATGGCATAAGGGCAGTGCTGTATTTCATAACTTTGAAAACAGCTGTTTCTCATAAAAGTGGCATGGCGTTAAAAAAAAAAAAACTAAAAAGAAGAAGAAGAAGAGGGAGAGGGAGAGGAAGAAGGAGAGGAAGAAGGAGAGGAAGAAGGAGAGGAAGAAGGAGAAGAAGGAGAAGGAGGAGAAGGAGGAGAAGGAGGAGAAGAAGAAGAAGAAGAAGAAGAAGAAGAGGAAGAAGAAGAAGAAGAAGAAGGACAAGAAGGACAAGAAGAAGGACAAGAAGAAGAAGAAGGACAAGAAGGACAAGGACAAGAAGGACAAGGACAAGAAGGACAAGGAGAAGGAGAAGGAGAAGGAGAAGGAGAAGGAGAAGGAGAAGGAGAAGGAGAAGGAGAAGGAGAAGGAGAAGGAGAAAAAGAAGAAAGAGAAGGAGAAGAAGAAGAAGAAGAAGCAAAAGAAGCAAAAGAAAAAAGAAAAAGAAAAAGAAAAAGAAAAAAAGAAAAAGAAAAAGAAAAAGAAAAGAAAAAGAAAAAGAAAAAGAAAAAGAAAAAGAAAAAGAAAAAGAAAAAGAAAAAGAAAAAGAAAAAGAAAAAGAAAAAGAAAAAGAAAAAGAAAAAGAAAAAGAAAAAGAAAAAGAAAAAGAAAAAGAAAGAAAAAGAAGAAAAAGAAAAAAGAAAGAAAGAAAAAAGAAATGGTTCCTCTCTTAGAGCCTGAGCAGAAAAAGTGGAACTGGAGGAAAGACGACTTCCCTGCCTCCCTATTTCATTCCATAACTGCTGGCAGCAGATTCCTATGCTTGTACTTGTGTTGTAGGTAGGCCGTACAGCAGTACCAACTTGTGTCTTTGGATGGCAGCAGCATCCTAAGGACATGATTCAACCCGAAATGCCCTGGTTTGTACCGATTTCACACAGCCTGGCTGCCACTGGCCATGGTGCTGAGCTTGAGGCTGGTTGAGAACGGACCCAGCTGACACTATGGGGATGCTTGGGAGGCCTGGCAGGAAGGTGGGGACCTTCTTTCATAGGACTCAGAAGGACAAGGAATCAAGTCTTGTCCAGTTGCAAGAGCAAGAAAAGAGTTGTGTATTGATTGTCTTCAGCATCAACCTGTCATTTTTATTAGGCCCAAAACAATCAAAGTATTCTTGCTACCTTCCATTCTGCCTGCAGCATGACATAAATGTTAATAACAAGAGATTAAAAAAAAAAAAAAAATCAAAGTACTACAAATATTGTTAAAGAAACAAAAAATATTGCTGAAATGTTACTAAAAGGATGCTTTCAACAGTGCTTTTTCTTTTTTTCTTCCCTTTTTCAAAGAATTGTTTTTGTAGCTTGTCTCCCTTGGGCCAAATTATCATATTTATTCACTTCCACTTCCCTTCTTACCTGGGGTGTTACAGTAGCAGAGGTTTAAAAGGTCTTCACAAAATTAGTTCTGACCTGAGTCTAACAGGAAAATAACGGTAAGCTTTTAACAGGCTTCAAGCAAACCTTGAAGAGATTTGTCCCCTTGTATTTGAACCCCCAGGGTTTACAAGCTAGCTGCAGATCTGATAAAAAGTTCATTGCAAAATAAGCTTTAATAAAATAGGCTTATTCCAGCAGCAGGAAAATCCCAAAGTTAAAACAAAGTTTGAAAGGTCTGTTTCCTTCAAATAATAATAAAAAAATAGATATATTTGTAATTTAATGTTTAATTGGAACTTTTATGAGCAGTACATGATGACAATGGTCCTAAAGCCTACATTTTTCAGAAGCTATTTTCTGAAGAAAGCATTTCAATGTATCATTTTTATATAGCCAGAGTGTGTTGTGTCTCATTATGGCAGAATGGAGCTTTGCTTTCATGCATTTTTAAAAGAGCTTATAGTAAACATAAAGAAGTTACAATAATATTTGTATTGGCTCTCTAAATCAAAACCAGGGTCCATAAAACTAACTCAATTCTCTGCAGCCTTTGAATCTCCTCCAGTCTCTGAGCTAAAGCTTCATGGCAAATACTTGCTCTGTCCCACCATGGGCTGACTCGGTCAAGCAAACACAGATGCTGTAATCTCTAAGAGGGATTATTTTATTCCTTGTAAGAACAAAATCACAGACCTTGCCACCAAAGTTCCATTCACTATGTTAACACAGATCAAAACCAAGAAGGTCAAGATCTGAGGCTTTAAATCTCCCAGTGAAACAGGCTAACAGCTCAAGGAAAAGTTTTCCCTCTGGCTCAGCCTAATGTCTTTTTGAAAATATGAAACTCACAGTAAGAGGGAGACTATGAGGAAACAGACACAAATTCCACTTTGAATTATGGAGAACTATTTTTGGGACATTTCTACTCACACAGAAATATGGTTGGCTACAGACATGCTGTTTTCTTATTGTAAGAAAACCCGAATTTCCTCAACTTAGAGACAACAGCAAGGACAACAAATGCATTTAAACTTCAGATCACTGATGTACAGTAATTTCCCAGTTGCCATGGTGAGGAACAGATGACCTAAACAGATGAGCAAGCAATGTCAGGCAACAACTCTCAAGTGAAAAAGTTGAAAATTGCTAAAAGGATGCTAAAGGCATTATCAGGAATGTTTGTGTTCCAGTATTAATCACTGAATCTTGAGTGGTTTAATAGGAAATAATGACTCCTTTAAAAGACTTTTTAAAACCAGATTTTGCAGAAGACAGTTGTTTGCCTTTTGAGCTTTCTTTTCAAGAGAACTGTGACACTCCTCTTTTTAAAGCTGTTTGAATGCAATGCATGTCCATAGCTTTTACAAACTTAAGCTGATCATTAAGCTGACATGTTTAAAGTATATTAGGGCAGGATTCAGAGCTAGTTTAGGAGGTAAAGATAGTCATCTTCTTGAGAGACAGTCTCATCTCCCAATGATTTAGTGGAGAGACTGTTAATGCACACATAAATGTGTTGTAATTCCAAGGTTAATCTCAGCCACCAGAGCTTGACTGAGCAGCCACTGTGGAGAATTCCAGCATGCTTTGAGAATAAAGAAACCCAGCAAATATTTGTGATTCCTCCAGAGGGAGGCGAGTAGGTTATCTGTTACATATCTCTCTTCTATGAGATACACTGGACAATTTAAAACACTCTTAGAAGTCTCTTCACAGCCTGGTAGGCAGGTGCTGCTTATAGTATGTGGGGCATGAGGATGGGATGCAGAGTTCATTGGTACTGGCCTTGTTTGGCTCCCAGTGTGCTGGATGGGGACCAGTCACATTGGAACAACAAGAACACACTATCAGCCGCAGTCCAGAAAGAAGATCCAGTCCAACACATCAGTCCAAGGCTCTGCCACGACCTCTCTGTAGATCACAGATTCTTACAATCATTCAGGTTGGAAAAGACCTCTTGAGTCCAATCATTAACCCAGCACTGCCAAGCCCATCATCAAACCATGTCCCCACGTGCCACATCCACACACCTTTTAAATCCCTGCAGGGGCGGTGATTTCACAACTGCCCTGGGCAGCCTGTGCCTTGACAACACTTTGGGTGAAGAAATTTTCCCTCGTACCTAATAGAAACCTCTTCTAGTACAACTTGAGGGTATTTCCTCTTGCCCTATCCCTCTAAACTGGTGGTTGCCAGCCTGCACATAGAAGAAAGGAAAACTATTGATGCACATCTTTCTCTTTTCACACATGTATATGCAACCCTTAAAATAACTGAAAAACAAAACTAAACCCACCTCATACATAATTTTAGTCAGAGTCTCCCTCTGGCTCAGACTTACAAGTTTTGGTATGACAGCATTTTGTGGTTGTTTGTTTGGGGGTTTTTAAGAGAAATTTTTGTTTCCTTTAATCTTTTATTTATTGGAATGCCATCTGAAAGGTGCAGCAACAAATTAGACTGACAGCTAAACAATGTAACTCGATCTGTATAAAAGTATGTCAAATATTTGAGGGGAACAAACTGAAGAAATAGCTTTTTGAAAGTATATTTTGCCCCTTGTGAGAAATCCATCACCCTTGAAGATCCTTTAAGCAGTGAGGCAGTGTGTGGTTCAATAAAGCTTTCTGTTATAGTAACATTTACCATGCACTGATATTTAGTACAATTTTTTTTTTTTTTTCCCTACAGGCAAATTGCTATTAATATACAACATAAACATCAAACCTGCAAATAGAAAAATGTAAAGTCTTCAGCTTTCCAAAAGTTTCTTAAAAAAATATTTAATTTGTACACATCCATTTAAAAGCATAACCTATACAATCATTTAACAGGTGAGAGTTGTGGTGGGTAAGGTCGAATTAAATAATAGTATTTCTATGCTACATAAATATAAATGTGCGCTATTAATTTGGGGGCATGAAATCATATCCTTCATAACACTCTGTAACTTAAACATACCTCAAAGCATTCTGATGTTAAAAAGATATAATATTCAGGGTTAGCTCGTTTCAATTTATTTGTAAATAACAATCTTTTTCCTTGCTGACATCTGCCACAAGAGGGAGAGATGAACACAAAATAAGCCATTAAATCAATTCTACAAATTTGAGGTCTCTAAAATAAATGTTGTAATAGATTTAATTATAGGACATGATGTTTTTTTGAAAGACTGTTATTTAAAACAAAAAAAAAGAAAATAAATACAACATTTTGGCTCTGTAGTGTAGTATTTTATATCAGCCCATTACGAAGATGTCAAACATTATCTGAGCTTCCTGTGTCCCTCTGAAAAATGAAGTGCTTTTCCTGATGGCATGATAATTGCATTCTCAGAGGGTGCAGGATTTAACTCAATGTCCTACCAGCACTGTTGTGGATTACACTGCAGCAAACACAGAGGCAAATAAATTTCTTCTCTCTCTTCCTCTGGAAAACAAAGAAGGGACAGCACAACATTTAAAGGGATGAAGCAAAGCTCAACTGACTGCGTCTTGGAAAACAGAAGGGATTTGCTTTTGCTTTAATATATGTACACTTGGAACATCAGGCTCTGCCAGTAGATAGAATTTGAAATAAAGAACTCTGAACTATAGGGTTGCAGATTTTCTGAGTTAAAGATCTAGATAATGTGAAAAAAATATTGCTTTTTCCCAAGAATAATGAGAATAAAAACAATTTGTGAGAAGGTGCAGTCCTATACTATGCCCTCACCCTCACAGACTCATGTCATGACTGAGAGTGGACAAAGTAGAGTGCTCCAGAGGAGAGGAGTAGTCTTTTAGAAAGTTAAAAATAAATCAGATCTGTGAGAAATTATCTGATAGAGACTATAGGAGAATCTGACAGAGGTTTGCCAGGTAGGGCCATAGTTTATGACCAGGCTCATGAGATCTGTCCATTGCAAAGTAATTTTATTCACATTTACTCAGTTTTCTCCTGGCATCGTGATTCCCACTCTACCTGTCTAAACCAAAGTTAATCTTCTCTTCAGCTTTAGAGGACCCTGGATTTGGGACCAAAAGATGGATGCTAATTGTTATTCTTTGTTATTAATTCCTCATGGTAACAGCACTCAAAAGACTGTGTTCCAGGCTCAGAAGACTGGAAATAGAGAAAGGGAACACCTTTCAGTTTTTTTTCTGAAGACCATACCCATTCATAGAATTTGTCCAGAAATAATGCCATGCCCTCCAGTACTCACTTTTTGACTGCAGTTAGCTGTGAGCACTTTCCTAATGTGACAAACTGTATTTCAGAACAAAACCAACTCCAAGTTCTCTCTTTCTAGGAAATTAGGTAGCCCTGCTTTTCAGGCAAGAAGAGAGAGGTGTAGACTAATTTCTGTTGCCATGTCAAAATCCACTGTTGGTGAAGTAAGGCGTGGTAGCAGTGAGGATGTTATTCTGCTGTGACAGAGCAAACTGGGAGATGGACACAAAAAAGTTGTGATTTAGCCTCTCCTTCATCAGCCACCATCAAAAGTTCCATATTATGGAAGAAAAGGAATTTTTTTCCTAGTTTCCTAATATCCTAATACAATGATAAACATTTGACCTGCCACAGGTTCTCCCTTTCTATTTTCTAGGCAAAACAGCTCTACTTCCCATGGACACTGGCGCCTCTTTAAAGGAACAGTCTTCCCTGTTTCTGTAATTTTAAAAACCATTTTTTTCTACTGGAGTATTTTTAACTTGTGCTCTGCTAAATAATTTTGTTATTTTGAAAGCAAACCCTTAAGTAACTCACACGTATGTCGTCAAATTCTTGACTATTGCTCTCCAGCTCTATTTTTTATCGTCTTCAAATACACATTCTGCCATTTGCAGATTTCCTCACATCCTTCTATACTGCCATCAGACAGGGACTTTCTTTCACTTGCTACAATGTTTGTTTCTCTAGTGAGAATTTTTCATAATTGACTATTGTTCAATAATCATCAACTAAGAGCCTTTTTCACCATTTTAAATAATCTCCATCTTGCTACAATATGTTTTTGTTTAAATGGACTCAGCAAACAATAGGTAATGAGAATTTATATTCTTGTTAAAATCAAAATTGCAATACCTCCTGGTTTTTTGTCTATCCACAGCAGTTACAAAGTCAAAGACCTTCAGTCTCTTGGTAATTTTCATTCAATACCTATCTTTAGATGTCTGTGTGTTGTCCATATAAATATGGAAGAGTTTAGACGAGTTCTGGTGGAAAAGGATTCAAAAATTGATTAAATGCAGTGAATTATTTCTTTCCAAAGCCTACTGAGTTAATCAAATGCATTGTCTACTAGGAAAGTATATTGGTTTTATCATAATACAGGATCATAGAATCATAGAATGTCTTGAGTTGGAAGAGATCCCCAAGGATTCTTCCTCTTTTTGTTCATTTCACTACAGCTTACTTCTTACATTGAGCTTAAACCCCTCATTTTACAAAGTGCAGTTTGGGATAGCTCTCTTTTAATTTGTTTCAATTCGATATTTATTAGCAATATTTTTGCTCTGATGCAGACAATAAAAAGACGTGTGAAACAAGCAAAAAAATTACCTAATACAGCTGTTGGGATTAGAAGATCATATAAAGCTAAATATATTTTGTGTTACTGTTTACCCATGGGGTTCATCTAAGCAGATGAGAAATAAAACAGATTTTTTTTTTTTTAATGAGCAAAGGACTCCATTTTATATGTGTATCTTTATGTTTACTTTAAGATACTTTGAGGAATTTTATAGATAAAGGATGATATTTTAACAAGTAGCTAATACAAAAAAATTAAGAAAAAATAAAAATGTGGTATAACTTCTCCTTGCTAAAAAAAAGGCAAGAAGGGAATACCTACAACCATTTTTTTGTTGTTGTTGGATTTTTGTGAAGGAAATAAAAGTTTAGGAAATTCATCATTTTAATTCATCGCATCAAATTCAGCAAAAATTTGTTCTACAGTGAGATAAAGACATAGAAATAGATAGAGTGGACTATATCAACTGAACATAAAATCCTGCAAAATTTCCCATAATACAATCATTTGTTTTCTTTTTCATTGATGGTACTAGAGGAATTTAGAAGTTGGCCCTAGGCTGTGGCCAAGCAGATTCTACTTCCCCTTGAAAGGCAGAAGCTGAAGGGCTCTGCCATATTGTGATCTTACCACAAAGTTTACTTATTGGTCCAATATCTCACAAAAAAACTCTGTTAATTCAGACACCCTGACCTAGACTACACAGAGTTCCCTTGAGCCGCAAAAATAATATTAAAAATACACAAAACCAACATCAAGCTGTAAAACATTCAAGCAATGTATCTTATCTCTGCCAAATCTAAAGGTCTGACTTCAAAAAGGCAAAGCAGAGGTAAAGGGCAGCAGGGAGGGAGAAGATGTTTCCGTGTAAGAATAACACTGCACTGAGGGAAATTAAATGGATGATGGAATGTCGTGAGGCAGTGTGGCCCTGGAGGAGAATGTAGATCAATGTTTCCAGATGTAAACGAGAAAGTTAGTTCCTAGTATGCATGCATATTCAACTACAGTTTTGAGAATTGTTCTTTATTCCTTTCTCTTTTTTAAGTATTTGAGCAACTGTATGAGAAGTGTGCTGTGCTTTGAAATAACATCCCTATATGAAGTAAATTTCAGCTTTGGTATCTGCATAATGGCTACTTTAAACATATTAATGTGCCATAGAAATCAAACTGTCAAGTGAGAGAAAAAAAAGCATACAGGTGACATAAAACAGTGAACAGAGTGAAGAGGAAAGATACTGAGATTTTCCCAACAAATTAATATTTAATAAGCTACTTACATTGATTATGAATGAGCTGCAAAGTTGCAATTTGCAAACTTACTTTTGTTTTGCTAATTAGGCATGAAAAATTAAAGTTTTCATTGTGTGGTGACACAATGACATGGAAGAAAAAGAAGTAGCTTAATAAGGATAAAAATAATATCTATATCTCCAGCACACTAGTCTTTGATAAAATACTCATATTTCGTATTTTTTTGTTATATATTGTGTGGAAGTCTGCAGGAAATTCTTTCTGAAAGAGAAGTATGATTGTAATTGCTGTATAGGGGCCTACCAGGTTTGTTACAAGAGCTTTGAAAGGCTCACATAATTAGTGTTTGTAAATCATGTTAGTATAATCAGAATGCAATTACAGAATTGAAAAGTGTTATTATTACTATTATTATTATTAGTAGTAGTATCACATCAACACATCCATTAAAGGCATACAAAATCACATTGTAATTCAATATGAATCTTTTTGACATATACGCAAACCAATTCAGCTTTTGCTCTTGCAGTTGATGATGATGGCTGGGATGGACAATGAAACGACTGAATATTATGCTGCATATTTTTATGGAAACTTCTCACATATTGAGTGGAATAGTGGTTACAGTGTCATGTTCATGTACTCTACTGATAGAAAAAATGTACTTGTCATCACAGTTTATGAAATACAACTCTCATCCACACCTATTTTAGAAATACAAGAGCACAAGTACAATCTTATCATCCTCATATTATTTGCTAAGCCCAATTATATAAGTTTGTGATAGACTATTTAACTGAGGCATTCTTAAGAATGTAGAAGTTTGATGTGCCATATCAAAACAGAGAGGAAAAAGCAGCTTTTTTTACAACCTGGGTCTGCATTTTCCAGTCCTTGATCTTGAAAGAATGAGCTCTTTTTAAGAGATTAAGTCCTCGGCCAGTTTAGACTAACTGCAACAGCAATACTCCAGCACATCTCTGTTTGTGGTCACCAGCAGTAAAAGTCAACACAATGGGATATACATGCATCAGCGCTTGAGGCACAGAATTGATTGATATGATAGCTGTCCCCTGTGTGTTCCCCTTCCCTAAAGCAAGATTAGCTATTTCTATATAATTTCTGATGGACATCTCTCTAATTTTTTTCTTAAAGACCCCTGATGTTGCAAAAACCACAGCCACCTTGTGCAATCTGTTTAGGATTCACAATCTACTTATGATGACCCCCCTAATTAAAAAAAAATTGTACTTGATATTGAAGCAGAGTTATCTTGCTGTAATTTAAGGTTGCTACTACTTCTCTCCAATAATGTTTTTTTAAAAAATCTAGAGTATTATCTACATAGCTGCTGTTTTAGTCAATTGTGATCCATCTAGTGCATATGGTGTCTTCTTCCCACAAGTATTTATTGAGCAGCATGCTGGGGTTTTGCATCAGTTTGATAGTTGAATTCCATTTTTCTCTTCTGACAAACTAACTTTTTAACTCAGTGTGATCATAACTTTTATTATGCAAACTTTGTCAGATGCATCAAGCATTTAGGCTTTCTGCACCCAAGGGAACCTTGAAGAATTTCTCAGAAGTAACATACATTGCTTTGACTTGCTGTTTTCGACAAATCCTTGATGGATGCTGATCGTCTCCTTATTCCTTTATGGTTTTATATGTCACTGCTTATGTGCTCCATCATTTTTCTTGGAACTTAAATTACAGTGACTGACAATGCCCAGTTTGCCCATTTTTTTCTTACATATATAAGAAAAAATACACTCTTAAATAAATAGAGATATTTGTATTTATATTTCCAGACATTCTCAGACTTAATGACAGAAAGATTTCTTACCTGTTGGCTTAAATATATTGGACTTGATTGAGTAGTTTAACTTCTTCTGTCCCTTGGATATTATTCCATTGATGCTCAAGAAATATCAGGGTTTCCTACCTTATAATCAAAAAACTGAGAGATTTTTTTCACAGAATCATAGAAACACAGAATCATTAATGTTGGGAAAGAGTTCCAAAACTGTCAAGTCCAGTCTGTGACCGATCACCACCTGGTCAACCTGACCATAGCACTAAGTGACATGACTGGCAGTTTCTTGAACACCTCTAGAGATAGTGACTCCATCAGCTCCCCTTCTAACTCTTAGCAACCATTTCTCTGAAGAAATTCTCATGATGTCCAACCTGAATCTCCCTGGTGCAGCTTAAGGCCATTTCTTCTTGTCCCATTTCTAGTTGCCTGGGAGTAGAGCCTGACCCCCAGCTGGTTGCACCCTCCTGTCAGGGAGTTGTACAGAGCCACAAGGTCCCCCCTGAGCCTCCTTTTCTCCAGGTTGGGCCCCCCACCCCCCCAGCTCCCTCAGCCACTCCTCATATTCCTTGGTCTCTAAATCCTTCCCCAGCTACAGCCCCTCAATGTCTTCCTCCTAGTGAGGGGCCCAGAAATGAACACAGGATTTGAGATGTAACCTCACCAGTGCCAAAGTCCAATCAGTGCCCTGGTCTTGCTGGACAAGCTATTTTTGATAATTCGTCAGGATCTTATTGGCCTGTTGGCCACCTGGGCACCCCTGGGCTCGTGTCCAGCCACTGGCACCAGCACCCCCAGAACCTTTCCCAAAGGGCCCTTTCCAGCCCCTCTGCCCCAGCCTGGAGCTGCAGGGGTTGGTGAGACCCAAGGGCAGGAGCCGGCACTTCCCCTTGTTGCCCCTCACACCACTGGCCTCAGCCCATGGATCCAGCCTGTCCTGATCCCTCTGCAGAGCCTTCCTGCCCTCCAGCAGATCCACACTCCCACCCAACCTGGTGTCATCTGCAAACTTGCTATGGGTAGACTTGATCCCCTTGTCCAGATCATCGATAAAGATACTACACAGGTCTGGCCACAACACCAATCCCTGGGGACAGCACAGGGACCAGCTCCCAGCTGGGTGTGGCACCATCCCCCACCACTCTGTGGGCCCGGCCACCAGCCAGTTCCTAACCCAGAGAAGAGTGAACCTGTCCAGGCCCTGGGCTGCAGCTTTTCCTGGAGATGCCGTGGGAGACGGGGTCAAAGGCTTTGCTGGAGTCCAGGCACATCCACAGCCTTCCCTCATCCACCAGGCAGGTCACCTGGGCTTCAGGGTCACGATGGTCAAACAGGACCTTTTTTTTTCTAAACTCATGTGCAACTTTTTGGTGAACCTTTTTTCCAAAAATGACATAATGCATCCTGGCTGTCTTCATCTATCAGTAGTTTCTCTCCTTCTCTGTTAGAAGACTTCCCCTTGGTATATATATCTCCTGTTTTTGTGGCAATCCGTCCGGCTTGGCTGTGCCGGATAATGAGATGTTGCGACCTTCCTAAAAGTGTCTCCAAAGTGAAGCCACTCGACAGGACCACCACACACACACACACACACACACGTACACACACGTACACACACGTACACACACACACACACACCCGCACGCACGGATAGCTCCTTAAAATGGGTTGACAGCAAAGAGACAGGAAGAATCTTCGCATAGAGTTCCACAGGGGAGGTTTATTGCAGCCACACCATAAAGGGTTCCAGGGATGAAGAGAAAGAATACAGGAGGGTCCAGGTTTATATACGGGAGCAGGGTGAGCATCAGAGACCAATGATCTGAGGGCATGAGGGTTGTACACAAGCGGGACTAGGGAATGGAAGCCAGTGGGGAACTCTGAGGGAGTGGCGATGGGGCAGGGGCCAAGGGGGGGAACAGGGAGAGGAGAAGCTTCTAGGGCAGGGACATAAAAGGTAAAAAGGGGCGGAGAGGCCCAACGGCCAACCAGGGAAGCAGAATTGGGGTACATTAACATAACAGAACAGAGAATCCTGGGGCAAGCCTCTTTTGTCACCCTAACCTAGGCAGTCCCTAGGTAGGGACTGTCTTACCAGTGGACACTCTTTGTTCCTTGTTCTGTAGACTCGCCAGCCTTCACAGTTTTTAGCTCAATGATCAGTTAATCTCTTTTTCTTTCATGTTTGCATTTATTTCCACACAGTCATGAAATATTTTCATATATGTCTCAAGGTTGTTTCCATTTTCTCTATTCTTATGGCTTAGATTACTGATGAGCCAAATATAGTATACAATTTTTTAATTATTCCTCAAATTTCATAGTAATTTCAGACTATACATCTATTATTCTTCACAAAAATTACCTTGCTTTGACATATTTTTCCCATTTTCTCAACCTTTCCATAGCCCTATTTACAAAGTTTAGCAAAATCTGTATTAAAAAAAGAAAAAAATCAGTTTCCTCTTATTTGTCTTTCCTGTTCTACCTCAGGTCAAAATGTTTTAAATCTCCTATTGCCACTAAGTATTTGGATGTTCTTGCCATTTATTTACAAAAGCAACTATGGATTGTTCTCTGCTGCTAATCAAATGGTGCTCAGCAAGAGAACATCTGTGTTCCCCCTTTCCTTCAGTCACTAGCAATAAACCTTCAGCAGTCTGTCACTGTCTGTAGATGAACCTCAAGAAAAGACATCTGCTACCCATAGATAAAGCAATGCCTTTAATGACATGATGGAAGTAAGTGGATCTGGAGGGTCTGCTCTCTTAAAGATGAGCATAGAAAAAATTTATAAATATTTCAGTCTAAATTCTATGGTGCTAGGTCAGAAAGACGAAGTAGGAAAACTCAAATATATTGCATAAGGCAAAATAATAAGGAAATCCTCAGCCTCCCTTTTTGCTGGACAGGTCAGTTCCTGTCATTTTTATCCTCAGTTCACCAACTTGCAATGATGTGCAGATTTGCCATGAATTTGAATTTTTCTATACAATATATTTTTCTGTAGGCACTGATACCTCTCACTCATGGATCATCTTTAGCCCACATATTCCAGAAAATGATCCCAGTGCAAAGAGTTTCTTTCTGCCAGGTCTCATTTGGTCTCAGGGAAAAGGAATATTTTTTTCTCCTTCCAAAGAGATCTTTCAACCACAGGATGCACCAATGAAGGATAACACAAACATTGACAACCCTTCTAGCAAAACAGAACCATGCCAAATGTCAAGACAGAACCTTGACGCAAGACTGGGATTTTAGTGATAACGGAAGTTTAACTCCTGACTGTATCAGTCAGTCTTCTAGAAATTCATTGTCACTTTTGAGCTGTGTAATGTCATTTTTATTATTGCCACCCAGTCACAGAAACATTGATTTGATGGGATCCCTCCTGATGTCATCCTAGCCTCCCACCTGAAGCAGGACTATCATTCAACAAGTTCTCTGGGAAACACATTTCAGTGATACACTTCCCACTTCTAGTCAGGAAAATTTTCCACATGTTTAGCCTGAGTGTACTAAGCCATACTTTACTGCTGTTTGATGTTGTTTTACCATCTTTCCCAAAAGAGAAGAGTTTGGCTCCATCGTCTCTGTAACTGCCTCTCAGGTATCTGCAGGTTCCTGTGCATGTTGGCTGTGACCCTGGAATGCATATCTTTTCTCTCTCTCATTGATACTGAATCCCTAAAGGCAACCAGGACAATATTGTGGTTTTGGTCTCAAATTCCTGCCTCCTTAAGGTTGGAGCATTATCACTGGAATATTCCTAGACCCGATTTCTCTGTGTGGCATGATTAGTTCCTTTACTGATGTCACTCAAGACAGTCTGGACCAGGCCACTCTGTGCTTCAGGAAGCAGGTAGGAGGGTCTGGCCATGGATGTAAGACAGGTATTTACCTTGTTTTCATGGCAGACTAAAGATTATGATTCATTCTATTTACTAGCATATAGTCAAAAATGCCTGCTGAATCATCTTCGCTGAAAATGCAGCCGGTTGGGAATTTAGCATACATTAAAGCACCTTGAATGGAAAAAAAGTTGCTGCCTGGTCAAATTCTCACAATTCAAATTTCTGTAATCTAAGCATGTTCTGAACAAGATGCTCCTGTCAATCAACTGGTATTTAAAGCAAATCAGCCTTAAAACTTCACCAGTATTAATTACAAAACTGTGGAGGCATTAACTGCTACTATTCTTTGTATGCACATGCATCAAATATTTAAGACATTTCCCATGTATGCTTAGGCACACACACTAAAAATAGCTAGGCATCTTTCAGTGAAATTCCTAAATATAAACTAAGTGATAAAATTAATAATTGAACAACATGTATTGCTGGTTTGTGGTCACCCTTTTAGTTTATGGATGCAAGACAACGCAAAAGTTGAGTTCGGAAAAGGTGAATAGAGCTGGTGAAGTTTCTAGAGGGTAAATCCTGTGAGGAGCAGCTGAGGGAGATGGGGGGGCTCAGCCTGGAGAAAAAGAAGCTCAGAGGGGGACCTTCTGGCTCTCCACAACTCCCTGACAGGAAGGGTCAACCGGGGGGGGGGCGGGGCGGGGGTGTTTGGCTCGGCTCCCAGGGAGCACAGGACAGGATGAGAGGACATAAACTCAGGTTGCACCAGGTGAGATTCAGGTTGTGCACCATGAGGAATTTCTTCACAGAAAGGGTTGATAAACACTGGAAGATGTCCAAGAAAGTGGTGGAATCCTTATCTCTGGAGGTGTCCAGGGAATGACTGGATGTGTCACTCAGTGCTCTGGTCTCGGTGACGAGGTGGGGATCAGTCACAGGTTGGACTCAATGATCTTGGAAGTCTTTTCCAATCTAAGTGATTTTGTGATTCTGTGAAAAGTACAACTTAGCCACCACTAATTATCAAGTGACAAAATAACAGTGTGAGGTTCATTTTATTTGTGTGTGTCAAAGACTCTTATGGAATAATTATCAGAAAGTCTAATTATTAGTAAAACAGGCATACCTTTATGGTGAAATAATGAGCCCTTTTACAGGAAAAATGATACTCTGTTAACCTTTTATCACTGAAATACACTAATGATTGAACATTTCAGACAAAATAGTCTTATATTTTCTCTTCTCCACAAAATCATGTTCCTATGACTTTAACAAGGACAAAATTCAAAGACAATGATAATATTGCTGATATAGTCGTATAGTCATTGATGTAGACACACACAATTGGGCAAGATAATACTGAATGGAAAGAATAATTTGCTTATTAGTTTCTGCACCAACTATAAGCACTGAGAAAAATAAATGAAAAGATACCATCCACTAAACCTCCTGTCTTCACAGTGCATGGTTCATAAAATCTCTTGTTTCAGTGTGAATGTATTTTTCTTAATTTTAAAGATGATAAAACAAAACAAACCAAAAACTAAAATGGTAAGCTATATCAGGAATGAGAAAAAAAAACCCAAACCTGGCTTGAAATGTAAATACAGTAATTGTGTAAACTGATAGTACATCAGTGGGAAAAAATTACATGTTAAATTCCAAAATCTTTACAGAATATAAACAACTGCAAGGTCTGAATATGTCATTAGGACATTTTGAATGAGAAATAAACCATCATATACAATAGTAGAAAGGTTCATAATACACACTACACTGGAGTGTAGAATCTGTTTCCTTTAACAAAACCAGGAGTTTACCAAGAAAGCTGATCTTTAAACCTAATTAAAAACTGGCCTGTCAATATTTTTAAGGTGGTGTTTATCATCTCCATACCACTTGGTTCCACTCAAAATGAACCCAAGGATTCATCTCTACTGGTGCCGTAGAGAAATACACTTACAGTTGCAACAAGCTTACAAGGGTCACCTGCAGAGAAGTTAATGGTTTAGAGGAGCACCAGGATTGATCCAGCAGAAGTATTTTTCTCTGTTTAGAAAGTCTGGGTGTGTGGCTAAAACCCAAAATAAATGCTTAGGAATACGAGTTTGGTTCTTACCTCAATCATCTCTTTACAATATACTTAGAAAATTGAACAGCCAAACACCTTTTAGGCAAAAGCATGTGTGAAATAGAGTAATAATTTACTCAGTAGGAAATATGAAGACAAATTCTTTTTTATTTGCAAGCTAATTAAAAATATTTCAATTAAGTAATTATTAAAATAAAACTATTGTGTAAATGGAATGCTAAACTAATTTTTTTTATTTATTCTTAATCAGTTTTCTGGTGTTGTACATAGCAATATTAAATTAATGAAATTTTGTTTGCTTTTTTAACAAACTCATTAAATAAATAAAGAAGGAGAGGAGAATGATTTAACCTCAGTAGACCTAGGGATTATGAAAAGACATGCAGAAATCAAATACTTTAAGTTAATTTTTATATTAGTACTGTTAAATTGGCATCAACCCATGTTCAGTTCTGTCATTTAATTTAAAAGCAATTTATTTTGCTAATCTCTTTCTAATTTGAAGAGAGAAACAAATAAAAACCTAGTTCTGCCAAATGCATGGAAGAGTTTGGACCAATACAGTTTCATTTTATTTTTAGAATCATAGAATCATAAACATGTTTGGGTAGAAAGGGAACTCAAATACCACCTCATTTCAACCACTCTGCCATGGCCAGGGACACCTTCCACTATCCCAGGTAGCTCCAAGCCCCATCCAACCTGGCCTTGAGCATTTCCAGGGGTGGGGCAGCCACAGCTTCTTTGGGCAGCCTGTGCCAGGACCTTACCACCTTCACCCGATTACACCTGGATTACGTTGGAGCAGAGTTCTTGTATAAAGGAGTTTTTTGTGGGTTTGTGGTAGCATGACTCGCAGGCTGCAATCGTTCCTAGGGATTATTAGCAGTCTACACACTCATCCCTCACCACCCCCCTTTATTTCCAATAGAAGGCAAAGGAATTTCTTTCCATAGAACAGCACCAAGTCTAGCAGAAGGCAAATAGCTCACAAAAAAATTCCCCCATTTCATCAAAACGTGTAACACAAACTGACCACATTTATTATTTAGCTGATAAATACAGCATCTAAAATAGAGATATAGTGCTTGAAGCACTCCAGTTGATTTTGAAGTACAGCACAGCTTCAGAATGTTTCAATTTTTCTATATTTTCTAACAGCTGAGATTTTTATTACAGGTAAGTGAACCTAACACTCATGAAATGTGTCAGATTTACAGTACTGGAAATGAGAAGCTTTCAGTTTAAACGAGAGAAGAGCTGGAGTGAGGGAAGAGGCAGAAGGAACGTTTTGGTCCCTGAGGAATATGTCTCTGCTTCTTACTCGTCTCTGGAGGGAGCAACGCAGCACTGTGGCAGCCTCCCCTCTCCTGCTTCAGTGACCACAGCATTAGTCCATTGGATTCTGCAACTGTGAGAAAAACAGTTATGTGCACTCAGTTTCTGATCTCTCCTTAAATATTATTAAAGCTAAAAAATGCATGAAATTGTGTATCTTTGCTGAAGTTTGTCCAGACTCTTTTTATCAACACTGCTGTTTTGTATTAGTTCCAACATACCAAAGCTACTGACCAAATCAATATAATGTTGCTGAGTCCTTCCCATGAAAACTTGTCTCCAATTATATTCACCTCTCAGAAAAATTTCAAAGATAGAGAAATATTTATGAAGTACCCATGGGAGGAAAATGTAAAATAAGTAAGAAGAGGAAACAGAAAGTACATCATCAGAAGTCTCATAACCTATTTTTAATTAATTCTTCACTCACCGTACTCACCATCTTAAATTACCATCTTTGTCTGAGGATACAATCATTTTAGGCTAAACTTGGAAGTGACATTTAAGGGTTTTAAGCTTATACAAACTCTTATTCAGAGCACAGCCAACACTGGAAAAGGTAGCAGCAGTGTGACTCACAATAAAATTTACTTCCAATATCCCATGATATTGGTAAGTGTCTGAGTCAGAATGTACAGACTTTAGTCAGTTAATATTAGGCTGACAACCCCAAAGGTGATACAAGTAATACCACCTTTCCCATTTATTCAGATTGCTGGTTCAGTTTATTCCAATAATATAACCTGTTATGTCATCTCTGGAAGGATGAATGTGGTTATGAGAAACAGAACTGTGTCAAGAAATCAGCATAGATATAAAAGTTAGAAACTTCCTCTTTTGATCATAATCTTAAG
Organism: Coloeus monedula; assembly: GCF_965178545.1. Lineage (NCBI taxonomy): Eukaryota > Metazoa > Chordata > Aves > Passeriformes > Corvidae > Coloeus > Coloeus monedula. The sequence goes on along the minus strand of NC_138822.1, from coordinate 81,266,255 downwards.
AATCTCTGCACTAATACTTTTCTTGCTTCATAGAAATTGTATTTTTGGAAACATCCATATAGGCTAGCAGCAGCTAGGTTAATGACTGTGTTGGGAGCTAGAGTTGCATAAAATTGTAGAATGCCCTTGGTTGGAACTGGCCTCTAAGATCATCCAGTTCCAACTCCCCGGCCATGGGCAGGGACACCTTCCACTAGACCATGTTCCTCAGAGCTCCGTCCAGCCTGACCTTGAACATTTCCAGGGACTGGGCAGCCACAGCTTCTCTGGGCAACTGGTACCAGGGCCCCACCCCCCTCACAGGAAAGATTTTTTTTTTCCTAATATCCAATCTAAACCTGTTCTCTTTCAGCTTGAAGCCATTCCCCCTTGTCCTGTCTCTCCATGCCTTTGTAAATAGTCTCTGTCCATCCTTCTTGTATGCTCCCTTCAGGTACTGGAAGGATGGTGTTCATATATGGTTATGAAATTGCATCCATGACTTCTAATTTTTCCTCCCATTTCTCTGCTTTTCTGCCAAAAACATATCAGATTTGAAGAGCTGATCACTTTCCACTACATATATACATATATATTTTAAAATTAAAGAGAACACAATTACTGTTGAAGAGGAAAACAGAACAATTTATATGGTCTCCTGGCTCAAAGACCTTAGAGGTCTTTTCCAACACACAGGTTCTGTGATTGTATGAAATAGGACCAAATGGAGCCCTGGAGCCAGCAGATTCCATGGACTCCTCAGGGGTGGAGTGGAGAAAGCATAGCAGGCAGTAGAGATGGAGAGAGAAATCTCAGTTGCTTAAAAATAAAAAATCAATATACAGTAATTGAATTTAAATAACTAAAACCACTCTATTGTGATTAGTTCACATATTTTCATGCTTTAATCTGTGTACTGCAGTATTCCTTTTGTTTCTTTGTTGGTATTTTTCCCCCTCAGGTACTGAAATTATACCTGATTCTTTCTGTACTTGGGCCTCAAAGCGTAAGATCACACCACCTCTGCTGTTCAGGGAAGTATCAGTCACATCAATTTTATCAGAAGGTAAAAATAAGCAGAACCTTCATAGGAATTGTCCAAGGACTTCCAGCAAACTAACTAAAACCTTATTAAATTAATAATTGTTACTTGTCACAACAACAACTTCTTATTCTGAAGCATAAATATTCTGAAGCAGAATCATGGCGCTAGTAGAATTCTGCTACCTTTAAGATGTAAAAATTTTTCAATAAATTGCCAGGAGTAATTACACTAGACTGTAGGATCCTATAAATGTATGACGCTATAGTTACATATAATGGATATTTTATTTTTAGCTACTTATATTTACTTAATTTTATGTCTATAAAATGAAAACTTTAAGAGAAGGAATTAGAAATTTGGACAAGCTCTGTGGAGTGAAAGCTCTAAATTATTTGTTTTGGAACGAAACAGCAATAATCTCACTAGAGAAGTTAACTTAATTCTCACTACGATGCCAGTTTCTAACAATTCAAGTCTAACTATTTTTGGTACTTCATTTTCTGTTTAAATCCTATGTCATGCTTAAAATGGGTGACAGGGAAGAGCCTTTAAGTAGCCACATGGAAATACACCTGTACTTAACTGCAAATAGAGGTACAAAATGATACAGGCTGGAGTTCAGGAACAAATGGGAGTCTGGAGACCAGAGCAAACCATGTTTCTGATATCATTAAGCAGGCTTCTTTCTATACATGGTGTTTATATCCCTTACAGGACAACTATACTTGAAACAGAATTGATCAAAACGGAGAGACTGTGATATCAGATTTGTTAGAGAAATCTGTGATTTCAGATTTGCTAGGAGCACAGCTCCGTGGAAACAGATGGATGCCTTTCCTATGTGTAGGAGGAAATAGCTGGAGCTGTGCCAGGGAGGTTTAGGTTGGACATCAGGGAAAGGTTCTTCCCCCAGAGGGTGCTGGGCACTGCCCAGGCTCCCCAGGGAATGGGCACGGCCCCGAGGCTGCCAGAGCTCCAGGAGCGTTTGGACTGTGCTCTCAGGGACAGGGTGGGATTTTTGGGGTGTCTGTGCAGAGTCGGGAATTGAACTCAGTGATCTTTGTGTTTCCCTTTCAACTCAGAATATTCTGTGATTCTGTGAAATACAAAATGGTCATGCATATTCACAGAATGCATCTCTTAAAGACTCCTTCCTGGTTGACCAGATAGGTAAAAGAAAAAGAAAGCTTATCCTTAGTCTTTCTTTTCAGTTCAGCCTTTATTATTTTGGTTATTTACCACTTTACACTTATTGCAGTGGTTTTCTGTACAGTGACCCTAGATTGGTGAAACTCTACAAAAATGTATCATAGAGTGCTAAAACCCATTATTTAAATCACTGTCCCTGCAAGACCAGCTTCCAGACTTGCAGCTATGAAGCAACCACTCAAGTGTTAGCTGGACCAGCAGGAGATGCAATCTCAGAAGTGTTTTTAGCATTTCCTCTTGGGGGCTAAGGGACCTTGCTGTTCCAAAGGCCTGAGCATCATCTTTGTGTGCAGTGTGTGTCACAGGTCAGTAAAGGTTACCTGTTAGCCAAACCCCACACAGAAACAAATGGACCATATTTGCAGATGACACCATTCTCTGTAGTTCTCTCCATAAAAGACATTTTAGAAAAGTCACACCTCTTTTAAGATGAAGTTTAATCTGATTATAGACTCTCTAGAATGTACCCTCATTGTTATCTAAATACATCCCTCACTAGAGATGAGAACAGAGTTTATTCACATCCTCTTTTGAGCTTCAGAGGCTATAATCTTAACTAGAGCTAAACACAAGGGTGATTTTTATCTCCCACATTCATTTAATTAAACATGGTTCATAAACTTCCATCATTAATACTAAATCACCATGAAAAATCTCTGTAACATTAAATTAACCTTTGATTTTACATTTTTCCTTTTATGCCATATTTGATAAATCTTGCAAGGGGATTAATGAATATTATTTAACTAGAAACAAACAGCTATATGCAAAGTACAACAGGAAGTACAATTTCTTGCTGTATGAGTCAGAAAATAGAATTACAAACAAAATGCAGCTGCAGGCAGGAAGATGATTTTTAGATGTATATTGAGCTTCTTATAGCATGCTATTTTGTGATGTTCAAATAATTCTAGTTCAAATTAAGTAAACCCCTCAATGTTTAACTACAGACCATTTCATCTGACTTTGTGTTTATCTCTGACCTATTCATTCTATGTCAACCATGTTGCCCTTCATCATTGATTGCTAATGGTCACTGATCATCATTACCCTTCAAGATGGAAATTAGTCTCAGTTTTTAAAGTGAAATTCACCCCCTTTTTCTTCTAGTCACTATTTCTTGTTATGTCTCTGACAAAGCAAAAAAAAAAGCCTGTTTTGTACTATGGTTTTTGGTCAGGCTTACAAATTGTACATGTCACAGTCAACCTTATTTTAATAAAGTAATTCACCTAGACTCTTACAATTTCCACTCAAAGGTGTATTTGGTGCCAAAGCAATTTGTTCCTTATTTGCTTCATCACCAGTTTGTAAGTTCCTCTGTAAGGCACAAACATACAAGCTCCATGAAATATGCCATTTCCTGTTTCAATACTGCCACACCCAGTCCTAAAAATTCCACTTATCTACTTACTGCTCTCCTTCATTTTTGTCAGAAATTTTTGCCACAAGCCAGCAAAAAAAGTGAGAGACAGAATTTTCCTTTTGTCTTTTCCTCTTAGTACCTAATGCAAGTGCACCTCACCAATTAACCAACTCTGAACACTCTGCTAGATAAACTGGTCCTTATCATAGAATAATAGAATAATAGAATTTTTAGGTTAGAGAAGAAATTTAAGATGATATTGTCCAATCATTAAATCAACGCTGATAACCCCACCCCTAAACCATGCCCCTAGGTATCAGATTTACATGTCTTTTAAATATTTCCATGTGTGGTGACACTACAACTGCTCTGGGCAGCCAGTTTCAATTCCTGGACACCCCACAGGTAAAGAAATTTTCCCTAATATCCAATCTAAACCCCACCTCCCATAACTTGAGGCCATTTCTTCTCAGTCTATCCTTTGATATCTGGAAGAAGGAACACACCCCCACCTCACTGCAACCTCCTATCAGGGAGTTGTGGAGAGAAAGAAGTCTCCCCTCTTCATGTGCCATACCATCTTTTCTAGGGAGGTTTTTTTTTTTTCCTGCAGCAATTCCTTTTTCAAGCAATGAAATAGGTATGTTGAATGTTAGTGTACCCAGTGATTACTTTCCATTAGCAAACACTTAAAAGTTTTCCATTAGCAAATTCAGAACTCATTTAATATGAAACCTATCGATACTTGTATTTTTTTTAAATCACCTGTTCATTTGATGTAAGTCAAATGCCACACCAAATTGTACATGTATTACATATAAAGAGCTACTTTTATCAACCAAATTTGTAATCTTATCAAATAATGAAATCTAAACTATTTGACAAAACCTATTTTCCATAAAACCACATTGACTGGCATGAATTAGAGTCCCTCTCTCTGATTCTCTATTAATGGAAAATCATATTGACTTTTTCATTATATTGTCTGGGTTTGATGCCTGCATAACTGGCCTATAATTACTAGGACTGTTTAGCTCATTCTTTTTGAATATCAGTACTACAGTAACGCATTTTCAGAAATCCAGGTTTACCTAAAATTCATTTTTTTCTTAAGAGAGTCTATCTATTTATTTTTATTTATTTTAGTGATCCCCTCAAATATTCCTGGGTGCAATTCATCTTACTATACAGAGTTTATATGTTTTTATTTTGGATAGATTATGAACCTGGTAATGGACATGCCTTACCTGATACAGGGATGTCATTCTCTTCAGTGATGATGCTGAGAAAAAAATTTTGGTCACTTATTTTTATTTCTTATTTTTATTTGTTATTTTTATTTCATGGTTTTGAGTTCTGTATCCACCATCACTGAAACAGGATCGCTCTGTAAATGAGCATCAACATTTTTCTTCATAGGGAAGTTCACATTTCCTAAACATGATTTTAAGTAATATTTTTCTTTCTATACCTTTTCTTGTCATCAATTTCATATGCAACCTTCCCATTTATGTTTGTGTATATGTTCATTCAATGATAAATAAAAATAATGACAAAGTTTTGGTTTTCAGGTGGAATATTTTGAATTCTGGATATTATTGCCAAGTGTTGCAAATGATAAACTGGGAACTGATATTTTTGTGATCATCTTGGGGGCCACTATTTTTAATTTTATCATTGGTCTTCAAGGGGAGAAAAACTATTCATAGGATGAACTAGGAAATAGAAATAAACATCCTAATGATATCAGACAGAGGAAGGGCACGCCATATGACTTGCAACTGTGCTGCCCATTTCTGTATAATTTTATTCAGGGAATTTATTTAAATTGTGATGAGGAAACACAGATGTAAAACTTCTACACATTAGATCTCATCTAAACTCAGTGTAAATGCACAGTTCATCTCTGAAAGCTCTTGTAATTGTCTCCTCCTTTTCTTGAAAGAAGAATAATTTATCTCATGTTTGTTAAATGGAAACACTGCATAAGTATGCAGTTACTATAACAACAACTGCATCATAATTTCATACCCTGATTTACCCTCACAAGGTCCTTAATAGCCATCTTTTGTTACAGTAGACTGGAGATTATGACTGAATTTTCAGATGCCCAGAATGTGTATATACAGCCAGAGGGCTGTGCAAGGACACTGTTCCAGGATATGAAAGGAAGTAAGTTTGAGACTCTTTCTTCACTCTCCTTCCCTGCTTCCTGCAAAGAGAGCTTCCTGCCTCACCATCTGCCCTTTTCCGTACCACGAATCCCTTGCCATGTCAGAATCCATTGACAAAGTTGTGTTCTCCACTGTGTTTGACAATTGGTTTGTTACACTCATATACCACTTGCTTAATTTTTTTCTACACGGAGCACCCACAACATCCCTGTGCTTCTTCCTCACCTGCACAACTGGGCTGCAGGGCTTTGTTTTTCCCAGACGATTCTGACCACACCCTTGGCAGTCTACACAAGACAAAGGAAAACTGTCTGCTCCAGAGTTCTCCCAGCAAGGAGAAGGCTTCAACCAGAGGAGGCTGTCAATAATCACCACAAAATATCCTGCCTCAGGCATTTGCATTTTAAGGCGTAGCAGCTCTGGTCTTTCTTTTCCTATGTGACCTTGTCCTAGATGCATCCCAGCTTTGTGGGATGACAGATCAGGCTCATCTGATACATGGAGTGGGTCCACAGGCAGGAGAAACAAGTCTTTGAGACAAGGCTCCTTGTGAGGCAACCTAAGGTGGGAATGAGATATAAGTGTGGGAACATTTATTTCATTTATTTCAACATGGTTTCATCTGTTCTACCTAGACAGATCTTCCTGGAAGCTCTTATTCTAGAAGGTTTGAGTTAAACTGCTGGGTTATATGACTACAGGGGGGAAAAGGATCTTAGGTCAGCAGGGTAGTAGATACAGTAACTGAGATACTCTAGAGAGCAGTGCTGTTAACTCTTGATCCAAGCATGCTGAGCAGGGAAAACAATTTGGTCCTGAAAGCCCTGCCAAATTCTGTTTTCACTCAATCTGTCATGAGCACCCAAATGCCATTCCCAAGGCCCAGCCTCGCTTCTCACTTCTTTGTATTTATCCTCCCCCCCCACACTTTGATGCTCCTTCCCCTCTGACACAGAGTTTGTCACTTCACAGTTCACCCTCTTGTTCTCTGCTGTTCAGTCTCCCACCCCTCTCAGAAGTTATGTACATCTCTTTTTATGTTTTAACACTCCAGTTGTGCTGATTTCCTGGTGTGCTCAGAGTGCAGTTCTGCAGAACAGGAATCCTCTTCCTCTGACAGGGGTGAATTGTAGCGTGTCACAAGCAAGTGATGCAGCCTTACAGGAGCCAGCTGTGACCTGGCTTCAGCCAAGCACTGAGAGCAGAGAGGTAACACAAAAACCTTCTCATGTCTGGCTTGAAAAGAAACTCACATCCTCAGAAAGTCTTTGCCTGCATACTCTTTGTATGCACACCAAGTCTTTATTTTTAGTTTCACATCCCCCAAAGGATAGGAAATATACACATAACAGTAATAGTCAACAGTAATAATGAGGATAACTACTTGAAGTAGTTATGAATCATGGGCAGTATTTGAAGTGTGAATCAGATCTGGGCAAGGAGATGTGGTTTGTCAACTTTTTTAAACACTCTTTCAAGGGCAGGATAAAATCTTGGGATCTGGAGTATTATCCATACTCATTTCCCCTTTCTACAAAAACTCAAACAAGCATTTTGATTTTGATGTTTTTAAAAGAAAATTGTTCTCAGTTTCCACTGCAGTTATAGGTTGAAGTTATATTTACCTAGGATGACTAGTCATTTTACAACCACAACTTTTGAGGGCAGGAATAATTTCAGCACAGGGCAAAAAGAGAAAAATTACCTGTTATTTTCAAAAATTCTGAAGTTGCTGTAATATGGATTAGATCACAAACCAAATCTCACATGATATTCTAATCCTGTAGAGTGTTTGCAAACAGCATGGTAAACTTCCCCCAAATCACTGATTTCAGACTGCTATAAATGATTAATTGTTCAGCACATATTGGAATTGTAGTATCTTATATATAATATGTAAGATTTCTCAGCTGTGTCAGTTGTCAGTTCTGTTTAAGGATAAGGCTGAGTTGAGAAATGGGTAAGATTCTTCCCCACAATCCTTTCCACTGGTATTGGCACTCGTTTTGGTGTCCTTGCTCACTAACTGTGTCAATATTGGGGGGTAAAAAAGAGCAAAGAACTTTGTGAAGAGACACTGATTGCATTTACGTGGCTGAACTCCCTATCCAGCTGTCCTATCCCCAAAAAGAAAATAAACATCCATGATAACTTCTGGGAAAAATCCCTGTCCCTTTCTATTTTGTAAACTGGTTTAGCACTGGCTGTAAAAATACAAACAGTCACAGATCAAAACCATGCTGGTGTGCTGGCAATTTTTAGCTTATATTCCTGAAGCATAAACACAGGGGTTTTCACATGTAGGTCCATGGGTAAAGAACCATTAATTTGGAAAAAATGCATTAAAGTGATTTTGCTGAAAAAATTAGCAATTATTTCATCTGCCAGTCAAGTCCCAGTCAGGGTCATTGACCTTACTTGGTATCAGTGGGCTCCATGGTTTTTAAAGTTTTTTAGTATTTTCAAGTGATGTTAATTAGATATGGGTGAGCCCCTCACCTCCCTTTTACCCACTCTTAACAGTATTAATCTTGAGATTTATACACTTAAATGTCCTTTATCTTACATAGAGGGTACTTTCTCTCTCCCTGTTTAATTTGAGCATCCTTGAAAGAGAATTTGAAAAATTTCTTAAATAGCTTCAGGGTTGTGGAGCATGTTTTCCTGTTTTCCTAAGCACCTGAACTTCAGCAAATCCCAGTCTTGGTTACTTGCCCATTTTTCTTAGCCTGCTTTTTACATTTCTGTATCCTTTTGTATTGCCATGATTTGACAATAGGAAATTATTTTATTTGCTTTGCATGCATATTAACCTGCAGGCAGCAGCTTTGCATGTAATAAATGATTCTGTCAAAGAGAGACTTGGACAAAACAGAGTTTTCTGGTAATACTCATTTCATCTAAAAAAGAATTACACAGCAAGCAGACATTTATTCCAGATCTAACTGCCTATTCATACAGTTCAACAGACTGTCAGATTAACTGTAATGGTGCCTTCTGGTGACTGAATAATACAACAGTCTGGGCCCTCTCAGTGTTTTTTGCCTGTTTTGTTTAAGTGGCTGTAAGAGATGTGTCTAGGTTCAGGTTTTGGAAGTGAGGAGTTGAAGGACTGACCTTTGTTAGAAGAAGTTGATGTTTCTCCCTACCTAAGTCTCTTTTAATTGAAAATAAAGTATGAAGCCATAAGGGTTTTACTAGTGATGCCATGATGATTTTTTGCCTTTTCTTTTATACCCCTGTTATACCTTTTTACAACTTCTGTATTCCTAGTGCTTTTTGCCTATACTCTTGGACTTGTTTGTCAAGCTGAGAGACTAGACATTTTAGAAGCTTTGTAGCTAGGGATCAGTGTGCCCCAGACCCCAAGGTCCTCTCCAGAACATCTTCTATAAACTAAGATAGAAACATGCAGGAGAGGGTTCCTTGGGGAGGGCGGGCCTCATTCAAGCCTCTTGCCTCTCATTGGGGAGTTTTTGATAGATATGCTAACACCTACAATGTTATACCAGATCTTTTGGGGGGCACTGTGGTGTGCAATTTGGTGCATTCAACCTGGATGTGTGCGCCTAAGGATCCTTAAAATAAATACCAAGATAAAATGCCTTTTTCCCTTCTAACCATGTTTTGACTCTTGATTTTAAGACCAGGAAAAGGCATCACTAGGATCTAAAACATATCAATATCTTTTCCCCAAGTAGAGTCTGTGGTGATAAGTGATAAGCAGTTCCCCTGCCTCTGTAAGATGCTTTGCCTATGAGTCCAAGTAGTTGAGCAAAGTCTGGTTTAGCTTTGAGCAGCACTGCCAGAATGAAGTGCCTCACTTGTAACACAGTGATTTTTACACAGCTGGACTGGTCAGCTTTCTCTAACCTGGAAAAGGGACACAGACTCCTCATCTTCCCCCCCCCCCATAACACTGAGCAGCTGGGTGAGCAGTAGAGTTAAGACACAGCTCTTGAAAACATAGTGATTGCTTTTCCTTGATACAGAGAAGTGAATTTAGTTAGTTCAGTTTTACTTAAGTACTTCCAGGCCAGACTTACATTTTCTGATTATTTAAATGAAAAAAAAAAAAAAAAAAAAAAAAAGAAGTACCTGTGTAAAGATACATGTAGCTGTGTAAACCATGCACACACTTGAATAATACATATGCATTTTATATGTGATGCTTTTTAAATGCAAGAGAACTTACAAGTTTTAGACAGAAGAGAATCTTAGGTCTGTCATTAAATTATTTGAAAGCCAAAAGTAACAATTTAGACAGACAAAAAAGAATTGCCACACAACACTTTACTGAATCACAGAATCATGAAATCAAAGAATTATGGTTGGAAAAGACATTTCAAATCATGGAGTCCAACCTTCAACCTGGCACTAGCCCAATGTTCATCACTAAACCATGTCCTCACTAAACCATACCCACATGTGTTTTGAACACTTCCAGAGTTGATGGTTACACCACTTCCCTGGGCAGCCTGTTCCAATGCTTTACAACCTTTCCATGAAGAAGTTTTCCCTAATATCCAACCTAAACCTCCCCTGACACAGCTTGAGGCCATTTCCATTCATCCTGTCCCTGTTCCCTAGGAGCAGAGCTAAATTCCCCGCTGGCTGCCCCCTCCTGTCAGGGAGTTGTGCAGAGCCAGAAGGTTCCCCCTGAGCCTCCTTTGCTCCAGGCTGACCTGACCCCTTTCCCTTGGCTGCTCCTGGTGCTCCAGTGCCTTCCTCAACTCTGTTCCCAACTCTGGACATGCTCCAGCCCCTCAGTGTGTTTCCTGTATTGAACAAGAGGAAAGAAAAGGGCAGCAAAGTGAACAACAAATCTGACTAGCCCAAGTACTTCCTGGTCTGTTCCACTGTGAACAACTACCCATTCGACTTCTAACAATTACTTTCTGTATAATTTGGCAATCGTCATTTCTTCTTCAACTGAAAGGCAGAGAAAGTCAGTGCAAAATCCTCTTCACCACAGAGTCCCTGAGAGTAAGAGGTTAACAGTGCAGGAGAAATCTTATCTTCAGTCCATAATAAAAATGAAAACACATTATTAGCTTAGACAGGATACAGGTTTCAGAAGAACACAAACAACTGAGGGGTTGAAGCTCATATAGGCTTTCAATGAGATTTAATTTCTAAGTAAAGTTGCATCTTGTTTATCAGTTGAAATACGTTGTCCTAACCTGTACATTCAGATTAACTTAAGCAATTTGTGAATTCAAGACAATTTCAGCTAATTGCCTGAATCACAAAAGACAAAATAAAAGAATATTTCTTTGCTGATATTTCTAAATGGAAACAGTAGGGTTTTTTTCAACTCAAAATGCTTTATAATTATTAAAGTAACTCAGAATTTAAAAAAAATCAAATATTTTCAGGTTAGTTTTTCCAATAATTTTCTTATGGTGTATACTTGGCTTTGTGCACTTACATTCTATTTCTGACTGTGGGCTGCGGAGAAATTGGCTTTTGATTGCACAAGTTTTTTTCTGTGTCTTTTATTTCCTTTTCACACTACTTATATGAACTGTATACATTAACAAAAATGCCATTTTAATTTTACCTAATGCAAAAGGTGATACAATAGTCTGGTTTGAATCTTATTGCACTTTTTATTTTCAACTAGTGCTCAAATATAAATAAAAATATTTTGTTCAATTAAAAAACAGACATAATTTATTTTGGAATTAAATTGTTGTGAACACTTATTTCAGATTTGTAAATCAACATTCTTCTATTGAAATCAACAGAGTTTCCTCTGGTTTTAGTAGAACAGTTCTGATTAAACTGTAAAGAAGGCTCCAGCCTTTGCTTTCCAAATCCAAGAGTGATAGGTATTTATAGGAAAAGACAGTTTCCCTGCCTGCTGCAGATATGGAGTCTTATACATACATAAAACATAAAAACACACACCAGTGTGCCAACAGGTTTTTAATTATTCATCACACTCAGTACACAGAGTGTGATAACATTTCTGAAGTCACTTTTTCGTTTGTTATAGGTTTGCTTAATGAATGTTCAGCATTTGTTTGCAAAGCATGAATGCAAAATGCAACAAAGTAAGATCCTTGTCAAAGACCATTTAAATGGTAATGCCAGTGTTGCAAAAGGTGATAGTCTGTGTCCCTTCTACAGAATTTATTTCTACTACCCCTGCATAGCCTGCTTGCTAAGGTGACTGATTTACCACCCAGTGATTTGGATTGACTGAAATTTTTCTAAATGTCCGTGTATTTTAAGAGGTACATACATTAAAGGTGTGCTTGCACCAGGGTGTGCAAGCAGGGAGCAGGTCTTTCATAATTTAGGAGTTGCTTGGTGTTTTTTTCCTTCCTTTCAGAGAAGATGACTCCAGTAATTTCACTTTTATTTATACCTGTGGTATAGGACTCAGAGTTTTCAAACCCAAGGTATCTCATAAGTGACACAATTTAATTCCAAAAAAAAAAGATTGTCTGATTTTTAATTAAACTAAATATTTTTGTTTCTATTTGAGCACTAGGTGAAAATAAAAATTGCAAAAATATTCAAACCAGACTATTGTATCACCTTTTGCATTGGGTAAAATTAAAATGGTGTTTGTGTTAATGTATATGGTTCATATAAGTAGTGTGAAAAGGAAATAAACTCCTTTTTGACATTGAGTGTCTGTGCCATCACCCAAAGTTACAAGTCTCTTCAGGAAATAAGATACAGAAAATTTTCTTTTTCAATACAGATACAATATTATGTCCAAAATGCATCTATGTTTATTGCCTGCTTAGACTACAGAAGTGCATTGTAGCGGGTTGAGTTCAAAACCAGGCAGAAACACCAATTCAATGTAGTGGTTTTGGTTCAAAATATTCATTACTTACTTATTTTCCTTCTGTGAGATAAGAATTAGGAGAAAAGCAAAGCAGGCACAAACCTTAAACAGTTGCAGTACAATGAAAGATCTTTATTACTAATAGAATTAAAAGTAAAGAGAAAATAACAAAACAAAATTAAAGTAAATTCCCCCCCCGCCCTCTTTCCAGCACTACTCTCCTTTTACCCAGCTCACACTGATGCCTTTTCCTGGTCTTAAAATCAAGAGGCATACACGGTTTGAAGGGGAAAAGGGATTTTACCTTGGTATTTATTCTTAAGGATCCTTAGGTGTACACATCCAGGTCGTATGCAAGGATATACAGAATACAAGGATAACAGAACATGGGATGTTAGTCAGTGTTGCAGTTCTTGAAAAGTCTCTCTCTTATGCTTAAGGAAAAAAGGGTTTTTCCTTCAGTTGCACGTGGTTCCCAAACTGCCACCAACAGCAGATCCGCCCGGAAACAATCAATCTGCTGTGTGTAGAACATCTCTCCCATGAAAAATCTCACAGTTCCTTCACACTACAAAACATGGGCCATCACATGGGGTTATTCATCTTTTTAAGGATAAGTTCTTTTGGCCTGCACACAAAGGCTTTTCTTCGCCACAAGTCTCTAGCAGCCTCTTACTACTTCTATATAGCCTGGCATAGGCATTCTTCACAATCTTCATAGGCCACACGAGGATTCTCCATCCCCCCATGTTCTTCAAATGGATTAAAGAGACAAACAGTTTGTGGTATTACAGTTTCTTACCACGGCATGCAAGAAGGTTTCTTTTAAGCTGCGCGCCAGAATCGCGGCACCGCCCTCTTTTCTCCCGTCGCCATTTCCAGCTCCGTCCCACGGGACTCACTTCTCTTTCTCTCTGACTCTGAAGCCGCCATGCTGAAGAGTGTTCTTGTTCAGCCTTTACGGTGGGGAAAGCCTCGCTCCCTTTGTGCTGCTGGCTGCGTGGTGTCTTCTTCAGTTCAGCACGAAGTGTGCTGGCTGCAGACAGGAGGCTCTGCCGGCTCCCGTTGACTCCGCCGGCTCCGCATGGAGAGGAGAGGGACCCGCCGGTCCCCAGCAGCCGCGCTGGATGGGTTTAGCTGTGAGCAGTCCATGGCTGGTTTGAGCTGTGAGCAGTCCATGGCTGGTTTTAGCTGCCTGTGGCTCTGGGACAGTCCCCCCAGCGACCCAGGGTCCGTGCCACAGCGTTGGGAAAGGGGGAAAGGGGGAAAGGGGCAGTGGCCCCGGCCCAGCCCGGCGGGGCCGGGAGGCTCGGAGCCCCCCCCCACCTTCCAGCAGGCGAGCTCCGACCAAAGGGGAAGTCCCGCCTTTCTGTGCGGTTTAAATATGTAAATTGTGAGAAGCGTAATTGGTCTTAAAGACTGTCCATCAACTCAGGGTCAACCCAATACATACATCTACAAAGGAGTTAATATTTAAGCTACATTTTAAGGGTCTGGATATAAAAATCACCTTATTAAGCTCACATTTGGTTGAATCTCCAAAGTACCTAAGGGGAATCACTTTTCCAATGCTCCTCCCTTAAGCTGCTGAGCACAGATGTACCAACCTCAATTGTTATTGGAGAGTTTATATCAACTGTGTCTTTGAAATTATCCAAGAGAAAAAAAATCACCATTTTTGTTACGGGGTTGGGATACAAAATGTCCTTTATAATCAGTGATTGTCACTTAAATAAGCAATTTCATGATGAAACATCTTGACTAACAACTTCACAACTTTTTTTTTTTTTTTTTTTTAATTTTTGGGGATAAAACTCAGAGATCATTGGGGATTCAAATACTGATTGCTTGTTACATATACATTTTTTTCCTGGTAATGATAACTTTTTTTATATGTGGTTAATTTAATTTTAGCTGTCAGAGGAGATGTTCAGTGTAAATTAGTCATTGTTGGAGTTCCTGGTACAACAGAAAAAGAAAAGGATTCTCTTAGAGAGGGCGAAGAGCTCCTTTCAAGAGCCTCTGGCCAACAGTATGATATACTTTCCAGTAGAGTTTTTTAGCAGACTAGACAGAAAGCTTACACTAATTTTAGATTCCAAATTTAGGTGAAGTGATCCATTAACTTCAGTGCCTTTTTATACTCAAAGGGTACCAGCATTCAAATCTAAACTACCTGTAACTAACAAAAAGACTGCTCTTCAAAGCAGTTGTCTCAAACTCATTCTTCTTCATCAGAATTTTTTCACATGTATTTATTACGTTTACATAATAAATTGCTTTTAGTTATTAGTTTGTCCTCCAGCACTTTAGTGCTTCTGAGAGTTCTTTCCACACTTCCAGACCAGACAACTGCATTGTTCAATAGTCATTTAATAAAGTTTTGAACCTGTTCTTCGTATGTATAAGGTGCAATATGGAGCTTGCAGGCAGAACTCACAACAAATATTTTAAGAAAAAGGTTTTCACAAGGGGCACAGGAAAGAATGCTGTCATTAGAAGAACGGTTCTCAAATCCAGGATGAAATTTCTAGTCTACTGAGAGACAGATCCACCTGTCCTAGAACACTTTTTTTATTATGGATAGAATGTAACTGCATTCTGAGTTCCATTTTGGAAAAATTCTGGTTCTTAGTTTAGTTACCGCCTTATTCCTTTGCAGTTGCCCTTTTTGTCCTTTCATTCAGTAAGTTCTCCTTCACTGGCTACACTGGGACTATTTTAGCTCTGTATTTCAAAACCAGTGTCAAAGTTGTGGCTGGCTCAAGTACGGACAAGGTGACTGAATCCCCCATCTAATCACAAGGTGACAAGAACCACTTCAGTTTGTTGTTTGTTGTAGCTGTTTCTCATTAGCTTTTTTTTCAAAGTCCACTCCTACATTCAGCTTCCTTTCTAGAGGTTAATCTTCATGAAGCATGCTCTCCTATTCTGTTTGAATACTAAAAACGGTCCACAAATACTTTTTTTTCCTCTCTGTTTTTGAGGATATTCCAGTTCTATCTGTATCAAATTAAAAAACTCAGCAGTAGTAGGGTACACTGAGGTACAGGAATGTCATTCCAAGCACAAGAAGACAAAATAGGAGTTTTGGGAAAGCTCAATGCTTCCCACATTTTGCCATTCTAATATTGCTGCTTGACAGGGAACTGTAGCCGGCAACACCACTCACGTGGAGGGGAAAGGGATGTTGGTCCCATGGAGCACATGGAAATTTCTGAGTAACTGGTGGCTTTCTTCTGTACAGGGAGCACATGGAGAAAGTCTGGATCTACCAAGATTACGGTGCAGATATCATTCCTTCACATTTCTGGTAGCTGCCTGTAGTACACTCCTTTTTCACTCTTTCCAGGACATCAGCAGCAGTGTGTGTAACAGCAGTTCCCAAATTTCCCCTCTCACCACATTTTTGAGTAACGACTATTCTTTCTCCTACCGTGTAGCTTTACATCGTGAAATGTATAAACTGGACATGTTTTGAGAATTCATTTCCCTTCTGCTTTTATGCAGCCTTTCATTTTAATGTGATGTTTGCTTTTTCATCTTTGCTGTATGAACTTAAAGAAGAGAAGGAACAAATCTTAATTTATTATCAAGTTCACCAATTTTACACAAGCAAGATTTTATTTCCTATTCCTTTCTGTATTTCCAGAGATCTCTAGTCATGAAGGTATCTCTCACTCCAAGCTAATCTTTGCCAAGATTTCAAAAATATTGCCTTATTATGAACTCTGACACTGTGAATAAATAATTTCTTTCATTTTTGCAGGAGTCTATGTAGTTGAAAATTGCTACCAGCTCACTCTGCTGTTACTCTCCCAGAAAACAATTTGCAAGCTGTTCAGTCTCATAGCAAAAGTTTCCTGAAATTTTGCTTGCTTTCCTCTTGACTCCCTTCAACTGTTCAACATTTCCTTAGAAATTCAGGGACTCAAAAGGGATACACTTGCCTTCCCTTCTTAACGTCTCTGGTTTGTTCCCAGTCTTGGATATCTCCACAAAAGAGATGATACTGAAGTGAACTAACTCTGTTTGGGGTGAAGCTGAAAAGCTGTTTTTAAGGTTGTCAGTTCTCTGATCTCTAGAATGAAAAAGACTGCCTGTACACTTCTAAAAAGTTTGTTTTCCTTTACATTGGTAAAGAATGTCTTCTGCTTCAGATTTCCTGTTACTTGTGCAAGAAGTTCCTGAGATAGCTTTTCCCTTTATGAATATAGCATTTCTTCTTATTTTAGAAAATTTTAAGATTTTTCTCTAATTACCTTGGAGCTTAAAATAATGATCTGATTATTTTCCATCTCAACTTTTAACCAAGCCAGAGTGAAGAAACAATTATTCGTTATTGGAAGGAACCTTGAAAATTCTGTTCAGAAGAAAAACTGGTGGCTTTTTGATGTTTGTCTCAGATATTCAATATACTGTACAGAATGAAGTTCCTCAAAGTAGAATTTCTGGCTAACAGTCAGTTCAAATTTGAGGTTTCTGGGATGAAGAGACATTTATTATTCCTGTAGGGTCATGGGTGATGATTTCAATGTCTACTTCCAGAATAAATGTTAGAAGAATAACTTATTTGTGACTGATTCTGGATAGCATGTGTATGTGATGAGAATATATTAGGATTACTGCAGATTGTTCTTCAGAAATTCAGCATATTGCTATGGAAGTGAGCTGGGTGAGCAGGAGAAAGAGAATAAAGTATTTGGGAGAAAAAAAAGAGATTTAGTCTCAGGCTGGAGGAGAGATAAGGGATAGGAAAAGGAAAAATAGGGGAAGCTTGACAGTGAGCTCTAAATTAAACATTTTTGGGGCATCAATATGAATCTATCACTGTATGCACAATCCTTGATAGTTTTAGTTCTTGCATGAAACACGAGTTTGGGAATTCTTCTGTTTCTGAAGATGTCTAATTGCCCTATTTTTTGCACTCCCCCACAGTACCAAATTCCAAATGGCCTTGGGGCATCTTTCCCCTCTGACAGGGGTCTGATTCTTCCTGTTCTCTCCATATACTGTCTCCCAGAGGCAGAAGAGAAAACCCACTTCTCTGAAGTGAAACTCTATGGAGGATCTCAAATCCAGGCTGGGGCAGAGTGAGGATGGCAAATGCAAGGTGCACATCCTTGGAACAGAAGCATTGATTCTTCTAAGGCAGCAATAATAGAACCAGCTCTGGTGACTGAAGCTGTTCAAACATTTAAAAGCTGCTGCTTCAGACTAGATTCATCTCCATGCTGTTTTCTCATTCAGCTGGGAACATTTCATGGAGATGAATTGGTCACTTCACACTTCTGTGAACCTCCTAAACTACAGATGGATGTGGAGAGCCATTTGCTTTCATCCTTCTTTTTAAAAGTCCCTTTTTCAATACTGGCAATGCCACTACGAAAAAAGTAGTGTTTTGTGATTAATTTTACATTGTAGTACAGTGGATAATAGACTTCCTAAAGTTAGGCTGAAGAATTTCTGTCTTCCAGGAACTTTGGAAACATTTTAGTCTGGATGACTGGCAGGATTGTTTAAAACTTATTTCCTTTGGTAGTGATTCAAGAAAAGTTAAGATTTTAGGGTAAGGGCTTCTGAAGCAAAGTCCTCCCAAAAGTCAAAGACATATATTCTATTATTACTTTGAATGGGAAGAAGTTCTAATTAGTGAGTTTTACTGTGTTCCAGCTATTGTAATAAGACAGGTGATTTCTCCTTTTCAGGCAAGCAGCACGTGTGCCAACCTGCATATTCCACACGTCTTTAAGGAAAGGAAAAAAACATTATCAGAAAACAACTGTTGGTGCATTGCTAAAATCCATTCTGAATTTTACTTCTGGAAAATGCAAGAGGGTAGAAATGCAGGAAAGAAGGAAAAGAACAAAAAATTGTGTAGAAAAGATTGATTTGACTGGGTAGAAGAGGAGAAAGCAAGGCTACACTAATGTATTGGTGGCTTACAGGAATGAAACTAAGCAGAAACGGATGTAAACAGAGAGAAGATGTAAAGGTGCCAAGTGGGAGAAACTGGAATAGGTTTGACAGGTTAGTCTTGGAAGAGAGATAATAGATTACCTGTTATGGATCATAGAATGCGAGGGAAACTTCACAGCAGCACTTCCCTTTCACATTTTAGGATCTCCAGCAACGTAAGGATGAAGTACAGCTAGGTGGGGAGAGTATCTAGAGCTTCACAAGAGAGTTCCAAAAGTCCAAAGGAGCTTCACAGGTCTTTTTATCTCCCTTCAGTGGAGACCCAGAGCTTGGGCCAAGGGTGGCTTTCAAGTGGCATTGAAGATCCCAAGAAATACAGCTCTTGAGTAGACAGGTAGAGAAAATATCTTCTTCATGACCTCAAAAAGCAAAGAGAAAATGTTTTGGTGAACAAGCTGACTATCTTCTATGTCACAGCTGAAGGTAAAAAACCTGAAGACACAGATGCTGGTTGGCTGCGGTTTTTTTAGCTAATGATACATTGTTTGCTTGTATTCTAACAGCAGAAGGAGCTGATTTTGATTAATTAGAGCAGTGTAAATTTGCCACAGTGAAAATTTAACCAAAACTTGAAAGAGTATTAAATAAAGTAATAATTCAATAAAATCTCTTGTAGTAAGCATGTAATTTATTTTGTTGTGGGTTATTTCTGAAAGGTGAAATTTCCAAATCACAGCATTTATCAGCATTCAGAAAATATCTATTTTAGTAAAAAAATAATTTAAGGAAACCCTTTTATGTTGAAGAAGCATGGATATAGATTCAATTTTCATTTAATTGCTTAAAAAATAGGTAAGTGTTTTTGATGGAATGTACATAAGATACGTAAGAGACCCAATAGCATGTTCATGCCAGTGCAGGAAATAGCACAATATGAGAATAATACAATGAAAGAACCTGAAGTTCTACTAATGTGTTAATGAAGATGGTTGTGTTAGGTTTTGTTTGTTTGTTTGTTTGTTTTTATTAAGATGTTTGCCATTCTTTGATACATTTCTTTAAAAACTGCATAATCTCTAAAATGTACAGAATATTGGAAATCACTTGTCCTACACATTAATATAAAACTACATTTCCCAGGGTGCATTTCTCAGCCTTTCACGCGTGGTCACTGTAACTTTTTTCTTTTTCTCCTCTCAACACAGAAATATCAGCATTTTTTTTTTCATTACATCTATTCTTAAGCTATTATATTGTGAAATAACCATTCTTTGCCCCTTCAGCCATGACAGAGAGAGACAGTGCAGTGTAAAGCACAGGATTTCTCAGTGAGGGAACTGTCTCACATTTTAGGGAAGCAGCATTGTTTAGTAGTTATAAGTTTAGGGCATGCAGGTTTTTGCTAGTAAATAATGAAAAAAGAGCGTGTTTTCTCAAATCACCTGTCTACCATTTCTTTAACTTCTTTCCAAAGATACCCATTTATCAATTTATCTGAGCCGTACCTTTATCCGCCACAGCACTCCTTACCACCTAAATCAACAAAGTTGTATGTCTTTCATCTTGACTGAAGAATGTTCTTTTCCTTTCTCTCCTTCTGCTGTGAGTCATTAAAATATGAGACAAACTTTGTTTTTGTTTAAACCCTATACAGAGGCTCAGGACACCTCAGTTTTGCAGTGGTGACTCAATGCACAGTGACACTGAGAATTGTCTCCCTTCCACAGGAAGAAGAACCCCAATGCTGATGCTGCCACCACATAAATGGGTAATTTAGACTGTGTGATTTTCCTTCTAATGATGCCATAGGGGTAACTTCAGCTTCCCTCTCCATTCCCCTCCCCATAAGAGTGAAAAACAGTGCTTTCAGAATGAGAGTAGATTAATTTATATTTCTTCTGGTAAAGTAGAACAACCTTGGTTTCAGCAAGAACAATACATATTTTATAGAATCATAAAATCATTCGGGTTGGAATGTACCATAAAGATCACCCAGTTTCACCCCCTGCCATGGGCAGGGACAGCTTCCACTACCCCAGGTTGCTTCAAGCTCTGTCCAACCTCGCCTTGGACACTTCCAGGGATGTGGTAGCCACAGCCTCTCTGGGCAACCTGTGCCAGGGCCTCACCACCCTCACACAGAAGAATTTCTTAGTACTTAATCTGAATACAACCTCTGGCAGTTTAAAGTCATTACCTTTTATCTTATCACTATATGCCCTTGTGAAAAGTCCCTCCCCATCTTTTTTGTAGCCCCTTTAGTTGCTGGAAGACCACCACAAGATTTCTCTGGAGCATCCTCTTCTCCTGGCTCAACAACCCCAAATCTTTCAGCCTGTCTTAATAGGAGAGCTGATCCAGCCTTCTGATCACCTTTTTGATGTCACACTAATATTAATACTTTTTGAATCAGACTAATAATTTTTCTTAGTTCTGACTGAAAGGCAGTGCCAGTCCATGAGTCATGGTTCTCTACCTCTTTCCATCTTGTTTACTGGAAAAAATAATTCTATGCTGCTATTGCTTTCTGTGCAGTCTTACTGAAAATAATGTGTCTGTTTTTCCTTTTCTTCCTGCTTGCCTACAGAGTAATATGAAAAAACAGCTTCTCAAAGCCTGAGAACCAATGTTCAGGCAGATTAAGAAGAAAGATTAGTAAAAACAGCACAAGTGACAGTATGTCTCAGCATGTATGAGGGAGAAGAAACACTCTTGTATAAGCCCTAATCCTGCGTTTTGATGAATTTTAACAACCACTTCAAAACCTTGCCTAGATTCTCAAGATAACTCCTGTGTGATGAAAATTCTTACAAGTGTTTCTGTATAATGCAGACTCATTATGGTGGGGAGCTAGACTCTCCTTGAGAGACACAGAAGACTTTCATCAGGTGTTTCTCTAGTGGTTTGACCCTGGATGAACACCAGCTCCCCAACCAGCCGCTCCATCACTCCCCTCCTCATCTGGACAGAGAGGAGAAAATATGTTTGAAAAAAAATATATGAGTCAAGATAAAGGCAGCTTAATAAAACAGAAGCTATATGTGAAAGAAAAGGAAGACAAAATATGGACACAAATATGCTGGTAGCAAGAATTTTCCTTGCTTCTTTCCAGTCCCGTGAGATATTTTTCTCTCTCACGGAAGATATTAGTAGAGTTCTATAAACTATGAAGATCTGTGACCTTGCAGAGCTTTGTTTATGGTACAGTAGAAAAATATTTTGACAATGGGTGTTTTAGGATTTTAGCCAATCACCCCAAGGGGTGGCTGATCCTTTGTCCAATTAGACTATGAAGAAAAAAGTCTATAGAAGACTTTGTAAAATAACTAAATAAATCAATCTTGCTGCACAATTCCTGCCTGTTGGATCTCTCTTCTCCTCCCTATCACTGCGGGATATCGTGACAACAAAAGATTTGTTCTGTGCTTTCCATCAGCAGGCAATGTCCAACCACTTCCCAGGATTCAGCATGCGTGGCAGTTGCTCCAGAAGACAAATGCTCTAAGAAGTGATGCATCCTCATTCTCCTTTCAAGAGAAGAAATGTTTATTGTTGAGCTGACAACAAAGGGTCTGTTGGGCCAGCATTCCTGGCTGTGTCTTCTCGCAAGATCTTGCCCACCCTCAATATATTGGCAGAGGGGGGTTGTTGGAGAGATGTTACTGGTGCTGTGCCAGCACTGCTCAGAGTAGCCAAAACACCGGTTTTGGCTACATCAACAGCTTTCCAGCTACCAATGCACAGCACAGCACTGGGAGGACTGCTATGGGGAAAATTAACACCATCTCAGAGTGACCAAAAGGAGCTTCTTAGCACTAGTGGAAAAACACAGGATTTATTTTCTTGGTTCCAGTGGTGTTTCTTGGCCTGTTGTCCATGAATACTCAAGGCACCCTTCTAAGAGCTGCTCAAAAGAACAGACAACTTTTTGTTCACTCTCAAGGGGTCTGTGCCTCCCTAAGAATATTTGAGGACTGACAAACTTTCACAAGAATTTGATGGCCGCTTCTTTAATTTATTGGATTTTAGCCAATATAGATGAATTATATCCATATTTAATTATTTGAAACTTTCTGCTTTCATGACATTTTCAGAATAGTGTGGCACTTTTTCAGGTTATTCACTGTTGACAGGCAATGTAACCCTGTGAAACATAGGCAATTTATCTATGATGCAAGTTCTTTATTTAAGAGGTTTTGTTAGGTTTCAGTATTTACAGAATCAAAACCTTTTCTCTTAAAATTGTTTGTAACTTAGTTTGCAGTATTTGGCAATTTGCTCTTAAAAATTCACATTTAATATTTACCAGAATGGTTTTGTGCCTTAATTCCCTGAATCTGAGATTCAAATTCCTATACATAATTGAAGTTTTAGCATTCACAAGACAGCGTGAATGAAAACAGAGAAGTAGTTAGGTATAATATTCTGATTCTGATTACATTCAGAAACCTGACCAACCGTACCCCCGTGCCACATCTGTTCCACACATAGATGTATAAACCTATCAGGACTTCTAAAATGAGAGACAGGTTCCAAAGGGTTGTTTAGAAACCGCAGTATGAATTCATAGATTGCAAGGAATCAATCAGTGATGCATTTACTTCGGTTCCAAACGAGACTCTGGATACGGGCTAGGCTGTGAAATTATTCCTGTCACCAGATGCTGTTTGTCTGCTTCTGTGCTCTAATTACTATCAATAATTAAACACAGGTCTCTGATTCATATGCACAGAGGCAGAGATTCTTAAATTAAACATTTTAAAGTCATTACCGTACATTTTATATGTTCAGCTAAACACTGCACTCAGGCTGATTATGATTAAATACACTGATACCAAATTATATATTGATTCCATAAATATCAACGGATACCCAGAACAAATAAGATTCCTAGTAAAGAGAAGGAACATTTTCATTTCAGGTGACTAACAGAAAGTAGCTTATATTCATTTATATATGATATATTATGTTGCACATTGTGCAAAAAGATGGCATCTCCCAGCTGACGTGCAGAAAACATGAAATAGTTTCCATCAATTTGGAAAATATCAAATGTAGACAATGGGGTAGACCCAAGTTTGTGTGAGAGCCACTTGAAAATCCAAGTCTGAACGCAAGTGAAGCTTACGCTTGTTAACCAGTCTGTGGCATGCATGATCTTTTCCAAAACTGTGTCCCCAAGGTCATTCTCACTCTCTTTAAATAGAATACAGTCTTCAGTAAGTCTGGAGGAAACAGGGAAATTGCAGTCTTTGAAGCTCTGTTTACCCTTTGGCGGGCTGTACAAGGTGATGACATACTTTCTTATGATGATTGCTATTAGTCATGCTACCATCCTGGACAAAGGTTTGGCACACCCTCAAACGGAGGTATGATGATGATAAGCTGGTGATTCACTCTTACCACTCCAGCCACTGAGGTCACTGTAGTGTGACCACAAATATCATGTTCCGAAGTACAGTTCCTCTGGAGTCTGATGCCTCTGTTCAGACATTATTCATCTACTTGTTCCAGATATTTGGGACTGTTGTCCTCTGTTTCCAGAATCCCATAAGCTTCTTTCTGTGACTTCTGGTTGGCATGAGAAGATTTCAAACCACTCAAATATCCCTTGGCTAAAGTTTATTTCATTTACAAGTCCAAGGCAGTTGTCTTTTGAAATCTGCATCTAGAAGTGGGTCCTATTCAAAGTTATATTAATTTTCTTTGTTTCCTTTGATAAGCTGCCACTGAATAGCTCTGGGAAGGCACAAATCTGGGAAAGAGATTTGTGCCTGGACAAAGGTTACTGAAAGACAATGAATTTTGTTAGACTTTGAAAAGCCCTCTTCTATTTGCAGAACAGCTCTCAAATCTAGTTTATCTGTTGCTAATAGAGTCTCAGAAGTGTTAACTCTAGGGAAATATTTGGAAAAATAGTGTACCTGAAGTATAGTGTGTGTCATAAAATTTTATAGAGGCTTCACCACTGTACACTGTGGAAATCTGAAGGTGACTTTCAGTCTGAGACATTGGCAAGAAATCATCATAAAAATTGCATCATTTAATGTTCTCTTCCTCAGCTCACATGTCCAGTTACTCAGGCTCTCTTCCACAGGTTTTGTTATCAGAAGGGAAAATCTCATCTTCTGAAAAAACAGTCCAGATCCTAAGATGACCAGTGCAAATCAAAAGTTGTTTCTACAGTCAGCTGCATTCCTGAAAGGAGCTCAGGATAGGAGATAATTTAACTTTATTGCTTGACACAATATGGGTACTTGAACATAATTGTCAAATTGTCATTTGTCATTTTAGATGTACTAGGGGTTTATGTACCTATGCCTCCAGCTACACTCCAAAAAAGCTTAGGTCTCTCCTAAGTGCTGTGTCATGCACACCTCAGATGTCTAGGATGTTGAAAATGACATTTATGTTGAAGCAAGCTGACTCATAGACGCATCTTTATGTGTTGCTCATAGAGTCCCATGGGGCTTAATGTTCATGAAGTTCTTGGAAAAGAAGTGCCCAAAGTGTAGCATGTGTCATCATACAGTTAATAAATCTAGAAATCTTCAATTAGCTGTTGTTTGCTGTTAGCTTGAGTTCTTGTATTGCTTTGCAATAGCTCTACTATACCAAAAAAAACCAAAAAAAAAAATCTGCCAGAAGAAATTTGCCAAAATTCCACATTTTCTAATAAGCTGATATTATTATCCAGAACAGCTTAGTAACCTGCTAAAAAGTACAATTGATGTTATGCATTTTAAGACCTTGTTTACAGCTGCTCACAACTTTACAAGCCCATAATTATGTGGACTAAAAAACTTTATGTACATATGGTGCTTTGTGCACGGACTGAACACATAGCTAGACCACACAAAATATTGTTGAAATTTTTTAGCCAAAACAGCTCAAATAGCTCCTATTATAGGCAAGCTAGAGAAACAATCTTCTGTTTTGTTCCCAGAAAACTCACAGTTAAAACCATAATAATGCAATAATTTTCTTTTCACAGCTGTGTGTTGTAGTACAGGCTGTGCATTTGGCATGGATCTGGCCTTAGCAAACTGACTGAGCCACTTTAATTCAGTCCCTCCCTGGGAATTACTTAATGATGGAATTATGTACATGGGTTCCCTATCTGCTCCAGAAAACTGATGTATCCTAGGGAGCAGGCTCATGGAATAATGCAGACTGCTGTTAGTAGGATTCGATCTCAAAAGCTGAAAGGAAAATAGTAAACAAAGTTGAAGCCTGAAAAGGAAAAAAATATAATCTGAAAACTTAATGAAGTCCTGTTTGCATTGGATTGAGGGACTGATGACTAGTGAGCTTGTAAACAGAATTAATTGAAGGTTGTAAAGTGAACTCACACGTTTGCAGACCTGCAGAAAAACAGGAGGAAGAAATACCATGAAAGCTTTTATGAACAGATTTCCAACATATTGGGCATACTCGTAGTGGTCAAAAATATACTTGGGGACAAATTCTTTTTGAGGTGTAAAATTCCTAATGAGCAATGAGGCACAAAATCTGTTCCCTTCCTCCTCCTGTGTTTAGGACATCTCTAGTGACAGCAGACAGGTGAATTTTGTGATTTCTGAAAATGAGTGAATTTACCATCCAGTGTTTTCCTCACTGAGATCCTCCAACTGTCCTATTACCTCTCTCTGGCCATTCATTCTAGAGCTCCATTCTTATGAGTTAAAAAATATGACAGGCTAATAAAGATTTCTCCTTCAGAATGTGAGGCAGAACTTTCGTCTCCTCCTCCACAAAACCTTCCTTTTTTCTGCCCTATGCATCCTACTTGCCAAAGACCATCTACTTCCTTGTTCCTGTTTCTTTTTGGCCTGTCTGTTAGACAAGAAGCACTACGGGTAGTGCAGTGAATGGAGTGACTGGTCATTTGCCTCTTAGCAGCTGAGTTGGTCAGGCAGAATGTAATATTTTTGAGCAGGCATGTGTAATCCTTAGGCAGTATTTTTGTACATCTCAGTCATGAGTACTTTAATATCTTTAAGATTTCTACTCGTCTGTCCAGTTTGGCTGATATCAGCCAGAGGGATCCAAAGTTATTGTGAGAAAGAGGACCGACAGAAAGAATCAGTCACAGAGACAGAAGAGATGCCATCACATCAGGTTCACCCCCTTAGGAAATCAGACTAAAATGTTGGACATTTTCAGTATTAAGGAATTTGATTGCTGCCCCTGAGAATTTCCTCACTGAATCTGCCACAGCTTTCTTATATGATGGTGGGCACATCACTTCAATCATCTAAGTATGATTTCAAACATGAAACGCAGTGGAACTGAGCTATGGCAACAAGGCTGAAGTAACTAGGGCTTGTGCTTTAAAAAAACATAAACTACTATATAGTACTAAGAAGTCTGAAAACACGAGCCCTCTGGGACTGGTGTGGGACACTGAATTAGGGCAGACTCATGGCCTGAATTTTTCTTGCAGGCATTTAAGAAAACCTTTGGGTTCTTGAAGTGACATTTGGGTGAAATTTAGAAGCAGAGGTTTAAGAAGACAGTTCTGAAAAAATGTGTTTACTTTTAACATGTCTACTTGCTACCTTGATGAAATGGGGGTCCTTAATAAGATACTAAGAATTTGCAGATTCTGATCATGTGCTTTGCTTTTTAGTTTCCAGTGATTTCTCAAATCAAAATACACAACTAGTCCTTGAAGAAAACCATCCCATAGTTTGGTGGTGGGACTGGAACTGGTGTCAGTAGTATCACAGTCAGTCACAAAGGTGACAGCAGGAGGTTCTTACTGCCTGCTGGTCTACAACTTACAACTATATTCCTTCTGTTCTTACCACATCCTACAGCCAAACAAATTCCAAGCACAGCCCCACTCCTCTGTCTTCCTCATGCTCCTTGTCATGATTTTCCACTGACCTCCATAAAGTTAACCCTGTCCTGTTAGTATTCATATCATCTAGGAGTAACATTCCATGGTCATACGCTTGCATTTAAATTATTCTAAGAATACTTTTTTTCTGCAAATTTCCTGTGGGTCCCGGAACACTACATCTTGCTGTCACATCTGTCTCTGTAAACAGATTTTACAGTGGACAATTGTGCTATCATTTTTCATTTATTTAACTTGATTGCCATTGGAAAGAGGAGATTTCTGAGGGAAAGACTTCCATTATGAGCAACAGGAAGTACATTTTCTGTGTCATGTTGTTTTCCGGAAAGATAAAGACAATTCAGTTTCTGTTGAATTTCCTTAGGGAAACCATGCCAAGCAGAATTCATGTACATATGGTCAGTTAGACAGAGAACATGCTTCCATTACTTTAATTGGAAAGTGAAGCTTTCCATGAAAGAGCCAAGCAAGTAAAATGAGGCTGGAGGGCCAAGATTAATCTGTACTGATGTGTAATCCTCAATATGTGTCATATACTTAATTACAGCTTTTGATGGTTGTGTTTTGTATCATCATATTTTGTTCCTGTAATCAAAATCTCTGTTGTGTTTTCTCAGCTATGTCATTCCACTGAAATATTGCTCTTTTCTTAAAGTGTCAGTTTGTGGGACACCTTGCAACACCCATCAGAATGAGCTGAAGCTCCTCTGGATGGGTGTAATTTTATAAAGTGTTTTGAGGTGCATAAACATGCACAAGACGAGCAAATCCACGACACGGATAACCTGGACTCCAACATGTCTGAATATTGAGTACAGTAGTGTTGGAGATTTGCTAAGAGGTTTTTGTCTACCTACTAGTTAAATTGCAAGAGGAGTATTAAGAATTTTCCTCACTAAATTTTATTAATATAGGTTCTCCTTGTGAGAATCCCTTTGAAAAGAATTCAAGGAACCTGGGTAAGCCTATGAACATTTCCAAATCTTACAATCTAATAAAAAAATTCAAAAATATTATTTGAACTGTTCTTTAATACTGCAAAATTTAGGAGAATTTGAATCTCCCTATTCAGGATATTAGTAAATATCAAAAATGTAAAGTAGATGCCTCACTGAAACACTAGGAATTGCTTGATGGCATAATAATGGAGGTAATTTTCTATCTGCTGCTTATGAAAATGAAAAATAACAAAAAATGCATAAAGTTATTTTCTGCTACTTCTTATTGAATGGAAAAAATGTATTGTTCCTTTTTTCTAACAATATGTATTTGCATCTGACAGAATTACTTTCTTAACCCAAAATCTTGTGTGAAAATACAGAAAAAAACTTAACTTATGCTTGTCAGCAATTCAAACACTGTCTAGATTTCAACATAAAAGGTCTGGATTGTTGCTCTCCTGTTTTGTCTGTCTTCCTTTTTATTTTAATATTACAGCAGCTGGTTCCTTTAAACTTATCTGCATGAAGTGAAAGCTGTATTGAGCACTCTTCATGTTCTCAAGGATCTCTAACAAAAGCAGCTCTCGAGATGTGATGCGTACCATATTAAGCACAAATTCAGCAGAGCAGAATTCTAGTCGTAGATTCCTCTCTTGGCTTGTCAGCCGCTTGCATCACTACATTATTAATTTTTTTCATCCTTGCTGTCCTACAGAGCTGAACAACCTCTTTTCCTCCCTTCTTTCCTTTTCCCTCCCTCCTTGTGTTCTGCTTTTGAATTAGTTTGCAATAAAATTTGTCCAAATTCAGGCTTCAGATTTTATCCTAATCACATTTTAGAGAATTCTACAGACATATTGAAGAGTAAATGTTCATTTCTATCTGTTACTGGTTAGAATGTAAATGATTTGGATCCATCAACATACAGGATGTATAGTGGGAAGAAGCAGACAGGGAGGAAGGTATCCACTTTCTTCCAGCACAGAAGAAGAATTGAACCCTTCACCATTTGGCAGATTTGTATGGATTAGAAACAGAGAGCTCCAGGATGATCACTTAAACTTCACATATACTTCAGACTTCATAGCACGGATGTAGAAATAATTTGGCTCAGAAATCCTAATGCTATATTTAGTTAAATGAAAGTACTTCTCATAAATGCTTTTATCTGTATGGTGCACTTGGTTTTCATCTACAATTTCCATTTATTTCTGTAGTGGCTGCAGAAGCCCCACCCCACCTTAAAAAATTTAGATCTTACTGACACTGTTTTTCAATTTTTTACTTGATATGTTTCTCTTCCCCAAAGAGCACACACTGTGTCGGGAAACATCACTTGGAATGGAGAGCAATATGTAACAGTATGGTATCAGATTTTCAATGAATTTTGGGAGTACTTGATCTTTAAATCTAAGCTCCACACATTGTAATATTAATTTGCATGCTTAAATTGTAGTGTGTTAGCCTTAAGAACTTCAGTCAGAGCTTTTACATCTGATGAAGACACACACTAAGGGCAGAATATTTGGGATCAAATATTTACTTGTAGATATGGATTTTTACAGGGTTTTTATCTTTAAAAAAACTCTTTTTCCTTCCCTTCCTCTGTTTTTTACTGTGACTCCAGTTTATGTGTGTTTCATCTGTACAGAAAAGTAAACGTTGCAGCATTTCCACAATTAAACTCTGTAAATGTTAACGGTAATACCTTTGCTGAATTGTACCATGTAATCCTTAAAGTCCAGACAAAAGGCACTGTTAAGAAAGTGGTATATATTGCATCAATTGCCCTTGCTAAATTCCCTCTGTAGTGCAGAGCCTTTAGTCTGATTTTCAGAGAATTTCTCCAGGGTTTGAGCCTTTAAACATTGAACCTCCTGCTGGAGTGAATCATTTGCTCCTGTAATATTCAGCTGCCATTGGTACTGTGATAGAGAAGGGCTTGGAAGGAAGATGAGAAAGTACATCTCCACCCTTTGAGGATTGATCTAAACCCTGTCTTCCCATGCAACCCAAGTTGCATATTTATTTTCTGACCCAGAAAAGTATTACATTGGCAAATTATCATTAGGTCCATTTCTAATTTTAAAGAATGTTGATCAGGATATTTCCACAAGAATTAGGTGCACAGGAAGTTTTGAACTTCCTGGTGGAACGTTGGAATGTCTGATATCCTAGAAGGATATAAGGCTCTCTAGATGCTTTTGTCTGGTGCCTGCTCCATCAGTCATGTCTGAGGAAAGGATACAAAACAGGTGAACAGGGGTTAAAAATTGACTACTTACCTCATTTCTTCATATAGCAGAGCAAGCATTCTGGAGCATGGCCAGATGAGAAAATATTTTACAGGATATCCTTATTGTTCTAAGGTTTCGCAAGAGGTTCAGTCTTAAATGTAAGTCCATCGCAGACTTGAAGGCTTGAATTTTATATTAAAGTTCATGAAAGTGGTGTTAGGGGAGATTGAAGCCTTAAACCTCTGGGTTTGCATAGTTTTCAGTCCTTATATTTATTAATTAAATAAAAACATAAAAGGCCTGTCTGTCAATTAAGGCTGAAATTTCTAAAGAAATCTGAATTAATTAGGTAAGAACTTAAAATTAATTTGAGCCTTCTAATACCATAATACTTCTCCAAAATCTCAGCCTGTCCTTCTCTAGTGAAACATTTTTTTCTTTGTTTGAGTTATACTTCAACTGCTAGTGCTAAGTAACAGGCAAAAGAGATCCATGACAAAAATAAGATTCTGATTCTGCCTCCTATTTTCAGCATTGTTTGTTATCAAAACCTTTACTTGAAGAGGAAATGAAATTTTCTTTTCCTCTACAGGCAGAAGTTACTAATATTAAAGAGTATTCTAACTCCTGAGGTATTTATAGATCTGGCTGAAAGTGTGAGAGTTGTTCTGACTCACCTAGACTGCAGAGCCTATAAAACAGGTACAGGCACAGTAATTTTACCAGCTCACACATGAACCTTTACACATTAAGACCAGCAGAATCTAGCTTTTAAGAAAGTAAAACTGTCAATTGATGTGATATATTGCCTGGAAAAATTTATCTTAAAAATAATAAAAAAAAAAAAAAAAGTAAGAAATGTCATAGGGATCATTAGTAGCTGCTGCTTAAAACCAAGGTCTGCTTTTTGACACCTTGTTACACAAATGTTCCAGTAACCCCCAGAGACCTGATTTGCAGGCACTTTGGAAAGACTGTGAGTTTCAGTACATAAGGATTTAAATCTATCTGAAAAAACAAATTAATGGGAAGAGTGAGAGCTTTTTCCCTCTCTTCATCCACCATGTAGAACTGCAGGGATGTCTTAAAATGAAAAAAAGGAAAACAAAATAAATTCCATTGTGTGCTCAGCAAAACATTGTGGAGGCTGGCCCAATTCTGAAGGCATGGCAGTACTGCTCATCTGTGGAAGATCCTTGTCACCAATCAAACAACCAATGTTGCTTCTTCAATATAAAAGTCACTTCTAATTGATTGAAATTGTATCTTTCACTCAGTCTTAAAATCCTATCAAGATGCTAATCTACGCAGTGCCATTATGGAGAAGGAAAATACTTGTTTGCTCTTTTTTCCTAGTGAGACAAGGCAACTGCAACTGTAGACTCCTCATAAAGCCTTAGGAATGGAGGTCAGCCTTAAAACTACCATATCAAACTTCATCCAACATGGCCTTGAAGACCTCTCTGGAAGGGACATCCACAACTTCTCTGGGCAACCTGCTCTAGTGATCCCTGGAGCATGACTGAATTTCATGTTGAAAGCATTAATTTACACTTCTACACATCTGTAGCTGAGATAGGGGATTTCCTCAGCTGCTTAAATGACGTAGTATAATGAAATTTGAGGCAGGTTGCCTAGACCAACCATTGCAGCACGCACCTCTACCCCACCATCTGCTGCTGCTCCAGGTCTGTAGAGGTGTCCTGTTCATGCTGTCTTGTAGTCACTCATTCTGTGCGAAAGTTTAGTCTAGACACATGTTCAGAAGCAATTCGACCAAGTCCCAGAGAAGGAAAAGTTCATCTCTAGATTTGCGGGCCTGAAATTAGATGTTTAGATGAAGTGCATGTGCTAGAGAATGATTCAGTTACCAAAATCCATACCTCTTGTGCTATTTTGGAAGCTCTGTGATATCTGGTGTAGCCATATGGGACTGGTAAATACAGTCCAGAAAGCGTACACCATTCTGCAGCAGAAACTGGAAGCCATGCCAAAGTATTACACTGTGGCACTGAACATTAAAATACGTGCAGATGAATTCAGTAACAACCTAGGGAAATGAAGTCATATGGACAAATAGGCAGCAAGGTGAGTCTTCAGGTGACAAGTCCAAGGTTTTGTGTGAGTGGCACTCAGAAACTTGCCTTTAGGCATTTAAGAAGTGTCAAAGGCTTGAGAGATGAGATGGGGAGGGACGCTGGCCCCTTTCTACTGTCTAATTGTGGAGCTAACTGAAGTGGAAATTAAGCAGGGTATGACTACCTAAATCCTTTGTAGATACCTTTGAAGTTGTTTGACTTTCAGAAGTGTTGAATGCTCTTCACTTCCCAAAACAAGGGACTGATATCAGTGTTCTTGCTGAGGTTTTATTTTGTAAGCTTGGCTGGAGGGCCTGATTTTCATAGGTGCTGAATAGTATTAATTAATGTCTATAGTTTGGCACCTGGCAACTGCAGAACTCAAAATTATATGCTATTTTTGAAAATGTAAAACTGTCTAAGCTCCAGGGGAACATTCTACAGAGATGGAAAGGGGCTATTTTCCCAGATTCACCTCATACATATAAATCTCTGAGTTTTATTTTTAAATATTGGCTGACTTTTGGGAGTCGGGGAGGGGATGGACTTGTTTAAAAAAATGTTGTGGTTTTGTTCTTTCTTAAAGGGAAAGGATTAGGTTTTCTTCTCACATAGGCTTTGGGGTCTGAAAAACAGCGACAGTTCACTTGTAGGTGGGGGGCCACCATTTCCAGCCCCATATGTGTATTTGGGGACTTGGCAAGTATCTGCTTTGGGAAGTGTACAGTCTCTGTCACTTAGCAACCACACACCCTCTTCTTGGAGTAGCAGGACGATGCTCTGTGCATGCATGTGCACCAGTAACCTGGTTTTCAGACCATAGAAGGTCTCATTGTAATACAGTCAGCCAGATCACCTACTGTGATATTTTCCAGATGATCAATCCATTTTGATGCAGTGCAGGCAAAATCTCAACCAGCTCCTATTAATGTTCTCTGTCTGAGCTGAAAGTGTTTGAGATCATTGTTTGCTGGGAAAAGGAAGGGAATATTACCCAGGCAGCGAGTTCCTAGCTTGAGTTTATGCTGAAGAGCCTGTTGCAAACTGAGTGAAGGGAAGTATACACAATGCTGTCTTAGAACAGAGGGAAATGTGAAGAACTTACAGCCCCAGAAATGAAGAGTCATTACTGTTTTGCAGGACTGAAAGGCCATCACTTAATGTGAACACAGCGTTCACATTATTTTCTCTCTGGACACTTGTCAGAAGTGCAATGAATCAGCAATGAGCTGGTTATGTATCCTTGTGCTTGTAGTACCTACAGGAGTGCACGTTCGTCATCCAGCGCTGGTGGGTCTGAGACGTACACTAGATGGTGCTTGCACAACACAGGCAGCAAACGTGTGCCTGTCTCAAGATGTGTCAGCAACTCAGTGCTCCACCTCCTCCTCAAGTATTTTCTGTGATGAGCACTCTGTTCCATTAAGTGGAGTCCCATATTAAATAAAAAAGGTTCATGTGTGATGCAAAAAAAAAGGTTATTTTCTATGTCACTGACTGGTGCAATAAAGAGACAAATATACTTATTTTCATATCTATAGACATGTTTGCACACGCTTCTGTATATACACAGTCCAAGTTTATAAAGACAGAGACCTGCTATTGTGAAACCTTTTTTATGTTACCTTTATTAAAGTGATACACATGCACAGAACTGAGATGAATGGAAGGGCTTACTACTCCATGTTTGTACAGCACAAAATACCATTCAGTTTTGAACTGGTGTCTAAAACCTATAATGAACTATCATGATTTTCTGAAAAGGAGAAAAAAAAAAAATACAACGATTTGTATCTTCCCCATTTCATCAGCATTGTCCCAGAAAAGAAAAGTAAAAGAAAAAAGACTGAATGCTGAAGAAAATAATCCCTGTGAATTATAAAAATAAAGTACATATTGTGTATAAAGCTTTTTATATATCCCTGGGACCTGTGAGAAACTAAACAGAAGAAAACCTGAATCGATCATTTTTTATAATTCCATGTGGCCTCTAAATGATGTATATTTCAACAAAGGAAGTCTTGAGGTTTATTCAAAAATAAAAAAAAAATTTAAAAAGCTTCAAAAATAATTGACAATAATTCAAGTGTCAGCATAATATTTATGCTCACCCTATCCCAGCTCAAAGAGGATAAATGCACTATCAGGATACACCATATATTGATTCTCAGTCTTTTGTTTTTAAAGTCCAGACATAGTAATTTACAATAATCCAATAATCCAGTTATACACATTTAACTCCAAATTTCTTTCAGGATTTTGTTTATTTCAGTCATGTCTGGAGTCTCGTATACCTGGAATGTAGTCTAAAATCAAATGTGATTACTTTCAATGTCTGCACATTTAGAGAAAGGCTGGATTTTGGACAGAGAAAGGGAAATGGATAGCAGGGCTAGGGAAATAAAGATTTCCAGAGAGAAGAAAAAAGCTGAGCCAGGTTTGCTTGGTTTGGTTGCCAACATGTGAATCCAAAGATTCCAAATCAAATTGTGCTGCCAAAACACACCAAAAAAAGAGCTCTACAACAGTTTCTTCAGTCTTCTTATACCTGCGTTCATTGTACTCTGGGTGTTTGTAAGAGGAACAGTGGCGGCAAGCTATACTCTGCACTTTATTGAAAGGAATGGGATATAGTGATGATTAGGGTAGTGGGTATGGCTGTTCCTGCAACAGTTTTGGAGGTGTATACTGAGACCAAGGTGCTGACGGTACAACAGAAGTAGATAAGCATAGATAATATTAACCAATGGACTCTCAAGACCCCGGATACATCAGGCACTTCATTCAGATGTGTTTTTCACACCAGATTGTCATGTTGACTTGAAGGGAGGCTAACTAATGATATCAAGTTGGGAGGATCTGTCAACTCCCTCAAGGGCAGGGAGGCCTCTTGAAGAGGCCTGTTGAAGAGAGACCTCAACAAATGAGAGAGATGGGAAATCACCAGCTGTATGAAGTTCAACAAAGGAAAGTCTTGGATTCTGCGCCTGGGATGGGACAGCCCTGGATGTACAGACAGACTGGGTAATGAGATGTTGGAAAGCAGTGCCAGGGAAAGGAGCCTGGGTGTTCTGGTCAGTGGCAAGTTGAACATGAGTCAGCAGTGCCTTTGCAGCAAGGAGGGACATCCTGGGGGGTATCAGGCCCATGTCCTGGGGGGTATCAGGCCCAGCATTGCCAGCAAGGGAGGGGATTGTCCTGCTCTGCTCTGCACTGGGGTGGTCTCACCTTGCATGTTGTGTGAAGTTTTGGGTGCCACAATATAGGAAAAATACGAAGGTCTTAGTGGGTGTCCAAAGGAGGGCTATAAGGAGGGTGAAGGATCCAGAGGGGAAGCCATGCGTGGCTGAGGGCACTTGATCGGTTCAGCTGGAGAAGAGGAGACTGAGGAGGGATACCATCACTGTATACGACTTTGTATGTATTCTGTGTATTTCTCATGAGAGACAGCAGAGGGGCAGGCACTGATCTCTCCTCTGTGGTGACCAGTGTCAGGACATCAGGGAATGGCCTGAAGCTCAGTCAGGGAGGTTTAGGCTGGATGTTAAGAAAAGGTTCTTCCCTGAAACAGTGGTTGGGCGCTGGAACAGGCTTCCCAGGGAATGCTCACAGCACCGAACCGGGGGGGGTTCAAGGAGCCTTTGAACAACACTGTCAGGCACATGGTGGGATTCTTGGTGTGTTCTGCTGAGGGCCAAGAGTTGGACTTTGATGATCCTTGTGGGTCCCTTCCAACTCAAGATATTCTATGATTCTATTCCTACTTTAGTTTTTCTAAAATCACAGGAGCTTCACTGAGAAGGAAGAAAGTGCTTTTAAATGGGGCAAGTCATACTAGCTTCCAAGTGGCTGATCATGGAGTAAGGCCATGCCAGACTATGTCTGCGTCTGGATTTCATTATTTGGAGAAGCAACAACACCTGTTTCCCATTTATGCAGAAGAATTAGCTCCAAACCTGGCTGCTATACTTCGTTTTGAATCCAGGAGGAGTCAGATGCCAGGTGCTGGCTTTTGCAGCTCTGTTTCACGAGGAGTTAGCTTGGTTTATTACACACTGTAGACATTCTAGTTACAGGCAGCCCTGCTTTCTTGTCCTGTTCACGCCCCTCCCCCCCCCCATTTCTCCTGTCTGCCAGACTCTCCCTGCCTCTTCACCACACTCTCAGTTCACACTGGGAGACAGACATCTAAACCAGTAAAATGCAGAAGTATCTAGGTAAAGTCATCTCTTTCCCAGACCTGCAGGAAGATCAAGAGGATTTCCAAAGTAGGGGCTGAATGTTTATATGGGGGTGGATGTTGGGATGAAGCAGGGAGGATGCACAGGGACAAGTCACATCCGGAGTTTTCGTGACTCAAATTTAGTAAATGTATCACGTCAGTCATAGGAAAAACGTGTGCCCTGAAGCTGGAGAGAAGGTGTCTGGACTGTCTCAGGTTGATAACTCTTTCACATTGTTGTGACCTGTACAGCTGATAGTTAATTAAATAAATAAATAGATCTTACCCTGGCAAAAAAAGGCATACCCATGTCTTTCAGAGGGTGCACTGAATCACAGACATTGCCATTTCACTCTGTGTCCTATTGAGGGGTGTGTGGGGGAGCTCATAACCTGCAGCAAGGCAGATAAAATAATCGATGAGTGTGTGTTCAATCCCAAGACAGGGACGGGGGGGTAGGAGGAGGGTGTAGGAAGGGAGAGAGAGAGACAGAGAGGAAAGGAGGGAGGGTGTGGTGGCTAGGGAGGGGGGGAGGGAGGCGGGAAAGGTGCTGATTTCAGCCCTGTAGCGTCAGGATTGCGTCAATTTGGGTTTCAACCACGTACTCAGTCTCAGAGCGGAGCTACTCAGAAGAGCCAAAACAGGAAGGGGGTTGCAAATCAGTGTGCAAAGGGGAGGACCGAAGGTTCCCCTCCCCCCTCTCCTCCAGTCCCCTTGCAGCCTCCTCCTCCGCTGTCCCCACTGCTCGTGTCTCCGGGTTTTGGGTGGTTTTTGTTGTTGTTTCCCTTTTTTCCTCTCTTTACTATTTTTTTTTTTTTTTAACTGCGGCGGCAAAGACGGCTGCCCGGGCGCCGTGAGAGCGGAGAGCCAGGGGACAGCAGGGCAGTGCTCTTGGTGCCCCGGGCGGGTCGCTTGGCATCCGGCGAGGCTGCTCTCGCATCCCGGCCAGCGGCTCCAGCACCGCGGCCAGCGGCTCCAGCACCGCGGCCAGCGGCTCCAGCACCGCGGCCAGCGGCTCCAGCACCGCGGCCAGCGGCTCCAGCACCGCGGACATCGCTCGCCACCAACATGGCTCCGATCGCGGACAGCCGCCAGCAGTTCGGTAAGCGAGTCCCGGCTCCCCGCACTCGCGGCCGGGAGATGCTCCCCTCCCCTCCCCGGGAGAACAGCAGCCTCTGCTGAGCCTCCCGGTGCCTCCCAGCACGCAGCTTGTTGGGAGGGACCCGGTTTTCCCCCAGTTCTCTTTAGGTCTCAGAAGTTGTGTGAATTTGCTTTCTGTCCCTAATTTCTCTTGCTTCTTCCCTCCCCGTTCCTCCTCCCCAGTAAAGTACCGGAAGAGATAAAGAGATTTTTTGTAGGTGCGGTTTTGGATGAGAGAGATTTGGGGTTGTTTTCTGTCTGTCCGTTCAAGTAACGTGCATCAAGAGTTAGATGATGTAAACGCATTTTGTGCCACAGAGAAAATCTTTGTTCAAGTCATTTTTGGAATAACTGCCATTCCTTTTATTCCTATTGTAGGTCAATCATTAGTTAAAGTGAAAGGACATTGCTAGGAAGATGAAAAAGAGGATTTCAGTGTTTTTAGCTGAACAGCTGCATCTTAACCAGCCCAGTTTCACTGAGAATAGCAAAGATGACAGTGAACTTTTCAGTTTGGTCATTTCTATGCACTGGATGTAGTGTGGTACCGAAGTTTCAGAAACAGTCATGGATGTGCACTTATAAAAAACATACGTTAAGTTGCTTTAGTCAGAAAAGCAGTAAGTGGGAATGTTTCTGAACTCTGCTTGACAAATATTGAGTCTAGCCTATATTACACTTGCTTTAGCAGTGGTTTGATTCAAGGATCATTCCACTGACTTAGGTGAAGAGACTCCAGATTTATATCACATAACTGGAATAATAACTTCTCCCAGAACCAGTAGGTGATGTTTTCTATTAATGCACTGCCTTGAATGTTAACCGATTGATTTACATTATGACAAAAGCAAGAAATTAATGTTGTGATACAATTATTTGTAAATAGAAAACCATTCTAGTTATCATTTCATCTTCTCTCCTATGCCACCCACTTGAGGTTTCTAACCACGCTTGTGACATCATGCTTGTCTAATTACTTATTTAAGAAAGATAATTAATAATAAATGTCAAATTGATTCTACCACTACTTTCAGTAGCTGTAGAATTAAAGTAGAACATAATTATAGTAATATCCATTACTATAAAAAGTCTATTAGCTCATGAGAAAGTATTGTAAATGTACAAACCATTCTTAAAAGATATTAAAGTATTCTGATTAGTTTTCAATTACTTTTAGCTTTCTATTTTTATACCATGTATACTTTAATTTCTGCAGCCCAGGGAATTCTTCAAACTCAAAGCCACGTGCTTAAGTTAGGAAAAATTCTTTTTGGTTATGTATGTGGTTTTCAATCATTTCATTAAGTTCTTGCAATTAAGTATATAGACTAGTACAGTTTGTAGGTGTCAGGAAAGTGACATGACTGTTGTCATAAAAAATTAATAGCCAGGCCTGATCCTTTCTGTGCTGGAACATTATGTCCTACTTTGCTCTGATAGTATTGTTGTCTATTTTTTTTTTCTGAATCATCCCACTAAAAAGCAAAGGTATATTGCCAGCCCATTTATCTGCCCAGCTTGTCCCTGGATGAAGCTGATTTAGTAATACAGGGGAATAGTTTTCCTTTGCTCATCCAGAATGACCAGAGAGAAACAGAAGTGTTACATAATTGCCTTTATACATAAACAATGTCATGACATTAATATTCTATTGGCCATCCACAGTTGCAGGGAATAAAGATTAAGCTCTGATTGTTACATTGTGGGAGGTTTAAACTGACTTAGTAACATTACTTATGGGCAAAATTAGATTTCCAATTAGTTGTGCTCATTTACCCTTCGATGCATGCTTTGAAGGGCTAATGAGACTCCATATGTAAATAATGACACATGGCAATGGAGGTTGTAACACTTGCTCAGGTTCCTCTTTATTCAGTGTGAGTATAGGATTCGTATTAAAACTGCAGAGAATTTTGTTTTAATGTTTTCTCTTATATGCTCCTAAGAAGTACAGACCCTTTCTGTAACCTCCCTGCAAGCTTTGCTTCAGTGTCTTAAATGTAAAGCTTAGTGGTTATCAGTGTTAAACTTAACATGATTTTTTCATCTTTGAACTCACATATGACTACCTAATGTCACATCCATCTGGAAAAGACACTTTGTATATAATTATTCTAAGTTTTCTTGATAGACTTCCTCCTGCAAAGTATCAAAAATCCCAGTGAAACTGTTGAGTGCTATAACCTCCAATTAAACTCACTTCTTTCAAGAGATACCTCCAGGCAATTATGGGATCAGACCATAAAAAATTAGTTAATTGAGTGTATAGAGTATTCTAGGAAACACTATGAAAAGCAGATGATGTATCTATAAGTAATGCATATTTCAGAGTGTGTTTTGGCTAAACAACAAACCTCCATAAATCCAAAGCTGAAACCAGCTGAGAGCTGGTATTATTCACATACATATAAGCTCAGAAACTACACACAGACGGTTGAGACAGTCGAGAAATTATGAGTAATGATTATTATTAGGATGGGAATAGTGTTTTCCTCCCTAACTCTTCGTGTATGGAAAAATACTAGCATAACAAGTGTGCCTTAATTTGGGACTGCACACTGCTGCCTGCAGGTGGCGAGCAATATGTACAATGCAGAGCACTTCCAGTATGTCAACCCTGCTGATATCACCATCTCGTATCAATTTGTTTTACTAAATTATTGCTTTATTAAATATCACGCAGAATTCAAGGTACTGCTGCTTATGTGCTTGTTGCTATTTATTTGATTTGCAGATGAAATTCCTACAGTGGTTGGGATCTTTAGTGCATTTGGCCTTGTCTTCTCTGTCTCCCTCTTTGCTTGGATCTGCTGCCAACGCAAATCTTCCAAATCCAATAAGACCCCTCCATACAAGTTTGTCCATGTTCTGAAGGGGGTTGATATTTACCCTGAGAATCTCAACAGTAAGAAAAAGTTTGGAGCAGATGATAAAAGTGAAGCAAAGAACAAATCAGCCATGCCAAAGAATTCTCTCCACCTTGACCTGGAGAAGAGAGATCTAAATGGCAATTTCCCCAAAACAACCACAAAAATGCAGAGCTCTCCAGATCTTGAAAATTCGTCTCCTAAGCACTTTGCAGAAAGGAAGAAAGATTCAGTGTCCCCTGATAGCTTAAAATCCATCACTTCCCTGTCATCTGAAGATAAACAAGACAAGCTAGGAACTCTCTTTTTCTCCTTAGAGTACAACTTTGAGAAAAAAGCATTTGTAGTGAACATCAAAGAAGCTCGTGGGCTGCCAGCAATGGATGAGCAGTCAATGACTTCTGATCCCTACATCAAAATGACAATTCTGCCTGAGAAAAAGCACAAGGTGAAAACCAGAGTGCTGAGAAAAACCTTAGATCCAGCTTTCGATGAAACTTTCACGTTTTATGGGATCCCCTACAGCCAAATTCAAGATTTAACACTGCACTTCATGGTCTTGAGCTTCGACAGATTTTCCAGAGATGATGTCATTGGAGAAGTCCTCATCCCTCTCGCTGGAATTGAACTCTCAGAAGGAAGGCTGCTAATGGACAGAGAGATCATCAAAAGAAATGTTAGGGTAACATATTTTTTATCCGAAGTTTGAAAATGTTGTGCTAGGGTTAGCTATGATTCTTGTGTAACGCTGCTGCCATCTTGGAAAGAAAAGCAGAAAAGCTCAGCATGCAATTCCTGAGATACTTTCCTAATGGCAGTGTGAGGAAGCCATTACACAAATGCAATAAAAAAAAAACAACATTACAACAAGCATGTTGAAAGTCATTGCTACTGCCATAAGCTCTAATTTCTTATTCATCTGGTCCAGCAGGTTTGAGTGGACCCATTCCATCTAGGTGAAGCAGATTCAATCCACATTGATTTGCTTTTGATTGCTTTTAAATGAAAGAAAAAATATATTTATATATTATTTCCTTTCTCCTCCCTCTCCTTTCCTATTTGACATCATTCTTTCTTAAATCTTACAACTACAGGGGTTGTAGAGCACATTCTTAAGGAAGTCTTTAGTTATGGAAGTGGGACCTGCTAGAGATCATACTGGTGATGTTGTAGCGTCACACTGGTGCTTTCAACACCTTGTCTCTCATGAATTGTGATACAGGCTGCACCTTTACTAAAGGTAGTAAGGGAGAAGCCATAGACTTGCTGGAGTCACTGGCAAAATGTCCTGACTTCACTGGGACGAAAATATTTCATACCCTGTTGTCTCAGTTCAGAATGTAATGGTCATTTACAACCCCAGCTGAACCACAGAAATGCACAGGCATCATAAAAACATCTCTTAAATCTCTGCTAAGGAAGTGGAATGTGCATTGACGTTCAACATGATAGTTTTCAAATGACAAGCATACTGCCAAATAAAATAAATGTTGACTAGACAACATACTTATAGCTAATACTGTTACTTTGCAATCCTATCACAATATGGCAACAAATGTAACTATGCTACTGATCTTTTGTTGAAAACTTATAGGATTTTCTGATATATAAGGTACTATCTTTTCCTGTTTCTCTTGCCTTCCTTCTCCCTTTGAAATAAACCACTCCTGCAAATTCAAATCAAATAATCATAGAGAAAATCTTTGATCTCATCTTTATTCCATGTATATGATGCTGCTTTAGAAAGTGTCAGTGGATAAGATTTCACTGACACTTTGAATCCTTCCTGTTTAAAATACTTTACTGAATATTTTTTTCTTTACCTGTACTAGACTTTTTTCCTCCCCAGTATATCTTTCTGGAATTTTGTTTTGCTTAAGATAATTTTCTTTTTAACTGAGATTTTTTTTCTCAGGATTTCAGTTCTACTCTCTGAAGATAGTGATGTCATGTCAGCATACATTTTCCATTTATTTATTATTTATTTTTGTTCAGTCTAATAACCAGTTATAAGAAAAGTTATATAACTACTATAGAGAGAAATTATAGTCACTATGTAAATCAGAATAGCACCGTGTGTTACATCCTTTTACACAGTTTTTGAACATACGCTTCTGTGATACTCCATAAATCTTAATTCTGGTTTAAAGCCTGGTCAATATAATTGCTTATAAATAGTTTGTTGTCTTTTTTTTTTTTTTTTTTTCCTTTAATTTCCTCAGAAATCATCTGGGCGTGGAGAATTACTGGTCTCTCTCTGTTATCAGTCTACAACAAACACACTCACTGTCGTCGTTCTAAAAGCCAGGCATCTACCTAAATCTGATGTGTCAGGATTATCAGGTAATGGTTTAATAATGAATATGCCCTGAGAATATAAAACAGAATGACAAAAGACAGCTGAAATGTGGCATTTTGAGGACTAAAAATATTCCATAAATGCAGAAATGGTGTTTCTATTATTTACAGCCTATTCATTTTACTCATATCTAGGCCAATGCTTTATTTCCAGGGTATGTATTTTACAGATTTATTCTTCAATCACATCGAGAAAAGGTGGCATCTGTTAGGAGTGGAAACCAATGAGTTTTATGATTGTCTTGAACAGAGCCCATCTGCCATAAGCATGGGATATTGTTTGCAGATACCAAAAGCTTTTATTTATGACAAAAAATGAGTTTATTTGTAGAAGATCAGTATTGAGTGAGATCATCATATGATTTATCTCAGAATAAAAGCAGCCACTTACCTCTGTGTTGAATATGGCCCACTAACATTTATTTGGCAAGGTGAAAAGGTGAGCTGTGCCAGTGCTGGGAGGAGGCTGCAGCATCACACTCATGCTTTATCGTGAGCCAAACTTGGGGTGCACTAAGAGAGATCAGATTTTATCCTCTCTTCTACTTGTCTGCTGCCATTTCTCATTCAGTGGAACCTCCTCTGAAGCCAATTCTAGAATTGCATATAGAAGACACATTAGAAGACTATATAACATAAAAACAGTATAAAATTTAATGCCCTATATATATAAGAATGCCACACAAAACCAACAGTACACAACAAAGGGCTGTAGTACCACATCTGCTGCTGCTTCTTTATAGAACTGGTAGTCTTTCATTTCACTGGATATTTTGAAAGAAGCAGAAAGTGAGGTAGTTTTGGGAAACACTGAATAATTATCACTGCAGCCAATAATACAGTTTTTCTATTTCTCATACTGCGATTTACCTAGAAAACTAACCCATCCTGAAC
The DNA here is from genome assembly GCF_965178545.1 of Coloeus monedula. NCBI lineage: Eukaryota > Metazoa > Chordata > Aves > Passeriformes > Corvidae > Coloeus > Coloeus monedula. The sequence continues at coordinate 81,222,152 of NC_138822.1, read as the reverse complement.
GCAATGTAACAAAGCTGTAGATAACTCCCATCAGGTCTCATTTAAATCTTCCTTTGGATCTAAATTTTGCTCACATATCAGGAAGAGAAAGGATATATATGGAGCCCAACTATTTACTTGACTAAAAGAGAGGATACGTACTTTTAAAAATTGAGCCCAAAGTCGTAGGAGACAGTAGTGGTTTCATGAAGGCATCATGACAGCAAGCTGATCTCAACAGACCTGCCTGATGTTTACTCAGGAGGGAAAATAACTTGATTAAAAAAAGCCCTCCTGGTCACAGCATCCACCTGGACCCTACAGAGCATCCAAACTACACACTTGTTTACTGCACCTCCTACGACTAAAGCCAGAAAATTTGTTTGCTTTTCCTGCTTCCCCCAGGAGAGCCTTGCTAACTATAAAGGGAATGTAGTATTTCTACAGGCAGCCATGTTGCACCTGGACACCTACTTCATTTAAACAGCTCTTCATTATTTTCTGTTCATCAATAAGGCCAGGTTCAGTAGATATTTATGTGTCAGTAGCATACTGCACTCAGGACAGTCATAATTTGCTCTGTGACTTTCCCCTCATCCCAACAGTAGTCTTGGAAAAGGAGGGGGGTGAAATGGTGCTTCTGTGGGATAAAATAAAAAATTGCATGATTCAATCTCCTTGAGAAGAGGGGAATATTTTTATACTCAGAAGTTGTTCCGTTTTTACAATCTCCTTGATTTCCTTGGTCACTGATGATGAGGTCTCCTAACAGACCTAAAAAATCTGGAAATCTCTAGCCTTATCTAGTAGCTGGTCAGAGGTAAGTGTCATAAAACTTCCTCTAAAAAGAAATGGAAACCAGTATGAATCCATCGATAGATATTGATTTTGATATTTCTGATGCTTGCATGGCATACAATAATTTCGAAGCCAGTGAGTGTTTCCATTAAGCCCTGTTTTTGAAATGTTCATTATGGTAATAGACTATGAAAGCAAATAGGTACTCTATTACATCCCACTTCTGGTAGACTATAGTCAGTTCAAGGAAAAATATAACTTTTACTCATCTAACCATTTCAGTCTGAGAACTGTGACATAACATTTATAAATACTGTTCAGTTTTAGTAGTACTTCTTTTAAAAAAAGTATCCAAGTGTTCTTGATTAACTTGGCTGATTGTTTACATAAACTATCATGTTTGACTGGGTTCAGTAGAAAAGATTTTGTACTACATCAAGGCACCATGAGAACCTGGAAACAGGCCCGCAATTTCACAGAATAAATGCCAAAGTAATTGAAAGGGTTCAGTTTTAAAATGTTCCCTCTGAAAGAATAAATACAGCCATTATTGAAGACAATAGCAAGGGAATCTCACAACAATTAAATAATTATGAGGAATGCAAACACTCAAAGTTGGTAGACAGCTGAAAATATGAACATTTTCCCTTCCCATATTCAACAGTAGTACAGCACAGGTGTAAAGTCAGATACACACTCCCACAGCAAACATACCCTTACATTTAAAGTTTATTGTCAGATTTGTTCAATAACAATTGGTGGCCTCAATTTAATCAGGTTAATTGACTTCAGTAGAACCCCAGCAGAAATATCACATCCATTATCTTAGCCTAAGTTTATTCACTCCTTTCTGAAGCTTTTCTTTTCATGAGTCTGATTAGTGCTGATGATTATACACCTGTAGAATGTGTGAAAAGCAAATTTCTGTTACACATAAATATGTAATGACACATATTTTTCAGAGACCATTAGAATTTTGTGCACTTTCAGACCATCTTTGAATGTGGTAGAGATGTTGTTAGGTTTAATGAACTTCAGCACAGGATTTATCTCATGAAGGAAGCACCTGTATTTGACCATGGTCTAAACTCCCCTGCCTCCCTTGAACATAATTTTGGTGACCATAAAGGGAAATTAATGGGGATCATTCAGATGAAAAAAAAAAAAGGATGAGATGAATCGTCTTTAATAACCTGAAACATCTACTCATTGTGATGTAATTTCATTGGATAATTATGGAATTTTCCATAAACTAGATCAAGGAATTTCTAAACAACACTGCTCAATAGCTAATCTGTGCTTTCTTTTCATTGCAGATCCTTATGTCAAAGTGAACCTGTACCATGCCAAGAAGAGAATTTCTAAAAAGAAAACCCATGTGAAGAAGTGCACCCCAAATGCAGTGTTCAATGAATTGTTTGTCTTTGACATTCCTTGTGAGGGCCTTGATGATATCAGCATTGAATTTCTGGTTTTAGATTCAGATAGGGGGTCAAGGAATGAGGTCATTGGCCGGTTAACCTTGGGATCTTCAGCAGAAGGAACAGGTGGAGAGCACTGGAAAGAAATTTGTGAATATCCTAGGAGACAAATTGCCAAATGGCATATGTTATGTGATGGTTAGCAGCTTAGAGAGGGGTTGGATCTTAAAAAACCATATATATTTCCATAGGCAAGGAGCAGGTTTTTTTCTTTGCTACATATAATTACAAGCTTTTAACTACAAAACTTTTTTTTTTTTTTTTCAAGGGGGGCAGGGGATTTGAAATAAAATTGGATTGAGTTATCAGAACAGAAGGTAACTTAATTTTCACAGTAAATAACGGAATTTCTATTTCATTAAACTTTAGCATAATTAGTTCAGATTCATATTCTTCTAGAGTTTAAGTAGCCTATAAATTCTGAAGCATTATAAACCTCAAAGTTTTGAAAAAGTCACTTATTAGTGACTCATATATAGAAGAAGAAAACCTTATTACAATATATCCAAAAAAATTCCCACCTGTGGCTTATTAGGGAAGGGGATGGATCTAGAAAAGCCATGGGGATTGAGGAAGGGGGGGGGGGGGAATTCCTTCTACCCCTCCACCAAAAAACCTTCTTTTATGAAAATTCAATCATTATTTGTAAGTTTTGTTTACTTATACTTTAATCATCCCAAAGAATGAACATGTTTTCAGCATTTTGCTTTACATATCATGTTGTATAAAACTATTTTTTTTAATAGTCAAAATATTATATAATTATTTACACTTGGATTTTTAAAATAAGTTTATATATATAATTTGTTTTATTACGGTGACCAAAATAGATGCATATTTCAAATTGATGATCAAGTTAACATACATTTTTTGTTAAAAGGGCTCCTTTACGGGTGACTGTATGTGTTACAGTATATTTAGAATTTGGGGTTAGATATGGCTTGCATTTTTTTCCTCTAGGTAGGATTACATTTTAAACATTTCAAGCCATACAAAAGAATTTCTGTTGAGATGAAGTAACCTACAGGATATTGGAATCAATGACTTTTCACCAATTATATTTTAACCATTCACTGACCATTCATTAAAGAAAAGTTGTTGCCTTTTTTTTTTTTTTTTTTTGTAGTTTCATTAAAGAATAAACAAAATAGTGAGACAGAAAAGAAAACCTTATTCTGCTGTTTAATTTCCTGTGTTTAACTTCCTGGACTGTAATGAATGCCATTACAGTCAGTACCAATATATGAACTTCAATGCATTTTTAAAATTTTGCAGGAGAAGAAACCAAATCTACCTTATAATTTCTCCAATATTATGTAGACAAAGCACTTGGAAGGTGCATTTCACTTCGATTATATGAATTAATGTACATTACTGACTCTACTGAAAATGGTGGTGGTAAGGGAAAATAACTTTCTGATTTCATGTCAGTGTGACACGTCTATTTAAACTTAAATTGTGTCAGGTTGAGGAAATGTCAAGTATAACAATAACAAGTGTACAAATAAAGCATTTAGACCTGTGAAATTTAGTCTTGGTCACACCAGATAGGTTTTTAGGCCGTCAGAACTATAGCACAACTATAAGAAGATTATTTCCTAAAGTTTGTGCACTAATTTCTGATACAGAATTGTTTGCAAGTATTAGTCCTACTTCATGTTCAAGTACAATATGTATAAAGAAGAAGATAGTGATGCTAGTTGTTGACACAAGAAGGGTTAAAAAAGTGGAAAACTATTTTCAGTATTTTTGCATACGTCATTTGTCACGTGTAATCCCGTTGAAGTGAACGAGACTACTTGGGAATTAAGGTACTGCTCATTGCGAGTAAAGGTAGCAGAATGGGCATGCCAGGTTAGAACAAACCAAACATACATTGAATGTCAATCTAGTTTCATTAAACAACAGACCTAGGTCCTACTTAAAACTGTTGGGGATTTGTTGTCTACTTTACCTGTTCTCATATGGCCAAATTATGTTTGCAGGAAAGGACACTGAAATATGAAATATGCAAGTAGACAAATAGTACTGGAAGAATTCCATTGAGGCTCTTCCAGGTTTTGTGTCAGTATTTTCTCCAGTTTTTGAGAATGTGTTTGATACAACAGTGTTTATAGATTTCTGTAAAAATACATTTTCAAAATAACATAAACATGCTTTTTATGATAATGCTAAATGTAAAAATATTGCGTATTGTATGTATAAAGGAGAGGAATCTTTTTTGATTATTTCTTTAGAAAGCTGATTAGCTGCTTAAGGGCTAGAGTTTGCTAGCCACGTTCAAGCGGAACAAATCCAAAGCCACCAAGTGAAAGGAAAGATGCCCACAGGCTTCAGTGGGGCTTGACGTGCAATCACTGAGCAAAACTCTTCTGAGTCAACCCAGAAATGTCACTGGGACCATGGATATGGGGAGATATTGTTTTATCCAATGGAGACTGGGAGAGTTTAGGTCAGTATAACACAATCAGAGTTGTTAAAATTTCAATAAAGGAAAGAACTGAGCTGGAAATGATTGCATCAAAGAGAGTGGGGCATCTTGCAAATACAAAGGATGGAGGTTTTTGTATGCTGGCCCATAAGTAGTTAATTATCTCTAGAAATCAGATGGCAGGCATCATCTGTCTCCAATGAACACAAAATATTACATTAGGGGATAAAACTTCATCATTTTGAATTAATGCTGGGCTGTGATCATCTTTCATTTTGCATCCAACAAGTCGTCGTCAAATTTTTTTTTTTTTTTAGTTTATATAGGAGCTTGAGGGTTAATATTTCTACCAGATAAATGGCAGTTTTTGTTGGGGGTGGGGGGATGGAATGGGAAAGGGAAGCAAAGACATTTTTATTAAATCTAAAAACACTGTAAATAGATTTTTTTTTTTTTCATTTAAAGCAATGCTTAGCTTGGAAAGTTGAGTAAAGACGACTTGTAACACATTTTAAATCAGAAAGAGGCAGGAGAGCGAATGTATGCCTGTACTGAGGTGAGAAATTCTGCTGTTTTATAAAGTATTCAATTCTCATTGTGAATATCTTGAACTCTGTTAAGGATACTGTACTGTATTAAACATGTAAAAAAAAAAAAAGATGTTTGTCTAAGTAGCTTACAAAAATAATAACTCCTTGAATGGGAGACTATCCATGTCTGGAGATCTGTCGTAACTAAATACCTGATTCGTTATGGTGTTGTAACTTAATAGAAACTATTCAAGAGGAAGCATGGTGTATGAGATTTTGTAAGTTATTTGTGCTGGTTCTGTATGTTGTGCCATGTGTGTAAGACAAGAATAAACTGCTGCTTTTGTTCATCCCATCCCAAATAATTATCCCACCTATGTATCTTTATTTTTCCCAAAGATTTCTGCTATTTTTTGTGTTCATGGTCTACTCTCTCATGTTTCTATCAAAAACACATTTTACTTGCAAAGTCTTCCTCTTCTCACAGAGGTGGATTAGATTTGTTCTGCCAAATACTACCCAGGTGCATCACATGTTCTTTATTCCCAGCTGCTTGCTGCATATCAGTCCTGAATTATACTCTGCACTCTGGCTAGAACTTGGAACATGGCCCTTGACAGAAAATATGGGCCTTATAGGACAGATATACAGATGTAAACAAGAATGAATTCTGACATATTATGTGGAAGGAGCAAAATTCAAGTCACATTATCCTGCTGTCATTCTAGTTGTTTTCTGGAAGCAAAACATATCCCCTGGCCAATCATGCCATACCACTTCCTTGTAGACAAGGAAGTTGTGTCAGGCATCAGGTTGCCAGGTGAGTTTGGAAGTTAAGGTAGAGAAAACATTTATTCGAATGCTATATACAAATACAAACTTTGCTGCTGTGGTCTCTAAGATTATCAGAGTACTTACTAGCACAGAAAAAAAATCTAGAGAAAGAAGGCGGCAGCTGCAGCTGGGATACATGCTGCCATTTAATGACTCCCATTGTGAGCTCCAACACCTGGAATGGATCCCTGATCCTTGTAGCAGAAGTCAAGTACAGGATTCACTAGCCAGATGTATAAAATAGAACATCTTCCATGGTTATAAGCTGGCATATTCTCTCTGACAAGTCTCCTGTCCCCAGGAGACAGGTACCAAGTGTGAGACTTCTCTGCTCCATCCCATGCAGGCACTTCTTTTCTCTTCCTTGCATTGTACAGTTCTCCTAAAACAATGGTGATTCACATGGTTCACATTCCAGACATATTTCTTCAGAACAGAGATCAAGAATGTCTTCAGGTTTTCCAAGTACAATGCAGGTGAGCCTCAGGGGGAGTCTAAATGGTAATATCCTGATTACTATTTGTATCTCAAACTGCTGCAACAGACCATTGAGAGGGCCCTTGCAGATGTCCTCCTCTTTACAGGACAAATCCCTGAGGTCTAACGCTATTTTGTAAGCCCCTTATATTTCACAGCATCATGGATAACAACACGATTAACACATGGTAAAAATATATAACCACAGATGGCTATACACAACACTTTTTTTCCTGGAACAAGACTCAAATGTGGTCTGTGTAAGCTGCTACCTTTTCATCTGCTCTCTCCTTCATGATGTCTCATGGAGATGCTGAACAACTCACAGCACTCTCGTGACTGCTATAACTGGCACTGACACTTATTTGCTTTGCTGCTGGTGACTCCTGAACAATTACCTTTATTCAAAAAGTGCTACCCAGTTCTCACAGGCTTTTTCTATATCTTTAACCCTCCACCACTGAACAGCTGTTGTAACCCAACTTTGTTCCAGAAGCATCACTGGAGTACTGTTTACAGTTGCAGCATGGAATAACTTTAAAGTTAAGTAGAAACGAAGGATCAAAATCAGTAAGAAGATAAATGAAAACATAGCTTTACTATGTTTTCGCTATGTCTGCATTGTTATGCCAGTTTTGCCATTGTGTGCCTCTTTGCATGACCAGAGAACTTGCAGTCACAAGTGTGAATGCTCTGATTGCACCACCAGCAACAAAATCAGGTGTTGTCCTAAAAAATCTGTTGACTTCTGCTGAGCCCCTCAGTCACAGTTGCAGCAGGAGACACCACTTAGTCCCCCCCACCTCTTCCTTACCCCCAGTGCTCTGCAGTCACCCTTGACATGCTCTGAATAAACCCTGGCAGTACTGTTCATGCCCAGATGGAAGAGCTGAAATAGTCCAAGGGCTGGAAAAGCTTTGGCAACACTCTGGATCCTGGTCTCATGGCAAGAACCAGATGTCCCAAGATATCACCAGGGCAGGTTGGCACACTGGGCATCCCTCCCCATGTGAAGGGTGTCTCCAGTACCTCTCAGCCTCCTTTCCTTCTCTGTGAACACACACAGCCTGTTGCTCCAGGCTGAGGCTTGCTCCTGTGTCCCATCTCTGGACACTGAAAATCTCAACAGTTTCTGTCATGTGCCACAGCCCGCCCTCACTACTCACTGCTCCTGAAGCTGCAGCAGGCCCAGCCATGTAACTCCCACATATTTTAAAGTTTCTATAATTGTGTAACTGCTTCTCTTTTAAAAGCAGCATGTCGTTCACCCTGCAGATCCAGCCAGATTTCTTTCTGTGAATCTTACTGACAGCAACATGCTCTTAGGTCAGTGGAGAACAGGTTGGGTCTGACTGGAAGATGCTCAGCCTCCTCTCATCCTGACAAGGGAAATTTCACTCATTACTGAATCTTATTCTTCCTCTTTGGACAGTCTCTCAAGAGGGTTTTTATAGGTGACTGAGCTGTAAGAAGACATGGGCTTGCGTTTTTGTAAGTGGATGTTTTGGAATTTGGGGTTAAGTGAAACATGCAAGAATGTCAGGTCCCACTGGGTGACAGGTAAGTGCTGTGCTACTGAAAGCAGCTTCACTGGGGCCATGCTTGTACACAGGGCTGAGGTAGCAGTCACATGCAGGAGTTCTGAGTCATAGCATTTTGGATTGTGACTTAAACTAGAATAGATTGTTTGCAATATAAGTTAATGTTGCAAAAAGAACTCTGTCTTTCTTCCACATAAGAAATACTGTGTTATGAAAGGCTCTAGTTCTAAAAAAAACCAAACCAAAAACCAAGAAAAAGAAATATAAAATTCAAGATGTAGAAGTTCAAAATACACAATGAAACACATTAGGATTATTTTCTTTATTTGTGGGTATATTGCAGGTAAAAAAGTATCATTGTAAAACAATATCATTGCTGTTACAGTTCTTTTTTCTAACCAGCTAAGGGTGTTGTATGGTGACTGTAATATTTAATTTAGTCTTGAAGACAACCCCAGGGATAACCATGAATTTTCTCTGACAGATGCTGTAAATATTTTACGTGGCTCAGCAAACACAACTGTTTTTATGGAAACAAGTAAGAAATATTTCACAGTATCACTGGCCATATTGATTGCATCTCCATAATACACTCTCAATGAAATAGCCTTTAGGACTGTGTGAATGAAAGTTTCTAGTTGAAGAGGGAAAGCTCTGCATGCCTGCATCTGAAGTGCCTCTGTACATTGATTTGTGGGGCAAATAAACAGTATTCTAGCCTCAATTTTCCTTTCAGTATCATGGGATAAAGCTTAACAATATCAATAGCAGATACTAACTTCATGACTTTTGATATGAATTATTATTTTTGCTTTCTCTGGGGTTGTAATGCTGATCTGGGGACTGCATTTTTCTTGAGATAAATCCCTCAAAGCTGTATGCTGCAATGGATATATATGGAGAAGAAAGTAGATGTGAATCACAAATAGGCATGTAACAATAGAGAATTATCGCAGGCTAAAATCAGAAGTTATAATAAACAGCAATAAAAAGTGCAGATAAGTAAATCAGTTTGAAGTGCAGATGAGTAAAACGTTGTCAGCAGAGAAAAGGAGGCAGAAGTGTGATACTTTTACAGAACAAGCAAAACCAAAGTGCAGTTGGCCTCTGATACACATTTATAAGTCCTGTGAGGATCAGCTGAGGGAGCTGGGAAAGGGGCTCAGGCTGGAGCAAAGGAGGCTCAGGGGGGACCTTGTGGCTCTGCACAAGTCCCTGACAGGAGGGGGCAGCCGGGGGGGTCGGGCTCTGCTCCCAGGGAACAGGGACAGGAGGAAAGGAAATGGCCTCAAGCTGTGCAGGGGAAGTTCAGGCTCGACATCAGAAAAAATTACCTCGTGGAAAAGGCTCTCAAGCTTTGGAAGTGGCTGCCCAGGGGGTGGTGGAGTCACCACCCCTGGAGGTCTTTAAGAACTGACCGGGCGTGGCACTCAGTGCACTGGTCTGGGTGACAAGGGGGGATCAGTGACAGGTTGAACTTGATGATCTCGGAGGTCTTTTCCAACCTAAACGATTCTGTGATTCTGTGACTTATGTTGGTTGTTTTTCACCTTACTCACTCAGTGAAAGCAACATACCCTTATTTCAGCCTGCTTTGATACACACTATGTTCCCTGTGTGTGATTGGTGGTGCCTTTCCTTTGAACAAAGGCTGCAAGGGGTGAATATTGCACTTCTTTATATGTACAATAATTGCCTAAGGAACTGTAAAGGTTTCACTGTTAGGAAGTGCCGGGCCAAGGCTGCTGCTGTCAGATCTGGACTGACACAGTGATACCAGGAAGTTCTGTTTGTCTCAGATGATCCTCTAGTACCCAGGAAAAGCCCTTCTTTCTTTCCTTGCTAGGAGACTCAAAGAGGGAAATTCTGACCAGGAGTATATTCAGAACAAAAGGTTTGGTTTCCTGCTCTACTCCAGGCTTTTTGAATCACTGCATTACTTGATACTTTTTTTAGTAGCTACTAGAACTATCTTAGTTTTGCTGCCTTTATCTTTCCTTTTCACAGGTGTGAACTGATCAAGAGCAGCCCTGCCAAGAAGGACTTGGGGTGCTGGTGGATGAGAGGCTGGACCTGCCCTGGCCATGTGCACTCACAGCCCAGAAAATCATATCCCAGGCTTTATCCAAAGCACCATGGGCAACAGGTTGAGGGAGGCAATTTTGTCTCTGCTTTCATGAGACCCCACCTTGAATACTGCATCCAGCTCTGGGGTTCTCAGCACAAGAAACACATCAGCCTGTTGGATTGAGTCCAGAGAAAAGCCATCAGGATGTTCAGAGAGATGGAGCACCTTTGCTTTGAAGAAAGGCTGAGAAAAATGGGATTGTTCAGCCAGGAGAAAAAAAGGCTTTGGGGTGACCTATTTGCAGCCTTCCAGTACCTGAAGGGAGCCTAAAAGAAAGTTGGAGAGAGACTACAGAGTAATGTAGTGAAAGCACAAGAGAATGGTTTTAAACTGAAACAGAGCTGGTTTAGATTAGATATTAGGAAAAAAAATTCTTTACTCTGAGGGTGCTGAGGCTGTGGCAAAGGTTGCCCATAGAAGCTGTGGCTGCCCCATCTCTGGAAGTGTTCAAGGCCAGGTTGGATGAAGATCTGAGCAATCTTGTGTAGTGGAAGTTGTCCCTGCCCACGACATTGGAGTTGGAATGAGATGATCTTCAAAGTCCCTCCCAACCCACACATTTCATTATTCACCCAGACAACCTACGTTTGTTACTTCCTCTGCACCCATTTTCAATAGTCATGGTTCTGCTACATCCATAGCCAAACTCTGAATTTCTGATACAGTTACCTAGGTAAGCACATCCTCACAGGCTTTCATTGAGACCTTTTCTTGGACATTGCCAATTTGACTCCCACAAAAGTCTCCAGTGCTTCTGTGAAAGTATGCCTTTTCTGGCTGTGACTGTCCCTTAATCATGTGTGATATCCAGCCCTCCCCCATATTACCACAGTCCTAGGCCCTAGGGTATATCACTGTGTCCCGCAGCCACAGGGAGGAGGAGAGAAGATCCAGCAGGCAGGAATTGTGCAGCAAGATTGATTTATTTAATTATTTTATGTTGCAGCGGGGATTACTGCAACAAGCATATTTCAAAGCAGGAGTCCCGTGGAAACGAAGTATATATGGACAGATTCATGGTAGATGTTTCAGAGATGTTTATTTCTCCAGCCGCATGGCCGGGGCTCTGCTCAGGAACTCCCTGGTCACGGGACCCGAGGGTCCTTGGCCACCCCGGGGAACACAAAACAACCAATGGGAAATGAGACTGACCAGGGGCAGGGAAACCCCGTGTCTCCCCCCCCAGGGCCCCTCTCCCAGGGCTCCATGGCAGGGGAGGAGACCCCAACATCTCACCCGTTTTATTTTAATAAAAGGAGAATGAAAACGATTGGATAACAAGAACAGTTTCAAGACAAAACAAGCCACCCTCCTGAGTTTTTAAATGTCCAAACATATTCTGTGGAACATCTTAGGGCTGACAGAAGGGAGACAGAACTTTCCGGGCATGCTTTGTGGGGAAACTGAGGCAGGAGAGGGTTTAATTTCTTCCCTCCCTCTTTTCATCCCCCCCTCGGTACCGGAGAGGAATTGTAGGGAAATGGAATTGTATAGGGAAGCCATGGGGTGAAAAACGGATTAGGAATAAACTGGGGATAGGGTAAACTTAGGAAGGGGTTCATATTGGGTATAGGGTAAAAGGGGGAAGTAGGCTGTGGGTAGGGAAGTTGCTGGGATGGATATTGTTTATAATTTTGTGCATAACGGCTGCCTTTGATGGGAATACCTCCAGGCCCAGTAACATTCACTGCTTGTAAACCCTTCTTTCCTTGCACTCTATCAAATTGTACAACTTCCCCATCTCTTACACTTTGCAGGTAATTTTTAGGGTTATTCCTTTTAATGGCAGTTCTATGGATGAATAGATCTTCCCCTGTATCATCTCGTGTTATAAATCCATAGTTGTTTTTTACATTGTACCATTTCATAGTTCCTGTAACTTTCGTGGCTATAACTCCTCCTATCACGTGCTTGTGTGTTCATCGTGGCTGCCGGTCCCGCGTGGCCGCTGTCTCGCTGACTCCGACGTCTCGGCCGGGCCCCCGCGTTGTGGCTGCTCCGCGCTCTCCAAGCGGCGCTGCTCCGGCGCGTGTCTGGGCTCTGCCCGGCCCCGCGTTGCCATCGCCGCTGGCTCCGTGCCCTGTGAGCGGTTCCGCTCGGCCAACTCCACGCTGCTTTGAGAGCTGCCCTGTTTCAGCTCGGCGCTGCTCTGCGCGGCTTCTCGTGTCGCTGTGGAAACCGCCGCTTCTCCCTCCGCAGGGCTCTCCGAGCCGTGTGCTCAGAGCGGGCTGCCACGCCGATGCCCGGTTCCTGGCTGCTCGTGGCCCACGGCACCCGCAGTGCCTGCGGCATCGCTCCCTCACTCGCGGCCGCATGGCCGGGGACCCCGAGACAGGGATGGGGTCCGTGATAAGGAGCGCGCTCCCGAGGGGGCCGGGCGCATCCAGCGCAGGCACCTCCGCCGGCACGGCTGCAGTCATGTGCCACAGGGATGGCGGCCATGCGGCCTCGGCCACGGGAGAAGTATGATCCTCTGCTTTAGGGGTAATGGGACCATACACATGATCCTCAAGAGCTTCCCTGATTATAAGGGATGCACGGAAAGCTTCTCTTTGATCCCATACTTTATCCCATATCTCGTCCCAGAAACACCCCTGACAAGATCCAGGAGGTTCGATATCAAAAAGTAAGTCTCGAGAAATATAGGAGAACCTTTTGAAAAGCCAGATGAAAAAATGTTCTAGATCTCCTGGTTGCATTACTTTTTTGTTTTGTTGTTCAAGGATTCCTTTTACTTCTAGATACATTTTTCTCTGTGGCTCAGAGAGCCCCATTTCCCACGATTCTTCCATAGTCCAGAGAGAATATCCAAACCAAGATGAGAAGAGGTCTAGAGTGGTTATTTTACTCACGAATCTTCCTCAGGGATCGGTGTCCTGCCCGCATTCCTCCACCAGTTTGTTGCAGCGGGGATTACTGCAACAAGTATATTTCAAACCAGGAGTCCCGTGGAAACGAAGTATATATGGACAGATTCATGGTAGATGTTTCAGAGATGTTTATTTCTCCAGCCGCATGGCCGGGGCTCTGCTCAAGAACCCCGCAGTCACGGGACCCAAGGGTCCTTGGCCACCCCGGGGAACACAAAACAACCAATGGGGAACGAGGCTGACCAGGGGCAGGGAAACCCCGTGTCTCCCCCCCAGGGCCCATCTCCCAGGGCTCCATGGCAGGGGAGGAGACCCCAACAATTTTACGAACTCTTTTATAGACTTTTCATAGTCTATTTGGACAAAGGATCAGCCACCCCTTTGGGGTGATTGGCTAAAATCCTAAAACATCCATTGTCAAATTATTTTTCTACTATACCACAAACAAGACTTTTCAAGGTTGCAGGTGGCTTGGTTGTTTACATTCCCTGCTACCTCTTCTGTGAGAGAGAAAAGTCTCTCACGGACTTAGAAAATAGCAAGAAAATCCTTGCTAGCAGCATTTTTGTATCCTCACCCCCATAATGCTTTCTGGGGCTTTTTTGCATCTTCTTGCACTATAGTTGGTCACATTGAGGAATTTCTTACATCAGGTTCAGTAGTTTTCTTGTCAAGCTGGCTAAACTTCAGGCCGATGCCTAGCACTGGTTATTTATTTGTCTGTGGTCTAACATTAACTGCCATGTTCCACGCGTGTTCCTGTGCTTTTGTGGGATAGAAACAAAGCCTCAAGAATTAGGCTTGGACTGTTGATGTCCAATATATCTGTGTTAAAAAAGTAGCTAATTTGTTTTGCCTTTGTACCACTGGATGACATTTTAGTTCTGGCCTAAATCATTAAGATGTGGAATGCTGTTATGCCTCTTAACATTTCATTTGAGTCAAAGTGTGCCTTTCTTGAACCTTTCTTAAGCCTTTCCTTGTTGAATATTTTGTGATCTTTTATCGCTAATTTGGATGAAGTTTGTTGCCTCACATTCAATGCACAGATTCTGAAAAAACATCCCTTACTGTAATACAGTCAACAGAAAACTTCTCTTTTCTTCTTCTCTCCCTACAGCCAACATTACAAAGCCAGAGATTGAGATAGAAATGATCCTTAAATACCCAGTGGAAAACCCTGAGGCACAAAGCTGGGGCAGCTCTGAGGTTTCACAAACTGAAGTTTATCCATCTCTGGTAAAAAATTTAAAAAATGTAATTAAGGTGAAAGTGAATTTGTGTCTAATCTCAAAGAAAGACAGCTTTAAGTGACCCCTGAATAATAATATAAGACTATTCTTTATGGAGAAGCACTATCTTGCCCATCAGTTTTGTTGTGGACTTATTGTTTTAGTTGATTTTTTTTTATTATTCACATTTACACAGGATACAAGGATCTCATCACACATTGTCCCTGCTGGACCTGCCTCTCGCCCAAGGGGTTGTGTTCTTTGCCCACAGAGGCAAGCTTCACACAGCATTCTACTGGAGGCAATCTTCTGAGTGGAAATTGTTACCAAAACTGTATGGAGCTCAGAAAATATCTTCTATGGACAGAAATTTTATTGTGATAGGGTTTTTTTCCTGTTTAGAAGATCAGTATAAATTTTGGAAAGGAAACAGTTTTCACAGACTTTTCATGGTCTATAACAGATAGTTATTTAGAAATAAGTTGAAGATGTAAAGTTATTATTTTAATGTCTGTTACATTAATTGAGTCATTAATGCATTTATGACTTGAAGAATGCTGGTTCTAGCAATTAAGGCTTGTTACTCTGCCTCAATTTCAGGTAAATATTCTACCTCTGAGACCACTGCATACTTAAAGAAGCAACTCTTTCCATCACCCCCTTTTTAAAGTCTAATAGTAATTGATAAGAATTAGAAGCAGGCATAGATATGACTCTAAGGGAGAATGTTTAGTTTAGGACTTGACAGTCCTGGGGTGATGGTTAGACCTGATGATCTTAAAGGCCTTTTCCAAGCTAAATGATTCTATGATTCTGAAACGAATGTTTTGGTGCAGAAAAGCAATATAGTTGCTGTGAGCTAAGAAAATAGTTAATTCACAGAAGGTAAAAAAAAAAAAACAAAAAACAATCCAAACAAAAAAAATGCCATAAACAAACAAACAAGCAAAATAACAAAATGTCTTGGGGTGACCTTATGATGTGTATCCCGTATCGCTGCCCTACGCCCAAAAATTAATTCTTGTGCCTTTCTATGCCTTTAAACTGAGCCTGAGAGGGCGAAGGAAAAACTGAGCAAAACTTTCTCAAAGCAGTTTGCAGCTTGTTCAAGGTCACACAGAGATAGCAACTTTTTTTTCCCCATCTGCGGCAGGGGAGTGAGGAAGCACCCGGCTTGCTGCTTCCCAGTCAGCTTTTGGCCAGTTGTTTTCAGTTTCTTTTTCTCCAGAGAGAGACTGAGAGTTTAACTTTGTTTTTCCTTCCCTGGAATTCCAGATTTTCTCCCTTTTCTACTGGACTGCTTCAATATCAGAGCACATCGGGAGGACTTTCCACCAGGCACAGAGGGCCTGGCCCTGGGCCAAGCCCCAGCTCCGAGGAGACCAAAGGGAGGACTCTAACACTTCCCCAGGTTTTTCTTCCACAGCGAAAGATTTTATTATTTAGCATTATTTTCCTTTTCCCGTCTGTTTGTTAAACAAATAGCTTTTATCTCCTTCACTTTCCTTCAAGGAAAATTTATTTTTCCCAAACCTGGTGGGGGAGGAGTAGTGACCTGCCTTCTCTCAGAGGATATGTTTCTAAATTTGGCCAAACCAGAACACAAACAAACAAACAAACAAAAAACCCCCCAAGCAATAAAACCTACAAAACCTATGAAAAAAAACCCAAGCAAAATGAAAAAAAACCAAAACACACAAAAAAGAAATAGCCCCATAACCCAAAACATTCAAGCAACTTTCTTAGCTCAGAATGGAAAGTAAAATCAGATTATGTTCAAGATTGTCACTACACTCTTTAGAAATCAGAGCAACAAAAGCATCACTATGGCTTTGGAGTTCCTTCTTCAGAAAACTGAATATCTGAGCTTTTGAAGGTGGAGCTGACATAAAGGGGCTGTTACAAATGTGTTATACAATGTGTAAATTAATGGATGACACATCTCCAGGGTCAAGAATTGTACTGACCCAAAATACCTTAGTATTTTATCCTTGTTTATGTTTAATCCTTATTATGTTTATTCCTTAGGGAAAAGAGCACAAGTAAATGGTGGGGACTTGTCCACAGCACTCACATATGGGCAGAGTGCATGCATCTGATTATTTCTATTTTACCTCTGACCATAACAGACAGTTTTACAGAGGGATGATGGGTCAATCTGCTCTCAATAGAGGAAGGTGTTAATGCTTTATACTTCTCAGGGTGATTTTAAACCTCAGCGAAAGCACATTTGCAAACCCTATGTAGATGAGTATCGCTAAGAATTGTTGTGAAAGTGATCAAATCAGAGCTTGTGCTTGCCTGGCATTTTTTGCTCTCTCAACAGCAATTTGCAACTCAGAAATGTAAGAGAGTTATGATACCCAGAGCTAAGAAATATCTGCAAAAAGATTATACTGTCAGCCAACATCAATTATTATGATTAAAACCTGATGCAATAATAATGCCTGTCCTAGAATCCCCTTGACAATAAGTTTGTTATATATACATGGCACTGCAAAACAGCATTCACACAGACACTTAACTGAATTTGCCCTTTGCATAAATCTACAATATATAGTACCTATATAAAGCAGGCAAAGTTTGATATGAATCCTCTCTGAAATATGGTCCATAAACCTGATACAAAACAGGAACAAAGTCAATGTAACTAAAATACTTACCGTAAGTTATTTAGGTCTATAATATGAATTTCCTATTTTTTCCCCTCATACTTTTGTGTTAAATGCCAAAGCTGGCCTGTAATTGTGAATGAATGAGAGAGTTATGATACGGTGTACAGCAGTCATGTCACTTTTATTCTGTGCAATAAATTTAAATGAAATACACATTATCTGAAGTGATGTTTGCTCTCTGAGCTGAAAACAGACGTTCTCCAGCAATCTTCATGTTATATTACCCCAATTGTGCTTTACACTTGTAATTTTTTTCCTCACTTCTGATTAAAAACATCAAAAATATTATCTTCCACAACTTCTTCTGGAACGACATCAATCAGCCTGTATTCCTAATTCCTGATGGCTTCAGGGTACAGGAATTGCTCTGAACTCAAGAAAACTTGGTGAGAGGTAATTCCCTCTAAAGCAGCCATGTAGATGTCAGGCTGTGAATGGGGCATTTAACTTCTGCCCATTGCAACCAGTTCCCAGGACAGGTGCTGTTACCTGGGTCATTTCCCAAACAAACATAGGAAGAGTCGTTCTCAGCCAGACTGCACAGTCAGCAGCAGGTGAAGAGACTGGAGCACAAGTCTGTTGAGGAGATCTCGGGGGCCTCAGCCTGGAGAAAAGGAGACTCAGGGGGGACCTTGTGGCTCTGCACAACTCCCTGATAGGAGAGGGCAGCCAGGGTTCGGCAGGCTCTGCTCCCAGGGAACAAAGGACAGGAGGAGAGGATTTAGCCTGTCTGTGCCACGGGAAGTTCAGACTGGACACCAGGAAGAATTTCTTTACTGGAAGAGTGGTCAAGCATTAGAAGAGGCTACCCAGGAAAGTGGTGGAATCACCATCCTGGAAGATTTTGAGGACTGAATGTGGCACTTAAGTGCTGTGGTTTAGTTGACAAGGTGGTAATTATCAGTCAAAGGTTGGACTCTATGAACCTGGAAGTCTTTTCCAACCTAATTGATTCTATTATCCCCCTTTAACAATGTGTGTGTGCATCTTTGGGTCATCATTTCTATCTGTGGACCAGTGCAGCAAACCCATATCCTGTTACATGTCATTGGAATGTAATTGTGGAGTGCTCACCCCTGTGGTTTGTTAGTTTCGGCCATTGGTTTTGCTAACAAATTAAAGTTCGAGTTTTTCCTGCATACAGCTGTTTTCATGCACCTCCAAGACAGCCTTCTCCAGTGATTTGCAGGTGATCTGTGTTCAGAGTGCTGAGCAACTGCTGAGAACTGTGAATAATGTCAGAGAAGGGAAGAGACCTCACGTCAGCATTGTGCTGTGTGAGAGAGTGGGGGTTCTTGCTTGAAAAACTGAAATATATCAGAATCCATCTATGGAGCTAGTCAAAACAAATAGCGATGAGATTCTGTCAGGTGAAAAGGAAAAAAAATCATTTTTGAGGAGCAATTCATTCTCCTATGAAGATATTTTCAAAAGTGGATTGTTTTTAAAGTATTGTTGGAACTATTTTATTCATCAAAAATGAGGATTGTCTGAGGCAGTATAGGTGTTTGACTACAGCTTTGTTACTTTGATTCATTTATTAAAGTTTTACACCATTTTCAATGTTGCATTTGCATACCACAGTAAGTCGGAAATAAACCTTGATATATTGTCACTATAAAAACTGATTCAGAGATTCTGAGTAAAATTACTATGTATTTATCTTAAAAATGATGCAGATGCAAAGCTTTGAAAATTTGGATGGTTTTCTAGTTTCAAATTATAAAAGTTTTGAAATAGCGTTTTTCCCGTAAAATTGAAGTTATATTTTCTGAATAACTGTTGTTAGGAATTTGATTCTGCAGCTTTAACACACTTAAAGTGAAACAGATTAACTGCAACCTGCAGGAATGAAGAAGCCTGAAGGAACCTTTTAGTTTCCAGGGCTTTTTCAAGAACAATTTTTTTCATGTTAATGCATTCTACCATGTTGTAGAAGGCAACAAAACAGCATCCAAAGCGGAGCCTTACTGTATGTAGTAAAGACAGCAACAGAGAATTTGTGGGTAAGTCCAAGTTTTTTAGGGTGGTTACAGCCCTATCCTTCACAGACCACTCTTCTAATTCATGTGTTTCCTAGGGGCACACAGAGATCTCTTGCAGGGTTTGGAGATGGAACTCTGCTATTTATTTGTGTCTTTGAACTCAGGCTTGGTTTGCTACTGTGGTTAAGAAACTTAACTGTGCCTCTATCTTCTCCTTAAAGGTAAAGGGGTTTGAGACGTGAAGTATTCCTCAAAGTTTTCAGGGAGGCCTGAACACATGCTCTGCTCTGAAGTCGAATGCTTTAACAAAGAGATTTACGCTGTTCTTGTGTTCAGCCCGGTGATGAAATAGGACTCTGAGCCTCAGGGGCTGCAAGATAAGAGTTAACATGAAATTTTTACACAACTTTCCTCAATATAATAGAGCTGTAATACATGTTCATTTCCAGTAATATATCATGAAGGACATGATTAGAAGCCAGCAGAGCTATACCAGATGGGTATCCAAAAAATTAACTGCAAACTTTCCAGTTGATGCTTTTGGATTTTCAGGAGTGTTCCACATTTTAGAGCCCAAAATGAAGGACTGTGGTTCATTTTCTCAGAATTGCACTTTAACAATGTAGTGTGTGTTATCACCAGTTGCCAGGAAGAAACATTGTGTACACGGGGTTAAGTTGTTGCTTCTGATAAAACTGGATGCCTGCAGATTGCTGCATCAATGTTTTTGATTTTGACACAATATTCCAAACTTTACACAAGGAAGAAAATATAAAGACTCTTGATTGCCCGGCTCAAGGATTTAATAACTTGAGCTGAATAGAAGAAAGGAGATGTCCTTCAGAACAAGCTAAGCAATGTAAACAATGTTTTTACCTGGACTTTCTGCCTGAAAATTTTAAACTTTATTAGCCCTTATTTATTAAAAAGCAACATCAGTGAATTTTACCACAAATAAATGGACACTGCTCTCACTGTCATCAGAACAGATCCTCAGAAAGAATAATGCATTAGCCTGAAAGTTGCTGCATATTAGAGGCAAATAGTATAGGAAAACTCATATTTTTATGAACTTTAAAAAATTATCCTTATACCTTTTCTTACCCACTTAGCTCATTATCACTTAAGCACAAATACAGTATTGAAAAGAATTTGCAAACTCCTCAAGTTCCTCTGCTGGTTTTCTTCCTGAATTTATCAGTCTCTGTTTCAAGTGTTCCCAGTAGTCACAGAGGACTAGGCCAATGCCTATGTGGAAATGAAGTTCTCTTTATAAACTCATTCATTCTTTTCTCCCTGCTCAGAGAAGGAATTTGGCTATCACCCAGACTCCAACATCAGACAGAATAGTCAGGGTACTTGTTTACCTAATGAATCGGAAAAGACAAAATCTGGTCACTTTTGCATCATGGATGAAACTTCTTTCTCATTTGCTATGCAGATTATAGATAAATTGGGTGTTCTTCAGTATGAAAAATAGCTATTGCTATCTTAATTAAATAGAAAACAACATTTTCCTGACTTTAAAATATAGCTATTGATAATATCTGAAAACAATATTACATTAAATTACCAGAATAATATATTGAAAAGGAAATTTAAGACAGCATTAAAAAAGACAGAAAGCAATAAAAGTATTATATTCTAAGTTATCATTGTTTTTAAGAACAGTTCAAATTTTTCTACCAGATAAAAAAAATAATGTAGAAAAAGAAGTCTGTTTGGAAGGGTATCCTGATGGAAGAGAAGGCTGGAAGGACAAACATGTTATTGATATTATTGTCATTGTGGTCAAGTGAATTCTCCATAAAGGTGCCCAAACCAAATAACTGTTAATTCAGTGAAAATATAGGAACCAGAGCAGTTATTTTTGAAAATATCAAATAAGTACAATATAGGAGTATTACGGAATATAGGAACATGTTACAATATTATCGAGTGATCATTTGCATCTTAAAATTAATATACCAGATTACTGATATTAAAAGAGTTAAAAATTTCATTGGAACAGCTAGATTCAAATGGAAATATATTTTGATCAAGGATGTTTCAGGATAAAGGGAAGGGCCTTATCTAGAGGTTTTTACTTTCCTTTTAATGAGTGTGTGATCTGGATCCCCTTTAAAGATTCCCTTTATCAAGATTCAGTTTTTTATGGAAGAGTCATGAGAGAATTTACAAGGTCATGCTTAACCAGCTTCCTCTTAGCAGGAAGGGGACATTACAGTCATTAATGAAATAGGGACTTGGATTTCCTCGGTACTTTCAGTGTGAACAAACAGGTGTCTGATACTAGAAGACAAAAATATTGAGGATAATCTGACAAAGAAAGTTTTTATGGAAATGCTGCTAACTAATCTTTTAGTCAGAGGCATGTATCTCACTTGTAATGCCTTCCTGTGGACTACCCAAGAAGCCACTTTTCCAGGTCAGCTGTGTTCAACTTTCATGGGATTGCTCGGTGAACTGGGAGAAGCAAGATTAAAAAGCTCCTTGTTTTCCACTCTGGTTTTGCTGGAAAGGAAAAAAGGGTACTGTAGTAGCAACAGTTTAGAGGTGTGAATCTGTCAGCCTTTTGTTAACTAGAAAGCACATTGGCACGGAACAGTCTGCACTCTCCTAAGGATGAGTAAATGCTCTTTTTGAGAGTATAACTGTGACGACAAAGGATAAGATGCAGTTCAAATATTCCTCTAATATAAGTGTCTGTCATTTTTTCCACTGGACAAGGTCAGTCTCTACCTCTAGCCTTGTGTTGCTCCCCGTCTGTTGCTCCCCTTCTGTGTTGTACAAGCTAGACGAAATAGAAGTAAAAGCAGGGCTTGAAGGTTTTCAAGCTTATAAGGAGGGGCATTCAGAAACTGTGTTTCAATAAAAGTTGTCTCGTGTTCTCCAGGTGTCTGACAGGCAATTAGGATTACATCAGCTAAACTAAGCTGTGTAAAGGTGATAACCTGTATTTACCTATAACCTAAAATTGTATTAGAGTTCCCTGCTTTGAACAGTTGTATTGGTTTTGCACGGCCTGGTTTTAAGTAGCAGGGGGGCCACAAAGACGGGTCCTGTGAGGAAGCTGCTGGAAGCTTCCCACCATGGCCAGCAGAGCCAATGGCTCTTGGCTCTGAAGATGGACATGCTGCTGGCCAAACCTGGGCCAATGAGAGAGGTTGGTAATGCCTCTGTGATGACATATTTAAGAAGAAAATCAAAACAAATTCACCAGATTTTGGGATTCTAGTCAGAGAAGAGGAGGAGGTGAGAACATGTGAGGGAAACAACATGGTGACACCAAGGTCAGCAAAGGAGGAGCAGGAGGTTCTCCAGGTGCGGGAGCCGAGGTTCCTCTGCAGGCTGTGGTGCAGACCATGGTGTGGCAGCTGTGCCCCTGCAGCCCCTGGGGATCCCCGGGGATGCAGAGATCCACCCGCAGCCCCTGGGGATCCCCGGGGATGCAGAGATCCACCCGCAGCCCGTGGGGATCCACAGGGATGCAGAGATCCACCCGCAGCCCCTGGGGATCCACAGGGATGCAGAGATCCACCCGCAGCCCGTGGGGATCCACAGGGATGCAGAGATCCACCCACAGTCCCTGGGGATCCACAGGGATGCAGAGATCCACCCACAGCCCGTGGGGATCCCCGGGGGATGCAGAGATCCACCCGCAGCCCCTGGGGATCCCCGGGGATGCAGAGATCCACCCGCAGCCCCTGGGGATCCCCGGGGATGCAGAGATCCACCCGCAGCCCTGGGGATCCCCGGGGATGCAGAGATCCACCCGCAGCCCCTGGGGATCCACAGGGATGCAGAGATCCACCCGCAGCCCGTGGGGATCCACAGGGATGCAGAGATCCACCCGCAGCCCCTGGGGATCCACAGGGATGCAGAGATCCACCCGCAGCCCGTGGGGATCCACAGGGATGCAGAGATCCACCCACAGTCCCTGGGGATCCACAGGGATGCAGAGATCCACCCACAGCCCGTGGGGATCCCCGGGGGATGCAGAGATCCACCCGCAGCCCCTGGGGATCCCCGGGGATGCAGAGATCCACCCGCAGCCCGTGGGGATCCCCGGGGATGCAGAGATCCACCCGCAGCCCTGGGGATCCCCGGGGATGCAGAGATCCACCCGCAGCCCGCGGGGGAGGTGCCCGTGCCGGAGCGGGTGGATGCCTGGAGGAGGCTGTGATCCAGTGGGAGACCTGGTGGAGAGAGAGGGCCCTGCTTCCAGGCTGGAGCAACCTGTCCTTGGAGCACTGCACCCCATGGAAAGAGAGAGCCCCGGCACAGCAGTTTTGGGGGGCTGTGTGCCCGTGGAAGGGGCTCAGGCTGCAGCAGGGGCGGTGGGGCTGCTGCTCCTGAGAGCGGACCCACGCCGGGGAAGTTCAGGGAGAGCTGTGTCCCATGGGAGGGACCCCACGGCCTCACAGGGGAAGACTCCTCTCCTGGAGCAGAGGAAGGAAATCTCGGGGATGGACTGACCAAACCCCCGTGCCCTGTCCCCCTGTGCTGTCGGTGGGAGGGAGGGAGGGGCTGGGGGGGAAGGTGTTCTAAGGGCTCATTTTACTTCTCATAATCCTCCTCTGATTCTGTTAGTAATAAATTCACTTCACAACTTAAACCGAACCTGTTTCGCCGTCGAAGCATTTCTCCCGGTCCTTATCTCGCTCATGAGGTGTTCATTAATTTTTTTTTTTTTTTTTTTCCTTTTTCCCTCCTCTGCCCCGCTGTGGCAGGGGAGGGTGAGCGAGCAGCTCTCGTGGGTGCCTGGCACTGGGCCAGTGTCAAACCATGACAACAGTCATTGAGCTTCCCTCTTGCACTTGGTATTTAGTTGTGATAAAATTAAAGGCAACAGGCTGAAGAACCAGGATGCCTTTGATGGGAAGTGATATTTAATGACCCAAGTCCTTTGTTACAGAGATCAAAGGAGACATAATTAAAGTATATTTTGGCTACAGAAATTATTCTTGAAAATGGCAGAAAAGTTATTATTATTTGAAATTTAATAATAATTTTATTACAATAGGTAATTTTACCTATATATATTTACCCATATGTATTATATTGGCACTAAAAAGACATGTCAGTAATAAAATTAGGAAATTTGAATTAGATGAATTTATATAAGTTCATTAAAAACAATAGGTTCACAATGGCTTGATTATAGCAGCAATTTGATGGGCAAGAAACTTACTTCAGAAGGTGATAGCCAAAATGGATTTCTGTAATAAAATCAGGATTCTAAATCTTGTCTTTACTTTACTTTACTTTACTTTGCTTTGCTTTGCTTTGCTTTACTTTACTTTACTTTAACTTATGAGTCTACCTTACCACCACCTTCCTGAAAAAAAAAAAAAAAATCATTCCTTTACTTGTAGTTACCAGACTGCAACAAAAGACATGAATTCAACCTGAAGAAAAGCTCAGTGATCTCTAGACAGAGATGGAATTGGTACTAGGATGACCTTTAGAGGGAAATCTGAGATGCTGTATAATCTGATTGTCAGACTTTACTTCAAGATCAGAGGTTCACATTTATATGCTCAGGGAGGTGTACTTGTAATGATCTGATGTATTCATCTGTGACATTACTAAGAATTAATTGTAAAAATGAAAAAAACCAAAACAAAACAACCTATTCTGGCAATGGGCAAAAGGAAAATACGGGACTGGAAAAGTCTACATTGTGCAAAAATTCATTTTAAGTTTCAGAGAGAAAATATTTCCATAACTTTATGCATTAGTCCCTATTTTTTAGTGGTTTTTATACTGTACCATTAGTTTGTGTTCCAAGGTTAAAAAGCCCCACCAGTAACAAAAAGTCCGTTCTGAAGAAAACATAATTGTGCATTTTAAGGGCAGAGGTGAACATCAACGTTGTATAGAGAAATATTTTCTCTCCTAATTAACTACATTGAGATTAACATTTTTGGTTTTAACTCTCACTGAGCTATAATGTTTCTCTGCATAACAGCCAAGCAAATCATTGGAATGGCAAAGAGCAGCTATGTTAAATTCAAATGGAACTATAAACTGTGAAATGACTTAAACTGTGTCTGGCATCAAATGAGCACATTATGGATTATGTGTTTGGCCCAGCGCCATCCTCTCCACTTGGATAGATGAACAAACACAGGAAGAGTTTCAGTAGAGGATGTTTCTGAATGGTTTCAATGGTTTTAGTGTTTGTAAATAAAGAACCTTGAAAGCCACAATGCTGCACAACTGATTGGGATAAAGGTTACACAAATGTGTCCCTTGTAGCTGGATAGACACTGCTGACATAGCTGGTCTCAACAATTCCACTGCAACTTTCTGAGTAAATAGCCACAAGCCCAGTGTTGTGGCTGAGAGGTTATGTCTTTGTTGCTCTTCTCAGCTAGGCTGCTTGCTGAATCAACAAAGAACTCAGGAGAGTCCTGCGAGGTTCCCAGCCCAGTGTCTCACATATTGGCTAAGCAAGGTGGTGTGATTTTCCTGCTTTAGTACAGCTTCATTAAAGTGTTTGATGTTTTCTCTAATTGTGTGTTGAATTGCACAGAATAAACATATCTTTGGAGAAAACAGTGATTCAGAGCTTCCAGCAGTTTCATAGTCAAATCTCTGTTTTCTCAATAGAATTGATCAATAGTCCAAGTTTAATCAGTTTAGTAACGCTCAAACAACCTTTCACTAGAGAGAATACATCTGAATATTTCTTAGTGTCCCTTTAGTCCATCACTCCTCTTAAGAGTAGTCCTTGTCTTTTCCCCCATTTTTATTTTGAGTCCATGAAAGAGTGTTGAGTACACACTTTTTAATTCTCTTAAGAGGACTCGCACTGTAGCCTTGCCTACCTGGCTGCAATAATCTTTTTATTAACCACAAAACTAATTTGTGTTCAAAAAGTTGCTATGGGATTCTTCTCTTCTGTACAAGGAAGTGGGTCATAGTTTTTGTTTTTCCTCTTTGTCTCACATCTGCTGTAGTAGAGGAACTCATGCAGAGAAAACTGGCATTTCTATCCTTTGTCCAAAAATCAGCATTCACTCTTGTGAACTCAAATGACTTCCAAGTTTCTGAGTGGTCAAGAGTTTATATAAAACTTAATTTTTTTTTCTCATATTGAAGCCTCAGATAGCCTCAATGTGTTCAATTGTTTAGAAATAATAAAAAGCATGAGAAACAGAGACCATCTTGACAAGCTTCTTGTTTAGAAATCAAAGAAAAGAAATGCACAACAAAATGACTGAAAATCACTACTCACAGCCTACAGGCTTTAACAGGCAGACAGAAAAAACCAGCACCAAATTTAGCAGTTTACTCGGTTTCAACATATAACCTATAGATGTGTTGAGGAGAAATGGACAATATTAAATAAGAAAGGGATTTAAGTTACTTTCTGTTTTTTTCCTTTGTCTTAGTTCCTGCAATAACTTTTTCCAGAGGAAGAAATACAAATCATACTTCTCCAGGTAAGCATTGCAGCTGGAGAGCCAACAAAAGCTACACTTACTCAGTTGTTCAGAACTTCATGAAACTTTCAGGCTTCAGGCTACAATTTTATAGCCTCAGCTTAACCCTTATGTATTTTATATCAAAAGCTAAACATAGCAAACAAAAGTCTTCTCCCACTGTCACTTGTAGGAACCCAGAGTGCCAAGAATATTTCTCTGCCTGTTTTGAAGGGTTCTTACCCCCCTGAACAACACTGTTTTAGCCTCCAACCTTGGAAAAAATTACCAACGATCAGACAAGAACTAGAAAATACAGTGGTGTGAATTAGGTGATAGACTACTATGTAAGATTGTCACAGGGTGAAAAATTTAGAGGTTTTGGGCTTCTCTTTGTAATAAATAGATAAGAGTAAAAAATATCAAAATGGAGGATTGTTGTTGTTCTCTAAACCTTCTTCTCCTTCTTCTACTACTCCATATTCTGCAGTAAAAGTAGTTTGGAATGACTGGATA
Source organism: Coloeus monedula (assembly GCF_965178545.1). Classification (NCBI taxonomy): domain Eukaryota; kingdom Metazoa; phylum Chordata; class Aves; order Passeriformes; family Corvidae; genus Coloeus; species Coloeus monedula. The sequence goes on along the minus strand of NC_138822.1, from coordinate 81,195,242 downwards.
GAAAATTCCGCAGTTCCTGCCTGTGTTACTGAATAATTGGTAGGAAAGTGAAAATAATGTACGTTTTTAGTAACTATTGGTTAAAATATCTTTAAAAGGCTGTGTAAATCTTGATAATTGGTCTCACTCCTGCTTTTCCTCCTTCTATGCTGTACCTGGGTTGCGCTAGTGGCTCTGTTCCTCTGATGAGATTTAATAAACAACTATCTAGAAGCATTGAAACTACAGAAGACGTCTCACTTTATCTCTCAAACTCCTTGCAAGGACTTTCAGCAAATTCTCTTCCATCAGGAGAGACTTGATTTATGGCACGGTAAAGTGTCAGTCACTGTTTTGACATTAAGAGGAGCTCCAGAACACTGTGAACACATTCATCCCTAGAAGAAGAGTTAGGTTAATGGATCACAGAAGTGATCTGCATCATACCTATCCCCCCAAATCAGGAACCCACTCTGTATGTACATATCACACATCAGATACAGACACACAGCCACAGACAACAGCTGCATACAACAGGACATGTATGTCTTTGATTCCTTCTTTGACTCTTAATGACAATTTTCTCTCTGAAAGAAATGTATTGCCATTTTTAAAATTAAAAGTATATTTGCAACTGACAAGGTAAAATTAATGCAAACCAGTGCCCTTTTTGGCTCAGAAAAAAACCTCAGATCTTTCTTCTTCTTTTACTTCTTTATGGTTTCTCAGAATTTTTTCATAGTGTATATGCACCTTTTTGTCATCATTTAAAATGAAGCGGCCAGGGCAGGGGGATTGGAACTAGATATTTAAGGTCCCTTCCAACCCAAACCATACTGCTATTCTAGATTCTGTGATTTTAAAATTGCCTATAAAAGGTCATTAACACTTCCAAGAAGTGTTGATTCTTTTTCTTACATTGCAGAAACGTAATAATTTCACAAAAGCACTTTTTACCCCACTTACATGAGGATTTATATGGTGTGTACTTATATTGAACTATAAAGTCTTTACTCCAGGAGCTATAACAGCCTGTAATCTGCTGGCACACTTTATAGCCTGTTAAGATATTTATTAGTATATTCAAGGACAGTGGTAAAAATAAGTCATACATTTCATTAATATGTAATTATTAGTGATCATTTGAATACCAGAAGGTTTACCAGACTGAACAAGTAGAGCAAATTTAGTCCGAGCCAAAAAATTAGGAGTACAGAATGTAAGACCTATTAATGTTGTCCAGTCAAATGAACTAAATGGAATGACATTGGGCTTTTTTTGAAATTATAACTTAATAGTTTTATCTCTCTCTTTCTAAGGGTCTGATCCCACAAGAAAGTCTTTATTACAACATTTTACAATGATGGGAAGTGTAATCTTCACCTATTCACTTAAAAACCAGTAGAACTTGAACAGTTTTTTGTTTGTTTAGCTGAGCTCCTGCTTCCCCTCTGTAGAAATTAGCACAGCAGGCTCTGAGTCACCAGAATGCCATGATCTACAGACAGAAAGGGGGCTGTGATTCCTCTCTAATGATAGAGCTTAAGAATGTGGAATACCTAGTGACAGCTGCTATGTGAAAATAATCAGCCTTAAATCAGTGCGAATGATCTCACAGCAGGCTTCTATTGTTCGATAGCAAATGTTTAGAATAACAATTTTATTGCTGCAGAAAGGAAGAAGAATTAAGCAATAAATAGTTTGTCAGCAACCCCACAGCAACTTTGATTAGGGTTACACTATTACAAACATACTCTAGGGACAAAGAATAATATCTGGGATTTTTTTCATCCAAGACTGGAACATGTTGCTGTTCCTGTTGATTTCATTTCTCTTTCTTTCTTTGTAAATGCTTAATAATAGGAAATGAATTATTTATGAAAATACAGACTTGAAATGCTGACCTGCATCTTCAATGTAGCATTAAAAATCAGCAATTTTACCATCCACAACAAACAAGATCTTGTGGTTTCACTGAAAGTCACAGTTCTCCTTCTGAGAGTTGCTCATGCCTCTACATCAAACTTTAGCCACTGCAGTGGGTTCAACAGAGGCCATACCAATAAGCTCAACAAAACAACTGACGGTACAGATCTGGACGCTTTCAACACATGCATTTACAATAGGATTAGAGTATAATCATCCTAAACTCAGATCATAATCATAGTAATAACAATGCACTTTGAGTCCCTGAAAAAAACACATAGAAGAAGTTAGATTCAATGGTACTGCTCTCTGAGCTTGTGACATAACCTTAGAAAAATAACCTTTTAATAAATAGGGAGGAAGATTTCCAACCTTATCTAAAAATTAGAAGGAAATTAGTGCCTTAGTGCATGTGATGTACTTTTATTGTTCATTTGCCCAGGTAGCTGGCATGGAAAAGGTGAGTGTGAAAGTATAAATTCACTCCATTCCTTACTGCTATTTCAGACTGTGATTGGATTAATACTGGCAAATAGTGAATCAACTAATTAAAAGAAAGATTTTTCCCACCTTTGTTCAGTTCTCCTTTAGTAACCCCTTTAGAAGTGTTAGTTTAGACACAACTCTCTAATTTCTATGGTCCCAGGACACATGGAGGCCTCCGTTCTGTGCACTGAAGAGACCTGACACTCATAAACACTAAAATGTATTTTGGGAAAACAAGTCATTGATTTCAATGTCCTGGTTTGGGGAACCCCAGTGAGCACTTTGGTAGAACTGAGATTAGATGTGATCCAATGGATTCTTCTGGAACATATCCCATATTCATATGACACATACATATAGATTTAAATATATGTGGACTAAAGACACAGTGTCTTTAATTGATTTTTTTTCTTTTTAAGAAAGAAAGCAAATTCTTCAAAACACAACTTTTTTTTTTTTTTTTTTTTTTTTTTTTTTTTTTTTTTTTATGGTACAAACTATTTTGGAGTTTGTTTCATTCACTTTGTTTTAGGTCAGCAAGAAACCAATCCTTTGAAAATTGCATGGGAAGCTTTTGTCTTGACTGACTCTAGGCAAAAACAAATGTAGTCAAGTTCAAACCCAGGGACTGATTTTGAAGTTAAATGATTCTTAGTGAATCACTTTGTTGCAGGTATGAAATTTAACAAAAATAGAGTTGAAAAAGAAAGTTTTTGCCTTCATAACCTTTATAAATTATCTTTTATAAAAACGATTCAAACCTAGCTTTATTTCAGCTGAGAAAAGACTGTATTTTTGATACTGTTCTAAATGTTTCACAGACTTCTTTTTTTATTTAACTCTGCTAATTTTTTATCTATAGTGATCGCTCAAGTGGAGGGGATTTGGATGCCTCTCAGGAAAGACATGTCCCAGAGCATTTGGTTACAAAACACATTAGTACATCATTCTGTTCCTTATTTCACATGATGAGCTGCCTGAAGGAGGATAAATGGCTCATAAAGTTCTCAATGGCCTAAAAGCAGGACCATCTGTTGAAGTCATCAGTGACTTTGTGTCTGAGCTTAGCAGCTGGGAAGCCTTCAATTCATCAGCTCTTCTTTAATCAGCTAGGTATCTCTGAAGACAGTGGGAATTATTGTAATAGATTCTGGAAGAGCTGAGACAATGGTAAAAGCTTTCTCCATTTTGAGATGATATCCATATTTCAACTCATTTCAATACACAGATTTTTGGCTGTTCAGGTACCTGGCCCTCTCAGGCTAAAAATGCTCCACATCTGTTCATATCGCTCAGAGAGATTTGTCAGATTATTAAAAGGTGATAAAGATCTACTGGACCCTTTCATCTTGTACTGCTGGTAAATTTGAGTACTCAAATTCACATATGTGCTCTTAATGAATTCTTGCTTGTGTATGCCATCACCCTTGGGAAGAGAAAGCATGAAATGCCAGCACAAAGGGAAGAAGAACTTGGTTTTCATGGCCTCTGAAAGATCAGAAAGTTCTGTTGTCCTTTCCTATTTGATCCATGTTTCCGTGTACAGGTAGACTAATACTTTTAATTTGAATTACAGACCTGAAGTAATATTTAAAGTCTACAGTCATTACTTGAGGAAGGAAATCAAACACACAACAATGGATGATGAGGGTTGGTTTAACTATTTTCTAGGGAAAAAATGGGGATAGGAGTGTGCCTTAAATATACCTCCTCTGAGAGGAATATTTCTTTGAATTGTGATGTTATATATTCCCCATGGAATTCTCCTCAAAATATAGCAAAATTACCTTTGAAACTTATTGCAGGAAACTGGGGGAAATGACGGAGGCTTGTCATTCTTGTAAAAGATCTTGCCTGCTCTTTTCCCTGGCTTTAGAAATTAAATTATTAAAGTTATTTGAAAATAATAACAAAAAAATAAAATCCAACCCTTCCCCTGATAGGATTTAAATATGGAAGTCATATTTCCTAAACCTCAATGTTGTATAGAACTGTAAATGACAACAATTTTTGAATAATTTTCTTTTCATGTTTTTTTCCTCTTCTCTTTTGCCAAAGTATGTGGTAAATCAATTAAGAGTCTGTATGTACTTCATCTCTGCATTACCTGTGTCTCATTTGCCAGGAACACTGCCTGAATCCCCATCAAAGTATTAGCACTGAAGTTTCAACAGTGTCATTAAGAGGGAAAATTTTAATACCCTTATGCACTGATAATGTGATTGTGTTCACCTAAGTGAAAGATCTTTATATAAATATTGGAACATAAAATGCTACTGAAACTTAAAAGTAATTTGCTTTTCATAACATGCAAATTCAAAACCTATTAATGGGAAATATAAAATCTGTCTATCAAAACTGAGGAAGATGAAATCTTACAGAAGTTCTTTATCCTTTTGAAAAAAACCCAACTAAACTAAATCATAAATTTATTTGCATATCCAGAATAAGAGCTAATATTATTTAATACATGTTCATTGCAATATTTTGTTAGATTACATTAGGGAGGGAACATCTATTAAACATAAAATATTTCAAATGAAGTTAAGTGGGTTATTTTTCACTTCTCTGCTTATTATGCATCATTTCAGCCAAGGAAGGGTCAACAATTATGAGAAATAGATCTATTTTTCTTTTGGTTTAACATGTGAATCAACATCTTTAACCCATCTACCTTAGGAAATGAAATATAATGCAAAAATAGTATAAAAATATAACAACCTCATGCTACTTTTTGCTTCCTGAAGTTTCACAACTTGAGGATAAAAGTGTTCATGTGGACTACAAAAGCACTCTTTTTTGCATTATTAACTCAGGACATATTTTTAACCTCTCAGCATGCAGAGAAGAACTTGAAAGGTATTGTAAGTGCACACTCTCATGATTAACACCCAGTGGGGGGAAAAATAAGTAGAATTTAAATGATCTAATGATTTTAAATAGTCTGTAATTGCAGTTTCCACATCCTTTATTTGCTAATAGTGGATAAATATCTCAAAGACCTGAACAAAGTGGTGGATGTCCTCTGGACAATAAGGAGGATTTGATTTTTGAGTGTCCCATTGTGATTTCCATTATCAGAGTGAGATTTGTATAATTTTCTTTGATGGTGTATATATAACCTTTTTCAACTTCTGCATGAAACCAACTAGATAAAGATGACATCACTTGGTGAGTAAAATTATATGTTCAGCAACAGCAGCAAACATTAGTAGGTGCTGCATGCTTCAAACCCATCTAGTGGGATGCATTGGTTTGAAGTAGCCATCATTCACAGAGTGAGACTAAAAAGTCACAAAACGTTTTACTAAGTACAGACAGTCAACATATCTCACTGCCCAACTGGTAGAAATATCCTATTATCTACAGAGAACCTGAAAAACTAGCTTTATGGAGGGATTTTTCTCCACTTTTTTCCATTCTACTGAGAAACTTAGAAGTTATTAGTTGTTCTTGTCAGCTGCTGGGGGATTTTTTTGTGATTGTTAGGTGGAAAGAAGCCTTGAGGCAAAAACCCTAAAAGAATTCCCCTTGCAGTCAGCCATATCACCCATAACTGGAGGGTTAACTGAATGTTGTAGTTGTCAGGGTGAGTCACTGATTTCAGCTTTCTTAATCTTCTCACTCAAAAAGAGAAACCTCCTGTTGAGGGATGGACTGGATACGCTGTGGTTTGTGAACAAGGAAAATTATCGAGGCTGTGCAAAAAGGATTGGGAGAGTCACAGTTCACAGGGATACGGAAGTTTACACCCAGTCCCTGGAGTATGGAAGCATTCCCTGTTGAAGAGGCCACTAGCCACGATCTTATATAAAAACCACAATGTATTGCACATTTTCAAGGTGTCAGCCACTGAGTTTTGAGATGCCTGTGCAGTTGCACATGGCAGAAATCCCTCGGAGATGAGTCAAATGAATGCAACAAATGCAGCAACAGTTAAGCAGCTGTTTTGAGGTGAGTTGTTATTCTGACATTCATTAATATCTCACCCACCCCTTGTTGTAGGACTCTTGTGTTATAACTTCAGTGAAAGAATGGTGAGAATTAGTCAAAAGAATACAGTTTAGTATGCCCATCTCTCTTACAGGTTCCTTGATGTCAATATTCCTCTGCCTTCTAAACTCAGAGCTCTCCACACTGGCAGACCTCTAAAATGCCCCTCTTTCTTTTCCTATACAGTATGCCCTCCTGCCCAAGACATATTTTCTCTTTTGACAGCAGTACCCAGTCTTTCTCCTCTGCACTTTCAATTCTTACAATAAGTCCTAGGAATTGCTCTACACAGTTTGCCAGTCAGTCAGAGAGTCACAGAGTCAGGCTTTCCTGTTAGTCTGTGCTGTGTGGTCCTATTCCCTGCTGCATGGCTGGGTCCTGTTAGCTGTGACCCTTGGCTGCTGATTGTTTAACCAAGATGTAGGAGCCCCACCGTTGCAAACTCCCCATCCTGCCAGGGAAGATGTGATTTTTGGTGGCAGTTAAACTGCATTGTTGGACCGGACTTTTTAAATCATCCTGCTTATAAATGGCATTGAATTATTAGAGGATAATTCTCAGTGGATTGCTTAGAAGACCATCTACTACGTCAAGAACCAGCAGAATACAATCACTTCAGGAAACAGAATTGTGATTTTGGCTTTTATTTCAAAACAGAATTACTTTTGATGGTCTTGCAATTGAAAAATTGTTCTGCAGCTGACAAAGTTTATGAAATTTTAAGCAATCAATGTGCCCGAGGCAAAGACAGGCTTGGCCACTCTAGATTTGGCAAAAAAAAAGCACTTTCCAGAAATTGATTTTTGGTTATTGGGTCCATGTATAAACACTATATGAGTGTTTTGGGGAAATTTTTTTTTGGAAAAAAGTGTCCTGTGAAGCTTTTTGAACTCACATCTCTGTTTGTAGAAAACTTGTTTCACAGGAAGAAAGAGGTGACTGTAAGTATCAGTGCATTTGGAAATGTCTGGGTGTGACCTGGGACTTTAAACTTTTTTGTCTTTTCCTAAAGACAGAAGTAAAGAGGAAGAAAAAGACACTTCTAGAGGCACAGTTTGGAGGATAACTAGAAGCTGTACAGATTCTATAGCACAGATAATTGTTCAAGGATCTGTTTGGTATGACTATGCATCTTTTTTCCTCAAAAAGGGAAAAGATGCGTTCCAGAGCTTCTTGGTGGTTGAGGTGAATAAACTGGGTTTGTTTCAAATTATTTGGGTCTATTCCAGATGATTAAGCTCTGCAGCTGCTTGACATGAGTGATATTCTAGGTTGCTAGGTTTGGAAGAGCCAGGTCCCCATAAAAAAGAACAGAAAAAATCAGTATTATTGCATGGTTTAGAAAAGACATTGTTTTTTCTTTATTGCAGAAGAGGCTGTCAGTGTAACCTCATGAAGTGAGATGATATCTCGATTTACCAAGCTAGGTGCTTGCTTGCTTGTTTATGACAGCTCTTTTTCTCCCTTTTCCTAGCAACCAAGGAACACAATGTTATCAGGCTAAGTGAAGTAGGCTCTACTCAACAGGAATAATCTCCCTTTGCAATACAGAAACAGGTTTTCTGGAATCTTTGTGCTTCTTAGGTCCACTTACACCCACAAAGACACCTACAAGCCTTGGGGCATGGATGAGGCTGTTTTAAGTATCCTACTTTAAAATCAAACCCTTAGGGATGAACTGAAGAAAGCTGGTGCAAAATGGGAACACTTTCTTATCTCTTTTCAGAATTCTGTGCATTTTTTCCCCCAAGCCATACACCTTTCTTTCTCCTTGATATTTTTATTTCTTTCCTGCCTTCCACATTTCAGCATAATTTTGAAGCTTAGACACTTAAGGAAATAATATTTTTTTGCATTATGCTCTAGGAGGGCTGTGCCAACAAATCAATTTCTGCATTTTTTTTCAAAATACCTGTTTAAAATAATTTTGAAAACCCTAGTAACTCCAGTCATGTTCTCAGGTACTGCACTAGGCTACAGTCTTCTTAGTTTTATTCTGAAATTAAGGATTTATCTTTTCTAGATAAATTAAATATTACCTATTATATTGAAGATATGAATTTACACATGGATATTGTGTTTACTCTGTGTTAATATCAAAGGGTACATTTACTTTTGCATCTTCACATAAATGGTTTCACACCACGAAACGCTTGTGGGTTTGGATAAGTTTTCTTATCCAAATTCTTAGCAAGATATTATTAATCATTCTGTAGAGTACAGGACAGATTCCCATGGCTTTGAGGCTGAAGTAAATTGTCACATTTTATACTGTATCCTTATAAACAAACAGTATTCAAGCAATTAACTATTTTCCTTGTGTTTTCCATTCTGGATTTTTGATGAGTTGTAGTAACAAGATTTTTGAACAGGACTTTATCAGTTCTCATTGGGTTGTGGAGCTCAGTTGATCTTCCTAAAAACAGACTCTCGATAGAGGATCAACCATTGCTTAGCAGGTAGATTAATTCTGATTTCTTTCTGCCAGTGTTGTTGAAATGACTTAATCACCAGGTATGTTCTAACTTCAGCTATGCATGATCAGAGGGCTAAAAATACGTGGTTTTTTGGACCTTCTGTTGAGTGGAGAAAATAAGTAAAGCTACCAAATGTTCCCAGCTTTCAATTGCATTTAAAGTTCCTTAAAGTCTGAAGACAGAAAAATAGCTCATACTGAGATCATCCAAAAGGTGAAAAGAACTGCTGCCATGCAAAATAAGGAAGAAGACAAACTCTATTTTCTACCCCTCTCACAGAATTTTCTTCCCTATTGCTATTGATACAGAGAGTGTTTTAACCTAACTTGATCTATTCTGAGCAATCTGGGAGTCGTAGGGAGAACTGTATTTCACTTAAAAGAGTGTCGGTGAGGAAAATATACAGCTGGGATTTTTCCAAATCAAAAGGAAGGAGAAGTGTTTCTGATATCAGAAAGCAACTACAAGCCTTATTTTACAGATGATATAATATTTGGGACATGTCATTTTTTTGTTGTTGCTGAACATGCTCCTCCATGTGAGAAGTAATGGTGTGACTAATACCAAAAAATGTGTAATATCATAACATGATATGTCAGGAAAAAAAAAAGTCCAAAATATATCCCCCCAAAAATTTTTAACACATCCCTTGCTTTGCAACAATTTAGAGTACAACCTGTCATTTCAGAAATTTATATGTTTTGCATGAGTTATTATGGGTAAATTCTAAGGAATTATTTGTGTATTATCAGAGGCTTATTAACGCCTCTTGTCACTAACACATGACACAATTTTCTGTTTCAATATCGGCTCCTAATGCAGTAGTGACACTGATAGGATTCATATTTGTGTTTTTGCCAAGGAACACCACCTTCCTGGCTGAAATGTCTAAACTTGGATAAGTAAAGTAAAGCGTTGAGAGCATCAAGACTGAAGAAACTGAGCTTTTTGGTATCTTACTAATAAGGTTAGACTATAAAAAATGCTTCTTTGGATACAATATTTAAACAGGACATGGAACAAAACAATTTAAAAGGATTTAAATTCCTTGAGTTTCTGTGCTGATAGGTCATGGGTACAACTTAAATAACAGCAAAAGACATGAAAATGAAAAAGGTAAAATGCAATGATTATGAAAACTTCTGTACCTGAGTAGAATCACAGAAAAGAGGAAAAAAATGGTGACCAAAGGAAAATCTTGAAGGAATTCTTCTTCTTCTGATTCTTGAAGCCATTTCTTTGAGTTTGCCAGCAGAAAAGAACCAGAGTAGTGTTAGTCAAGGTGTTAATTGTGGCATTATATGAATGGGAACTATCTTATAAATGTCTATTGCAGTTTTATAAACGTCTAAACAAATAAGTGTGCCCAAGAGGAGTTGCAGACATTTTAAACTGTGGGCCAAAAAAATTTAGATTGCATCCTGAATGGGTTTGTGTGAGATAGAAAAAAAGTCTCAATAGACATCAGGGAAAAAAAGTGTAAGAACTGTGTGATGACAATGATAGCATCAATCTGTGAGTCTGAGGACAGACTGAGGACTGGTGAAGACTCCAGATACAGGTATACAATAAATTTTTCTCATTTTTTTCCCAGAAATACAGAATTTCACTGGAAGTTAAGTTCTACTCTGTTTATATGTCAAGAAGTAGGAAAAGCTTAAGCTAGTAAAAAGTCCATCTCAGAGGCTGAGGTTGAAGAGTAAGAGTTGGAGTTCAGCTTGCTTAAATTTAGCAGTCTAAATAGTGATTATGTTTCTCATACTGTGATCAGGGAGAACAGGTAGATATCTGATCTGTCTGATTCATTCAGTCTTGAAGTCGAAGGGATGAGACTTCAGCACATGTCCATTGACCAGAAAAGACAAAGAATGATTCAGTCAGGAAACTAGAGGTTGATCAGTTTCATCTCTGATCCTGGGAACAAATTTCCAGGCACATGAAGGACAGGAAAGTGACTGAGAACAGCTACCATGGATTTACTAAGGTTAAATTGTGCTAGACCAATGTCATGGAAATTATTAGATCTGTGGACAGCAGGAAGATCAAGAAAGTGGCTCACCTTGACACCAGCAAGGCTTCTGGCAGTTTGACATAGTATCTTTCTACTTGGAATGCCAAGATACGGACTGGTGGGTTGGGAACTGGCAGAACTGTCAAGCCCAAAGGGTAGGTGTCACTGATTGAGTCTGGCTGTTGGGTGTGAGTAACATTCCTCAGGGGATGAGGATAAGGAGGATGGTCAAAAGGAGTTCAGCTGACTGAAGGAGGGGGCTGATAGCAAACTCAGAAATTTCAACCCTGAAAGTCCTCTGTTGGTTACAGAAATAATGACACAGCAGTCACACATCTCCTTATGTCTTGATACAAATTTTGACAAGACACTCTTTGTTAAGAGAGGTGAGGAGGAGGGAAGAAGAGACAGCTAATCTTTGTAGAATATTAAAAAAAAAAAAAAAAAAGCAAAGCAGACAATCAACATCTGAGACTGTTTTTTAGAGAAAAAGACAAGCTTATTTCTCTTGCATTTACTGATATTTATTAGGCTAAAGAGTACTGGCAGGCAGCTCTGAAATCCTTGAACTCTCAGCTACTTCTAAGCAAAAATACAATGCATTTCTGAATAATTACTTGTCATTCACAAGCATATACATGACTAAGTGATTCCTGAAAAAGATTTCAAGGCTAGAGGGTTTGGTAAATTTCAGGTTATTTGCTACTCCAGTGGTTGATGCCAGGAGAGTTTTAATACTACAGTCAGAATTTTGTGATTCTAAGCAGGATTGTTATCCATGTGAGCAAAAAACAGTCCATTCATGAGCTTTGGCAATAAAGTCTAAAAAAAGGATTTTTTCTAGGATTTAAATTACCAGAAAGGACCCTTGGCTGTTAGAACTCTAATTGTGCTATCAGTGTGAAGAATATTTTACTTCAGATTATAAATAAACCAGGAAGACATTCTAACCCATTGTAAGAATGCATTACAAGACTTCATGGATGTGAAACACTGGTCTGTTAAATCTGCTCTTGTATTAACAGTTACCAAAAGAATCTTTCCTCCATCACTGAGGTGGTAAAGTTACATAAATATTTTAACAGGCATTTCTGTAATGGTGCTTGGAGAAATTGCTCATTGAAATGCTTAAAGTGAACTTGTGGGGAGTCCATCAAACTGAATGTAATACATAGTGGTTTGAATCACAAGAATAAGAAACAATAAAGTTTTGGTAGAGCTTTTCTAAGAGGTGAAAATACATCTTGAAGCAGTTTTTCACTGTGGCTTGCTTTAGAGTTACTCAACAAAGGAATGTTTATTAGAATTTTATATGTAGAGATATAATGTACAAGGATTTATAAGGCTCTGAGAGCCTTACAGGAGCTGTTGGAGCTCATGACATCACATAGCTAAATTTTAACAATTCAACGGCTTTAAATGAGTTAAATGAGCCTAGTTACACTATCATGTCAATATATAACCGTGACACTGAGATTTAAGACCTCAGGTAGTCATGTAGCAAACATGAAATCATTATGGGCTTGATTAAAGTCAAATAAATATTTGAAAAAGGATATAATTTTTGTTTTGTGGGTGTGATGTCTAATCATGCTATGCTTAGCGTTGGAGAAGAGCAGCAGTGATATAAGAAGCTATACAGGAAGTCTGTGACAGAAACACAGATTCTAAGTGTCAGATCAGTATTTCAAACATCCTTCAGCTGGTACCATAAATGCTATTTAGTTGTGCTGACAGCAAAGGTTCACAGGTCTCTTAACTTTAGCTGGACATTTCTGATTAGAGATACTCACAGGGACCGTTAAAGTTCAAAACACTTTCTTTTTAAGGTAACTTGTTTTTGTTTTTCACTTAAATTATACATTATTATTACCATAGTTGTCCTTCAAGGGATGATATAAAAGGGAAGACATAAACTGTAAAAAGACAAAATTATCAGGCATATTAGAACCCTATACAGAGAAAATGAGCTTTCTCAGAAATGTCTAATGTAGCTTAAATGACAAAAAAATAATTGTGGAAGAACAATGACACAAGATGGCTAATCAACTTCCATGTTAGCACTGAAGCTCTACTTTACCTTTGAAAGTAAAGGAAAAAAGGAAAAATAGGAAAAATTGGAAAATTAGTCAATATGTTGACTAACAAATTGGGAAGCCAGAATAAAAATTGATTTCTGCAATATTTTAATAAATTCCACCTCCACATTCCTTTTCTTCTTTTTTTATTGGATGTATTTGTCACGTTATAATTGTTCAATATTTGATCTACTTTCTTTAAATATTTAAGTCTATTTGGATGGGAGATATATTTCCCCTTTAAAAAAAAAATCATTTAAAAGACAATTTTTACTTACAAAAATCTCATAATCAATAACAAAAAAAATAAGTAGAGAACAAAAACCCCCAAACAAAACCAATGGAAATTCAAGAAAAGTTAATCCTCGATTTAGACCATGTGTTTTTGAAATGAGGCTGTAAATTGAAATATCATTGCTTGCTAAGATGTTATTCTGTTTTGAGGTATGATATTATTGCATTTCCCAGGCAAAAATATTTTTTGAAAACCCCAGACAGATCATTATTGCATTAACTAGATAAATGAAACTTGCTTAATATATAGAGAGCATTCTCAGAATTAAGTGTACAGTAGGGAAGAAACAATGGAAAAAAATAGCTGAATGTTGATAGACAACAATAGCTGCTGCAATAAAACATGAGTTCAATTTTGTCTTGCACCTTGGCAAAGCTAGTTTTTCAGTGTTTTCACACTTTTATGAGAAAACTCTTTGAAATAGTTGTGTACATGTGTATAATTCAGAATGGCCAATAAAAGTGCTGGGCTACTTAGGTAGAAATAAGCACAAGAATAAAATTAGCCAAAACAAATTTTGCTGATATAAATTTAAATGTTACAAAGTCTATATGAAAATGAAATAATGTGGAAACATCTCAGGGCTCCAGGCTTAGTTGCCAGTGGAAAATCAATGAAACCTCTGGAGAAATTAGAATTCAAATTCAACTCCAAGTCTGCAGTATTGTAACAACTTAAGATAAAATTGATAGAGAACAGTTTGAAAGTTTCATTTGTACTCCTGGACTGAAAAGTAAGGTATGAGCTTTTTTGTGGTTACTTTTTAATTGGTGTTCATGATCTGATTGATGTGGTACATGGAAGATATAAGTTAAATAGTTCAACAGAAGACAATTTTTTTTAAAAAAAAGCTGTATGAGAACTATTTTTAGAAATTTAACTGCCATTGTTTCTTATCAAAATACAGTAAGGCCCCTATTTATTAACTGAATCTATTTAAAATAAATGGCAAAACATTCAGCCAATATCATCTTTAGTGATTTTTTTTTTTTTTGCAACAAAATGCTATAGAATAAAATTAGAAGGTAGTTACTGGAGTTTTGCAAAGGTAGAATGAGTTTACCACAACAGGAAGGAAGAGGTTAATCTGTGTTTAAGAGGAAAACCTGACAAGTAGAGGGAGCAGCATTCTCAGTGTAAAGAAAGGTAGACATTCCATGATTTGCTATGAACCACTGAACAGCAGATTAATCTATGTCCATCTCTTAGGAAGACTGATGGTACACTACTGCTTGTTAATACCAAGTCCTTTTTCATCCAGAGAGTTGTCTTTGTGATGGCTCTACAACTTTCTAAGGTTACTGTGTTTATGATAGGTAATAATTTGCCAATCCTGCTTCTGTTGCTTGAAGTAACAGTCTTTCTACCCTAAATTACAAATTAATGGCCATCAGTATTTACTGTGGGTACTTCCAACTCATGGAAGGAGACTGGGAGCAGGAGATTCTTCCAAAGGTAACTTTAATTTGATAATTTGGTATCAGCAGACTCCCATACAGCTGGCAAATATGAATGTGAAAAATATGCTTATCAGAGAAACAATTTCCAAATGCTTTCAAAATTTAAACAGAAACCTGAAAACAAAAAATGCCTCACAAAAATCAAGCCTTGATTCTTCTCATTTCTGTATTCAGCCTGTTGTAACAATATGGTCCGTATTTTTGTCGTTAGCCACCTACAATGTGTTGTAGCTAAATCTGGTTTTGACAACTATTTGATCATCAGCCAACTGAAGCTAGTAAGAAATTATTTATTATTGTCATCTGTTTCCAAAGGTAGAGAGATTATATAGAAGCCTGGAAAGGATGAAGGGGTTATTGTGTGTTCCAAGCACCAATAGCCAGATGGTTGTTGAGCCAGCTATGGAGGGTTGGTAACAACATGCTGAGAGAGGACAGGAAGTGGCTGGAGAAGGAGCCATACAGAAGTAGGACATCATTTCTTTGGGACAAACATCCTTCTTCTGGCTCCTGGAGATAAGCACAACACAGTACAGTGCCAGAGAAGGAATGAGATCAAGAAGTAGGCATGCACTGTAGGGATCAAGGCCACCAAAGACCCCCAAACCTCACTGAGCCATTTCCAGAAAGGTCTAGACCAAAGGGCTATGCAGGATAACTGATTTGCATAGAAAGCAAGAAAATTATCTTCAGGGCAGGGAAAACGTTTCTATGAAAAGTACCCCCACCAAGCCCTGGTGCATGTGCCCCAGGACCCTGGACATTCTGTCAGCTGGATTGATGCTGGAGCCAGGAGTGGTGACCTCTTCCTTTTTTTCTCTCTCTCTCCCCATCTTTTACCCATCCCCCTCCCTCTCCCCTTTTACCCTATCACTTTATCCAAACCCACTGCTGTACACTTATACTGAAGGTCAGGGGGCTGTCACACCAATTTCAGTGCCAAGTCTGAAATTTACGCATAAAACCTTTTTAAGATTGTGTGCACCCTCTCTGACTTTTGTCATTCCTTCCATCCATGAGCATCTCTGAATCTTGTCTGCTTCCTTCCCCTTAAGGGCAAGGTGTCACAGATTATAAGGTCATCTGAACAAAATATCTTGATAGGAAGTTTGATCAAAGTTTATAGCTATCCTCCTCTGTTTGTGGGGTTCAACCTTACTTAATCAGTGTAAGATCAAAGGCTTTGCTGATTAGAAGGCAGCAATTTTCGAAGTTGTCAAAATGCAGCTTTCTGGTCTATAAGGACTAAGTTAGACTTGTTCTCCCCAGGATTTTTTTTTTTTTTTAATCTATCTATCTATCTATCTAATCTAATCTATCTATTGATTATCTACCTACCTGTTATCTATCTACCTACATATGTATCTATTTGTTTTCAGCAACACTATGCCAGAACCCCTGACACAGTTCTCCACTTCTCATATAAAATAGTGTAAATCATTTCAGCATCCAAGTTATTTATTTTTCTTTTTAACCAGAGGATGATAACTGCATTTTGGGCACAAGTGCTGCCAGTGGCTGTAGTTCATCTTGTTACAAGTGGATATTGAATCTAGGACAAAATTATTTTATGGCTAGGGCTCTTATTTGCAAAATTTATATCCAGAGATTTCATTGTCTCTTCAGTTTTACATAGCATATTATTAAAAAACCTCTCCCAAGGAGTAATTTCATATAGGACATTACAAAATTATGTTCTGTAAATACTCCAGTTGTCAAAAGGATGTCTTTTTATATGTCTTAAGAGCAGAATGCAAATACTAGCTGACTTGTGAACCAGAATTTTCCTTTTAGGATGGGAGAGCAGTTTAATTATCAAAGTTCAGTAAGTATAACATTATTTTCAATTGTGAAGCATAGCACAAAAATGCTAGATACTTTCACCAATGTTATTAAAGTTAATAGTTGAATTTTTCATTAGCGATCCACTAAAGTAAAACAGGACTCTTCTCTCCCTTAATTTAAACCAGTAGTATCATTCAGGTTTTGATATTCAGCTTACTTTGAACTGATGCTTTACATCCCCCTTTTTTTTTTTTTTAAGTCTCAGTCAAACTTGAAAAAGCAAAAAAGTCAGATATTAACATACACCTGTTAGATTTTAATTATTTTTAGTGGCCTGAGGGAACATAAATGAACACAAAGTGGCAGAAGGCTGAAATCACTGGTTGGGCAATTATTCTATCCATAGTCTTCCTTTTTTCAATTTTTGTACATGTTTTAAAGACTGAAAACACTTCATGACCTGTGATTCATCCCCTCTGTTTTGCTTAGAATATCTTTGTACATAAATTGTGTTTGTCAATATTATCAGTGATGCACTTCAGCATTTTCATGTAAAGATTTTGCATCCGTTTCCAGAAGACATCAAAAGCAATCCATACTTCAGCTTTGTCAAATATGTATTTTAAAGCAAAGCTTACTGATAATCTTCCTCAAAAAAAACCTATACAAACAAAAAATTAAATTCTTAACATCAGATCCACTGATAATGGGATGAAGTCATATATGGTTATCATAAAGATGTTAACTAAGGCTGAATGCATGACTTTGGGACATATTTTGCTTCTGATAGACTAAAAATGTTCATGACGGTGTCATTTTTCATAGGAAAAGCATTAATTTTGGACAGTCTGAAGGTATTTACCGTTCTAAACAGGATTCAGCTGTTCTTACATGACTACTGCTTTAAAAATTGTACCATTCCTGTGATTTGTGGATTTGGCCACCAAACAGAAAAACCACCATTTATTCATACAGACCTGTTTTTTGACACTACTGAGAGGTAGATGTTGTAAGCTAAAGACTCACTGGAACTGTGGTTAGTATTTTCCAAATTTATTTTTCTGTTAATTATAGTTTTTTATTTAAAATAAATTTGTTTGAATGAGCACAGCCTTCCCTCAGTGCCACAGCTTTCTGTGTTGTAATGTTTGGGATGAGTGGGATGTTTTCTTTGCAGCATCCACTGCTGCTAGACTTCAGTAGCTTCTGTGTTTATTAATGTATGGTATTATTCTCCTGATGGTTTACATCATTATTAACACCTCTCTGAAGAATATACCTGGGCAATGGGGATCCTTGGACTGAATATCAGATTTAAATATGCCAATCATTTTTCATTAAACATCTTCCAGGTTTTAGAGATTTTAATGAACTGAACTTGGATGACATTTGGGCTGTTTTCATCATACTTTTGTTTACCCAGAAAAACAGACAAAAAATAAAAAAGAAATAAAAATGAAATGATTGATAATTTCAATTTATAAAAATTCTTACACAGTTTAAATTAAATAGAATGTTTTCTGTCCACTGTCTAGAACAAAATAAAAACACTTGGGGTTTCCTAAGTGCAGTTTGTAGATGATTCTGGACTGAGGTTCAGCAAATACAGGTGCTTTGTCTGTGCAAAGGTTATCTTGCCTAAGCTCATCCCTTCAGAGCAAGGAGGTTATTGACATTTTTAAGAAAATCTATAGCAAGCTGAAGTCCATGAGGGAATCATTGCTTTAGTTTGAAGCAGCTGGATAGGCAGAAAAATAAAAAATCAATTTGATTTAACAAAGGACAGAAAAATATGCTAATACAAAGGCATAAGGCTTGACATGAGGTGCTGAAATCCTACAGCAATTTATAATCCAAGCCCACTGCAAAAAATTAATTACTTAGTCCTAAATGTTCAAGTCAGTGTATATGGGTATCAGTCACATGAATCCTAGCAGTCAATAAGATTTCCATATATCTCCAAACCCTGCTTTGAGAATGCAGTGCTTATCCAGAAGTCTGAAGCTGATGGGAGGAAAAAAAAATTCCTCTTGATTTCACCATGCAGTGAATATGCCACTTGTGAAGAGCATACCTTTTCCAGGCTGCACCCCTAAAAAATCCATTTTAGGACAGCCACACAGACATTTTACTAAGAAAAGAAGGAATAGAGATTTAAAAGTAAAGAGACGGGTGTTTTTTCCTTTACAAACAAGGAATAGTTTTGTAAATGAAAGTGTGTTTCCTAAGCCAATGCAAAAGTTGTAATGAGTGTTTATGAGTAACAAGTACAGTATATAAGGCAACTTAATCATAATATATTCATTACTATATTATAAAAAACCCTCCTATTTTTTATTAGATATCAAGAAAAATAACTAATTATTTCCATTTATGACAATACAGAATTCCTTTATGAAAGGAAATATCTGTTTTGGCAAATTGAATGCTGCCAGTGTGGGGTTTTTTTAATTTCTATTGTTATTCTAAGGAAAAAAAAAGAAAAAAAAAAATCCCACTTTTTTTTTTCTTGTATCTTGAGTTTCCTGTTAATAAAAACCCACAAAACAAAACAAAATTAAAAAAAAAAAACCCAAACAGCGAAATTTATAAACACCCCCGCCCAAATTTGCATGACAGTACTTTGTTCCTACAGGTGTTTAATGGGCTTTGATTCCATTTATAGTATAGCAGTTTTTCATAGTTCTTTGGATAATTCCTTGAGAGAGTTAACAGGAAGGTAGTGTGTGTGAAGGATGTCTCTGTAAACATTATTCAGGGAAGCTGAAAAGACAAAAGATTTGCCATGCTTCTGTGCTTGTCCTAAATATATCATAATTGCAACCAACCCCACCTCTTTAGATTTGTAATTCCTAAATCAGCATTCAAAGATAAAAATCAGCTGCCCAATCACTAAACACCTGAATATGTAATTTAGCTTATCTGGCTGATTTATTTTTCATTGATCAATTGTTGCCCTGCTAAACATCACCAGGATTGTTCAGTAAGTTGAATGCAACATCATCACTAGATAGGTTACAGTTTTCTCCACCAGCATTTGGTACCCCTGTAGATTTGTTCCTTCTGACTGAAAAAGATACAAATTCCACTAAAATAGCAAGAAACAATTTGAAATTTAAGGACACTCCCAGTGAGTGCCTCTGGTTAACAGTGAATAAATTCTCAAATAAGATTAAGTATTAACCACTAGAGATGTATTAGGCTCCATTTGGAAAAGTTGCAATTATGGTTACTGGGAAAACAAAAGAAATTACTGGCAATCTTAAAATAAGGCATAGAGAGATGTTTCTTTTATTGTGTAAATATCTAAAGGAGTTAATCACCTGATCTTCTTTTATAATATAATATTAGTTAAAAGGAATCATGCCTTGTGTTCCTAAGGCTGTGTTTCAGAACACTGCTGCCCACGTGGCAACCATCTATAGATTTTCCTTAATCCTTTTCCTTAATAAACCTATTCTGTAATAGAAAACAGTACAGAAGTATAGGTAAATGCATGTCCTCTGTTACTTCTCACCTTTGCTTTGCCTTCTTTGTCTTCTGGAAGGAAAGGCTATGAAGCTGTCTCACCTCTAAATGAAATTAGGCCTCTAAATCTGTGCAGTTATTGTTTATAGTGGAAGCTGCTGTAAAGAAAACAAGTGTGTTTGTCAGACACTGAAAGATGCTGCCATGATGGCTTACAAGTATGAACTCAAGATTCTGCTGGGCTTTTAGTTTGTATTAATTAGGAATTCTGATTTACAGGAGAAAGTAAGGATCCATTTCCACTAACATTTAGTACCAGTCATGTCTCTTGGGCAATAACAGTCATTACTTGCTTTATGTACATTTTGTTGTGCTCTGCTATGGGACATTTTTCTTCATTTGTATACTTTGAAGCTAATTCTCTCTACAATTCCCATGGTAAACTGTCAGCTTTCCACCTATAAAAGGAACAGTATTTTATTCTTATCTTTTAAGCAGCTGTATTCTTTATACAACCCACATTTCCATGCAGATGCACTTTTCCAAGGGTATAAAATGCTACAATAGTAGTGAGTAACCACTTATAGGTCTTGCAAAGCATTTTGTTCTCCTGTTCTGTTGTTTAGATTTTTAGGTGGATAATCTAAGAATGCTAGAATATCTGTGTGGCATTGAACTGAGAATTTTGCAGTGATCCTTCCCCTATGTGCATTCTTTACCATCTGCAATCCTTTAAACAAAAAGGCGCAGTAAAAAGAGGTCTGTGCTTAGAAGGATTGGGGCAGGGCAGGGGAGACCATTTATAGACCTGCATTCTAAATAGAGTTTTATAGGCTATTTGCATCTTAGTTTAAGACACAATGGAAAGAACATGCCCAGAGCAAGCATGAATGGGCGTGGTAAGAGCATGCAAGTGGAACTGGGAACATAAAGACAGAAGTTACCCATCCTGCAAAGCTTTTTGTATCTTCTAGTTTAGATTGTGGTAGTTGTGTTGTGTGAACACCCAGGCAAGAATCTGATGTGCTGAAATACTAATTCACTAACAGAGTAAATTTGGGTAAGAGTAGGAGATGGGAGAAGAGCCCATCATGTTATTGATTCTCTTATTTGCTCAGAGCTGCAGTAAGAATTTATTGGCTAAGTATCTGCTGAAGTGCATGCTGTTGTCTTCGCTTGTTTTAGCTTCATGCTACTAAAAATAATACATAGGGAGAACTGGAAGTCACTAGAATGAATGCTGACCCAAGCATCAGTGGATGCCAACAATCTGGGATCTCACAATTTTTGATATTTTAAGCCTGAGCTGAGACCTGAATTTCTGAAAGTTTCTGTACCAAATCACAAACTGTTAGATGAGGTGTAGTAAGCTACTGAATATTCACTTTATATTTCATAGAATCATAGAATGGGTTGGGTTGGAAAGGACCTTAAAGACCCCCTATTTCCAACTCCCTGCCATGGTGGGTGACATCTTCCACGAACCTAGGTTGCTCAGTGCCCCATCCAACCTGGTCTAGAACACAATATGTTAAGAAATAATTTTATTTTCTTAAATAACTACAGCGATCCAGTAATCTTTGAAGAGCTTGTTTCCTTCATGACTGGAAGAATGCTCTCTCTCTCAGCTGGTTAAGTGTAATCCATTTATTTTGCTGAAATGACAATCACTGAACTATTTTTGCCACAATTGCACCTCGTGTTTTGCGCCTTCTATCATCATGTTATTTAATGTAGGTTTTCTATTCTAGGAAATGATGCTGAACATGATGTCCAGCTTATCACATCAGTATCACTCATATACATGCTACTAGTGATAATAAAAATCTAAACTTCCTGACAAATGTATGCTATCTCAGGTAAATAAGGGATGGCGAGCAGGAGACAAGTACGCAGAGGAAGAAGTGCAGTATCTTTATGCTTATCTGAAATGCTTATAGTGAGAGTAAATGCAGTTTTTGATGCAATGCAGGTGGAAAGGCACAAATCTGTAGCTAGACCTACATAAATCCAATAGAATACTGTTTTCTGAAGTGGTGATTATTTCCACAGAAGTTACAGAAATATTCAATGTACATGGAGTATGATTACTGGGTGAAGGTTTTGGAGGTTTGCTGAAATGAGAATGACTTTACATGCTGCTGAGGTTAGATGGCAGATGGCTGAAGTATTACTCCATTTTGATAGACTTTCTATTTCTCATTCTGCCAGTTCAGGGTAAGATACTGTAACTTCTAATACTACTTACACAAATTCTTTAGAAAATGGAACCCAGGGCTCATCCTTAGCTGAAGGTCCCAACGAGCAGGATGAAAGTGTGTTCTTAAGAGTACTGTCCTATTAGTGCCATTTGTCTGCATTGTGCTGAAGTCACAGTAGGACAAATGGAACCTTTCTTGGCAGCCAATAGTCGGTATTTTAACATGTTCCACTGCAAGATAGGAGTTACATGATTACATTCCTCAATTCTTTAAAGAGATCTATGCAGCTGGAATAGCACTCCTGGTTCTTCATCTGCATTTTGGGGGTTTAGAGTGCTGGCACAATAAGTGGAAGTGCCTCTCTTTTCTGTGAAATAGACTGAAAGTAAAGGGTTTCTTCTACGGTACAGGAAATGTGATTTCAGAACCATTCAAAACTATAATGGAAAAAAGGTTCTTTAGGTAAAAATGAGTTTTAGCTATAATGACATTTTTCACTTCTTCTTGTGTATCATAGGCCAGTTTTAAGGGCACCAACTGAATGGAGAAACTGAAGAGAAACAAAAATGTGGATGTTTCAGATTGTCTTGTTGTCCATACTACAGCATTTATGGGTATGATGAGTACCATGGGAAACATCTGAACAGGCCATGGCAGAAATTACTTTCGATTTGCCTGGGAAAGGTAGCTTTGGGTACCAATTTTCAGGCACATGTGCAAGTGTGGCATTTAGACAATCTGAATTTTTAGCTTCAAGGAACTTAAATCAACCCTTTCTCCCTCCTGCTCTATGCATTTTGCTGTCTTTATGTTGTTCTTTGTCTTTTTTTTTTTTTCCTTTCTTCTTTGCTTCCTCTCTTTTACTTTATTCTGTCTCCATCTATATCTTTTCCTTAATAACCCTATTCTGTTAGGTAAAACTGGAATTGGATTATTTCTGAGATATTATTTGGAGAATCTGTTGCCACTTACACTGCAGCAGGTTAGGAAGCACAGTACTAATTCTGATATCTTTTACTGTAGTGTTTCTTCTGCAAGGAACTCCCAAATGCCATTGCAAATTCTAGTTCCTATTGCTGCTACTGTTGTGCTGATTAATAGGCATAAATGTAGGCTTGTGTGCCCAACCAGAGTGGCAGTGAAACTATTGCTATAGGGCCCTCTTCTCAGCCCTGGAGGGCTGTTATTTAAAATCAGGGCTTGTCATACATTATGTTAGGCCATATGCTCTGACTGCTCTGCGGGAACTGCTCAGCACTGGTGCATAGCCTCCAGTGTCAGATGTAAAAGGAAACTCCAGTTTGAAATCTATACCTGTCATGTTCTCATATTTTTGGGTCCCTGAGCACTTCAGGTAATTCCAGAGACACCTGTTAGCTAGAAATCCTTAAAAACTGTTCAGACTTTGAAAGGATGACATGGCCATATGATTTATGGACTTGTCTGACTGTTGTTTTATTAGAAGTTTTTAATTACATATGTAAATTTGGAACTAAGTGTGTGGACACTGAGATGTAGTTTCATAAGAAGAATATGACTGCAAAGTGTTTGTACTTTCCTCTTGTAATAGTCACTAGTTTGTGTTGCTTATTCTGGTCTCATTGCAAAACAAGAAAAGTGGTTTTATGCTAGCTTAAGAGCTGTCCAGACTTCTCTGAGCTTTTCTGGCTGGCTTCCTGAAGTAGATTTCTGTACTCTGAGGGTTTTACTAAAGTACAATACTTCTCAAAGTCTTCTGACACAAGGTCAGGCAGCCATGAATCAAGGCAAGTGTCAAGAAAAACCTACATGATTTTTCCTCTCCTAAAGACCAAAAAAACCATAGATATTGCTAGAGGACTCACTACCAATTTCTTGGTAAAATTTTATTAGTGAAAGGTTTTCCACTGGATTGATTTTCTTGGGTTTGGACAGCTTTGGAAGAGCTATCCAGATACAAGACCTGCATTACAGGTTTAGTCTCAAAGCACATAGCAAATGGTGTTACTCAAATAGGCCATGTGACTTTTCTGTGCAGTAGAAAGAATCTTTCCCTTTGCACTCAACAAGGAACATGGGAAACCAGGTGTTAAATTCTTAACTGGAAGCAAAGAGTAAGCATTTTAAAATTTTTTTATTTTGTGTTTGATAACATCAGACATCTTGCAGTTCTCTGCCCCTCTTTGTTCAGGAAGAATTCTTTTAATGCTCCATATTTTAAGTCAATATTACAGAAAGTATTTTTGAAATTTCTATATTTTTCCTTTTTTTAGTAGAATATTAAAGCCTTCTTTTTCTGGAGATGGAAGTATACCTTTATCAACACTTTGCAAAGCCCTGGTGAAGCTCTTGTACCCAAAACTGACATTCTTACACATAGACTCAATTCCATCTCAATATTTTTTTCCTGTTTTGTTCAATATTTGACTCTGCTAGTTCTTTGAAATTTATGAAGTCAGATAATGCAAAGGTTGCAGTGAGGAAAAAACAACAAACCCAAACTACCAATTATTGCTTACCTTCAGAAAACTCACTGCACTTCCACTGCCTTCCCTACTCCTTGTTTCTCAGCAGCCGGAAGTGACATTAGGCAGCAACACTGCTAATGAGTATGTGTCCCAAGAGAATGGATCTGCAGAATGAATCACTCCAAAAATCCTTACTAATGTGTCACTGAGGCCGGTCATGAAATTTTACTCAAAAACACGTTCCTTGTCCAAACCAACACTTTAGCGTGGCTTCACCTTTAAACACTTTAGAATAGAAAAGACAATTTCAATTGTTAGTAACCTACAGTGGTCATCCAGTCCTGCTGTCTGACCAGTTCAGGGCTGACCAAAAGTTAAAGCATGTAGTTAAGGGTATTGTCCAAACTCCCTTAAACACTGACAGGTTTGGCACATGGACCGCTTCTCTAGGCAGTCTGTCCCAGTGTTTGACCACCATCTTGAAGAAATGTCTCCTGATGTCCGAGCTAAATCTCCCCATGTCCAGCTTTAATCTGTTCCCATGTGTTATGTCACAGGAAGAAGAGCTCAACATCTCTCTCTCCACTTCCCCTCCTCAGGAAGCTGCAAGGAGCAACGAGATCTCACCTCAGCCCCCTTTTCTCCACTCTAGACAAGTCCACAGCCCTCAGTCACTCACCACAGACATTCATTCCAGCCCTTTCATCATTTTTGTTGCCCTCCTCCTTCTCTTCATTCCAGTCAGAGTGGCAAAGGGAAAAATAACAGAAATTCAGAGTGGTGTGATGTTCATAATACAGGTGTCATTCAAACCTGACCATTGTAAGTAAAGAATTATTTCAGTTTAGGTAAAAATAAACATTCATAGGAATTAGCATTCTCAAAAGTACAATACCTTTTCAGAAAACTTCTATCTAGTTAAGCAAATACCTTGAGGAACCATTTTCATCTCTTTTGCACGCTAGGGATATGTGCATGAACACAGAAGCACAAACAGACACACCCCTCACATAATAACATTGTCAAAGGGCGTAATGGGATAACATCAATGCAAAAGTCTCCTGTGGTTATGAATGATTTTGAGGAAGCAGTGTGATGCCAGTGATTGTTCTGGAGCTGATGAAATCATCAGACTTTTGTTATCTTTTACTATTTATCAATTTGAGCATGAGGAGGTAGATGGGAGAAGCCCATGTGGTTTGAAGAGCTGCACAGTTCAGACTTCACTTCAGTTTGCCCAGTTTATGACTATTCTTATCTCACATAAACCAAATACAAAGTCCAGGAAAAAAAAAAAGAAGAAGAAGAAAATCTGAGCATTTATAACTGCAGTCTGTATGACTGACTAATCCTGCCAAAGATTTGGGGAAGCAATAAGGAACAGGCAAATTATCAGGTATTCTTCTATTACATATTTCTGTGACTTATGTGCAAACAAATAAAGGGGTAGTAGATGAAATAAAGATGTAATTTCAGTCATGAAGTGGATAAGATTCTGATCATGAAACGTTAGAAATATTTCTCAAATAAATTTATAATTATTATATATATTATCCACATAAAATACATTAAAATATTAATAGCTGTAGAATTATACATGAATTAAAAACCATGGTAAATCATAAGGTATTACTGATATTGCCAGAGGAATAGGAAAGAAAATGAAAGCCCACCTTTAAAATAAATTGTGGCAAGAAAATATCTATTTGACATTACTGTATTTGGTACAACAGGATGTGTGCACTGGTAAACAAATTGTGATTAATTGGACAGTCTTTGACAGTATCAGTCTTAATTGTCTGCCTTTAATTTGAGGTTTCCAAAAATTCAAAACTCTAAAAAATCAAATCTCCTTAAGTTCCAGTGGGCTGTCAATTAAATTTGACTGATTATGCTCACCATTATCCTATAAAAATAATCCATAATTAATTGCTGCACTGTGCAAATTGCAGCAGGACAAGAATAGTTTACAGGCTTAGGGAAATGTATGGTAATGTGCACCCATGCTCTCCAGACACCTGAATCTCAATTTTAATATTCCCAATGTCCTTCCAATGTCAGACTTAGTGATTTTTATGGGACTCATTATAGTGCATTTCTGCTGCAATTGGAGGATTCTTTAGCATGGTTCATGGCCCATACCTGCCAGATGAATCGCTATTGCATATACATGAGGAGAGAAAGAAATTCAGACTGGCAAAGTCAGTATTCCAGATTTGCTTTGGGAATGTTTTCTCCAGGATTTGGAGGGCTCAGGGCAAGAACTTGCTCTGAAGGCCTTTCTCAACTCTCTATGCAAACCTGCCATTAAAATTTCTTTTTTTTTAGAATAAAGTTCTGTAGCACCTGTTTGAATAGGATTTACAGGAAGATTTAAATGAGATGATACTGTCATTTTTGTTTTTCAGAGAAATGAATGCTGACATTGAACACAAATAATGAAAAATATATTAAAAAAAAGGGCTGGTGAACATTCAGCACTCAGCAGCAGTGACATTCTGCAGCAGTAAGTGTTAGAGAAAGTTCCACTGAAGATTCCAAGAAATGGGTCAGAGAAGTTATCTTTTTCACTAAAAAGTTGGGAGAGTGAAGATGTTTAAAAAATCAAGGCCAAATTTGTGGTGATGCATTTTTTTAGAAGATTCTTCATTACTGTGAGTTAAAATTAATATGATACAAAACAATCATCAAACATGCTTTCACTCATTATTGTTTGATAATACAGCCATTGTCAGGGACATGTTCTACATAACCACAGAGATGTTACTAATAACCAAATTAAAAGAAGTGTTTAAAGATAATTTAAAAATTGCTAAGCTATGTCACTTGTTATGGAGCAATAACCATAACTGTAAAGAAATAATCTTTCTTAGTTACCTGTAACCATATTTACAGTCTCTCAAATCCATCTTTACAGTCAATGAATCCTTATCATGGTCTTTTGCACTCCTTCTCTTTTTAGTTTTTGCTAACTTGCAGAATTTTTCCAAGTCAGTATTTCACAAAGAAATATCATTTAATACATGGAAGAATTTAACTGTATTTAATGAGATGCATGATAAATCTAGACACCATTTACTTCAGGCAAACTTGGAACTAGGCTGCCTGCTGAAAGAACAGAACATCTATTCCTTTATGTAAAAAAAGTAAGACATAGCTATGGTCTTCAGCTCAAAAGAGGAGCTGATTTAATAAAGAATGTGAGAATATTCTCTTCAGGGCAAAGGATAATCTGTTTTCAGGATAATCAAATAGAGTGGTGTGGTATTAAAGAAGTTGCCTTTTTCACTTCTCTGTAAAAAAAAAAAGACAAAAAAAGGAAACAGAAGTAAACTTCTCATTTTAAATTCACATAATTATGCAGATTTTCCTTTTAAAGGCAATGTATCTCATAATCTTTCTGGAGCGTGAGGGGTCTAAATGCTGTGAAGAATTTTGACAACTGTCAGGCACCACTTATATCAAAGCCATAGTCTGCTGCTCCTCTGGTAGCTAAGATACTGAGAGAGATTTTTTGGCAACACAGATCCAAGAACAGGCATTTAGATGAGAGCAAAGGTTACTGTAGTGTTACTGAGGTGTAAATGCTTGTTTTGTGTTTGTATGGCCAGGCTTTGGTGGGGGGGAGGTGGATGTCAGGGGCTACAGGGAAGGCTTCTGTGAGAAATTGCTGGAAGATTCCCTTATGTCCTGCAGAGCCAATGCCAGCTGGATCCAGGACGGAACCTGCTGGACAAGGACAAGCCCATCAGTGATGGTGGTAACATCTCTGGGATAACAGATATGAGAAGGGAAAAAAATGTTATTGCACAGATTTAATTGCAGCCAGGGAAGAGTGGAGTGAGAAGGTGTGTGAGGAACAGCCCTTCAGACACCCAGGGCAGTGCAGAAGGAGGGACAGGAGCTGCTCCAGGCTCTGGAGCTCAGATTCCCCTGCAGCCCCTGGAGCAGCCCATGGTGAGGCAGCTGTGCCCCTGCAGCCCAGGGAGGGCACGGGGGAGCAGAGATCCACCTGCAGCCCCTGGAGGAGCCCAGGCTGGAGCAGGGGGATGCCCAAAGGAGGCTGTGACCTCATGGGAAGCCTGTGTTGGAGCAGGATTCTGGCAGGACCTGTAGAGAGAGGATCCCAGGCTAGAGTAATTTTGCTGGCAGGATTTGTGACCCCATGGGGGACACTGGAGCAGCCTGTTCCTGAAGGACTGACCCTGTGGAGAAGTCACCCACTTTGGAGCAGCTTGTGGATAACTGCTGCTGGTGGGATGGACTCACTCTGGAAAAGTTCATGGGGAACTGTCTGCTGTGGGAAGAACCTCGCACTGGAGCAGGGGAAGGACTCCAGCTCCTCTCCTTGAGCAGCAGCAGGAACAACGTGTGATGAGCTGATCATAACCCCTACTCCTTGTCTCTCTGGTCTCCTGGGGGAGGAGGAAGAGCCTGGGAAGAGGTGGGGAGAAGGTGTTTTTAGGATTTATTTTATTACTCATTATCCTGCTCTTATTCTGTTAGTAATACATTGAGTGCATATTCCAAAACTGAGTGAGTTTCGCCCATCTCAGTAATCGATTTTTGATCTCTCCCTGTCCTATCTCAACTCATGAATTGTTTTTATTCTTTCTCTCCCATGTCCAGGTGAGAAAGGGAGTGAGAGGCACCTCGACAGGGTCAGCCCCACTTAAATGTTCTACTAAAACCTTAAGCAGTATAATTAGAAGCTGTTTGAGGAAAAATAAATGTTAGTACATTTTTGAAGAACTTTCAGAAAAAAGTGAAGGCATACTGCAAAGCAGAAAGAGAAGGACATTTCCAAGTATAGTGGTAGAGGGGGGCAGTTAATTCTAATACTATTAGAAGGTGCAAGTTTTAAAGTCATTTAAGTGTGAATGAGAAGACAGACTTGAGGACCTGAAAGATCTTTCTGCAAAGATAAGATCCAAAATAAAGTTTGGATTCATATGAAATACACCCAAAATTCTAATTAAATCCATGTGGAAGTAAAGGATATCACAGAAAATAGTCCAAGTAAGAATGAGAGTTTGATTTTCAAAATTAAATTTTTTTATACTTCTTGTCCCAAAGATTGAAGGATAAATATAGAAAATAGAAACAAAACCCGGACTCAATATTTGTAAAATAAGGATATTACAGGGGTTGCCCTAAGATGGTGCTCAGCTAATAAAGGATTCCTGAAATCAACTTAAGGTCCTGGAAGAGCTGTGTCTTTCATCTGGTGTGTATCAGGAGCTTGGCTGCTTGCCACTATCCAAGAATACTTTACGGTTTATAGTTAATAGGAGGAACATAATTCATTTGATCTCTTTGTTGGCCTCTGCCTAACATGGTATTTGTGTGCTCCTTCCTATTAAAGATCCATTATTGTCTCAGCCTTTTCCTTTTGTTATACTGCCAAGCTCCATCAGCAAACAGCCACAGCAAAACTAAGGAGAATAAATTCTGTAGTCTACCCCTATTCATGTGCTTATGCCTTGCAGGTACATCAGCATCCAGAGACTGCAAAAAGTAACAAAAACTGTCTTATAGCCACATACAAAATTATGTTGCTCTGCAAACTTGAGTCTAACACAGGTGTTCTGAGCCTCAGGGCTTTTTGTGCCAGAGCTCTGAGCCTGATCTTATGGTAGGAAAAAATATCTTGGACTTGAGAGCTGACCAGATGTGCCTACTGTTTGAGTTTGTCTGTTTGCTTGTTTGTCATAAGAAAATCATAAGATTTTCATAAGAAAATTTTTTTTCACTACTTTTTTTCTTATGGGCAGCAAATTAAAGCTAAATGATATAATTCACACCTCCTGGAGCCCTAGAACAGTATAACCAATTAGAAAATGGTGAAACTTCACATCAGTGGAGTGCAGGTTTGGAAGCAAGGTTGCAGGGTAGTTAGTTTAAGTCGTATTTTAAAATGTGGTTTTTTAAGCTGTGTTTTAAAATGTGCTGTTTAAGTTTTATTGTGAATTAATATGTTTTAGTGTATGAGTTTATACATATGAAGACATTTGACTATGAATTTAATAATCTTTAGAAATAAAATATCTCAGCAGATATTTGTGGACATAATAGAGTCAAATTTGGAAGGTGGGTGTATTTGTTAGCATTTTAATTGCACTTGAAATCAAGATCAGTACATACTATGTATTTATTTTTTACAGAGAAATATGGTTCTTAAGCCCAAAACTCTGAGATTTAAAGAATTTTGGAAATTATTTCTTTTCAGAACAATGAAAACTACACTTGATATGAAAACTGGTTCTAAAGCATGGAAATACAATGTTAATCTGATACACAATATTGCCTTGTAGGATTCTTTGACAAATTTGACTCCAGTAAGGCATATTAAGCATTTCAGTGCAAAGAACCAGGATTCTGATTTTGTTGTTTTTTGGTTTTTTTTTTTGTGTTGCTGTTTTTATGCTAAAGCAATATGGTCAAACAATTAATAATACAACGAAGCCTACAGTGATGGATTTTTTCAATCGTGGTTAATTAACAACATTATAAAATTACTGTACTGCTTTGCCCTTCATGCTGTACAGAGGTTAGATTAGCACTTTTCCTAACACATAAGCTTATTGATCTTACAATATTTTGTAAGAATAGCATCTTTAAACTGATTAAC
Source organism: Coloeus monedula (assembly GCF_965178545.1). NCBI lineage: Eukaryota > Metazoa > Chordata > Aves > Passeriformes > Corvidae > Coloeus > Coloeus monedula. The sequence continues at coordinate 81,164,005 of NC_138822.1, read as the reverse complement.
AGACTAACTAGTGACAGACTGCAGTGTCTGGTGTCTTTGGTAGCAGCAGATCTCAAATCGATTGCAGTGGGAGTGACAAGTGGGATATTTGTAATCTTTTACAACACAGCTCTACAGGAAATTTCCAAATAAATGCACTTGCATGCTTGTCTAGCTCGCAATCCATTTGGCAGTGTTTAAATGATAGAGTTTACTTCAGGTTTCTAAAACATACTGATATCTTTCATACAGGTTTCCCAGTGTTTCCAGTGCTGTTTTACATATGAAATTGGTTATTTTAAAGAGATTGAAAGCTGTCCAGGTAAGTCATTTGATTGGAAATCAAGCACAGATATACACAGAATGCAACAGAAACTTTTAGTCAAGAGGAGATTACGGTTCTGACAGCATTATATTTTATTCATTTTTGTGTTGTTTCTTGCAAATAATTGTTCATCATGTAGATGTGTTCAAGACACTTGTTACTCTAAAGGTTGCTAAATGTTTCTCTATTCAACATGGGAAATAATGTGTCAAGTGAGAGATTTACCTAGCCAAACCCCTGAATCTACTCCACAAAATATTTCACTAATGGTTTTAAAGGAAATGGCTTTGTTTTCTTACCATTGTTGAGCAAAATTATGCACTTAATTCTGATTATTTTTAATTACAACAGATTTAAGGACTAAAGTACTCCCTTCTGTTCAACCAGCAGAATACCAATAAACAACTTGATTTCTAGAAAAAAACAATTTCATAATGGAAAATAACCCATGATGCTAGAAAAGTTTAAGGCAGAGAAATTAAAATTTATTCTGTTTGGTGTTTCCCTGGTGAAGCTAAAGCTAGTCTTAGGTTAACTCAGTATTGACAGTGAAGCATATGAATGACTAATCAAAGATGACGTTTAAGAGTCTATCTACTCCTTTATATCCTTTTTTTTGTTTGTTTCTTTTGTTTTTTTACTGATACACTATTTGACATGGTTCAGAGCGAAAATCCACATGCTTAAAGTGAAGTTCAGGAAATTGTTTTCAAGTAGGACTTTGGGGATGCAGGCATTATCATCATCTATAAATTTTCAGGTAACAACTGAAATGAAAAGTGTTTTTTATTTTTTTTTTAAGTAGTCAAAATTGAAATTGAAAGAATCATCTTTTTTTCTAGAAACCAATATTACAAGGATGACTTGAAAAGGAACAGAGTGACAAAACATTTAAAGTCAGAAATTCTGACAATACCAGTAGATTGTGATCTGTCCCTGAGAGTATTCAAATATAGATCAGAAAATAAAAGAAAAAAACGTGTCTCTTAATTTTGATTGCCTGTGTTTATTGTGACTATATTAGGCTTGACATGCACTGGTAGTAAGTATAAATCCATATTGTATGAAGTCTTGAAACAATAATGTGGACAGATTTGGGAACAACACTTCAAGACAAGCAGGGGAGAGTCCTTGGGAACACAAGAAGCATAAAATGACCTGTGGATGAGAATTGATAGAATAATCTTTCCAGTGAAACATAGGAAGCTTGAAAGAAAAGACAGAGACAGCAATGCTGAGAAGAACAACATTCTCCATACTTACAATGTTCCTTTGATTCACTAGCCAGATATTTAAATATGTGCTTGGTATGTTCACTATATCTTTTCATAATAGCTGCAGTAAATAGGATGAAAGGTGATAATCTTATTGTGTAATAAGGATATTTGGGTTTCAGAGACATTTCTAATGGGATAGTGAGGCAATGTATTTCAGAAACTGAGTAATTTCTCACACTGGAAGACTTTAATGTAAGGCTAAGTAAATATAGTTCAATTTACTTGCATGGATTTGTGGCGTGGGGCAAGGATGAAAAAGATGACCTCTTCAGAGCTCTTCTAATTCTATTTATATGGTATTTCTTATTATATTCATGTTTATAATTTTCCTACCTAACAAAAGAACTGGAAGGTGAATCAATTTAAAATAAACTTACATTCATTCTCACAGAAAGCATGTTCATATGGAGTAAGGCTTTAGGATATCTAAGATTTTCACATTTTGAATATCAGTCTTGCATTTGAAAGTATAGAAGCATTATCTGTGGGTGTAATTAAAATTCAACAGAAATCCATGGATGGCCCAAAATCATTAGTATTTCTAGACAGTTAGGATCATAAATCATTTGTAAAACTTTATTGGAAACCCAGAGAAAATAGCTTTTCCCTTTGAAGTAGTCTAAGACATGACCTTCAATGTTTCTGTTCTGTATGGAGTTAGAGTAATCACTTGTAGGAATTTTAAAGTTAATGTTATATGAGTGCTCTTGAGAATGTGACAAACTGTCCCTATTTCTCAAACCTTTGTACAGCAGGCACAGTATTAGTTGTGTTGTTTGATCTGGGATTACCAAAGGGGAGCTGTTTCTCGTGACAAACCTTTCTTTGACAAGACCAAAACCAAAATGCCTCTTTACTCTCTGGACTCCGAAGTAATTTCACATTTTCTATTGATAGTCACTCTTGCATCTTTCCTTCTTTCATTTGCTTTTCCTTCAAGACATACTGATAAGATTAGATTAAAATGCATTTCAGCAGGGGCAGGGGACACTATTTTGCCTGACACGAGGGATGGCAACAGGAACTTCAGAACAAGAGGCATATGTTAAACAGCTGAGGAGCCAGCTTCAAGGTGTGAGGCTGTCAAGTGTCCAATCAACTGCACTATGTGTGACACAATGAGTCATCCCACAGATGAGTAATTTGCAGAATAGAAAAGGGATGGGGATTATTGAAGGAAGTCAGCGTGATTGTGGTAGGTGGGTGATTGAACCGCTAGGTATTTCTAGTAGGAATCTGAATTCCAAAAACACAGAGATGCTTCTGTAGTGTGTTGGAGGTCCCTTAGCAACACGATTCAGAGGTGTTCAGCATATTTGAGACTGAATATATTAAACACACTAATGTAAAATTTAAGTTTAGAATTTTTTTTAGGTCCCCAAGCAATTATGGTATTATGCTAGCAGCTTTTGTCAGAATTGATCAAGTTAAGCTAGTGTGCCGAATGTATTTTTTTCTCAGGAGCAGGTTGAATCAGTTCTCCAGTGCTGTGCAATGATTTCTGCATTAGCACTCTTTCTTGTCAGAGCAGCACTTCAGCAATTCAGCAAGTTGGCCTTATATGCCTTTTTTGAAGGATGTTTTTTTACATTTCCTCCCTCTGCTGTATCTAATATGTAAACATGAGGGACAAAAGATTGGTCAGTGTTTCCATAATGGCACAGACCTCAGTGGGCTCATGCATATTCACTTGTTATTAGGTGGTTCATATGCCTTTAACCCATCACTTAATGGAGCACAAATCAGTCAAGATTTGCATTTTGCTTGCTATTAAAGTTTTTAAACTCATGAGCTCCCTGCCTAATGAAAAGAATATTTATCCAGGTTAATTGATAAAATCTCCTCAACATAAAATGCTCTAGGAAACAATTTCAGAACACTTACATGTTGTATTAGCATCCCATTATTTTATTCAACAGCCCCAGAGCAAGTGGGGATGTAGGATGAATGATATGTGTTTTCTAATGGCATTTTCTCTAGAAAAAATCTTGTCTACATCTCTTCTATGATACCTCTATGTTCTTTTTTTTAAGACCTACACATCCTTAAAGATCTTTTCAGCCTTAACCAACAAAATAGGAATTCAAACAAAGCAGTTGCTAGATTCTGAATACTGGTTTAATTTCTTGTTCTATTTTACAGTGGGTTTTAATAGAAAATTAAAAAAAAAAAAGAGAAGAAGAATCAGCAGAATTGCCATAAAGTCATAAGCAATATGTAAAGAGCAATAGAACCAAATTTCTTAAATAAATGATTCATTATAAGTTGTACTTCAAGCTTTTTTCCAACCTTTGCTGTTATCCTTTTTTTTTTGCCTAAGGACAGCTTTCTATGAATTTACATAGTGATAAATGCATCTTTAAAGCAGTGAAGTAGAGATAAAATAGATGGTTGGAATTTGCTGTGGGATGTCACACACCGTAAAAACTCCAGTATCTCAGGTTAAATAGCTGTATTTAGTGCAGTTTGTTCCTTTTATCTGTAAAATATTTATGTTGGTGATTTTTTTCCCTATATTAATAAGTGTTTCAAGCCAAGTAATTTCAAATCATTTCAGTATTAATTTTTATTAGCAGCAGACTGAAAGTAAACCCTTGTACTTTACTGCTCTGTTGGGAGAAGGAAGACTAATTGATGTTATTGTAAATGGGAATAAAGCTAAATACTTCTCCTCCACTACTGAATTGAGTGAAATTAGGACAGAGAAGGCTGTTTGTCAATAGGAAGTTATGATGAAAACCAATTAGCACAAGTCCTGTGTTATAAATTGGAATGCAGTATCACCTTTTCAAGCTATGGAGAAATCTCTGAAATTTGGGAGGATATGTCTGTCCAATGTTTATTACTATATTGTAATAATACTTAATAAACTGCTGAAGTTAGATAAACATGAGTGTGTCTTTAAAGCAAGATTTTAAGTATTTAATCCTCATCAACAAGCACTTAATTCTGCTCTTTCAGACAGAAAATGCTGTCAGTATTTTTCTTGTTTGTCTTAAAAGATAAGGAAGTGGCTTTCTGTTTGGTTGTCTTACTCATCTTCCTCCTCTAATATAATTCCCTTTTGTATCCTCTTCCATTTCATAAACTCCTTCCCCACATTCCAGCTCTAAACAAAAGAAAAAACAGACTTGCCACTTTTCTACGACAAACATAACAGCTGGAAAAAAAAAAAAAAATCGGACTAATTCTTGTCTATCACGTATACATTATGTTCACTAATATTTTTATATATAAATATATGTTGTTTAGGTTGGTTTTTATGTCATTCCTGCAGCCACTCACTTTCCTGACATTTTAATGTCAGACAAATGTTGCTGGCAGGTATGGAAACAAAAGCTCTCCAGGAGAAGGTTGCTGTGTTGATGGGAGATTACCAGAAAAATCCAGCTGTTCTAAGCAGTGGTTTTGATATCATTATTAGTTTTATCTACTGTATCAATAATGAACACAAGAGAATGGTTTTAATGAAAATTAAATTCTAATCACAGCTGGGATTAACTGACCTACCTGTCTGTTCCTGCTGAAATTCAATATTTAGTTACCATATTATTATATGCAGCATTTCCTGTTTATGTCCTATTTTATGCCCTGATGAACAAACCCTTCTGAGTTCTGAGGTTTCCATCCAGACATAAATACAGGCACCCTGCCCTGACACTACAGAGCTGCTCGTAGCAGGGTTGGCTCAGAAGTCCCCCAGGACAGTGGCAGATCCTGACTCTGGAGGACTTCTCAGAACACAGTGACTCTCCCTCTCTCCTCTTTTGCTGTGTAGCTGAAAACAGACATCATACCTGGATTTCTCAGTGTTTTCCCAGGACCTGTTCATGTGAGTATTCCTTAAGCAAGAGATGGTGGTTTTAGTAGTCCATGAAGGATTTTGTATTACTCAGTATTTAAATTATTTTTCATTACAAGATCAATTATACTGTCCACAATTCCAAGCATCAAATATTTTCCTAACTTAGTTGCTACATTTCTAAATATTGGGGTTTTTTGAACTGGTGTACTTTCTGTTCCATCCACTGTGACCTAAGTTTCTATTAGGAGGGAAAATGAGTATTCATGTTCTATTCACCTCCATTCTAGTTATTACTATAATCATATCCAGGTGTCTGTTTTTCATATTTTCTTTGCCCACCAAGCTACCTTTCTAAACTATATGTGATCTCCTACACCTTTTTGTCTCCTTAAGTTTCTTTTTTTCCTCTCTCTTTCAACTTTTAATTCGAAAGTATTCCTAAGTAATACCGAATGTTTACTCTCTGTGAAATTATTGGAAGAGTGGACAGATGAAGGTGTCTGACTTCCAAAACACTTTATTAGTTGCTTGTCCTGCTTCCATTTCCATGTCTCCCTAATAGTTACCTCAGTCATGAAAGCCCAGCACTTTCCAAAGAAAAACAAGTTTTGCTCTCCACTCTTTTTGTGGTAGATTACTTTTGGTCCCCAAGAATATTGAATAACAGTTAAGGCTGGGCAAGTATCTTATTACTTATCATGTTTTTTAAATGGACCAGATATTTTAAGGAAAAAATCAGAAACTGATGAAGAGCTGCCATGTTTTGTTGTAAGTTTTCACTGAGTAATTTCTGTGTGAGATTTTCACACTGAATTTGTTCACTAGCTTGGTAAGATAAATCACTTGATATCAGTACTAAATACTTTAAAAAATTTGGTTTTCTTCCTTGCATCTTTTCTGGATGAATAAATATTTCCCCCTTCCCTCAGTCCCTGTCTCCCTCAGTCCCTGTCTCCTTCAGAAACTGTGTGTGGAAAAAGATGGGAAAAAACAAAGTACCATTTTTTTTTCCCAAAGTATCTGGTTTATTTCTGCAAATAATTGATGCAAAGTGAACTAAAATGAGTATTGATCTGGGGACAAATCTAGCCTTAGAAAACTTTTGTCTTTGCAGTAAGACTCCCAAAGAATAGAGAAGAATAAAGGCTCTTAAAAGTTGTTACTTGTCTCACTTGTAATGGTATTAAGTGTAAAACTAGCAGACTTGATAAACATAGGATGCATATTTAACTCCAAGGTGAAAAGAAGGTTGTCTGGTTTGTTTTATCATTAAGATTCAAGCAAATACTATGTAGAATAAACGAGTTTCATAATTAAGAAATTTGATCTATTTTATTTTGCTGGAGTATCCAATGTATTTGTTCCATGACACTGCAACCCCAGAGGTATCAGACCTCTTGAGACTCACAAAACTGCTGCTGTCCAGGAAGGGAAACAGAGAACGATACAGAACTGGGAGGGGGCAGAGAGAGATTTTTATTGGAAGCTGTTAAAGTGGTTGCTATGAGACCTTCTCCAGCTAACACAGGCACAGCAGTGAGTGCGAGGCTGATAAATCATAGCTCTTGCATTATACCTTCCCTTTCTGCCTTTTTTTTTCCCCTAACACAGGTTTTGTAGTTGTTTAAGATCAGAGAAAACACCTGCCAGTTGCTTTTTCTCCTGTTTTGCTCCCTTCTGCTGCCTCGTGCAAGATGGAGCTAGAAAATGCAATGATCAGCTCCTCGAGCAGTTCTTCAGCAGGCTCCAGAGAGTACAAGGTGGTGATGCTGGGAGCAGGGGGAGTTGGCAAAAGCGGTAAGTTTCAGCAGCAATATTTTGGGGGAGAAGGGGTGAATTGGGAGCGTAAAGTTCACAGGACAGGGGCATTGTTTAATGAGGGGTTTCGTTCCCCTTTCTCTTGCACATGGCTTGGATAAAAGACTATAGTTCGTGACTGGGGCAATGAGTCAGCTTAATTTGTTAGAGACTGAAGCGCTGCAAGCCTTTTTAATTGGTTATTTGTGTAGAACTGACCTTGGGTCTGCTCTGTGTGAGGAGAGAGCAGTCAGACTGCTGCTGTGAGTTTAACAGCAAGTTTCTGTGTCACTCTCCCACTTGGTGAAGGGTGGTGGTTTGCTGGACAGCATAGATATAACTTGTTGGCCTGATGGTCCTTGTGCTCAGGTAGAAATCGAGCTAACTGCAAAGTCAGCTGTACAGTGCAGAGTGTGGGGGATGCCTGCAGTGACTCTGTTTTCTTTACCATGTATTTTGGAGGTTTTTTAAAATTTTTTTTTTGCTGAGTGTCATTGTGGCTCAGCTGTTTTTAGTCTCTTCTCCAGTCCGGACAGGTACAGCATGCCTGCTTGAGACTCACTCCAGGCTGTGAGGCAGATTTGCAGCATATTTTAATATCCCTGTCCATAGCTGGCAAGATATGCTAGTGTCTGACAATGATATCTCTTCAGAGGAGTCATTATTTTCTCTGGACAGTGTTTTCTTTTTCCCAGATATTATCAGCTTTGATTTATTCTCACTGAAACCAGCATTCTGTGTTCTTAAAAAGACTTTGCTGAACACGCAGAGTTTGTCTCAGAAGTCAGTATATTGAGCTGGCCACACAACAAGAATTTGATTATATCTTCTGGAAATTCAAAAGAAAAACAGAAAGAGAAACAAAATTACAAAAAGCAGGATAATGTAATATAATACACCCAGGCTAGATTCCAGGGAATTTTCAGGATAAATAGCTGTGACACTAAACTGTAATAACTGTGTAGCTCAAACAAGCTTATTTATATTCAAGCAATAAAATAAAGTATAGCTGCAAAAAGTTAAAAATTGTGAGTGAACATAATTTTTTTTCTGTATCCATAATTTTTGTGTTCTTCTTATATTTAGCTTCAACTTCAGTGGCATATCTTTCAGTGAAAGCTATTTCCCATCAGTATTGCTTCACCAAGCAAACAATTCTTGCACAGATGTTACTATATAATCATTATGTAAAATGGGAAAGAACAAAATATTAGCAATCTCAGAGTAAATTTCTGCAATTTCAAATTATGTCTTCCAAAGAAAAGCAGGTATCCAGGATGTGCCAGCTGGAACTTCCAGTAAAATATCACTTCTTTTTTTCCTTTTTTTCCTTTCTTTTTATTTTTTTTTTAATCTTCTTTCTTCTTCCCTGAGTGTGTCCAAAAGATGACAGCAATTTTCTTCCCCCCCAAATATATGTTTGTAGGAATAATGTAATTTTGAAAACTTGTTCACCACAGAGTATTAAAAATGATACTACTTTCACAGCATGAATGAATCATAATAGCCAAACTTTATATGCATATGGAGGAAATTTCCAAGTTTCCATTACTATTAGATAAGATTTGAAATCACAAATTTAGTTAATTTGAATCTCTGTGTTCAGGAAACACTAGCTGGTAGTTTAATGAGAATAAAGCCTTTAAATCTGCGGATTGCACAAGGTATGATTCATCTCCAAAGCTGAGAACCACATAATTAACAAAAAAAATCGTGTGGTCTAAAGAAGAAAAGATGGGATTGTGTATATTTATGAAATTCTATAAGATTAATGAAAACCTTCTGTTGTTATCACAAAAGTGAAACTTCTGGGTGAAAAAAAATTCCCCAGCAACAGAGCATTATTAAGAGTTTATAAGAAAGGAGGTGGGCAGTTCAACTTTTACTGTCTATGAACTTCTGATGTGTAATGGACCTGAAATACCTCCATAGAATCCTGAGAGATAGTTCAACTGATAGAATTCAGATAGAGATAAGTAAAAATAGATGTCATTCCATAAATCATTAATTCATTCTGACTGTTACATAAACAGGATTAATTTACACTGGATGAAAAAGAGAAAAAGGCCTTAATGACTACTTTCATTCCACAAGATGAGCTCTGCTTTCCCCTGGTGACCTAGATTTTCTGTATCCAGGAAATTATGAATTTAACCATAAAAATGGATCACAGCAGAAAAAGGATGAAAGACAAAAAAAAACCAAAACCAGTTACATTTCCAATTTTGATTTTGACAAATCAGTGATATGTGGTTTAATATATCGATAACATCCTGCCTTTTTTTTTCCCATCTTCTCCCTCCTTCTTTGCTTTAAAGTCATGATAAAAACAGTAACAGCTGGGGTTAAATTACTGAGTGGGAGACCTCTTTCGGATGAAAGCCTTTCCACTCCTCAATTCATTCAAATATTAAATAATTCAGGTTTGGAATGAATTTTCCATAGGAACCAAGCCACAAAAATGTTAAATTTCTTTTTATCCTGGATGTAGCTCACTTCTAGAGATCCCCCGGGCGTTTTGATCTTGTATTGCCAACCCTCCCCTGCTCTCTTACTGTTCCACTCATGCAAGGAGTGAAATGAGGAGGAGGAGATCAACAAGGGATGTTGTTTTGGCATTGGTGTTTACAAAAAATTTTCTTTGGATTAGTCAAGCTTGTCTCTTCACTTCTCTGCTCCAATATGGCAGACTGTCCAGGAGGACAGCCAACATCCTTTTGTTTGGGCTATTCAGTGTGGTGTAAGTTTCACAGGAATTGGTAAAATAAGATGAACTCAGCGCATTCAAGTTCGACACCCACCACATACAGAGTAACAAAGTGTAAACTGCAAATGGTCTGAGAATTGTTCCTTAAATGTTCTCACACTTCAAAATCAATTCTGGAAAAATAATAATAATTAAAAAAAAAAAAAAAAAAAAAAAAAAGGCCTGCCACTATTTTATAGGAGGAAAAAGCACAACCTCAAAACCCAGCATTTGGAAGAAATAGGTAATAGTTGTGTCTAATTAAAAAGTACAAAGCTAGATGTACATTTTTATAGGAGTTGATTTCTGTACTCTAATTGTGGAGTATAGATTCCCTAGAATGGGTTATGTCTTCTAAGGCTTCTGAAAACAGAATTATTTTTGTTTTCAGAGCAATATGTTAATTTATTATGTTGCGTAAGTTGTGTTCATCATCAAGAATATCAAGTAGAGGCTGATGCAAGTTCAGACCAAAGTTATGCTACAAATTAAACAGAAGTAAGTAAACTAAATTTTCTATGACTCTCATTCAATTATAGTCCATATCAAAATGAAGTATTTCTAATTATAGTTCTATTTCAATTAAAAATGAGAAGCTTCTCTGCTCTGATGACAAGTATCAGGCCACGTCAGTACCACTCAAACCTACCTCAAGTTGACTGACAAAGACCTCAAACCCTAAGAACCTTAGTGGTTTTGACACCCATACTTCACAATACCTTCAGAGATCAGTAAATAAGGTGCTCTTATGTTCCTTTTCTGACGCAGATCAGACCTCTGGGTTTAGCTCTGGTTTTCAGTGTTACAAAAAAAAAAAAACCCCATGCACTAAAGAGCCTGAAACCATCCATTGCTGCCTTATATTTAGCAAACCAATTACATGGATAACAATACTTAACTGCAGCACATTCTGCAAAACATTAGCAATGATTAACCCAGGGGTTGCACAGTGACTACTAAAATGAACAAATTGATGTACCTGTGCAACTGAATAAAATAAAAAACCTCCCTCTGATGAAAAATTATTGCCTAAGCAATCTCCAAATGCTGATCAGATTGCACCATAATCCACCTTTATGTGCATCTTCTTGGCTGAATAAAAATGGTTTTTTAGCGTGTTCTTCATTTGTTTGTTTGTTTTTTCCTAACCCTAGTTAATGATGATTTATTTAAGGCTGAAGATGATCTACAGTTATTCCAGGTAAATAAAATTACATGTTTATGCACAGCATAGGTGTATCATAGATGCAAAGTGAATTTCTTGTTAGCCCTCTTATGAAAGCTGCATTTCAGATGACTAGAGGAATTCTTCAAAACTAATTAATCTCTCTTCAAATTCTTCAAAACTAACTGATTTCTCTTGCTAATAAGAAAGATTTTTATCTTGGAGAAAATGTTCATATTTCAATATTTATTTCTCAAACTAATTGCCTGATGATCTGTTGCCACCCTACAAAATTTGAAGGAATTTTAAAATAATTGCCCCTAGACTTTTGTGAAACTAATATATTTCCAGTTTTATTATATATTGGAAAGTATTTAGAAATGTATTTCCAGGCTTCAATCTTAAAAATAATAAGAGGAAAAGAAAAAAAATTAAGAAAAGATTCTCTCAGGGATATTGGAGGAACTGTGTGAGGAAATGTATTCATGTATTCTCAGTCTGGGCTGGCTAAGGGAGACATTCTTACCCATTGATTTTCTTGATTTTTCTTTTTCTTTTCTTTTTTTTTTTTTTTTTTTGCCAGTGTGGCATAAAGGCTATGTTTCTACAGATGCAGGTGACTCATCCAATTAATTTCAAGATCATGTGTACACAATAACTTCTAAAATGTGTGAAAACAATTATGTTCTCTGTTATGTGGGAACTTCAGTATGAAGAATTAGATTAAATCTGCAATTTTCTTTAATTTATGTACTCAATTGTCCTTTTTTCTGTCCTGTTTTACCTCTTATTCTGCCTAGATAAAGCAAATTATGTGCCTATTATCTTCAAGCATGTCCTTATAGCAAGAGTCCCCAGTAAATAGAGTACCCTGGAGTGTGTGCTGGAGAGCTGACCCACTCCAGCTGTTTGTAAACTCCCTGGAGATAAATTAATGTATGATCCAAGTTACCCTGAAAAGGATGAAGGGCAAAGGGAAAGATTCCACTGGTATCAAAAGTGCTGAGCTTGAGAAGCATCACTTGGCCCTGCTGATGCTGTTCTTACCCCATCACAGGGCTCAGTCACAGAACACACTCCAGACACTGATCAAACACCTCAGCAGACATTTTTATTGGAGGGGGTTGGTTTTGATTTGGTTCCTTATTTTCCTCAGGAATATTTTCAGGTACAGCTATGCTTCCTGAAACGCCTGGTAGATGAATCAAAGAAAAGGGTCTGGCCTTCTATTATATCCTGAGGAAAGCCAATCACCAGGATGAAAGTGTTGGATTTAGTTACTGCTCAGTAGGAGTCAAGGTGAAAAAAGTTCCCCTTCAAGCGCTTGGGCATGCTGTGGATTACAGTTAAGGCAATCCAAGTCACTTCCCCCCCCCCTCTCAAAATCATTATAAGTATAGTTTTTGGTGTCTTAATTTTTCCTGCTTCTCCTCTAACTGCAAAAAATGTCGTTTTTTATTTTACTGGAGAAGAAATTAAGATACCGAATTAAAAAAGACACACATCTCTATGCCATCTGAAAAGAATTGCTTGTTCCCTCATCATTCTCTGTCTGAAAAAAAAGGGTAGTCCAGATTTTTAATTCCTTGGGTGTTTCAGGGAAATTATTCTACTTATTCAGATTTAAAAATAAACAAAAAAAGGAAGGATGAAAGAATATTGATTTTTTGACTACAGGCAAACTTCCTTCCTTGGCAACAGTTCTGAAAGGGTAAGGGTACTGACCATTCAAAATGGCATATAAATTCCCTTGGTCACTTCATAGAACCGCCTGCAACCTCTGATTAGCTGTGACCTGGTGTAGAAGTGGCAGCATGAGGCTGGGGAAGGAAGGGAGGAGACAGAAGAACTGACAGTGGGGCAGACCAAAGCACATTGTGAGAAATGAGACAACTCTTAAAAAAATTAATTTATTGAAAACAGAAAAATTGAAAAATTACAGAAATCAGAAAAATATAAAAATTTGGGATCCTATGGCTCAGTAGATGGTATGCCCCAGGAGCACAGGGATATGAGATCTTCTGGCTGAGACAGCACTGGACCTCAGGTAGAGAAAAAGAACTTGCAGTGCTGGGCTGACTTTTAGCTGGTCCAAAGTCAAAAAAAATTACTAATGGCTCCTTAATAGGAGTACACTTTTAACACCCAGCACTGATGTCCCTCACAGCTAGTCTGGAAAGAACAAGATGGAAAAAAAGAGAGCCCGCCTCTCGGCTTCGTCCTTTTTATAGGTTTTGCTCCGCCCCCAGTCTGCCCACAGCCCGCCCCTTCGTTCCAAGGCGATTGGTGCTTTCCCTTTGATGGATCATCTCCGTCCACCAATGGCTCATCGTTGTCAGAGGGGGTGGTAGTAGTTGAGATAAGGGAGTTACAATGCCTTCATTAAAATTCTGGTATTCAGGTTGCCATGGAACTTGCCTGCAGAGTAATGGCTCTGTAGCTAAAAATAGCTGCTGGCTATTAGACTGGGTGGGGCTTTTTTTTGGCCTTGGAACCAAAATGCAAGTGAAAACACCAAAAAAAAGTATTAAAATAAATCCAACACACCTCAAAACACTTGTAAAAGTATGCAGTAAACACAGGAAAGATAGTTCTTATGGTGTACCGGTGGTTTGAAGTTTGAAAAGGGCAAGTTAGTGATTTTTAACTGGGGAATTTTTAATTGGGAAGGGTGCAACTCTCTTAATAAACTACTTTGAACAATTGAAAACACTGATGGAACCGGATTTTTGTACCTGGGCTGATGGGTTAATTTTAAGATTCAATTTAAAAATATTTAACTCAAAATTAATTAATTAAAGCACTTAATATGCAAAGACCAAGCACAAATAGGGATTTCATGTATGACACACATGGTAGTGCTTCTTGACAATTATGTATCCATGGAGAAAAAATCCTAACTGACCACTCTAAGCCACCAGCTATGTCGTGTCTGGGATGCTGTAAACTGAACAGCAGTCACAGTTCTGATGCACAATTGCAGGTATTTCAAGCAAAATAATCGTGGTGCATGTTGTATTTTTGCCATGCAAAAGCGAACAAACACCTTGTAGAGAAGGGCCACCAATGCCAGACAATCACATCCCTGGTTTGGGTAACTTCTAGTTTTCTCATAAATGAGATTAGGCTGTGGATATTGTACAAAGGCAGAGTTCCTGGTAGGTTTGTGATCTTTGATAACAAAACTGGCCATGTATTTTAGGTTCCTTTACAGGTAGGTAATTGGATTTGTTTCAAGCTCTGTTTTGTGTAATTCCATCTTCTAGATATTTTATCTGTTTGTTAACAACTTTGAGAAAATCCTTGTTTTCTCTTAATACTTGTAGACAATGATGAATTCACACCTCAATCTCTTTCACTGCAATACACTGAGTATCTGAAACCTGACTTGTAGGACCTTATTTTCCTGCTCAGACCATCCTGTATGCTTAATTAGAAAGCTCTAATATTTCCACATCATTTTCTGAGTACAAATTCCAAAAATTCACATTCTCTTCTATTAGTGGCCTTACTAGAAGCAAGAATGCCTACTGGTTTCCTCTGTAGAGTTATTTTTTGTTACTCAAAGAATAATGAATTCTTTTATTCAGGTGTAGTTCACAGAGGTCACGTACAGAGAGATAGCTGTAGTAACTTGAAACTATTTTGTCTTTCCCCCAGTGCATTTTCTCTTTCCCACCTGTGCTATCACACCTCTTGTGATGACCTAAATCCTTCATTTTCATGTGTGCTATATTACTTGGGACCATTGGATCTGAGAATTCAAATAATTCTGGACCCTTTTCTGATATTCTTCATTTATGTTTAGTGTGTAGGTTATCCACTTAAAAGGATTAAATACATTATTTATTAATCAATTTCTTTTGCATATGGGCAGACCTTGTGGATAGAGCTGTTTTCCTCAGGGAAATGAGTTAAAGATGTTTTCATTATTTTGGCAGTTCACATAATTCAATGGTTAGAGAGGTGGAGGATTCAATTATGCCCTCTGTATTTAATGGGGTGGGGGGGGAGTGTTCTGTATGTGAGATACCAGCTCAGTGCTGAGAAATCTGTCTGGAGTCCTGGATTCTTCAGCACTAGAAGATGTCTGATAAATAGGACAGAGTTCAAAGAAAACCAACAGAGATGATAAAAGGAGTGACACAGTATGATTTATGATGACAAATGACTATGACTATATTGAAATAGCTGCTGTAGACAGTAATTCATGATTTTTTATTGTGCAACTTGCATATGTATACAGTGATTCAAGGTAAATGGACGTGGCTGTGATGTGTTGGTTTAACACAGTCTGGTTTTTGGTGGGTGTCCCAGTTTGAGACAAATTAAGGGAAATTCTCTGGGAGGAACGTCTACTCCAAAGAAGGTAGGTTACAGCCACCTTCCCCCAGCAGGTTTGGGAAGAAATCCCTTGGAGGAAAGTGAAAAAGGGGGAAAAAAACCCCTATTTATTTAATAAACAGAGTGCACAATGGAAAAATATAATGCTAAATAATAAAACCTCTCACTGTGGAGAAAATCTGGGTAGATTTCAGAGTTTTTTGTGGGTGTGGGTTTCTCCTCTCCAAAGCTGGAGCTTGTTGGGGGGGCCCTCTGGGCTGGTGTAAGGTCTCCCGTTGTGTTCTGGTGTTGTTGAACAGTCCAGAAGAGAAGAAGAAGGAAAAGCTGAAGTCACAGGGGAGCAAAGGAGTTTAACTCTCCATCTCTCTCTTCCAAAAAAAGGAGTCAAGAGCCGGGAAAAGCAGGAAGTGATTGCATCCGCTCCGCAGCAGCAGCAGCTGTCTCTGTGTCCTTGAACACAAAACCACTTTGAAAAGATCGCCTGGCTTTTTTTCCTTCTCTTGGACCCAATTTTAAAGGCATAGAAAGGCACAGGATTCATGTCTGGACATAGAGCAGGTGATAGGGGATGCACATCATAAAGTCACCCCAAGAGAGTGGGTGGGAGAAAAGCTGCTCGAAACTTCCATGTCTGGCACAGAGCCAATCGCTGAAGGTTCTTACAATGGGCAGGTTACTAGCCCAAGTAGAGAAGTTGGTAACACCTCTGTGATGACATATTTAAGAAAAGAACAAAACTGGAGGAAGCTCTCTTTTCTTCTCCTGAGGGGTGGTGAGGGCCAGGGCCTTCCTGAGGCTGGGACCGTGTGGCCAGGGCTGCCTGCACAATGCCGGCAGGGACCACGTGGCCAGCAATGAAAACATGGTGAACAGTTCCCCCATATGGATCCGAAATCTACCTATTAATCTCAGCGAAGCTCTATAAGGACTTTTCAATTGTTGGAACTTGAGAACAAACGAACCTGCAGCAACTTTCTCCTGAGTCAGAGAAAAGGGAAAAGTGCGGACACCTGAGGAGAACCAACATGGCGTCACGGAGGTTAGTGAAAAGAAGGAGAGGGAGGATGTGCTGTGGGCATCAGAGCTAAGATTTTTTTTTTCCCTACAAGCCATGGTGAGGACTATGATACAACAAACTTTCTCTGTAATTCATAAGTACACAGAGGGATGCAGAGATTCATGCACGGCCCATGAGGAAGAGTGTCCATGCTGGAGCGAGGGGATGTTGAAAAGCTGTAATCTAATAAGGAACTCAAACAGAGAGAGGACCTTTGTTTCCAGAGATAGAGAAAGAGAACTATTGCTTCCAAACTAGAACAGCTGATCCTTAAAAGACTAAACCCCATGAAATAAAATGACCCACTCTAGGCAGTTGTGGGAAGACTGATTGGCCCATGGGAGGGGCTCACATTGCAGCAGGTTTGGGCGGGACTACTACACATGAAAGTTGAAACCACGGTGGAAAGGTTCTCAGAGAACTATCTCCTGTGGGAAGGATCCCATGGCACAGCAGAAGAAAGAAACTCTTTTCCTTAAGCATACTGAAGAAAGATTTTTAAGAAGTGAAATACAGACCAAAACCAACCCATGTTTTGTCTCCTTGTGCAGTCGGTGGAAAGAGGGAGGGACCAGGAAAGAAAGGTGTTCTAGAGGTTTATTCCGTTCTCATCACCCTTTTTACTTTTAATTCTGTTAATAAATTTTCTTTATACTGTTTAAGTTTTGAACCGGCTTTGCCTATAAGTGTTTTTCCCCAAATTCTTATCTCACTTCAGGAAGTTTTTGTTTTAATTCCCCCTCTTCTGCTCAGCTATAGCAGAGAAAAATAAGTGCATAGCTTTTTTTCATGGGTGCCTAGCACTTGGCCAGTATCAAACCCCAACAGATGTGAATGGGTTGATCTATCCAGCTTCTCCCATCGTAACACCCAGATGATGTTATATAAATACCCGCCTGGATAAGGCTAGCAAATGAGCTGGTCACTTCCATGCTCCTTTGGAACAGGGGATGGAGAACTTGCAATATTCAAAAGTAATGAATATCAAGAGAAGAACACATATATCCCAAAATTTGAGGAGGAAAGTGGCCAGAATTCCCTAATGGAGAGTAACAATTTAAGAGATTGTAGCGGGTTGAGTTCGAAACCAGGCAGAAACACCAATTAAATGTAGTGGTTTTGGTTCAAAATATTCATTACTTACTTGTTTTCCTTCTGTGAGATAAGAATTAGGAGAAAAGCAAAGCAGGCACAAACCTTAAACAGTTGCAGTACAATGAAAGAGTTTTATTACTAATAGAATTAAAAGTAAAGAGACAATAACAAAACAAAATTAAAGCAAACCCCCCCCCCCCCCCCCCTCCAGCCAGCACTTCTCTCCTTTTACCTAGCTCACACAAGGGATAACAGAACATGGGATGTTAGTCAGTGTTCCAGTTCTTGAAAAAGTCTCTCTCTTATGCTTAAGGGAAAAAAGGGTTTTTCCTTCAGTTGCACGTGGTTCCCAAACTGCCACCAACAGCAGATCCGCCCGGAAACAAACAATCTGCTGTGTGTAGAACATCTCTCCCATGAAAAATCTCACAGTTCCTTCACACTACAAAACATGGGCCATCACATGGGGTTATTCATCTTTTTAAGGATAAGTTCTTTTGGCCTGCACACAAAGGCTCTTCTTCGCCACAAGTCTCTAGCAGCCTCTTACTACTATAAAGCCTGGCATCGGCATTCTTCACAATCTTCACAGGCACACGAAGATACTCCATCCCCCCATGTTCTTCAAATGGATTAAAGAGACAAACAGTTTGTGGTATTACAGTTTCTTACCACGGCATGCAAGAAGGTTTCTTTTAAGCTGCCCGCCAGAATCGCGGCCCCGCCCTCTTTTCTCCCACCGCCATTTCCAGCTCCGTCCCATGGGACTCACTTCTCTTTCTCTCTGACTCTGACACCGCCATGCTGAAGGGTGTTTTTGTTCGGGCTTTACGGTGGGGAAAGCCTCGCTCCCTTTGTGCTGCTGGCTGCGTGGTGTCTTCTTCAGTTCAGCACGAAGTGTGCTGGCTGCAGACAGGGGGCTCTGCCGGCTCCCGTTGACTCCGCCGGCCCCGCGTGGAGAGGAGAGGGACCCGCCGGTCCCCAGAAGCCGCGCTGGATGGGTTTAGCTGTGGCACTCCATGGCTGGTTTTAGCTGTGAGCAGTCCATGGCTGGTTTTAGCTGCTGTGGCTCTGAGGCAGTCCCCCCCAGCCACCCAGGGTCCGTGCCACAGCGTGGGGAAAGGGGGAAAGGGGCAGTGGCCCCGGCCCGGCCGGGCCCGGCGGGGCCGGGAGGCCCCGAGCTGCCCCCACCTTCCAGCAGGCGAGCTCCGACCAAAAAGGGAAGTCCCGCCTTTCTGTGCGGTTTAAATATGTAAATTGTGAGAAGCGTAATTGGTCTTAAAGACTGTCCATCAACTCAGGGTCAACCCAATACAGAGATGAAATTGAATTAGAACATGTATAATTAAGAGATATATGAGATCTTCAAGACAAACTTTCTTTGGTCAATAATGGTGGCATATACCCTTAATGATTTGCTTAAAAGCTAGATGGAAGAGATTGTGGAAGAGTCTTTGAAAGGACAGGCTGCTGAAAGTTTTGTTAGTCTAATTGCTTTACACTAAGAGAATAAATTACAGAGATTGAGCATTAAAGAGCAAATATACCTGAACAGAAAAAGCACTTACAGTTTTCGAATTCTCTTATAGAAGGACTACTGTCATCCTCAAAATTATGAGATGTGTTAAAAGTCATCAGGACTTTTGGCTGATATGGCGCTAATAATGTACACAGCCAGCAGTTTTCTTTGTGCTCAGGCTGCTAAACAGAGATCCTTATGCTGGTCTCAAGATTGTATTTGTTTATTCTGTACAAAAAAAGTAATTTATGTTGCCTCAAACAGAACTAAAATATGTCCTCTAGTGTATAAACGCTCCTGTAGAACTGGAAACGTGCTGAGGTAGCACCCTTAAAGTACTGGCCATCTCATGTGTGTGTTGGGTGGTGGTGCAGATGGAAGACAAACAGATCTGTTAGCTCACCTCTTGCTGTTCTCTGTTCCAGGGATGGAAATGGAACTTACCGATTCAGGGTCTTCACCTACACTCCTTCTATGCGAACACTTATGTGTAGGACCCAAGGGAATGTCATGAAGCTGAGATGGGGGAGGTCTAGTTTGGATATCAGGAAAGGGTTCTGCCCCCAGAGGGTGATTGGGCACTGAAGAGGTTTCCTGTGGTACGGTCAGCACCAGACTGACAGAGATCAAGAAACATTTGGACAATGCTCTCAGGCATAGAGTGGGATTGTTGGGGATGGTGCTGTGCAGGGCCAGGAGTTAGATTTAATGACCCTTGTAAGCCCCTTCCAATTCAGGGTATTCTATCACTCTAAGTGATTAGTACTCACAGAAGGTTATATTAATGAGTCTGCTTTTCATGGTGTGATTTATTAAAACAGAGCTTCACTTAGAGTGAAGATTTCAGTGACTTGTGCGCTGCTCAGCTTTTCCTGTTCACACTGCTTGCTGTAAAGAGACAAGGCTATTCCTCAGGAACAAGAATCAAACTATCAAGGACTCTCCTGGTTTCAGCCACACACGAATCTGCCATTTGAAATGCCCAGATTGAAGTCTCAAACAAGGGAACAAGCACTGTTTCATGACAATGACTGGGCACTGTCGGTATCTTTGCTGTAAACAATCTGTTGAGGCAGCCACAGGAACTGTTTCCCTTCCAAGCCATCCCTGCTGCTGAGCCGAGCCATCTGCAGCATTTTTGGCACGTGCTATTTGCTAGAATTTGGAGGAGATTAATTCCCTTAGGGACACTCTTGAAAGCACAATTAAGATTTTTTTTTTTTCTGTGTTGCTGCTTTCATCTCTTTTCTTTCTATATTTCCCATGTTATTCCCTTCCATTCCTCTGGTAATCCTTTTCCACTTTCAATTTGTTTTTTGACTTTAATTAGTCTCCCTTTATGCCTGCAAGACTGTCTAATTTTCTTTCCTAGAAGCTGGAAGTCTCATCATGCTCACACAGCTCCAATGACAGGAATTGGGTGTTACCAGAGTGTTGTGCAGGGTCGCAGTTTCAGAAGAAGTGTCTTGGAAAGACACTTTTCCCAAAAGTGTCCCACTTTTCCCTAGAGATCTTCTAATGCATTACCTGCCCACTAGGCACTGGAGACACTAGCTAAAATCACTTTGTTTCAAGGCTGATGGGGAGCATCCAAAAGATGAGGGTGTGAATGTAAAAGTCTGTCTCAGGAGATGCCTAGTTGGACTATCATGAATTTGGTCTCCAAAAGAATTATGTTTTCAACTCACGTGGTCAGTGTTTTATCTTTTCACTAAAATCCTAGAACTAAATGAGTTATTTAAGGGGTCCCAAAAGTAGCTCACAAATATTTATAAGATTTAAAAATTAATTTCATAATCTTTGCCAAAGTAAAAGCTGTAATCAGCTCAGAGACTGATACACGTATTTCTTCTTCAGCTTACACTGACTGCAGTTATGAGAGACTGCAGTTATGTTGGGTAATTTCTTTCCTTGCAATCTCCTTGAAGTGCTAATGTAATTCTGTAGTTCTTGTCCATTTTCACATGCCTGAAATAAAATAGTCCTAGCTCAAATTCGTATTCTCTGTCAGATCCTGTGATTCCTTTACTAACTTGATTGCTCTGTCAGATTCTGTGATTCCTTCAGTAACTTTACTAGCCTACTACCTGCATGACAGCTTGTTGTGTTATACTGAACTTTTCCCTATTGAACCAGATCTTGACTGTCTTTACAGAAATGTCTCTTTAGAAGCTTGCAAAACATGTACTGTTGTTTTAGATTTTTATTCAGAATGTTCAAAACCAAACCCAAGTGTTGTCAAATTCTCAGTTGTTTAAGAAACAAACAGCAGCTTCTTAAGCCATCCAGAATACCTGGCAGGCTTTAAAATTTCCCCTTTTCTAAATTTTTTCTGGACTTTTTTGTATAGAAATGTTGTTCTCAATTTGATTAAAAAGCAGTCATTACACATTTTCTTCACAACATACCTGGTGCCATGGTCATTTGATCACTCATCACACACAGTACGACAGAGCTCTGCTCTGTGCAGTATCTGGCACAGGGTCCAGACCAAGGATGTGTTCCTGGGCTTCATGGGGTCTCCTAATATTTGTAGATATACTCTAGAAACACATTGTTTCTCTGCTGGGATTAGAGAAGAAAAAAAGAACAATCTATTACAGTAATCAAGTAGCCCCTCATGAGCTCCAGAAACCGCCTTCTTGTGCCTTTCTTCCACTTAAAGCAGTTTCATTCAATGGATTTCCCAGAGTAAAAAAAAAAAGAAGTGAATTTGCAACATAATCTCTCTCAGTGCACATTCTGCTAACTGGTCTGTTCATATAAAAGTGGAAGTCAAAAGATCTATTTTTCAAATCTTTCCTAAGATACTTAAAAGTTAAATGCCTGACATAACAAGGAGTGCATCACATAATTTTCCTCTGTTTTTTTTTCCCCCCTGAGGTAACATCCTCAAAATGACAATTGACTATGGTATTTTATGGTGAGGAAGGGGTTAGGAAAAAGTCAAAAGAGAAGATATAAAAGAAACAATCCAAGCAATTAGGATGGGAAATGTTAACAGATGCCAACGACCAAGAGTAGAGAACAAGTCAATGGAAAAAAAAGAGACATAGAAAAAGATTGAGAAAACAGAAAACTATAAACAGATGAGTAAAGCAATGATAAGGGGGTAAAGGGATAGAAGGAAAATGTAGCAATTTGTACTTCTAAGAGCATTGGTTTCACATGCTGTTTTTCCACTGTAGTAATCCTACCTGGTGCTAATAGTACATGGTCATATCCCAACACCTGTACACAAAATGTACACAGAGGTTATGTTAGACAATCATTCTCCTGCCTCCGTGACATCTTATCCCATGTTTCTCACTCACTGGCTCTCTGGAGTAGGAAGTTGGAGAGGCATCATCACAGCTGTAGACTGGTGTGGGTTGATTTCTTCTGCCACGGAACAAGCCATAGGACAAGAGAAAATGGCCTCAAGTTGTGCCAGGGGAGGTTTAGGTTGAAAATTAGGAAATATTTCCTCAGTGAAGGGATGTTCAGGCATTGCAACAGGCTGTCCAGGACAGTGATGGATTCACCATCTCTGGAAGTATTAAAAGAACTCGTCCATGTGGAGGTTAGGGACATGGCTTTGTGGTGACCTTGTCAGTGTTGAGTTAATGGCTGATCCTGATGATCTTAGAGGTCTTTTCAAACCTTATTTTCCTATAATTCTGTGATTCTAAATCTTCTCAGCACAGCCCTTTTATGCTCTCCTGTAGTGGGTTGAACCTCAGTTGATGACAGTCTTAGACTAATGACGCTTCTCACAATTTACATATTTAAATCGTGCGGAAAGGCGGGAATTTCCTTTTGTTCCAGCTCGCCTGCTGGAAGATCGGGGGGTCTCTGAGCCTCCAGGCCCAGCCAGACCGGGGGCCCTACCCCTCCCCTCCCTTTCCAATGCCACAGCACAGACCCTGGGCTGCTGGGGGGTGGGAACTGTCCTGGAGCCGCAGGCAGCTAAAACCAGCCAGGGACTGCCACACAGCTAAATCCATCTGGCACAGCTTCCTGGGACCGGCGGGTGCCTCGCCGCGCCTCGCCGGCGGAGCCAGCAGGAGTCAGCGGAGCCTCCTGTCTGCAGCCAGCACACTTCGTGCTGAACTGAACAGGACACTACACAGCCAGCAGCACACAGGGAGTGAGGCTTTCCCCACCGTAAAGCCTGAACAAGAACACTCTTCAACGTGGCAGCATCAGAGCCAAAGAGAAGTGAGTCCCGTGGGACGGAGCTGGAAATGGCGACGGGAGAAAAGAGGGCGGTGCCACGATTCTGGCGCGTAGCTTAAACACCTTCTTGCATGCCGTGGTAAGAAACTGTAATACCACAAACTGTAATACCACAAGCTGTTTGTCTCTTTGACCCATTTGAAGTATGGATTCTCCACATGGGGGGATGGAGAATTCACTTGTGGCCCGTGAAGATTGTAAAGAGTGCCTATGCCAGGCTGCATAGAAGCAGTGAGAGGCTTTTAGAGGCTTGTGGCAAAAAAAAAGCCTTTGTGTTCAGGCCAAAGTAACTCTTCCTTAAAAAGATTAATAACCCCGTGTGATAGCCTATGTTTGGCAGTGTGAAGGAACTGTGAGATTTTCATAGAAGAGATGTTTTACACCACAGCAGATTGTTTCTTTCCGGGAGGGTCTGCTGTTGGTGGTAGTTTGGGAACCACGTGCAGCTGAAGAAAACCCTTTTTTCCTTAACCGTAAGAAAGAGACTCATCAAGAACTGCAACACTGACTAAAATTCCATGTTCTGTTACCCTTTGTGTGAGTTGGGTAAAAGGAGGAAAGAGCTGGAAGGGGGAAAGGGGGTTTGCTTTAATTTCTTGCTATTTCTTTTTGCTTTTAATTCTATTAGTAATAAAACTCTTTCTTTGTAGTGCAACTGTTTAAGTTTTGTGCCTGCTTTGCTTTCTCCTAAATCTTATCTCACAAAAGGAAAATAAGGAAGTAATGGATATTTTGAACCAAAGCACTACATCTTCTCAGCCATGTACAAGGCTGTGTAAATCTAACATTAATATAAATTTATGGGGTGCTAGGCAAAGCGATGCTTCTCGTGTGTGGTTTTCTGACAACCATCAAGAACTCAGAGCAATCTGTGGGCCCCAGCCTTAGCAAGATGTAACACCCTGTGAAATCAGTGGGAGGCACAGAATTTGTCAGACTCTTCTGTGTTCTTTGAAGAACTAGATTCCTCCACACACAGAAATCTTCAGTGGAATAATGAATCACAGTGATGCTAGAGGGATATCTCCTTTGGTACCAGGAGTTAAAATTCTGTTTTCCCCAATCTGGGAAAAAATGACAAGATGAAAAACAAATATACATGTATTTCTATATGTTTTCTCTTATTCTTTGTGACCCAGCTCTTACCTTTGCTCTCACTCTCCAGCTTTTACTGCTCATAACAATATAAACAAACCTCTACTTCACTATAATAAATTTTGAACAAGTGGCAGTAGGAGGAAAAATCAAAACAAAAAACCAGTGACTATAAACAGATTTAAATACACATATCCCTGAAACATGCTCATGTAAGGTTTATTTAAGTGTAAAGTAACACACATTTTCACTCTTTAAGGAAAATAGTTGTTAGTGCCAATGTGTTATTCAAAGAATTTATAGAAAGCTGTGCAAAACCCAGTGAGATAACCACTTGTGCTGATTGACAGTGACAGCATATTTAAAGAATAGGATTACTTGGTGATAGAAAGCTTTTATTCCTCAGTTTCATTTACCTAAAAATAACTATGGATCAAAATGGTTTGCATAGCTGCCTTTTATGTTTCTAAAGCATCACTGTACATACTGGATGAGTATTAGTTAATTAAGTTTTAAACCAGTCTTGTGTATTAGGATACTTTAGGGTGGTGTAATTCAAATACATTTTCAAGCTTATGAATAAGATGCATTTCTGATTTGCTATAGGTAGGAAAAATGCAGAAATTGAAATTTTTATTCCAAGAAATTGCTAGTTGTTCCCTTTCTGATTCTGGGCATCACAAATGAAGTAGGTAAAAATTGTAGGCCATGAGT
The DNA here is from genome assembly GCF_965178545.1 of Coloeus monedula. Taxonomy (NCBI): domain Eukaryota; kingdom Metazoa; phylum Chordata; class Aves; order Passeriformes; family Corvidae; genus Coloeus; species Coloeus monedula. The sequence continues at coordinate 81,138,869 of NC_138822.1, read as the reverse complement.
AATTTACAGGGCTGGATCTCTTGGGAATATCTTTAGCACCACTGGTGTTAATTTAGTCACAACAAAAAGCAAGATGTGGATTGGGAACAGATGAGATACGTTGTAGTCAACATGATTGCTCAGGAAATGACCTAGGCAGACAGAATAACCAGTGTTCACTGTGATGAAAGTTTCTGAATCAAATGTTTCCCTGGCTCACAGTCAAAGTTCAATGCCATAGACAAATACCATGAAAAATTCATTTCAGCTTTAGTGCATAACAAGCTGCTAAAAAATCATTAAGAAGTTGGTGATAGAATTACTTGTCTCTGAGTACTAATTCCTTCCACCCACTTTTATCTCTTCTCTCCTTGCAGGCTCTTCCTTCACATACATGGTAGAATTTATGAGAGAAGTAGGAAATGTAAAATACCACCTGTTTATTTTAGTAAATGGTGTGGAGTCCGTGCTCTCTATCAAAATTCCTTTTATTTTTCCCATAAACTTGCTGTAAGTTTATTTCCTGCCAATAAAATATTTTGCCAGGAATATGGCAATGTGGAAGGGCTTGGATTTGCAATCTATTGGGAAAGGATTTTCTGTTCCAAATTTATTTTATTTTATTTATATGCCTAATTTATTTCTATATTTAAATTAATGTCAGGATGTCTAACATATGATGAATTTCTCACAATGGCACAGTGTTTAAAAGTTACCTATCTTCAGAACCCTCTCTAGTTAAACTGAGAACCAAATATATATTTGTTTACTTAGTGGAAAACCAAGATAGGATGGGCCTTACTTGTTCTGTCAGTGTCTTATGTGTCATATCTGTTCAGCTCAGTGATTACTGTCAGTATTGTGGCATTTGAAAGAAGACCTGAAGAGAGTGGAAATGCAATTTGTGTTCTGTGTTGCCTCACGCATCACGAAGAAAACTGGCAGCTTGACCTTAGCAGTAGAGCAGAAAGAATACAGCTTTTTGTACACTGAGAGTTCCAGCCAAATGAATGCATCTTAATGGGGAAGTCACTTACTCCAGAGTAGGTGGGGAGGGGAGGGAAACAGGAAAATATTGTGCAGCTGAAGAAAAAAATATCTGTATTTGTTCCTGACTCTCTCTTTGAAATTACCATAGAATGCCTTGACCCCTATTTTCTGCCCTATTCACTGAAACATCTGAATTAAAATGGTTAAAGCAGTGCGTGGTTAAGTGGAATGGAGCAGAAAGAGGGAAAGGTGTGGGAATTTCCCCTGTAATTTCTGTAGATTTGGAGAAAAGCATCAAATAGTATTGTGTGCAGCTAATATTATAACACAGTTTATGACAAAATTGAAAAGGCAATGAACCTCAAGAGTGTTTCGTGTTTGATACATTATGGAAGTGAACAGCTAACTGGATTAATATGGGAGAGTTTCCAAAGTTTAAAACGTTAGCCTTTATTTAAGCAATTGCAGTGGATTGATCACAGCCAGCATCCAACAGCAATTATAGTGGATTGATAGAGCTACTTGCTCACTCCCCAGTCCTACAGGAAAGAAGGAGAAGGAAAAAAAAGAAAGAAAAAGAAAAAGAAAAAGAAAAAGAAAAAGAAAAAGAAAAAGAAAAAGAAAAAGAAAAAGAAAAAGATAAAGAAAAAGAAAAAGAAAAAGGAAAAGAAAAGGAAAGAAAAAAGAAAAGACAAGAAAAGAAAAGAAAAAAGAAAAGAGAAAAAAAGAAAAGCTTGTGGCTTGAGATAACAGTTTAACAGCTGGAGCAAAAGCTGTGAGTACAAGCAAAGTAAAATTAAGAATTTATTTACTAATTCCAACTGGCAGGCAGACTTTTAACCAATTTCTGAAAAGCAGAGCCTCAGCAGACATGATGGCTGCTCAGGAATACAAATGCTATAACCATGAACGATCCTGCTTCCTCCTGCTTTCCTTGAGCTTTTATTCCTGAGTATGATATCACATGATATCATACTCTTACCTCTCTGATCAGTTCAGATCAGCTGTCTCAGCTGTGTCTCCCCACAGGTTCTTGACTACTCCTGCTGGAGGCAGAGTTGGAAAAAGAAAAAGCCTTGATGTGGTGCAGAACAGTTCAGCAATGACCAAAATAATGGTGAATTATCAACACTGGTTAAGACACAGAATGAAAACCTGCCACCATACGGGCTGCTGTGAAGAAAATTAGCTCAGTCACAGCCACCTCCAGTACAGCAATTTATAGCATGAAAAGGAGTGAAGGAGATATGTGGCTTTTTTGTAGTTTGTGGCTATAATATCATTGTATTAACTATTTGTTGGTGCTGACATGATCTTTTTTTTGAAATGCTGGAGGCCACAAGTCCTGTGGGAATCAGCGTTGTTTTCCTTCTCTTTCATCCTTGTTTATAATTTGATTTGACAGAACTACCAGTTTTTTATTTGTTTCCTCACTTTTTTTTGTAGAAACATGAAAATTTGAAACTAACTGTTTGTGCTCTACACCTTACACATGTATGGTTTTCCTGAAGGCCATCTGAAATACTTACTGCCCAGCTGTGTTTCTGGGGAACCCCACCACTGAATCCAGCTGAGCCTTATGGTCAAGTGCTGAGGTATTTACACAGTGCTTGAATTTTTTTCCACACAGGAGGAAGTCTGTGACACAGTACTTTTGCTGCAGCTGAGATGAGGATAGCACATTTATAGCATAATTACATCATCATTGGCAAGTGGTGGGTCAGCATCACCCACACTTTTTTGCCATTTCTAAAGTATCTGTAGTGCCAAGGAGAATTAAATCACTTAGATGCCTTTCCTGGAAGGAATCTCTCCAAGCCCTTAGTGGCCAGTATTGCAGTCATCCTCCGTAGCAGGTCTTTAATTTCAGTTTCACATTTCTCTATACAGTAGAGTATTTCTAGGTCAGTCTGGGAAGCCAGGCTGCTTTTGAAGCCCAGGACTGCTCAATTCAGCTGTTTTATCACAGCTCGGGAAGTCTGAGCCAGCATCACTGGCAGGAACCAGACACAAGGTAGCTGGGCCAGTGGAATGGGTCAGCAGCATTCCCCCTGCAGTGCTGATGCCACGGGTTACACGTACCTCAATAGCAGCACTGTTGCTCTCATCATCTCTGCGACACTGGATGCAGTACTCATTGTTCAGGTGTTTTTTTTTTAAAGGGCTGGTTATTTCTTGGCATCATCAGGATTTTTGGCAAATTCTTAGGTCTGCTCAGTGGCAGGAAATGGTGATTCAGAACCCCAGTAATCAATGTTGAGGAATGCAGTGAACAAGACTGACAGTTATTAAAGGCAGATGAGGTTTTTTCCCTCTTTCTTTCAGCTAAAATAAAGGTAGACATAAATGCCACAAAATATATGTGTAAAAATAAAAAAATAAAATTATCTTCTTCGTATTTCATCTGATCTAATGTAATGCTTAAGACTGTAGTTTGTGGATGTGTATTTCAGTGTTGTTTCCCCTGTCACCATCTTGGTTCATACTTATTTTTGAAAAATACATCTCTATTTTTTAGGTTTTGAGCGTGGAAAAGACACAGAAAGCTCAACTGAAGTCCTGTCTAATAGTCCCTAGAAAGCCATTAATCCTTGCCTGGATTTTAATTTTCAATTTTTCAAGTCATAAATGTGCCTAATTAATAATCTCATCATTTACTTATAAATAAAAAGAAATTTAAGTTACATCATGTGTAGCAATCAAATCACTGGTATTGCAGAAGCTGATGCATATGCTGGTTGAATTGAGAAAGATATTGCAAACATAATTTATGAGTAAATGTAAATATCTTTCTGGTCTAAACTTCCCAGTCCCCTGACACTGTAACTTGGGGCCACATTGCTCAGATTATGATGGCAAAAGTTGAGTTAGAAGACAGAATCTTAACCAATCTTAATCTATTCTGTGATTTACATATTTTGTCTTATTTTGCGGTCTAGTGTCCATCTATCTGCTCCTGTTTCCCACCAGTTAAATGAGACCAGAGGTATTTGCTGACCTTTGTATGTAATAAGCTTTCTGAACTTCAAATGCAAAATACCTTTTTAAAGCTGTCAAGTGATACATCATTGCAGGTGCTTCAGCCACAACCTGTCACTATGAGCAGCATAGTTCTGTAACTGGTACCAGGTCACAAATTCTTTGAGCTCTATCCAGCAGTGTCATCTCAGTAATCAAACTAAGATATATGTGATAGAATCTCTAAAGATGATGCAACTAGGCATAATGGCTTAAGGTAAGAGAATCTACAATACATTCTGGTAAATTAAACAATCAGTAAAGTCAGTGTGTATCTTTTCAAAAAGAACTTTGAATACAGTACACAGGTTTAGATGAGATATTAGGAAGAAATTCTTGGCTGTGAGGGTGGTGAGGCCCTGGCACAGGTTGCCCAGAGAAGCTGTGGCTGCCCCTGGATCCCTGGAAATGTCCAAGGTCAGGTTGAACGGGGCTTGGAGCAACCTGGGATAGTGGAAGGTGTCCCTGCCCATGGCAGGGGGTGGGACTTTAATGTCCCTTCCAACCCAAACTGTTCTATGATCCTACAACAGTTCCTTGCTACAGCTACTGGATTATTGAGCAGATGTGGAGGCACAAGCAGCTCCTTCTAGTCCATGTTTTGGGCAGGGCCCAGTGTTGTTCCTCTTCTCTGGAATTTCTCTCAAACAGAAACTCTGTGAGATAAATAACAGTTTATTTCAAACCTTGATGCGCTTAAATGTGACACACCTCTTTAGGTGTTCAAGACTCAGGCAGATCTGTTATTTGCCAGAAAGAAGCGTTCAATAAATTCTGTGGGGAGAAAATTGGGTACTAAAGCTAACTAATGCAGATAACATTCTTAATCTAGATGTCTAGGCTTTCTAAAGTTCATGGATTGAGGAGGGCACTATTAGACACCTAATGCTTTCTACCTGAGAGAAGCCTGCATAAATAAGCAACTGGGATGTACAGCTCTGAGAGGGTAGGTGGGAATAGACATAATTCAACTGTGGGCAAGGGTGATTGATATAATTAATGCCAAGAGTTTTTGAAAATGATAAATTGTAGCATTCAGTAGCAGTTCCTAGTTTTGCAAAATTTAACAGTGTTTCCTCTTATTTATATAAGATGTATATGATGGAATAACTCAAATTTGTTTTGAATATATCTTTCCTCAATTAAAACCATCCACAGCTGTAGTGAAAAGAATGGCCTTGTTTAAATTGAAAATGTATAGTGTGCTCATCAGTGTGGTGTGTATCCTCCCCAAACCTTAATCCACTCAGTATGTGAGATTTTTCAATGTCTAGCCTAAAGAGCTCGTTTCTTTTAGCTCCTGCAGACTGATGAATTTAACTTTGGAGTTCCTTAACACAGTAGCCTTCAACATGCCCACAGGCAAAGATTCCAGAAACACTCCACTTTTATTAAAGCAAGTTAGATTTATTAATTTTTTATTTTCAGCAAGGCAAACAGTAAGCATTGGCTGTCCTACTGCATCTTCTTTTCATCCGTTTTGCAAGGGAAACAATTTAACTCCCACACATGAAAAAACTGGGAATCAGTGATTTAGATAGTCTTAATTTTGTTTGCAGAGGGTACCTTAGATTTTGCAGATATTTTACAAAGTGTATGTTACTGTAAATAGCTTTAAGGATCTCTTAAGAAAGAAGCATCATCACAAAGTACATCTCTGCAAGGAATATTTTTAATCTGAGAGTAGCTAGGTCTTCCAGAAGTGCAGGATTGAAGGCAGCTGGCAGGTTGCAAGATTTTGCTTTGCTTGCATTCAGGCAGACAATTCTTACTAGACAGTTACTTGATATTCATAGTTTCACTGAAGCAAGTTAAGTCAACAGTTTCAAAATGGTCTCACCATATTTAGAGAGTTTGGTGAACGATGAGTCAGAGCTTTGTGGAACAGACGTCTTCTGACATCGATATCACTTTGTCTGCTGTGCTTCTCACTTTCACTGGCACTTGTTCTTGATTGATCTCTTGTTCTGCACCACTTGATTCATCACGGTCAGCAATCCACGGGCATGAAAAATTCATCCTGAGACAACAAATACTTTGTAGCTTATGATATTTCTTTCCCTTGGGTTTCAAGACAATTAATTCCTCCAGAGAGCAGAAAACTTACAGATAATAACAATTCTGGTGTTTCTGTGGTGAGAGCAAGCACAATTTGGTCTCTCCATTCTCTCACTCAAGGAAAAGGTAATGTGTTACAAAGATTAATTATCTAAATAATCAAAAAGTAATTCATCTGAGTGTGCAAAGGAATGTATTTCTGCCTTGATGCTCAGTACTACTAAATACTATGTACTAAATTTCCAGAAAGTTGTATAGATCTATATCAGCAATTTTTTTTTTTTTTTTGGTTGGAAGAGTTCCTTTTTTAAACTGCTTATCCTACTTAGATAAATAAATTCCGACACGTCTTGGTGTTGCTATACCTTTATTTTAGTGCCTACTTGTCTGTGTCAAATATGATCTCTCACAAGCATAATATCCCTGTAATGTGTACTTCTCTCTAAACCTGCAGCTGACATCAGCTTTTTCACCACAGCTTCCAACTAAAAGAACTGAGATAGTACTCTGCTTCTAGATACTATGGAAAATCTGAAACGAAAATGATGAAATCAGCCATTCTTAGGTCTAAGAGATGAATATAGAGCTCTTAAGTCACAGGCCAGAGTCTTATTCCTGAGATTACCTTTCTTCTCTTAGAATGGGAGTCAAATTTGAACGTCATCAGATCTAGAAAATGTGATAGTTGGTAAATGCTGCCTGATGCCTTTTATGTTATTTCCTGTAAGACAAAGTGGTGTCTGAGACAATCAAAGAGACAAAAGAAGTGAGAACTTAGCATAAGAAACAGATGATATGTAATTTAAACTATCTAGTGGCTGTCTACAGTAATTGAGTTGAACAAATTGCTTTCCTCCACAAGCAGTGGAGTCGTCTGGTGCAATGTGTGTAAATAGCTTGTGCACATGTGATGGGGTTGGGCATGAGGTGCATAACTGAGGTGAGGGGGTCCAAATCATGCACCTGCTTGTGCCTAGGCTCTCATTACCTCATCCCTTTGCTTGTGCTTCCCTCTGTTTCCATATGCTCAGATTAAACAAATATATCTAGTCAATTTATTTTTTTCTATTGTGCAAAAAATAGGGATTTTCTCTTTATGTTTCAAATGTTGTGTTATATTACAATGCCTGTGTCACTGCAATATAGCATATCTCTTCTTATGTTCCTTTGCCTCCTACTACATCTCTAATACTTCCTGAGAACTGACGTAAGTCTGATGAGAGCAATTTATTGGAAAACAATCTTTACCGTTGCTTTGTGTGCCTGCAGGGATGCAGCAGCTCCATTAGTGAACACTACAGGTCACTTCCAGTGGCCCCTGACCAGTGCTGTGGTTGTAATGAGCTGTATTCCATTAAAATTTCAAAAGACTTTGTGCAGGAACACGTGTTTAGATGTAACTGGATAATTCTTCAGGTGTCTAGATGTCCAAAAGCAGAATGATAGCATGTCACTCTCTTATATGTGGTAGTCTGCATGAAAGGAATATCCTTACCCATAACATTAAAATGGGTCATAGAGATTGAGGTTTCTACCAGATGACCTATATTGGAAAGTCTGGCTGTGTCTGAAGATATTCTTTCTCTGTTTGAGTTCTATCTTTGTCAGATCATTATTTGATAATGTCAATTAATTTTCAGACTGTTTTTCATGCACCCCAGAACACAGTTTGTTGTCTTGTCTGCCAGGGCTTGCTGCTGGCTCGTGCTGAACCTGTTTTTTCACCAGCATCCCAAGTTCCTTTTCTCCAGGGCTGCTACCTGGCCACTCCTCCCCAGGTTTATGCTTGTGTCCAGCATCACTCTGTCACAGATACAGAATCTGGCATTTGCTTTTGTTGAATTGCATGGCAGTGATATTTTCCCAAAGCCCCTGTCTATGTAGATCCCTCTGCAAGGGCTCTTGTCCCTTAAGAAAGTCAGGCAAGAGGGTTCTTATTGTGTCAAGAATTCAGTTTCTATTGCTCCTCTAGACCCCATCTTAACAGTAAATCATAAAAATTAAATGGATTTGAGTAGAAATTTGCTGAATATTTTGCTCTACATCAGCTGTTGGACAAAACACAGGAATTTCCCATACTTTTTTTTAATATCTATATCTTGCCAACTGTATCAGACTATTCAGTGATTAGCCAGACCTTAGGAGTAAACAAGCAAAAGCTGAGGCCACCTAGAATGGAAGTAGCATTGGGAAAAGCATTTCTGCTTGACCCTTGTCACCAAATAAATCTACTTAGCAGAAAACATACCTGGAATGAGATCAGGTGTTCAACAGCTTCAATATATGGCTTTCCAGAAGGCTCCAAAGAAGAGAAATGCAAACCACCTAGCCTTTGCCAGATTCAAAGCAGATGAAGCCTGGCTCAAATCCCATTTAACAGCACATTGATAGGGCTACAAAACTTGTGGAGAAGATTACAGTGAACAAGGTCCCTTTATGAGAGAGATTACTACTGTCAAGTGTCTTGAAATGTATAAAAATAAGCTAAAGCCCAATTTCTGTTAAATATTGTATTTTTCAAAACTGCTGTGCAGTTGCTCCAAAACCACCTCTTTGCAAAAATCAATTCAGTATTGCAAAATGTGTAAAAACACGCTGTGCACCTGCCTTCTCATTATCCACTGGAGAATAACAGACTGTCAAAGGAAGGTAAAAAGAAACAAATTCTTGGGGTTATTTTATTCAACAATAATCTAACGAAAAAATAATATAACATTCCATGTTAAAAATTAAGTTGGAAAGGTGACTCTTCTCTTTTGGATATTCTGTGACTGGCTGAATCAGTCTGACTGAATGTTTGGTTGATTTTCCTTTCTGTTACATAAGGTTGTGGTCTTCCAAAGCCATCTGAAGATAGTGGCAAGATTTATGTTGACTTCATTGTGACGTGAACAGAGATGTAGTGCTCAAATTCTCTGTATTTAACTGCACCAGAAGTTTTACTGTATATTTATATACATAACTACCCTAAATCTTCCCTTAGTTCTCAGGGTTTTTCCCATGCAGTGATAAATACACAGCAGAAATTTTACAGGATTTTTGCTGCCATCCTTTCTGCAATGACATCAGATAGGAGCTGAGCTTCAGTTTTATGTTAAACGCAGTGCTCTTCCAAAATACTCATTTCTCCTTTTTTCTCTTTGGTTATACAAAAATGCTGAAGAATCTCAGATTGGTATAAATACTTGGAAGCAATGACACTAAAATTTGTCCAGTTTGAGAATATAGAAACACAGCAAAATGCCAATTCAGTCACTGAGAATTAATTTTGACACATTACCTGAGGGAAGCCCACTTAATACTTTCAAAAATTTTAGGTTTAGATACAGAAATCTTTTCCTACTTAGAAAAGGACACACCTCTATCTTAGTATTCACACATCAAACAAACTTCTCACCTGTAATGCTTAGAGGGTAAGGAGGACAGAGCAATTGCTGCCATGCATGCAAGATCTTGGTTTTGGGTTTAGGTACAAAAATATGCAGTTCATTTGAAAGAAGCACTTAAGGGTGCAATAGTGCAGTTCTGTCTTGGGAGAAAGAGGTGATCCATGTCTAATACCTAAATCGATAGTTGGCCTTGTATAAAAAAAAAAAAAGAAAACAAACCTGGAAAGCCATCTCTATTCTCAGTATAACCAAGGCCAGCAATTCCATGGAGAAAAAGAAATTAAATATTTAAACAGTATTTCAATGGATAAATTGAATTAAATTCTAATATCTGGTTTTTTTAACTTTTCTATAGACTAACGAGCCTCATGTGTTCAAAAGAGCAATTAAAGAGCTCAACTACAAAATAGTTTAATGACCTCCCACATTGAGATGTTATTTGATATTAAATATTTTTTTCTTCTTGATCTTAATATGCAGATTTATTTAATGGAGAATAGGGCTATTTACCAAAGTGCTGGAAAAATGTCTCTGGCAGCATATAAAGAGAACAGATCATCTATGATGCCATCTATTAAATTCTGATTTTGGCATTTGACTATTTGTCTTAGAGTAATAAAAAGTTAAGCCACAGCGAGTATTTAAAAGAATAAAATGCCTAGATTATTTAGAGGAAACAAAACAAAACATTTTTCTAAAAGCTGTGGTCTTCTTTTGTATGAACATACACTTCCAATAACTTGCTTTAAAAAAAAGAGAGGCAGAGAGAGGAAAGACTGGACTAAATGACAGCAGGAAGGAATAACATATGGAGGTCTCACTGCCATTTCTATGCCATTCTATTCCAAATACATTTACATTTATTTTTTTGCAATACTTAATGATTGACCCCTGTACTTTTCATACATAGGTAAGCCAAGTAATGCATGAGAAAGAAAGGGACTAAGGTACTTAAGGTTTCTACTGACAAGAAGTAACTTCTCATAGTTCTCTCCTAAGTCCTAATCTACTCCTCTCTGCACAGGACTTTTCTTTCGAAGACAGTTTCAAGTGACTTGATTCTGACAAAAAATGTACAAAGTTAGAATGCAAACACCTGAAGAGTCATTGGGGAATATCAAGACTGTCCTAGATGAAAAGACTTGGATTGAGTAAATTTTATGCATTTCATTCCCTGAATGTTCCTTGAGTGGTTCTTCAGTGAACACAGAGTGTACATCCTGCATCTGACACATTTTGAAGTAATGGAGATGCACAAAAAGGAAGATTCTCAAGAGGCATTTTTCTCAGGAAGAAACAGTACCTACTGTTGAATACCCCACTTGAGAGGTCCAAATCAAAGAACTTGAAATCAGATGAAAAATTCCTTTATTTTCAGGGGTTTCTGTGACTGTTTAAAAGAGCACTACAGCACTGCTACATTCTTATGCATTTGGAGTGTTGACAAAGCATGACTTCTAAAATCCTTCCTAAACGGCCCCTTTGCTAAGGCAGCCTGAGTTTATGAATCATCAAAGGATTTAGATGACAGTAAATTTCAGATCCAGTGGCCTCAGAGAAAGTCCAGAAACAGATATTTGAACAGGTATCTTACAAGAGAAACTGAAAAGAAAAATCTTCAGATGTTGGGAATGGATGTTTCTCCAGGGAAGCAAGATAGGGTTTGGAAAGTTATAATTCAGGCACAGCAAAGGTGACACTCAGGCCTAAATTCTCTGAAAATCAAGGTGATGACTCCTGCTTAAGTTTATACTCAAAGAGTACTTTATGAGAAAAAATGTGTGAGCCTTCACCTTCTTTTAGAACCATTCTCTCCACAGGAAAACATGTTCCTTCACAGCTTGTGCATATACTGAGAATTAATGATCAAACCAAGAACTCAAGAAAGCCAACAACTGAAATAATAAATAATTTATATCACTTTTGATCTGATGCTTAATATAATAAAAGGAGGTGATTCCATAGACTCTAATGAATATGGAACAGATCCTATGTTAGTGAAGGGCTTCAGACAGGGAAGTCATCATTTAAAATTATGGGATTGGTGAAACCTTCTTTGTCAGATCAGCTCAGCATCCTAACTGAGAAAAAATGGAGCTTTGTGTTTAAATCAAATGTTGGTTGTGCAAGTGTATATGACAGAAAGCAAAAAGGTGCTTCCCATAAGGTACTCAACAGAATAAATGGAACTGAAATCAAGCAAGAAAAACTTTAGCTTTGCTGGATGATAACCTCTTTTACAGAGTATTCTAGAGAGGAGTATTTGACAGCTGATTTTTACATGAATACTTTGTTTTCAGCTGATTTCAAGCCTCTGTTGGAGAGAGCACACTTTTAACACTCCATAGAGACTTTGCAGAAGAAAAGGCTTTAATTAACAAAAAAACCTACAGCTAAACTGAAACTCCATTAATTGACAGTGAGCAACCCTTGAAACATAGGAAAAACAGTAACTTCCTTTCTTATCATTTACTCAAGCTTTTCTTCCTAGTCAAATATGCCATGGTCACATTCTCATCCTTTGATTCACGTTTATCGGAGATGCAAATAACTCCTGTAAAAATCAAGAATTTGCTAATTGCCTTTACACAAAGCACTTTCTTTTTATTTTAGTAGAGTGGCAGAAGCTCAGATCCGCTCTAAAACTCAGATTTTTCATTAGGGACTTGAATTCTTTTTCTTTGTTTTTTAGGAGCAAAGAGGATGATATTGCACTTTCTACTTATTATTTTGTCTTCTCATTGATGATGTAGCTTGCTGACAGGAATGCATTATCTTCTGGCATGAGTAACTGGCACAGAGCTCATTAACCTAGTGACTGGTATCTGGGACCCTTTGGCCCAGACCATAACTGTGGACAGCTGTAAGCTCCTGGTGCCTGAAAGCAGCTCTGCAGACCTTGTCCTTTGCTGCTGAAGACTTCAGTGATGTGCTTTCTGTGTGCAGATCTATTGAAACAGTGCCTGAGGAGCATCTGTTGTCTTCAAGAGCCTAAATTATTTATATGTCTTTTTATTTACACTTTTATTTTGAAATGTCTTGTCTTTATATATGATGTAGATATACAGAAGTGAGTATCTTTAACTAGCAACATTTAAATGGAGTTTTAACTTTCCCAGAGTAATTATTTTTCCATCTATATTTTTTAACTGTACCCTGTATAACTGCAAATAAATTGTAACAGGAATTATCACAATAATCACATCTCTAAGACTCTAAAGCAATACTTGGGAATTAAACTTTATTATTTGTAATCTGTTGTCCATAAAATGAGCATAATTATAAAATGCCACTGTTTTGAGTAGTATTCTGATCTTGACTTCTTCTGACACATTTTCCGAACAGAATAATGATATGAATTCATAATTCTAAATATTTCCTGGGTAGGAAATACAGAGCCATATATCTGATATATCATGTCCAAATACTGCCAAGGAATCTTCAGGAACTGAGTTTGTCTTAGCCATTAGGTTTGCTGCTAGATGATCATAAAATCACATAATCGTAGAACCAGAGAATGACCTGGGTTGGAAGAGATCTTAAAGATCATCTGGGTCTAACTCCCCTGCCGTGGGCAGGGACACCTTCCACTAGACCAGGATGCTCTCTTTAGATATTCTTCTTAGAGTGAACATACATTACCAATAAAAAAATTTTCTACTCACTTACTGGTGGGAGAGAAAGAAAAATGAATGCATGAAAATTTGTTTGTTGGTTTCACAGCTCGCAAGATAAATGTGCTATTTATCTTCATGGTAGACTGTTAGGAAGGAACTGGGAAAAATCTTATAATAGTCTTTAAATGATCTTTTAAATCTCAACTCCGCACTTAATAGCAAATATATATATATTTAAAATAAAATATCTCTTATACAAATTTTCTTTGCAGACTCATTTCTGTAAGTCATCGTACATTGTTAAAATTATATTATATTGCAGATGAGTCAAAATCTCCCTCTTTTGAGTCATATAACCTCTCATCCTCATAACCAGCAATTTCTTTGTATTCCAGAAACTGGCCTTTTTTAGGTATGTTATGATGGTTTAAACCATCTTGCGATGTTTGTGGAGGTATTTGCCTACGTTTCCAAGCCTTGGCCACTAAAACTCTGCAATTATCCTCAGCCTGTGAAGCTGAGTGGTACTGAAGGTTTTACATCTTTGGTGTTTCATAGCTTGCCTTGTAATAAAAATGGTCATGTAGTTTCTAACAGCATTGCACTTTGCAACAATCAGATCAAAACCTAGAAGGAGCAGGCAGGAATAATTTTGTAAAATTGTCTCCCTATAGTCTTATGAATCTTTCACACTATTTTCTTCCTTCTGAGACATTCTGAAGGAGCATCACTAACCCAGACTAATAACATGCTAAGATGGGGACAGACTGTAATTACACAGTGAGGAGCACCTGGGCAGAAAATGTAAAGTAAATCAGCTTACAGAGAGTAGCGTTCTTTGCTGAGCACAGAAGGAATGTGTCGTTTTGCTCACTCAGAAAGGGGAAATTCATCCATTCTTGAGGGAGAGGGAGGAAAGGAATCTCAGCTGTGTGCAGCACACTGAACAGGGCAGGTGTTCCCAAGCCCAGGTCCTGCTTTGCCTGATGTAGCAGCCAACAACATTGTCTTGTAACCTTTTCTGAACAGGTCATTAGGAACAGTAACCATTATATGTGCCGGTGTGCATTTGGATTCCATAACTCTTATTTCTTCATTTACTTCTTGCACTTCACTGTTTACGCAGTGAGAACTCCAGGGTGGCATATTTTCAGCTTGGGCACTTATCCAAGGCACATGCTATCTATCTTTGCATATGCTGAGCTGCTAATACACAGGGAAAGCATTCCCTTAGTTTGTTCGTGAATTTCTTTGTTTTCCAGTTTGATCTCCTCCTCCCAGTATAGCACACCATGTTCTGTATCTGTGATTCAGATAGCCCTGGGGTCCAATCACACTGATAGCACACACAATAAAACTGACAGTCAGAGACAAATGCTGACCCATCAAACACAGCATGGCCAATGATTCTATATATGCCAATCAATTGGATCAATGTGAAATGGTTTTATATATCTTTTTTTTTAAATTTTCCATTGACTGATGTGCTACATTGTGAGAAAGTAATGATGCAGGGTAAAATGAATTGTCATTGGCATATGTCATCTTGCATTGCTACTTTTAAATATTGAGGATATTCGTCAAAAGACATGCCATGTTGTCACATATTTTGTAATTTATTTATCACTGATGATTTTAAAGGCATATTTGAAACTGGAACATAATTGTAACAATGAGATTTATGGCCATCTTGCACATGACCTCTGATACGTAAAACCCAGGGATATCCTGGATTTCTGATGTATGATATAATATTGTTGGCATTAAAAAATATGTGATTTCTTCATTGCTTCCACATGAAATCCAACTTATTTCTTACCATTCTCTCTATGTTATCTTTTTTTGGGGTATTAGGCTTCTTGAAGAAGAAAGCAGGATTATTGTTCTTTGTTTTTAAAACTCTAGTTGAGTGGTCATCTGACAGATTTAGTCATCTAACTCCTTTCCTGGAAAGCACATGTTTTTAATAAAGAAGGATCATGTATATAGTATGCACATATTCACATATGCACCATCATGTAGTCAGCAGGAAGTGAAAAATGTGTATTTCACTCTACTGTTCATGAAGCCCACTGGAAAGGTGTCGCTGATGTCTGGATGAATACAATCCCAAGTATGTCCTGCATATGATGAGATTCATCTACCATTTAAAGATTCCTGTAAGTTCCTTGAATCATCATAAAAGACTGGTCCAGTCATTCTGTTGAAATGATAAAGTGCTGGATGGTACTGAACAGGTAAATCATGACATTGCAGAGAACTGTGTACTCTGGAGTGTATTTCCTAATAATATTAAGCCCCCCCTTCAAGTTCACTGCCTGATCAAGTGGCCAATAAACCAATAATGTCTGTCTTCTTCTTTACCTGTGAAATTGTACACCAGGGAATTCAGCATTTCTAAAGGTGTTTTACTGTGAAAATTATTGTACACATGAGAAATATTAGTCTTATAAATAGCCACATAATGATTACTTTAGAAATAAAAACAAAATAACATGTACAGATATAATTTCTTAATTCAGTGAGTTCTTTATTTTGAAATGTGTTTCAGTGTTGAAGAGAGCATGAATAAACTGAAGTAGGAAAAGAAATCAGTCCCAGGATCATGCACCTATCTTCTATAAATGCTTCAAGAGGCACAGTGCTATCAGATTTGATGATGCCAAGTATTCTTTCTGAAATTATATCTTGTTTAACTCCTATGTCGGGCTGAACAAAATGACATCATTTATTAATGGTAGCTAAGAAAAGATTTATCTACAAAATTAGTGCATGTTGCCTCAAAATGCAGCAGCAATGGAAAAAGAGAGTAATGTTTACTGGAATAAAACATTTTAAATACCAAATTCACCCTAAAAGGCTGGATTATAATCTTCACTATACACGTCTTCAAATCTTCCTCAGTCCAGTATTGAAGACTTGAAAATTATGACCTTAAAATAAAAAGCCTGCTATGATCTTTTCTCAGTGATTCAAAACAGACTTGTAAATTTTCTTGTGGGATGAATTCTCCACAGCTCAGAGCAGATACCCCAAAACACATAAACACAGAGTCAACTAAAATTGTATGTTTGAATCCTGCTGAAAAAATTTCTTAAATGTATACTTGAACACTTGCATAAATAAATTATTTAACAGTTTTGTTGAATAACCTCTATACCAAAGATTCTTAGTAGGATTAGGTCTTGCCAGCATCCAGAATTGGTCCAAAATTCAGTCAGTTTTAAATTTGTAACACAGGTTTATACCAAAGTTGCTTAGGGCTGATGACTAGAGGACAAATCATTTGATTATTTCAGCAAGAATGAGAGAGACAAATACCTAAAATGTATTTTTTTCCCAAAGTTTCAGTTTTGTGTTGACAGTTCTTAGCTCATTTTTTCCATTAAAGTTCTCTTCAGTTTTAACAGTTTTTGTCCTTTTCATCTTAAACACATCCACTAGTGCTGGCAACAGCTGTACCTCTATTTTGCAGAAAATAATTTGATAGAGTTAAAATGTCTCATTTCACTTCTATTAACTCTATAGCCTCCATCATAGCATAGGATTGATAATTCTTTTTAATTAATATTGGTGGTTGCCTGTATATAACACAAATATATAGATTTCCTTTGTTGGTTTCTTTGGGGTTTTGTATTTTTTGTTTTGTTTTGTTTTTCCAGTTTCCTCTGACAAGCAAAAGACAAATATCCACATGGAATTTATAGCAAATTGTAGCTAAGATAAGTCTTCCTAAATAGCTTAAATAATAGAGAAGGTATAACAAGCGGATTAAGGAGAAAAAAGTCATAAAGGGGAATTTAAGACTAAGCATAATAAACAGTGGTGATATTCCAGCACCTGTTTATCTGTTGCACTCAGGTGATTTCTTGGGGTGACATTATGGGAATATTTAAAATGTTAAGAATTGAAAGAAACAGGATATATGGCTTTTTCACGGGATTTTACCTTTGTGAAATGCAGTTTACTTTAGACATGTAAAAACATAGCTGTTTACAGTTAGTTTAGTCTAAAGGCCTTTATGCCCAGTAGAGAGGGTAGAAGTTCCAGGATATGATTCAGCAGTGCGGAATAATGCAACTATTGTATCTTCTATTTTGTGACAAATATAAAGATTTTTGTCAATTATTTTTAATATTTTTATGTACATCAGTGCAACAGTAGTCTCTTCCAAGTTTGAGAAAATCTCTTCTGCCCATCTGTCTTGTATTGTAAACTCAGCAGAGTTTTCTAGAATGCTTCCTAATTGTTGGTGAATAAACCAAAGGGTTGGAGCACCTCTGCTATGGACAGAGGCTGAGAGCTGGGGTTCTTCAGCCTCAAGAGTAGAAGGCCCTGGGGAGACATTTCAGTAGCTAAAGGAGATTTGTAAGAGAGATGGAGAGAGAATTTTGACTGAGCCTGTAGCAATAGGATGAGAACTAAGAATTTTTAACAGAAAGAGATAATTTGCAGCAGTACTTTTAAATAATTATTTTTATGATGACAGGGCTGAGGCCCTGGTGCAGGGTGCCCAGAGAAGCTGTGGCTGCCTCATCCCTGGCAGTGTCCAAGGCCAGGCTGCACAGGGCTTGGAGCAACCTGGGATAGTGGAAGGTGTCCCTGCCCATGGAAGGGGGTGGAACTGGTTGAGCTTTAAAGTTCCTTCCAATCCAAACCATTCCATGGCGCTTTGAGTCTATGAAAGTTAATGGTGCACGAGCTGTGAAATCACAACCGCCGCTGTTTATAGCAATTAGTACAGTGAAACATCACTCAAAGAAAATAAATCATATTGACTTAGAGACCTATATTATTAACCATTAACAAACCACTCTGGCAAGTCCTGTAATTTCAGATTTAAAAAAAACATCCCCTATTCTTTGGTTGCTGACATACAGTTATATTGGTGTCACCATAATGGCCATTAAAACAAAGCAGAATTACAGAAAACTCACCTGCACTGTGTCTGGGGATGAAATAAAAGTGACACATCACTTTTCAAGGCCTGTAAAATACTAAAAATTTGGAGATGTAGTTGTCTTGAAATCTTTTTAATAAGTTACACAAAGGACTCATGAAGTAAGACTTGAGAGCATCTCTTGTAGGAAAAAATGGCATTCTGTGAACTATGCAGAAGATATTTCATGTCAGCAGATGATATTTGAATGTCAGATTTACATCTTTGTGTATTGCATGAAATTTTGGTGTTAACCGATATATTCTACCCAAAAGTCTGTATATATTCCAAATACAAGAATCTCTAAGTTGATAATTTACCATATTTTCAGGTTATATATTACTTCACAGTAATCAACATATTTCCTATATAAAGACTACCAGAGGCTAAAATGTTAATTTTACACTTTCCCGGTTAATCAGAAAAAAAGTTATCATATTTCTACTTAATTTGTATTGAAAGGTAACTTCATTATATTTGTCTTTTTCTTAATATTTTCCCTCAAACCCTGTCTTTCTTTATCAGAAAATATAATAAGTAAATTAAATTAAACTGATTGCATATGAGATGCATGCTGCCTTCTTAACAGGAAAATATTGTGCCACACAAATTATAATGCATTTGTGGCTGCTTTCTGTGCACAATTTTTATATGTTCTACAGAACCCTAAAGCAAGATGTGTTCATTTACCTGTGGTGCCTCAAAAAGTGTATTTTAATATTCCTTTTAGGCACACAGTATAGATTTTTGTATCGGTATTAGCACTAAAGAAAGATAAGTTTGTGGTTTTTAAGTTGTGCATGAATAGATGTTCATTCTGTCCATTTGATCCAGCCTGAATACCACACGTTACATGAGGTTAAGAGACAGTGGTTCAAATATGGCAGTGCAGAAATAAATGATCTCTAGCTTTAGAATATAAATATACGTGTGTGTGATTTTATGTTTATATGTTCATGTGTGTCTCCAAGAACAATTATGTACATGATTGTGTATATAAGCAACATTTTTCGCCCTGTGGTTAACATTTCTGTATGAAATGCAAAATTGGGCTGGTAAAACCATGATTTATTGTTGGATGGTGCCACTAGCTGCTTATTCAGTTTTCGTCATTACACACAGTGCAAATACAACCACAAGATTAATGTTAAAGACAAATTTCAGAAAACTAATGGAATGCCTAGTTTTGCTTACATTTCTCAAATGTACAAAAAAAAAAATTATGGACAAAAGATAAACTGCAATTCTTCTCTTTGAGTTACTTATATGCAATGTTCCACTCCTAAAGTTATTTTAGCAATAGTTATTTTAAAAGTAGTTAAAATAAGTGACATTTTTTCATTTGATGCTGGGAGAAACTCAAGCCCTTGTTGCCCAAAATTCCATGACAACTTCTAGGAAGTATGGAGTTGTGGTGAGGGCTAAAAAATCAGAGTTGTCTCCTGCTAGAAGTCCTCCTCTTGTGTCTAGACAGGTGTTTTATGTGCCTTGAGCATTACATTGGTAAAATTGGGGAAAAATAATCTCTTCTGAAGATCTGTGTTATAGTGTTAATTCCTAGGTAAGTGGTTGAAATTCAGCTCCCTGTTGATGTCTAGGATGCAGTTCCTTTGTGACTTCTTCAAAACATTAAAGAAATCATAAGTAATGTTCACACAAAAGAATGTTGTTGAAATTGAAGGGAACTGTGATGACATCATTGAATAAAATGAGCTACAAAATTCTGAATTAAATTTTATCCACAGAAGAAGCATAAACAAACTTTTGAGCAATTAGTTTGGGTAAAGGTGAGGATCAGTGCAGGATTAGTGGTTTAATGTTTTTGTAACCCCTGAGTCAATGCACCAGCAGCATAAGTCTGTAATAATGTGAGACGTGAAGTTTATTAGTTGAGCTCAATCTGTAAATTGTTTCTTCCCAGAAACAGCCCAGCCATTGGTACTGGGCCAGATGGTGATTCTCAGCTTTTGGCAGTGCTCTGAGCTTCAGGGTGTTGCTGTAATGTTTGTTGTGCTCAGATGGCTCATTCAACTGAATTCTAAATATTGTGTGTAAGCTGCTGCACCTGTTCTAAAGGTGAACTCACCTGCTGCAGATCGTCCAGTCAAAATCTGTCAGTTGCAGGCAGCTGTGACATTTGGGATGCTCATTCTGCCTAACTTAAGCACAAACATCTGTTTTCTGAAATATCTGCACCTGAGCTGCTGAAATGAGCGTTCACTTTAGGGCTGTGGGTATGACCCAATGATCACTTTAAATTGGCTTCAGTGAGCATCAGATAGACACCAGAAGATAGAAAACAAAGCTGAAAGTCATTCAGCTCTAGGACTGAACACAGATGTCTGTATGTAGGCAAAGGCTTGAATTCCAGGGTCTGTCCCGAGTATAAACATGAATTTCAGTGTGACCATAAATATTAAAAAAAAAAAAAAGAAAAAAGAAAAAAGGACCATAAAGAACTAATAAAACTGAACTAACTCACCCATAGAAACACTTGTATTTGAATGTAATAGATTCATAATATCACACTACATCACGATGTCTTTGAACTTCTGGCTGTTTTATGCAAACAGAACTCAAAAATTGTCTGAGATTTCCCCCTTACTAAGCCAAATGTCAGCCTCAAACTGCTATGCTGTACATATTTGACTGTATTGCATACATGGCTTGGTTAGTTTTGCTGTTGTTTATAGCTGGTAAATTAGACTTGAACTGTAATTTAAAAACAGGTATAGAGATACAACCACCTAAAACAAATAAATCCCCAGCTGTAGCTTGGAATATCATTACTTCAGCATTTCAATGGCATAAATGTCTTTATTAAGGAGTTTAGTCAGATCCTTCCCAGCTCCCCAAAACTCAGGAGTTTTATCATCAATGCCAAGGAACACAGAATCAGAACCTCCCTTTCAGAGAAATAATTTCAAAACTCCTAATGGTTGTTGTCGACCCTGATGTTTATTAAGGAAACATGCCTTTGCTTGCCGCCCCTAAATTATTTTCTATCTGTCTAATAGCAGCTTCACCGTTTTAGAAAAAAAATTACTGTGGATGATAACAGGAAAGTATGTAGGTCTATTAGGAAAGAAAATCCTGGAGGTAAAGGTGACAGCTTTACGACACCGGTCCCTGCCTTATTTACAGTAACTCATTTTGTATCTAGTGTTTCATATTGGTGAAGCCAAGGCCGGGAGCTGTTTGTTATTTACGCCAACCCCGTAAGGGGGATGGTGTTATCCAAGGGGGCAGAAAATAGGTCTGTTGATTAGAACAGTAAATTAGAGGAAGGCAGAAAGGCAGAGAAGGATAACTGGATTCCACAGACATGCATAAACATTTCATGTTGTTTGCTACTTGTTACTTGGCTTCCCTATAAACCGTGCACCAGAAGTCTTTAAGGTAATAATAAAGCTTCCCTTCTCATCCCACTCCCTGGGTTATTTATCTCTTTATCAGACCTTCTGTTTGTCTGACCTTTGCTATGGTTAAAAACCAAGAAGTTGTTTAGTCCAGAGTGTTGAAACTGCCAAGGAGGCAAAACTATCCTCTGTACAGCTGCATAAGCACTTGGTTTTGACCTATGTGAGAAGGAAACCTGTATGTGGGAGGTAAATTTATCTTTTCCTTCTATCACACTGGATTTAGCTCTTCAAAAAATGCCCTGAGGGACCACTGGTTCAGAGACCATCACAGAGCAGTCTTCCTGAGCTGTAAGTTCTCAGGGGATTTTACAAAGTTCTGTTCCCTTTCATGATATATTTTATCTATATTGTTTCAGCTCCAATAAAAAAGTTAAAAAACAGAGTTTCAGCAGTGGCAACACATTAGCTATTTACCAAGATGACATACAAGACTTGTAGCGTATTTAGTTTTATGAAAAGTTTTGTTTCTAAAAATTTTTATTTATTTCATATATAAACATTTTGAAAGTCACAAGTGTATTGCACAGATTTCACTATTTATTTTTTAAATACGCAGATTTTATAATAGTGTCTCTAAATATCTAAATATCTGAATCTCTCCAGAACAGTTTCTGGTTCAGTTTGATTTGATTTTCAACCATGTACCTTTCTGCTAATTCAAAATTACAATATGAGAACTCACTGAGGATTGCTAAATTTTGCAAATTAGTAGATTATACCCAATTTTGGCAATTCACATGAGCATAATTTTGTCTTTAAACATACAAATAGCCTCATTGCCTTTAAAGTAAAGCAAGTGCTCCAGTTTCAACTTCAAAACCATATATGATTAGAGGTAGCAATGAACATGCCTTATGAAATTATACATTTTGATACACTGATGGTAACTAGAATTTTGTTTAATTCACTTCTACTATTTGCTCTTTTGACATTATTTCTGCTTTCTTGACTTTTTGTGTCTGTTTTACAGACATCTTTGACAACTTTAAAAGCATTTGAAAGTCTTAAATGAAGTTATCTTTCAAATGCTATATCAGAATAAGGAGAAAACTTTGGCCAAATGCTTGTGAAAAGGTAAATTTATCACATAGAAAATAATGTATATTCACATGCACAGCCACTGGTGCTGTGACCAGCAGTCTCCTTAGCTCCTACAGAGTCAGGCATCTAATAAATTAGATCATTCTGATTAGAAACTGGAATGTGAAACCATTCTGTAGGTATTTTACTTTTCTTTTATTTCTCCAGAAAATACTAGGACATCTCTCTCTCTCTCTCTCTCTCTCTCTCTCTGTGTCTATCTAGTTATCTGTATTTATTTATTTGGGATTTTTTTATATATATATTTCCCCCTTGTTAGGAAACTTCTGAGAAAAAATAAAATCTACAGAATAAAATAACCAAAAATAGGCAAAAATAAAGGCCTACCAAATACCATTGACAGCTGGTTTGATCATTAAGTGAAATCAGTCAATTTATAACTGGCAGCAAATAATTTGAAATGGCTGATATACTAAATATTTGCTTAGTTTTCACCTATGCACAGATTTGATGATCCTGTATAATTGTAACTCTTTTTTTATGTCTTGGCTATATGAGTTAGATGAGTTCTAGATATGAATGTTTATAAAATTTGCTTTCTTTGCAAGAAAAGACATTTTTCAATTAAAAAAATAATCAGGAGTTGATTTTTTTTTTACTAAAAATATACAAACAGAAAGTTGTTTTCAGCATTTCTTCTTTTTTTTTCCCTCTAGAAAAATCATCAAATTTTTAAGGCATGTAATAATATATGCACCAAAGTTATAGGTGATAAGTATGTTCATTTGCAAAATGTAAAGGCAAATAACCACAGTTATGTGTAGATATGAGAGAAATGTAAACCTAAATAGAAAGGTTTGCCACTTATTTCAGAGGAGTCACAATTTCACTCATTGTGATTTCTTTTGGAGGATATTTAAATACTCCTGCTGGAAAGTGGAAAGAGCACTGCACAAGTAAAAACTTACGTGAAACGCAAGCTAATATCAATGGAAAAGCTCCCAGTGTATCCTGGTTTATGTCCTTCAAAAAATTTGATGCAAGGGTCTCTCAAAGGAAGAGGTTCCAAGCCCTATCATGCACGCCATATAAAACTGAAGCAAAATCTGTAGTGAAAGGCATACTGCAGAAGAAAAAATTATTTTCACAAGAGAATGGACAGAAATTGTTCACTCTGTGCTTAGGTAAGTGGTCCAGAATATATATATTTTCTGAATCAGAAACGGAGAGAAGTGCAAAAAGCACATTTTTCAATGGATTGGACTTGGACAGATACTGGGACTAAAACGGTGTTCAGGGTTATGCATGTAATGACCTCATAGTTGGATGTTAGAAACCAGGCTTAATATCCAAATTGTTTTTGCTTACTTCCTTTTGATTGAGTGGCTTTATTTTAGAGTTATAAATACTTGCCATTCAGCCAAAGACTTTGCTGACTAAAACACTGATGACAGGTGAGTCATTCTGTCACATCTATATCACTGTACCTTTGAAAAAGATCGCATTCTCCCCTTTTCTGGTAACTGAGCCGAGTCATTTCTGAATCAGCATAGCACAATGTCATCACACTGTTAGCATGCAGAGTGCTTCAATATCATCTTACTCACTGAGCCCCTAAAAGTCCTCCTAAGTCCTTTTTTTATCTATACATAAGGAAACATTTCCAGTTGTCATAACCTAAAGGTCCGTGGGTTTTTGTGCTTAAGGTAGAAAACTTATCAGGGTCTTAATAAAGTTTTTCTATGGTTTTCAGCCGCCAAGTCATGATTTTTAGGGAGCTGAGTTATGATGCCTCTGCATGACTGTCATAGGTTAGAAAATTTTCAGTGTTATAATTACTGTAGAGATTGGGAAAACATAAATCCTAGTCCTATGATGGAGCAGATGAAGTAAATCTCCCGACCCTGGGGCAAAATTATTTTTATTAAGGAGGTCTGATTATAGAAGTTTCCACAGTAATTAGGAAAATCCAGAAATGGCTACATATATCCATGTCTTTTATGGCCTTATTTAAATAAGAAGTTCATTTTGATTTTAAAGGTTTTTTTCAAAGTTCAAAAACATTTTTTTTTCATCTATCTCACCCCAATATACTGTGTTCCCAATTAAGCCTCAGAAATCCTGAGAATATTTTTGCCTTTCATGTAAGGGAAGGTTTCAAGACTTGTGTAAGTACACTGTGCTTGTTTGGGGGAGAGTGGGATGTTTTGGAAGGTTGTTTCTGTTTGGTTTGGTCAGTCAGTTGTTTGGTTGGGGTTTTTTTACCTGCTGTTGGTTTTTCATGGAAAGGTCTAGGGTCACCAAATAGGGCTTCTGTCAGCCATCAAGCGATGGTGATACATAGCACCATAAACCCCTGAGACAGCTGGTTCACACCAGAATAAATGACAAGTACATCAAGGGCAGAGAGTGCTTTATGAAATACACAAAAGTTAAGTTTACCCCAGAAGAATGAAAGACTGAATCTCAGCCTGTTCTAGAGGCCTAAGTGTTCCTGGGTCATGAGTCATCTCCTTCCAACTGTAGGAAAAAAACAAAACCATTGTCAAGTCTTTCCATGTTGCTCGTGTTGAGAGCTTTAACATTTCTTATTCACACGGAGGGTACAAGCCAGAACGGGCTAATGTAGGTTTTCTCTGTGAAAATACAATCAGCCCTCTAGAACTTTTGTATATATTTTGCAGCTTTCTGACCTTTTCAGAGGCACACTAATGCTGTAATAAATCACCTCTTTTAGTGCCTGAAGTGCTACCTTTCACCCCCAAACATGTCTGGCAACTGTGCCTGCTGTCAATATATCACCATAATGTAGAGTGTACAAGTGTCAAGCAATATGAATGTGCTTCTAGCATATGTCAACTTCCAGCCAAGTTTGTACTGAGAGAGCAGGAAGAGGGTGAGAGGCCTCATTTCACTTTTTCATCCTTGTACTTTGTAGTCTTTTGATCTATATCACTAACTTGATTGTCTCATGAAAAATGCTTGATCTCATGCCTCCTGCCTCCTTTCATCCAGATAATTTCATGTTAAAGGTATTGTTTAAGTCTGTTCTTAAAAATGTCATGGTTTTACTAACTTGGTTTTAGATGAACTGTGAAGGAATGCATTCACAGCCAAATCTTATGTGGCTATCCCATAAATCTCAGAGCTCTCTGAGATTTCTGCTGCCTTGTTTTTCTTGGAGGTTTGGAAACTGAGGCAGAAAAGATGTCAGTGATAATCAAAGGATAGAGAGTGGGTAGCAGAGTCTAAAGCTCATGACACTTCTCCCCAGATTCACACAATCCCATAAACCTTCTTCAGGAGTTTTTCAGTGATTGCTACGTAAAATGGAAGTAACAGTTTTGGTACTGTCCTCTGAGTTAGCTCATTATTTCCCATTGATTTGTCTCCAAATTACTCATTGTTTTCTAGATATAGAAACTCTCTTTTTCCCAACTAATTCCAGCTTTAGAAGTATTTAAATGTTAAGACACTATATTCCTTTCCACACCCTTAAAATGTTAAAGCTACTATTTAGAACTGTAGGATATCTATTCCAGCATGTCTAAAATTTCAGGGCCAGGATGGATGGGATTTTGAGCAACCTGATCTAGTGGGAGGTGTCCCTGCCCATGGCAGGGGTTTTGTCTTTGAAGTCCCTTTAAACCCAAACTGTTCTCTGATTCTATGAACATTGTTACCTTCCTGATTTTCATTTTTCCTGCACAGCCATGTTCTAAGTGTGTCTGGTAGCAGCACAGAGCTACTTGTCCATCCAGAAGACCTCACACCTCATTTTCCTCATTTCCAAGCTTTCTCAATGGCTTGATTTGCTTTTTTGGGGACCAGATCATAATTACCAGGCTTTTAGATTTGGGCGTGTTCATGTGTGAATGCAGGGGGAGTAAACAACTGGAGAGCTTCCCCAGCCAAGGAGCCTCCTCCTTCCCTACTCTTACAGAAATGCTCTTAGAATGTGTCTTGGGGTGACTTTGTGACATGTATCCCCTGTTGCTGCCCCGTGCCCAGGAATTAATTTTGTGCCTTTCTGTGCCTTTAAACTGAGCCTGAGAGAGGGAAGGAAAACCTGAACAAAACTTCTTCAAAGCAGTTTGCAGCTTGCTCAAGGTCACGCAGAGACAGAGACTTTTTTTCATCTCGCAGCAGAGCGAGAGTGGGGAAGGCCCCTGTCTTGCTTTTGGCCAGTTTTTCAGCTCCTTTTTCTTTCTCCAGAGAGAGACAGAGTTGAACTTTTGTTTTTTCTGGGACATTTTTTTTTTCTTTCTGCTGGACTGTTTCAACATCAGAATACATCGGGAGGACCTTCCACTGAGGCCTTGGCCCTGGAGGTGGGCCCACCACCCCGTCCCAGCTCCAAGGAGGGGGAGAGAGATCTACAGAAGGACTCGGAAATTTTCCCGTGTTTCTCTCAGCAGAGCGAGAGGTTTTATTATTTAGCATCATTATCCTTTTCCTGTGTGTTTGTAAAACAAATAGTTTTTATCTCTTTCACTTTCCTTCGAGGAAAATTTATTTTTTTTCCTGAACCTGGTGGGGGAGGGGTGGTTGTGACCTGCCTTCTCTCAGAGGATATGTTTTTAAATTTGGCCAAACTGGAACAGAATGGTAGCAAAAAATTAAGAACTCATGTTGTTGTAAGAGATAATGTGGCAGGTGACTTTGTTGTGAAGTGTTGCCTAATTAGCTGAGAGCGAAAACATCTGAGATATGACAAGGAAAACATGTTGAGTGCAAAGTCACCTCAGTAGTGAGGAACACTTTTCCACTCACATAATGCAAATGATGTGGTATTTAGCTCCCCTGAGATAAATAACTCCACTAAGATAAATATGAACTGAAATATATGAGTAGGAAACAAATTGTAGAGGACAGCATTCTGAGAATTCCTCAAATATTTTTGAGAAATGGAAATACTGATTGGGATTTTAGCAATATTCCAGTGTCAGTTTTCTGGATTTAGGTGTATCTTCAGAAATCCTTTCTTCATTGTTAATCTACTTCTTTTAAATATGATTTGAGCGCAGTGGTTATTAACAAAAAAGTAAAAAGCATCAGATATAAAAAGAAGGGATGAGAGAATTTCTGAGAAAAAGACAACATTTTAAATTTTTGTTTACATTTTCATTGAAAAGGAAAACCAGCATATTAATCTGCCTTAATCAACAGAAATTTTTTTAAAAAAATCAAAAAAGTGATGAATAATTATCTATAAATCATATAATTTATAGTAGAAGGGTTAATATATGTAATTTATTACAGAATATAAAACAGTACTGTTAGTAAATCAGTTTCATACTTTCAAAAATGTTGATGCCATCAATCCAAACCAATAAATTTGCTTTTATTTGGTTCAGTTTCCTTTCTTGAATTTCACCTAAACCAGTTTTCTCACTGTGAAGTGCTTTAATTTCAATGGAAGTTATATCAGCAGCAGGAAATGAGATCACAACTTTAATCATCAACAACACTCGTCACTCTCTATAACTGCCTGAGAAGACGTTGCAACCTGGTGGGGTCAATATCTTCTCCCAGGTAACATGTGGCAGGATGGGAAGAAAAGGCCTGAAGTTGTGCCAGAGAAGGCTTAGATGGGATATTAGGAAAAATTTCTTTACTGAAAGGGTTGCAAAGCATCTGCACAGCTGCCTAGGGCCGTGTGGATGAGGCACTTGGGGACATGGGTGGGTTGCAGCCTTCACAGTGCTGGGTGAATGGGTGAAGTCAATGGCCTTGGAGGTCCTTTCCAACCTAAATGATTCTATGGTTCTATAAACTTTCAAAAAAACATCTGAATGTTTGAGAGAGGCACAAAAGATTATAGTTCAGATCACCAAGGACAGATAAGCACCTAAAGCCTGCTTAGTCAGAGGGAATTGGTTGCCAACAGTGACCGTGAATCTGGATGTTATCCTCTATTCACTATAATCTGGCACTGGTAAGGAAAGAATGAATAAAAACCTCAGCTCTGTTTTAACTCTGAATAAGACTTCTGTGAGGATTTAAATGGAAGAGTTGTATGTTTCTCTTTGATGTGTCATCAATTTTCCAGACCATAGGTTTGATGTACAGAAAAGTTGGTACCACATTACAGAACAGCAGCTACTCTCTCCCACTCGCAAGAAAATACAGCTGCTGTCACTGCCAATTCTTCACTGCTTGATGTATGGGGTGTAATTTCACGTGGAAGGTTCCACAGGAGCTAACCACTAGTTTATGTTAGGAAACCTGCAAAAAACCTCAATTTACCACTACCTGAAACAGCGGCAAACCAAGCTTGAGCATCTCAAGTTATCATTACAGGGAAACATGTCGGCAGTTAAAAAAAAGGAGAGAAATGTGTGGCTACTGTGAGGTTTTTTCCCATTGAATGAAATAACTTTATCCTTTTTTGAAAGTGTTTTTCTCAGTGAAGTAATGATACTAGAGGCTGGTAGCTGCAAGCCAGGGCCCACTTGTATGAAGAACTCCCCTATATTTCTCTCATTTGCTGTACTCCCTTTGTAAAAATGAGATTTATACATTGACTTTAATTGAAACGTGTCTATCTGCAATGGTTCAAGATCAGCTCTATTCTTCTCTGAAATAATATGTGAAAATTGAGTCTTTCTAGCTTTATTTAATATATTCTGTTTTAAAAATCACATTATCCTGGAGCCTGCTTTAAAACCTATTTATGTCATTATATTTTGGATTGCTCACTAATGGAAGGCTTAACTTGCCATTGGGTTTTATAACAGAAGAGCAGTAGAAGATACATTAAGTTTTCTCCCTGATTTTAACTTGATGGAAGAAACACAGTGGGAAAATGCACTAATGGTAGCATTTACCAGCAGTAATTTCTGTTTATTAAGACACCTTGTCAAGTCACATAAGCTAAGCAGGGTAGGAAATGTTCAGTATTTTTGTGGGAGAATTTTTGGGAAGGGATCAGGGATACACTACAGAGGAAATGGTTTGTAAGTGGTAGCAATCTACCTTATCATTATCATTAATTTGTAGCACATTATGATGATGTCTCTTATGTGGGCAATAAATTCAACTTTCATCTAGTTCCTTGTTTCCTTAAACACTAAATGGAATTTTTAACACGAATTTTACAGTGCAGTATGTTCTGCCTTCTGACATTGAAGCAGAAACTGGGTCTGGATGTAGATATTAATGTTAGTCAGAAGTTTTCAGTACAGCCATTTTTCACTAGAACCTGCTGATTCAGAAGACATGGGACTTTTCTGCCATGAGAGCACTTTTGCTGAATGTTTTCCTACAAGTTTCTCATGTCTAGGATTAATTTTTTGCACAGTTTCTCTGTTCATCCTTCATTCCATGCTCTAAAATTACTACCAGTGCCTAGTATTTGTCTTTGTTCCACTAATAACACCTTGAAGGAAAATAGTGAGAACTCATATCTTTACATCTAATGACTACAGGAAAGATAAGGGTGAGAACTGCTCTGTGATTAGGGATTTTTATTTATTCATTCAAGATCAGCCCCAAAACAAAAGATTTTTTTCTACCTTTTCTTTCTGAGGGACTGATTCCACTCATCCGCTTCCTAATTCTTTCTTTTTACTCTTAGGGAACATATTGCCTCATCATATAGATTTCTGCATTGAATCCTTTGTTTCATTCTGATGCAAGAGGAGGAATTATAAAACTGATTATTCCCCAAAGAAAGCATCTGCCTTGCTCTGTTACCACTAACTCTACATCAACACATTTTTATTACAATCTGCTCTTACTTTACAGTGGTAAGGGTTACAGCGGATAAGGAAAAGTTCCCTGTTTCTCTTCCAGCTGCCCTAATGACTTGTTTTTTTTCTGTTTAAAATTTACATGGGGGTTTTGTGTGTTTAATTTTCATTCTAATAACACAGATTTTATTTAAAAGACTTTTGTTTTTAAGACTATTCCTTTCTGATGCCTGATATTTTTTTCTGTGGACTTTAGATTCTATAAGTGAATAAAACACACACCAGTTTAGCAAAAAAAAAGAGTATAAAAACCAGGGCTGTACCAGCATCCAAACCTACGCAGGAGACTGTGTTATACATAGAAAGCTTCTGTATTTTTTTAGTACACCAGAATGTGTTTAACACAGAAATAAAATTTAGCTTGCCTTCATTTCAGAGCCAACACACAATAAATAATACATTGTAACACCTAAAAAATTAATAATTGCAGCTCACAGATTTTGCAGTGTTCACTCCTGAAACAAGTGGTAAAGCTTTTAGCCAATTCCTTAAAGGCTATGACAATGTAAAAATGACTGTATTGGGCCATAACAATGGTGTCTTTAGGCTGATGTCCTGTCAGCGCATCTAGCCTGTAATGGTTGTTCGGGGAAGAACAAAATAAAGGACATTAAGACTTCTGCTTAGAAATCCTCACGTGCTCTGGCAGTGTGAAGAGTGTTTTTTTGTGAGGCAACATCTTTGAGTTTACTGCAACCAATTTTAAAAAATCAAAATTTTTAATCTATCTATAAGCTTTGCCATTTACCATGTCATGGGGCAATCATAAAAATAACTATAATCAATGTGCAAAAATACCTTATTGCTAGATAATTTGACATGTATCTCTAGGTACCTTCCCCACACTCTTTAAATTTCATGAAGTACAGTAAAAAATACCCTGCATTAGACATCAGTCTTCTTCTCATGCATCTTTTTGACCCAAATAAATGCTCCTCAGACCCCACCACTCTCTTTGCTTGGTTCAGGTGACTAAACCTATCAGCTATTTATTCTAATACGTACTGTAATCTACATACAGCAGGTATAGATAAAATAAATACAAATAAAACAAAGGAAATATCTTGCATGCTCCAATCACCTAGTTCTTTGTGACCTGGAAAATTGTCACCTATCTGATAGAGAAAAGTTTTCTTAGTAAATTGTAGGAAAACAAACTCAGAAATGCAACATATTTTGTTCAAAACCATAAAGGCTGCAGATGAACTGGCTGTGACTTCATGAATTGTATATGAAACTCCCTCAGGTTCTCCCCCTAACCCTCCCACCCAAAGCAGATCATAAATGTATGATCATTAAATTATCCTTGTGTTTTACAAAACAATGTTTTCCATATGGAAGCTTCTTCCTGGAAAGAAAAAGGCTTTATCAAGTCTTTGAGATCTAAAACATGTAATAGTTTAAGAAACAAAACCTTAATTTCCAGAACTGATGTTAGTTGCATATCTGATTCTATATGCTATCCTTATTAATCATCATATATTAAATTATCATTTTCCCTACCTGAAATTGAGAATATAGGGGAAAAATCTCCAAAAGAACCTTACATTTCACTGACTCAACATTTTTACTTAAAAACCACTTTTAAATCAAAGAGGTTTTTTACATTTTCAATGTTTGAATCTTGTTCCAGAAGATCCCTCATATGATGTCTAAAAATATTTTCTAGTCCATAGCCTAAATTAGTTCATAGCTAACATCTCTCATTTTTTTCACAGAAAAAAAATTGTTTAATTTTAATATCTTTTCCTTTCCTAATTCTTTCTGACCTTGAGTCATTAAACTTGTAGAAACTGAGCACAGATGAAATCTTTCTCCGATTGCATTTAGAGACATTCTAATTTTTTTTTTCTCCTCCTAATATGCTCCATAATTTTTGGTGTCTCCAACCATTCAAACTGGCTGTGAGTGTTAATGTAGTTCATAGAACTCATTAGATTTTTGAAAAAAACCCAAACCTGTCTTTGCCTCCTACTATTCACAGAATGAAAGAACGAAAAAGTATTCTGAGTTGGAAAGAACCCACAAGGATTTTTGAGTCCAGCTCCTGGTCCCGTACAGGACCCTCCCCAAAAATCTTACCATGTACCTCACAGCTTTGTCCAAAAGCTTCTGGAACTCTGTCAGGTTTGGTGCTGACCATTCCTTGGGGAGGCTGTTCCAGTGCCCAACCACCCTCTGGGGAAGAACCTTCTCCTTATATCCACCTAAACTTTCCCTGACACAATGTCAGAGCAGTTCTTGGGTCCTGTCCCTGGTCACACAGAGCAGAGATCAGTGGCTGCCCCTACTCTTCCCCTCATGAGGAAGTTGTAACTGCAATGAGGTCTCCTCTCTGTCTCTTCTCCTGCTGAGAGACTAAGTGTCCTCAGCCACTCCTCACACGGCTTCCCCTCAAGGCTCTTCACCCTCTTTGTTGCCCTCCTTTGGACACTGTCTAATAGTTTTATTTATTTCTTATATTGGGTCACCCAACACTGTTCACAACATTCAAGGTGAGGCCACCCCAGCCCAGAGCAGAACAGGACAATCCCCTCCCTTGCCCAGCTGGTGATGCTGGGTCTGATGCTCCCCAGGACAGGGATGTCCCTCCTGGCTGCCTGGGCACTGCTGACTCGTGTCCAACTGACTGGGACCCCCAGGATCCTCTCCATGGCACTGCTTTCCAGCCTCTCCTTCCCCAGTCTGTACATCCAGGGTTGCCTCAACCCAAGGGCAGGATTCTGGCACTTTCCCTTATTGGACTTCACATGGTTGGTGTCTATTAGTTAAGATTCAATTGGCAGAAAAATAATTGCAAATGATGATTTATTTGACTAGCCATTCTAAAAATTCATGGTTAGTTATAAGGATGTTTGTCATTTTTCAAAGCTAATTAAATAGAAGTAAACATTCCAGTCTTCAGGCATGAACTTCTGAAAAGACAATTTTCAGAACATTTTAGAAGGTGGCTCCTAAAAGCTTGTGAAAAACCCAGAAGGACCACCAGAAAGACCAGAACTGTTCAAACTCTTTAGTATTTCAGAAATAAAATAGTAGCAGTATAGTTCTTGTTTAGTTATTGAAAGAGTCCAACTTTGATACAATATCATTTGTATATATATATATTAATATGCACATGCTTTATTATGTAATAAAATCAGGCATGTTAAATATGCCCTGACCATGTCTTAGAAAGTTATTTAGTGTTATAAATAGATAGAGGCAAGGTTGCCTGTAAAAT
The DNA here is from genome assembly GCF_965178545.1 of Coloeus monedula. NCBI lineage: Eukaryota > Metazoa > Chordata > Aves > Passeriformes > Corvidae > Coloeus > Coloeus monedula. Next base: position 81,105,439 of record NC_138822.1, on the reverse strand, counting down.
TTTTAAATGAAGCATATTTATCTCTTCCTTTTCTGTGACAATGTCTCTTTGTATGGTGCACTTCTAGTTTTTAGACTCTGTACTTTCTTTGCCACCTTCTCTATGCTAATAATATTTATATGCTTTCTTCTGTTTTCATAAACTGCGTGAACTAATCCTCAAATCCATTTACTTTGCTATATTACACTTTTTTAATGTCTGCCTTCTGCACTGGTCTCATTGAAACCTCAATGTTTATAAAAAACACAAGTTAAGGATCCACTGGCAGGGTGGATCTAAATTAAAATGGTGTGAATCAACCCTTTGGAATCACTGGTCTCTGAGTTACAGCTGCTATGGTAATTTTGTTGGAGTGCTTAAAGTGTAGGACTTTTTGCTGGGGGTAAAGATTCTACTGGAAACAGATTTATTATACCATCACACCAGCACCCAGAAGAGTATGAATATGTGGAAGTTCTTGGGTGAATAAAGAGGTATAGGAAGCTCAGGATGAGATATTCACATCAGGGATACTATTAGCATAACAAATATTGTGTAAGCTTGCAATGTACTCTCCAACCTTGAATAATAGGTATAGGACTGCTTTCAAAGTTTTTGATATAAATAAAATTTAGAACAAATTAGAAAAAGAGTGGGATTCTCTTCTATCTGCTCTCACAGCTGCAGGAGTATCAAAACATTTTTCCTATTGGCTTGTGAGCCCACTCACACATATATATATATATATTAAGATTACTACTGTCTTTAGATTAAATTTAGTATTGCTGTGCTGGTCAAAAGGATGCTTCTGAATAAATATATGACCTCAGCCTTTTTCTAAGCATGGCATTTCCTACTCAGGGGTTAATAAAATATTATTAAGAGACATTTAGGAATTATATTGGAAGTAGAAGCCAAGACTAAGTTTATTATTCAAAGACAACATATATATTTCTATGCCAGCATAGGTATCATGCACACCTTTCTAAATAGTTTATAAATATTGGATACATGTTTAGAAACAAAGAAAAATTAAATGCAGGATCTGAACACCTTTTTGTTTTAAAAAGACAGGATAACTTTAAAGTTGCTTAGTTACTCATGCATATCAGGCTTACATTTGCTCAGCTGGGGCAACTTGCATTTGCTTAGCCACAGATGGATAAAGAAGATGCTATTCATCTGAAACAATGATCCTTTTACTTATCATAGCTGTTGTGTGATGTACATGTCCCATTTAAATGAAATGATCTTCACAGTGTCATAAAATATTCATTAAAATTTTTCAGGCAACTTGCAATTCAAAATGTTTCACAATATCTGCTATGGATTAAAAGGGTTTTGTTTGGTTTGATTTGGTTTTTTAACCATTTCTTAACTGACACTGTTTTCACGTATACATGTATTTATTCAAGTATCAGTCTTACCAATTTATTCTATTTTCATATCCTGCTTTAAAGCCACTTTCATGCTTTCTATGTTGCATAAATTAGAGTAAAGGGTCCCTAATTTATAGACCTGTAAAAATTTGGTGTACTATAATTTGGATTTCCAAAGGAAAAAAATCACAAAAGTATTCAATGACAGTTTGGATTTGTCAGGTGTGAGTGCTAATGTATACAGAAAAATGTAATGGATGAGGAAAACCATGGAACCAAGGAGAATACTTTCAACTCACAGCATGAAATACCAATGCCATTTTTGTGTTAGTTTTCAAAATTAATTCACTCTGGAAAATGGCTTTGGAGCTGATGTCAGTAGCAATGAAGAAGCCAGCATATTCCAGCTGAGGCAGCTCTCCTGCTGGGGAGCCCAGATAGAGTTGGTTGTAGACAGGTCTAATTCCCAAGGCTCCAGCTGAGCTATGTGGTTTTATGCCAGTGGTGATTGAATGTCCTTGTCCTCTGGGAAGCATTCCACCAGCTTTCAACCATCATTTAGAACTAATTTCTGCACATCCAGCAGCCGAGCCTATGGAATACCTGGTAAAACTGGACAAAACTCTTATTGGATCTGATGTTTGGAGACTTCTTTGTCCTTTTTCCTCCTGCTATAAGGAGCCACAAATCAGTTATTCCTTTGGGTTGCAATTCCAGTTTCCTTATCTTGCATTGTAATTCAGTGATTAAAAAGATCAGTGTACCTCAATTCCTTGTGTACCCTGTTCCAGGGAGAGGGTGCTAAATCCCCATGTGGGAGGTGACAAAGACTAAACAGGCCAAAGAAGTTCCTTCCCCTGGTGATTAGGAGGAGCCTGTGACAAAGAGCTGTCAGGGATGAAACTGGGACAAAATGTGTAGAGAAGGAAGCTTTTATTCACCATTTTCCCAACGAGATGAATGTAAGGCATTCTCACTTCATTACTTTGAGTGTTCTCTTGACACCTTTCTCAAATTTTGTGCCTCTCCACATTCATTTTATGAATAATCATAGGAACATAGAACCATTCAGATTGGAAAAGATCTCTAAGATCATCAAGTCCAGTCATTAACCCAGGACTGCAAAGACCTCCACCAAATCATGTCCCCACATTCACAGTCCTTTGGAACACTTCCAATTTTGCGTGCTACAATAGAAATCTTGATGTTTAATACAGTATGATGCTTTCAAATTATTTCAGTCCTCTTGGATACTGTGGATTTGATGAGGATATAAATGATGTATTCACTTGTGGCTGTCTCAGGCGAGAGGAAAAACATTTACCATGAGTTCTGCCTGTCCTCTGAGAATTTTTATTTCAATTCTAGCTACAGATTTTGTGACTCAGGCATGGCTCCAAAAGGAAACAGAATGAGATCAGATGCAGAATAGTTTGGGGTGGTTTTTTTTAAAAAAAAAAGCTTGGCAAGAGAAAGCAGCAGGTTGTGAAGCAAATTGAATTAATTTGTGGTACAGGGCCTCAGAAAGCTGGAAATGTGTAGGTATAAGCCCTACAAACAGCATCTCTGCTAGCTGCCTCAGCTTCTAAGAACAAACTAGGCCGATCACATCAGGCATCGATTTATGCTTCATAAACCCCTAACAGTAATCACATGGAGGTGGCTAAAAATCTGTCAAAATTAAAAAAAAAACAACCAAACAAAAAGCAAACAAACAAAAAAAAAAAAAAAAAAAAAAAAATCAGGTGTCTGTCCTGGAAATAAAAGTGTCCAAACATGCACAGTACTTAAAAGTAATGCATCTGAAAACAGATAATACAGAAGACATGAGTGTGACTGCACGTAGATTTATTGCCCTATAATATATATAAACTGAATGAGCTTTTTCTTACACAGTTACCCTCTCTGGTATCTATGAATTTATAATGCTGCTTCTTAGCATTTATATTTGTCTACACTAAAGATGCAATAATTTATTAACATGGTAATAAATGTTTAATACTTCTTCTCTTTATCGTTTTATAAAACTATCTCCCTAACCTCTCTTTCTTGAAAATATGAGAAGGACAAACATTAAACTAAAACAATGCTGTTTGAAAAATGGATGTATTTATACACAGGTTTTTTAAAATGTCTCACATATTGTTCATAACCTCTTGTTGTGGATGTTGTTGAAAGCAGCTGAGATCCTCAATGCTGGAATTCATGGGTTGTGACTGATAATTATGTTTCAGGTCAAGTACTTTTTAGAACAAATATCTATATAGTAGCTATAGATGAATTTTAAGGCCAAAAAAAAAAAAAAATTGAAAAAAAATGGCTTAAAGATCAAGTGGTATTTTAAAAATTCTGTTTGACCCTTTTTTAAATTTTTTCCTTCTTTTTAATTAGAATTCACATATTCTGCTTTTGAAATGCTTTCATTCACAACTCTCATTGTTCGGTAGATACATTTACTTTTCAAATTACTTGAAATTCAAACTTCTGAGGAAAAACAACAAAGAAAATATAACTTGCCCTGTTCTTCTGATTGCTCATTGTATCACTGCGGTCACCAAATACCCAAGTTTACTTTTGTGGTTATTCACGGTGAATGAAGTTCAGATGTCATGTTGGACAGGATGTGAAAATTTGTGCCTTTCCACATAAATTGGAATTGCACTTCCACCTTGCCACCTGTTCCAAATGATAGAATGCAGTTTTCCTGAAGTGTCATGAAACTTTCCAAAAATTTCTGAAAGCAGTTAAAAAGCAGTCTGTTCAGAAGAAAGGTGCTCCAGGTGGTTGAGAGAAGCCTTCCTCTGTTGCATCAAGTTTAATGAATTAGGTACTCCTAAGTACACCAGAAATCAAATTAGGCACTCCAGTTAGTGGCATTTTGTAGCACCATGAAAATTTCTATGAATCAGTCTTGTAAATCAGTCTTGTTTTATCTTTCTGTCATAGTAATTTTCATCTGTATGCAATATCAGATTAACAATATTTACCAAGTGTTAAAAAAATGTAAGATTTAATGCAAGAATTGATACAGTGAATTTTAAAAATTAAGAAGTGAAGGCAAAGAAAGAGGTTTAATTCATATTTTTCTTCATTTATCAGTTCTGAGTTATCAATGCATTGTTGCAGAAGTAGACATAAAGCAAAATTTGTACTCACATTCTGAGCTGATATTTGAATAAGCAAATTATCCATGTGTTCTTCTTCCTGTTTCTATTTAATAATGCTGATAAAATTCTTTTTTCTTTCCTTTCTCTCTCTTTCTCCTCTCCAGCAATGACAATGCAGTTCATTAGCCATCGGTTCCCTGACTACCATGATCCAACTATAGGTGAGTACAGATTATTCTCCTGTTCATCCCTTTCAGTCTCTGCCTATGCGAGATTGTGAGACAGTGAGAAGCTGCTTCTAAAAGGCACTTAGATAGAAGCAAGATTTGCAAACTTTAGATTACACCTTAATTTTGTGCTGACAATTGAGTTGTGTCATGCTCTTACCGTAGATTCTTCTCCCTGGAGTGCTTTATACAAAAATCTCTTTCAAAAACAGCGTTCTGCGTCCATGCACTGTAACTATTAATGTCGTGCATTTAAAGCTGCAGAATATGAAATAAAATTACTAAAGATTGTAAAAACTCCAGTCTGGAATGGGGTCTGTTTTTTCCTTTGTTTGTTTGTTTTTTAAGTTATGTTATTTTAGTATTCTTTTCCACTATGAAAGTCCTAGCTGGCCTTCTCTAGAAACACCAAGTAACTATTCAATTTAATAGAGTTGTGCTCTGGGATTACACACTCTGCTAACTTCATTGGGTTTCCCTACTTTATAAATTTTAGTAGTAACAGAAACTCACATGTATCTGCTTTACACTTTATTACAATACAATTTTTCATCTGAAATAAACTTTAAATGCTTACTGACTGTCAGAAATGCATTTTTATTCATTTAAGAGTGCCTTTGTTACTTAGTTTTACATATACTTGCATTTATACACACTATCCATGTGCCATATTTAATTATAACAAGGAAAAGATGGCAGAATAAAAAGGATGGCACTTACTGGGTCCAATAAGTGGAAAAGGCACCAGAACAATCCTCATTTACAAAGATTTCTTTGGGGAAAAAAGAAGAAATTAACCCCCTCAGCCAGAAACCTTTTTTCTTTTAATTTTTGAAGTATTTTGAACTCACATTTAACTTCTATAAAATTACTGTATTGCTAAATAGAGCGGGTAATGACACTTTATTTTTATTAGTTATTTCTATAGTATTCCATGTTTCCTGGATGCTAACTCTTGGCAAATGGTCATAATTTTAATAATGAAAAAATGTATAAACTCTTCATTTCACTAGTAATTCTATAACTGTTAAAAAATTGCAAAATTGCAAAGGTCTCGGCTTTAAAGAAGGCAAAACTACTGTGGAATTGTTGCAATTTCATTTTCTGCTCTCAGAAAATAAAAGAAATCATTAAATCTAATTGGAAAAGAAGAACAATATTAGTTATTGACATCATTAAGTTATGTACATACATCCATCTTTATTATTAGCTATCCACCTGCCATCAGTATTTGTCCCTATATTGTATCTCATAATAATCTTAACTTATTGGTCTCTAGACACTACCACAATATGAATAATAGATAATCATAAAGAGAAAGAAAGCTTACGATGCATTCTAAGTACATACTGCAGGAATGCCTAGAGGACCTAATCAGGATGAAGGTCTCCTTGAGTTAGGAAGAGCTTCCACTCAGGAAAACCAACACTAAAGAAGAGAAGAGGAGGTAAAAGTAAACAGGGAACTATGAATTCCATCTCACCCAGCTGGCTAGACAGAGATCTAGAAGTAAAAGTTTTTCTCTTCAGCTCTTCTGTTTTACAGAACATGCTGAGGACATCCTGAAAAACTCTTATTACTATCTGGGCTCCAAAACACGTACTAAACAGAAGAGAATAATCTTGGGCTAATTATGTATGTTTCCTCTCAGGTAAACTTGTGGTATGACACCATAAAATTGGGCATTAAAAAAAAAAAAAAAGTAGAAGGAATCATTGATGTCACATCTCTAACAACAAACACATAATTTTTGAATGTCAGCCCACTGAAAAAGTTTGTATCATTGAGGCTGTTTTTAGTACTTTTACGTTACTGGTCTCAACTCACAGAATTAATCTCATGTTTAGTTACACATCCACTGGTAGGGATATTTTTACTATTTAGACCATCAGCCTAAAAAAATAAGGGGATCCAAAATGAGCACATCCAGGGCCAAGACTATGCTGATGTGAGGAGATACCAGAGAAAAGGCTATTCCTCTAAAGTCATGAGGAGCTAGACACAGATTCTTTGTGTCATGGAAGTTATCATCTAAGATCAGAGATCTGTCTAGTCAGAGTTTTGTTTCTCACTGTAACCCAACAGCAGATGATGCAGAAATTAAAAAACCAGGCCACATATGAAATCTACATTTGTCTGAGTGACGAATAAAATTAAACACAGTTTTTCATCTCTGTCTGAGATCCCTGATCTCTCTGGATATCAATTTATTACCTTTACCTTGTGCCATACATTTTAGGACACTTCCATTCCTCAGCAATTTCTATCATGTTTATAGAACTTTTGGGCTGCCCTGAGCTTTCCTGGGCACACCGGCCTCACTTGTCTGTGTACTTATTTGGAAATAGCTGGTTCTTCTTACCTGTGGCTTTATTTGTCTCTGAGCATTTTTAGGAAGATTTCTGTAGAGGTCACTGAGTGGTTGATATTGTCCAGAAAAAGTTCTATAGTGTATTTAAATGATAATCCACAGGTTCACAGTACTAACCAAACTGTTGAGAATACAGTTCTACAGATGAGTTTTAAAATAAGGTGGATTGTTTCATTTGCTTGACATGAACATAAGGATCTAACAAATACCAACCTATTTTTTTTTTCTGATATTCTTCCTCTACCTATTCCATTTTCTGTGCTTTCTGTGGTGTGAAATTGTGGTGGCAGTGACCATGATACTTAACTGTGCACATTTAGCCAAGATTTGAAGAGGTAGAGCTGACAGAATTGATGCTGTACCTCCCTGCACTTGATTGGGTTTTTTCTAATTATCTCTCCTAAAACAAATAGTTGGGTAGGAGGTACCAAAATCGAGGGGCCTTTGTAAGCAGAATCATTGTCCCTGAAATCTCAGAAGTCTGTCACTTTAGGCGATAAGGGGAAGTTGTTGATGCCCCTGGGGCTACCAAAATATTGATAATCCCTTTGTCATTTTTAAGTTTTCATTGTCAACTTTAAGCATTGGCATGGAAATGGAATAATGATTTCAGCTGGTTTTCATTTCTGTAGATTCCTGTGAAATAGTTTGCCATCTCGGTAAAGATAGGAGACAAAAAACTGTTCCCCAAACACATGAGCTTTGCACTGGTATAATCTAGTTGAAGTTCTAGTTGAAAAGCAGAGCCAAATCACATTCAGTCACAAAATACAAAAGCTCCACAAAACCATCTTGTATGGTCAATTAGGAACACATAAAAACCCTAAAACAAGGAATCTACAGTAGTTTTTTTGCTTTGATTTAAAAATAAATGGTTTCTAAATGGGGTTTCATATTTTATTTAATAAAAGTTTAAATCCTTTCAATATTAAGAATTATTCTGAATTTTTTTTTTTTTTTTTTTTTTTTTTTTTTTGTCTAACAAACACATTTTATGTCCTGGCCTACTTGTAACTCTACAGAAGCACACCCATGGGCAACTGGCTTCTGAAGCTCTCTAGAAGATTTTTCTTTTCCTCCTTATTTTATTTGCATTTTATGCTTCATCTATGAACTGATAAGACAGTGAGCTTTAAGGGGAGAAAAGATTTTTTTCTTTTTTGTTTTAATCTAATCCAACATGAGGCTATAGTGAAAACTGCTTACTGATACTGACCAGAGAATGCAGAGCCCCTTCACTTTAATATGCTGCCAAATGTGCTTCCTCTTCCCAATTCTGCTCCCATCTAAACACACAGGGATTTATCCTAAACATTGTGCAGTAATAATCTTGTAGCTTTGAAGATGCAAGGTGTTATTTTTCATCTTTTTTTTGCAAGAGTCCCCAGGAATCCATGGATTTTCCCTATCATTCGTTTTCATTGTGTTTCACCATTATGTTACCAATGCATCAGAGTTTTCTCTTTCTACAATGACTCATATCTCTGGCAATACAGCAGAAATATCCAATAAGAATACAATGGTGCTTTGTACTTGCAACTTTTTTCTTCTGTTATCCACTGACATTTCTGAAATATTACAGGGGATCTTGATCACAGAAAAGCTGCTGCTGCTACTGTGAGATGACACAGAAATTTTGCTGAAAGGATATTTCAGTTTCTACATTAAGGGATACACATGGTTATAGATTTGTACTTTATTCATACATATACTTCAAATGTGTTAATTTTGATCTTGAAAGGTCTATACAAATAGGTTTAGAATTATTTACATGTTTTTTCTCTCTGTATTTATGATTTATAAAATGAATACCTACTTTTTTGAAGAATTTACTGGATGTTGGTGGTGTAAAAAACGTGCAAGACTTTCTCAAAGAAGATCACTATAAATTTATTTGAAGGAGGAGGCTGTCTTTTTGTTTTTGTCTGCTGAGGTTTTGTTTGCTTGCTGGTTTTTTGTTTGGTTTGTCTTTCCAACTATGTGGAAAGCCTAACTTTTTTATTCCAATAAGAGTTTATTGGAATAAATGCTCTCTATAGTGCGGAACACATGTAAGGTGTCAAAATGAATTTGCACATTAAGTGTTCCTTTCAGATGGAAGAAACTTTCTTTTATTTCATCTGATTGTCTTAGTTTGGAAAAGCTGATAAGATCTGGAGAAACTCAAACTGCAGATTAGATATGAATAAGTGTGTGTACACATAAATACAGAAATAGATGTGCCAGTATTCATTTAAAATATAGGGTAAACATTGATTAAAAAGTTAAATGTTACCTGAATTCCTAATTTTAATGCTGTCACTTTGAGTTTAATGCCACTTTAAGATCAATTTGGTATAATGGCCATGTTTTAGGCTTGCTACAAGCATTTCAAAATTTTGAGTCAAAAACATACTAGTTTTGTAAGTATAGGGGGAGGGGAAGGGTAAAATTAGTATTACACTGTACGTAGAAAAAGATAAGAGCTTAGCACTTTGTGAAAATGAAATTATTTTAGCACACATTTAATATTTAATAGTAGTCAACAATGGGCATAAATTCCAAATGGCAGTGGATGTGATAATTTTCTGGAACAAATGACTAAGAGCAATTTACAGTCTGCACAGTCTTTGGCAACATCACAGAGAGTTAATATAAGTGGTGTGTCAGGAAAGGAAGCACGACATAGAGCAGCAAACTGGACAGGCTCCAAGATGCTCATTAACCATGTGACTAATCTTAAAATGAATACATAATGCAAACGAGATGAGAGAGCAGCTTCCTGTTTTGGTGAGATATCACTGCATGAGATTGTGTCAAATGAGCAGTCGAGGGCATTCAGGCTGTGTCAGTGTCAAACTCTAATTGAAATGGGTGCGGGATGGAAAGCACTCCAGCATTAAGCACATGAATTTCCATGAGGCTTCCTAACGAAGTAGTGCATTCACCAATGCATCAAATAAAATGCATTTACTCGTCTTTAATAAGATGTTGGAAGTGTGTGGGTGAATTTAAGAAAAAAGATATAAAATGTAGATGGAAATATTCTAGGTTTATATAATGCTTACAAAAATTACCTGTGCTATAAAGAATATTATATTTGTTTTCAAGGTACAATAATGAAAAAGGAAAAAGCAAGGGAAATACAAACTCCTTAAAGATGAAAGAAGACAAAGGTGGGGCACATTGGCTAGATCTGTGAAGAGATATTGTAACAAAAGTACTATTCACATTCATATTTAGGGTACAAAAAGTTTCTAGAACATTTCTGCTCATATAAAACAATGACTGCATGTGTAGACCGACCCTAAATTAAGTCCCATTCTCTTTTTTATAAAGAAAATAAAATATTTGGATGGACTGAGCAAGCCATAACTGGATTTGAGCCCCAAGATTGTTTGCTTTCTTTTTTTTTCCTTTTATTTTTTCCTTTCAGTCATCATTCTCCATATGTTTATTAGCCCTATCTGAAATGGGATAAAAAAATTCATATGAAATGATCAATTTGTCTCCAAAGACAGTCTCCCAAGGGTATTCAGACTGATTATGGAGATGTAGCAAAATGGCCTGTGTTTGTGTTCCATATTCATCATTGTTCAAAACAAGAAATGAAGAATATACAAGAATACTGGTGCATGCATTTGAACGATATTCTTAAGCCTGTGTTTTATTAATATTTTTCATTTTGCTATCATTTGGTATTATCGGCATTATTAAGAGATCAATAGTCACTTCTGTTGTAAAGAATTCTGACTTACGTATATCAAAAAGAGCTGAGATTATGGCTACTCTGTTTGACTAAGGTTCACATTTAAACATCCAAATTTTAATGTCTGCACATGAATCACGTATCATGGTTCCAGTTATGTGGGATTCAGGGATATTTAGGAGTAGAGATTCAGCTCTTTGCTCACTTCCTTTATCACATGTTGTGAGAGCCATTTGAGATGCTCTGGAGTGTGTCCAGAGAAGAGAACAGAGATGGAGAAAGGTCTCGAGCATGAGTCTGATGAGGAATGACCAAGGCAGCTGTGGGGTCTCAGCCTGGAGGAAAAGGAAGCTCAGACCTTCTGGGTCTCCACAGCTCCCTGACAAGAGGGGCAGCCAGGGGATTGTTGGGCTCAGCTCCCAGGGAACAAGAGACACAACAAAAGGAAATGGCCTCAACTTGCTCCAGAGAAGGTTTACATTGGCTATTAGGTAATTTTTGTTTTCTGTGAAAGGGTCTTTAAGCACTGGCACAGGCTGCAAGGGGAGTGGCGGAGTCACCAGGGGGGTGATTTAAAACCCCCCTAGGTGTGGCACCTGGGAACATGGGTTAGTGGTGGGCTTGACAGTGCTGGGCTAACAGCTGGATTCAGTGATCTTAGGGCTCTTTTCCCTCTTAAACTGTTCTGTGGAAGATTCTGTGTCCTGCAGTTCTGCTTTGGTTTAGGACCCTCACCCAGAAAGCTGTAGATCTTCCACACGTCATGTGTGGCTGATATCTGTCCCCTGTGTGACATAGGATCTATGGATCATCAGAGCCCTTCTAGTCCAGTGAATGAGAACCAGAAAGTATTCCCAAGAGCATATCAAACATCAAGGCTCCTGTGTGGGCAACTGGACAGCACCCATACTTAAGAGTAAGGAGATTTTGGCTACCTACCTTGCATATAGACACATATTTTGTAGCTTTCTAAATCTAGGTGCCTGAATTGTGGTGCCTTCTCTGACAGCTTGTCAGAAAAAGGACCTTCATAAGTCACGGTGATACCTCTCAGAGTGTCTGGATAGAGGAAAACAAAGAGTGAGCCTTGCTGTGCACAATCCTTGGTAAGATGGCAAAAGGAAGGAGAACAGTGCCATGTGTCTGGCAGAGTAGGTTATTCCATAGCAAGATAAATATAAGCCGTGCATAGAAATGTAGAGAGTAGCATTAAGAAATTAAGAATGCAAAAAGTGCCCAGACTGCTCACTTAGTTTAGGTTTCAAGGAGGCACCTTCAACAGCACACCTGCTGCTTAGTGTCACTATTTTCTCTTACTAAGAAGGGAAATGGGAAACGTTTGAAACTACAGAGACAGGAGACTGGAAAATCACAGCAGATTTTTCTCTCTCTGATGGAAACAATTTGACTTTAAAACCAAAAAAAATCCCAATATTTTTCTTTGAAATATATTTTTAAGGGTGGTAGTTTGCCTCTAAGGTGCACATTAGTGATAGTTGGATAATCTCTCAACATTTCAGTCTGAGATAAGTCGCCTTAGGTGAAGTCTCAGATCATGATGAAATTTGATTCTTTCTGCTGAGAAGTTCAGTATTTTTCTTGTTAAGGGAATAGTCTGATCCTATTCTAAACATGCTGTGCTACTCAGATACATGATCTCCTGCTCTAATATTAAAGTTTTTTTCTTTGAACTTTGCTTTCATAACACAGCTATTCAGTCCTAAATCGTTTTCAGACTTCATGTAAGAAATTACCAAAGCAACAAGTTGCATTTTTCTGCATGTACTCAAGAAGAATCACCCCTAAAATTCCAGTCATACACTTAATGCCCAGCATTCAGGTTTTCTTATAAATACAACTCATGCAATTATTTTGAGGGCTGTTTATATCAGGCGACAGTTCTTTGTCAATTAGCATTTTCAAAGACTTATGAAATGCTGCTTAATCTACTAATTTTCCTTTACTAAAATCTCTGATACAAACAATATCAGAGAAGCAAATGCAGTCAGTGTCTTTCTAGAGTGTAGGTGCCCCAGAGGCCTGATTCTCCAGGCATCATCTCTCCTCTCAAGTCACCAAACACCTTCTCAAAGTTTGGAAGTTGGTCAGAACACCTTGAAGAGTTTTTTGTCTTGGAATTTAGGCTTGGCAATGCAGTGGTCTGTGTCCATCTAACATGCCCTTAGAAAACTCGACAGAGCAACTCTACTGTCAGATTCACTTCAGACTCAGCAGTGCCCAACAGCAGCTACAGCTATGAGCCTCTGCACCATGCTGTGCAGTCTCAGAAGAGGAAATAGTGTAGAGATCAAGTGTAGAGCTATCTATCAAGAGCTATTAATATGATAATATATTAATATACATAGATATTAGTATCTCTATGTAGCTATTAATACCTAGAGCTATTTTTTGTGATAAATCATGCACAAGGAATGATGTATGTGCTATCACCTGCTAGGAACAGGCACTGGAGACTCAGAAACAGTCTGTAGTTTTGTGAGATGAAATAAGCCAAATCTAAAAACTCATTTGTGAAGAAAAAGATAAAATCCCACTGTTCATCTCTGCCCTTTTCTCAGCCTCACTGACTCTCTGGCATTCATTGTACAATTTTTTAAGCTGATTCAACAGTATTCCAGAAGAAAACTTAGCCACCCTAACATGGAATAGTTGCCTACCAGGTTATTGAGTTTAATAATTTTGGTAAAAAAATATATTTCTCAAAGCTCAAAAAGTCAAAAGGGGTCATGTAGAAACACATATGGGGAAATGGGGTATAAGTGGGAATGAAAGAGAACACAAATGGTTTCATTTCTGGGACAGGTGAGGTGTGAAAACCCAGCCAACCATCTCATGCATCACTCTCAGACACCAGTCCATGAGCCAAAATTCCCTCTCAAGTTGATCTCTGTTGTAAAAATAACTGTGAAAATTTGCTGTGCCACTGTGTGGGATTCCTTGGGATGTTGTCCATCTCCAAATGGGGAAAACTGGTTAAATTGTCTTTTGACCTCTATAGCTCTAGTCTTTATATTCCCAGTTGGAGCATTCATCTAATCAGAATTACCTTAGTTGATAATCTGGCTGGTGATATGACTTCCCTTTCTGCATTGTTTTAGAAATTGAGTAAACAAGCAAATGACTGTTTATTATGAGTCATTATTAATATTTTATTATTATATAAAACTTGGCAGATGGCCAGTGGTGGTGAGTAGAGTTAAATCCGGTTGGTGGCCAGCTCCATGGGGTGCTGTGATCCTATGATGCTATTTCTCCAGCGTCTCTGCCCAACAAGTGCTTACCATGGCTGGAAGAGAAAAGTGTTTACTCTGTGTGCTGTCATGAGAGATCTATGCTTGCCTCATGTTCACATGCATAAAAGCACCAATACTCCTTAGCTGCTAATGGTTCATGCTTATTATTTTCCACACTCCATTAACTTTCTTTGTGTTAGAAGTAAAAAGTATTCCTGCCTCGGCCATCTTCTCTTCTTCACTGAGTAAAGGGTCAACGGAGGATCAAAGTATGGTGTATTACCCTTCTATTTCTTCGAGAAACCTGAGATTGTGTATCTGCTAAATACAAAGAGAAGAAAAATAACCAAAAGCTGTACAGAAGTGTGACCTTGTGGTTGGTCTCCCTAAGCACTGATTAGCCAGATTAAAACTGTGGAACGAAGACAAAAGCCTTTTCTTATAAATGTCACAATACAAAACATTTCTGTGGTGTATTTTTATAATAACAGTAATAGTAAGAATAATGATAACAATTAAACAATTTTATTAAAATTATTTCAAAATATCTGCCATATTCAGAGTGTAGAAAGAGTCAGCCAAGAATAGAAACCATTATTAAAATATTTTTGTCTATTTTACACAAAACAATATATTTTTTTCTTCATACCAACTTTGTACAGGGCAGAAGACCTCCAATTCAGCAATGGGTGGTTTTGGTTTGATTCCTTTGAAAAACCTTTCAGTTTTCCCTATCCTGATCCACCAAGTCTCTGTCTGATCCATCCAGTAGTTTGAAACAGCAGAACTTAAATGGTTCTTCTGCTGACAGAGGAGTTCATTCTCAGAGCTGAGCTCTTCAGTCCTCCTTTCAGGCCTACAATGATACCCTAATAATTACTCAAAAGAGAAAACTGAGACAGTATCTCCTCCTTAGGTTCTTCTCTGTTCTCTTGCAGCAGAGTTTCACTAGCACAATCTCATTGGTTTGAGCCCCTCATATGATCTGGGGAATTCAGCTCTGAATCTGTAGATCCTGGCTGCTTTTTACTGCAAGCAAGGTCTGCATCTGGATGGTGACATTAAAACAGGAGAGTTTATATGTTTATCCAGAACTGTTATCCACAGTGAAGTCACACATATTGTAGTTTCTAATTAGTAATCTAAGTATACAAAGTGCTAGAGCATGCAATAACATCTGTGTCTCACGTCACTTAGATGAATAACGCTCCCAAATGTGAAATACAATAAAGAAAACCTAGGTTCTTGGGGCTAAAGTGTGGTGAATTGTCATGTAGTGTGGCTGCTGAAGATGTCTGAAGGTTCTGGGAATTAGATGGCTGAAGCTGGAGTGAACACTAAAGTCACTCTGTGACCTTAGCCCCGTGGTTCTGCCATAGCTGTCACAACCCTCATACAGTGACTATAGTTACCATTAGTGTCATGAACTTAGAAGAACTTGAAGCGAGACTTGCAGCCTATGAGTAGGGAAAACTTGCTGTCTCGGTTTGAGACAAATTGGTAGGAGAAGTCAGAAACGTACGCATCCTCTAGTAGAAGACAGATTTCAGCAGCCCCTCCCCCACAGGTTGGGAAAGAAATTTCTTGGAGGAAAGTGAAAAAAAAAGCTGTTTATTTAATAAGCAAAGTGCACACAGGCACAAAATTGAAAAGGTTAGATAATAAACCTTCTTGTTGTGGAGAAAAACCTGGTAGATTCAGAGCTCTTTCTGTAGGTGTGGCTCTTCTCTCTCCAGAGCTGGGGTGCGGCATGGGCCCCTCCACGCCGTGATATGGGGCCCTCCCAGTGATGTGTTCTGGACCAGAGCAAAGCTGAACAGTTTCAGAAAAAGAAGCCACAGTCCCGGGAAAACTCCTTGCTTTCAGCTAATGAACGAGAAGCTAGTTAAAAAGCAAGAGAATGCAGCTCTCTTCCCTGCTGCAGAGCCGAGAGCTGGGGAGAGACAAAGCAAGTTATCTGTGTTTTGAACACAGCCACTGACGGAATTCCACTGCCTTCACCCTGCCTCTCTCGAATCTGGCTTAAAGGGACAGAAAGGCACAGAATTCATGTCTGGGCAATAAGCACGTGATAGGGGATACAGCACCATAAAGTCACCCCAAGACGCTTCCTTACCTATATCCTGTATATAGTGATTAGCAAAATTATCCCATAAATGATTTCTGAAATTGAAAGAGGCACCCATTCCATGGTTTTCTAGAGGCGGATGATTTATCACACTCCATTCAAAATTCTTCGTCACAGGACAAATGTTTCCATTAACCTTTCTTTCATGGAAGCCAGCAGCCATCTACATCTTACTAAATCCAAGGCACCGTCCATGCTAATAACCATGCAGATGTAGTCAACTCGCTAATTACTTCCCCTGAAATGACAAGAAGTGAATTTGTAGCTGTCAGATCCTCCCACTCAGTAGCACAAGCATGGACTTGAAAGAGGAATGAAATTGCTACCTGCTATTCTTGTTCCCCAAGATAAGGGTCCTTGGACTCCTGCTAATTATCATGTTTTGATTAAACAGGAGTACTTTTTTCACTTTGTTCATGTACACCTTTGAATGAAATGAAATTTTTCTGGAAGCAGAGAAAGTAATGATATGCTTTTATTAAATATTAGTAGCATTATCTACATTGCAAGTAGTTTCTAACAGCAAGTGCAAAGGTTTGCTTGAGCTGTCTTCAACCTTAACATGCAAAATTGCCAACTTTTGCAGAGAAATTGTAATTTCTCTGAGGGACACTTAACAAGTAAAATTTAGCCTTTTTTGGAGGATGGCACTGCAAGTTCTGAGGAAGAGCTGTGTGAGTTTTCTGGGAAACAAGCTCTGTCCTATATAATAATGAATACAAATTTAGCCACATATGTGCATATTTGCAGATTAAAATCACAAATGGTGGTTTTGTTGACTACAGCATTTGCATCATAACTAAAAGGTGCTCCACTGGACCAAGTCATTGAGATAGACTCTGTCAGTCTTTCATTTAAAGCCCTGTTGTGTCCCAGCAGAAAGTCATCCTTTAAAGGAGGTGACTCAACCTGCACCCAGAAGAATCCTATGTTTTAAAATGTGTGGACATGTAAAAATGGAATGAGCTTATCCATCCATAGGTTTGGAGAAATGAAGGAAGAGGACTGCATTGTTTTCTGGACTTCATCTTAGTTATAGAAATTGTAATTTGATCTTGGTCAGAACTTGTAACAACTCTGTGGCCTTGTGAACATGCATTTTGCTTTAATTAATAATAATTTTATTTTGGAGGTGAAAATGCTTATCTGCAACTAGAAAATAAAATGTTGCAAACAGTAAAAAATTAATACATAGTCTAGTATTATAAAAATGCCCAATATTTCTGTAGAAGGAGATATTTGCATTGGTGTCTTTTGTGTTTAATTTTAAATCTGCTCATGGCCCTAATATTTTTTTCAGGAGTGAATAAACTCACATCTACTGTTATGCTCAGATATCCTGCTTAATTTATAAACTTTGGGCCCTGATGACAGAGATCTGACTGCGTGCAAGGTGCTGATGACCAGACAAGGAAGAAATGAGTTTGCCTTGCTGGCTACCAAGGTTTTATATTTTCGACCTCTTTTGTCTGAAAATAGGTGTCTTACCTTGAATTTTCTATTGTACATTGTGCTTTGTGTCCTTGTTGATTGTTACATATAGAAGAAAACCTCTCCTACATGAAATTGTTCAACACATTCATTCTTAATTTTAGTTCTTATTGGAAGCTCTGCAGGCCATTGTCTTCTTTTCCAACTGCTTCATTAATAAACTACATGATCATGAGAAACCCAAAGGGAAAAATTAAATTTGACTGGCTCAAAGCTCAATTCCCTCAGATTTCTGATCACACAAAACATTTTAGAGCACAGATAGTGCTGGAGTTTTGGTTTGGTTTTTTTTTTCTTTTTTTGTACTTAGTATAAAGAAAGTGAGGTTATGCTGCTTTTGCTTCCAGTGCTTTTCAGCAAAGAACTAAAGGGTACCACAGTAATGAAACAGCAAGCTGATATTCAAGAAGAAGTGCTTGTACACATCTATAAGTAAAACTGAAAAAATAGAAAGATGGAATGTGCAATGGATAACCCATTTCCCAATTTTAAAGGCACTGGGTGCATTTCAGGTCACCAAGAAACCTGGCATGTACTTACCCAAAGCTGAAAATCAATCAGGCTGCTTCAGCAGCTCAGTGTTATCAGTCCTGCCCTGCAGAGCACAGATCTGAAACATTAGGCAGCCCAACAAGAGGGAGAAAGTTAATTTGAGAGCAGCTGTTTTAAGACAGATACATAATGGCATTAGGAGAGGAGCACTGTGGTGAGGTGAGAACTGAACAGAAATGCCCATTAGGCTGAGGAAGATTTTAAGTGAATTATTGGAAACATATGCAGCCAAAGCCTAACGTAAAGGAGTGAGACAAGAGTATGATGAAGAGGGCTGTTAAAATCTACTAATAAATGGTCATGCTGCATGGGACTTACTGGGCCTAAATTGAAGTTTTTATTCCTCTACAATGATTCTGGATGCTCAACAGGTTGCCCAAAAAGGTTTTGGACTCCCCATCCCTGGAAGTGTTCAAGGGCAGGTTGGGCAGGGCTTTGAGCAGCTTGGTCTAGTGGAAGGTGTCCCTACTCATGTCAGGGGAGTTGGAATGAGATCCTTTAAGGCCCCTTCCAATTCAAACAATTCTGTGATTCTATGATTCCCTGCCCTGTGCCACTCCAAGTATTTAGACACCATTTTTCATTGATTAAGATGAAATGCAGAGATTTATTTGACATAATTTAGTTGTGATTCTGCTTTCTGCTGAAGATATTAGCTGTTCTTCTATTAGGAGGATAAAATCAACTATGAGTGGTTCTGCTCTTTTGTTTTCAAACATAGATAATAAAAATATTTTTTAAAAATTCTTTTTATTTGCATTTTCACTCCTGTGCCAGTTTGGACAAATTTGGAGGAAAATATCCTCTGATAGACTCCAAGACAACTCCTTAAAATTATGAATTATCTTATGAACTGCAGAATCACAGAATAGTTTTCATTGGAAGGGACCTCAAATATCATTCTTTCCAACTCCCCTGCTATGGGTGGAGACACTTTCCATTGGGCCAGGTTACTCCAAGCCCTGTCCAACCTGGCCTTGAACATTCCCACGGGTGGGGCGGCCACAGATACTCTGGGAAACCTGTGCCAGTGAACAACCAAGGATTATTTTTTATGTGTCACTGGAGGTAGAGAAACCTCTAAAACAGAACACAGCAGTTAGTTAAAAGCATGTCATGACACTGAACAAAGGCTAAGTAAAGGAAACGAGGCATTGTGTTTCCAACTGAAATTAAGGAGAGATGGAATCTACAACAGTGATATGTATTTGAATTTAGCAAGGGCATTTGAAAACATTACAGAGTATTTTCTGAAGACATATGTGGACAAAACCTTGGTTTACTATCTTATCTGTAAATATGTTTATGGCAATTTGAATGCTAAAATGAAAACTGGGAGATAGAGATTTCTGTATTTGTTATCATGCAACTGAATGTGTAATGAATAAATGTATGAATTCCTTTTACGATAAGCACTTAACATGAATAATGCTTTATTTTTTTCTCAGATTATTTTAATTTTCTCAAGGCCTACACTATAGTTTTTTTTACGGGCTAGCTAGCAGAGAAGTAATATTTGCATTAAATACTGCATTACTTACCTATGTATCTTTCATAAAAAGAGCTGAGGTGTTCAAAGTGTGTAGTTACTGAAGGAAGTGTTTTTAGCTGTGGATTTAGAAGGGAGAAGCAATTTTTTCTGTCTTCTGCAAACCATCATCACGATTCTTCTGGCTGGAATAATGTTGTCTGTTACCATCACTTTTGTAGGTTGGTAACAAGCAACTTGTGCTGTTAGCATGAAACTGGGTGAAACCTGAAGGATCTGACAAAGACATGACAAAACTACACAAAAGACAAATGGCAAATATAGCTTGATGCTGAGAAATGAAAACCAGCATCCCTGGGGAGAAGAATATGAAGTATTCTTAATTGCAGATATACTTACAGAATCACAGAATAAACTGAGTTGGAAGGGACCCACAAGGAAATCCCACCCCTGGCCCTGCACAGGACATCCCCAAGAATCACACCATGTATAATGATGTAAGAGAGCTGGAACCAGAATTTACATATCCTAGATAATAGCCTACAACTAATATCCCTACTTGCATTATTTTAAAGGATACTGCTGCCTATGTGAGTATTTACAAAATACAAGGCAATAAAATCTGTCAGTCCTGCACCTCTAAACCACCCATTGCTTATCATGTGTGCATAGCTTATAGGAAGGCAACCTCTGTGACTTGGTGTCCTTGTCTGCAAAATGCTGATAGCAATGTTCACCTAAATTATAAAACACTCATAGTCCAGGAAAATAATTATATGCTAAGGGAGGTTTTAATACCAATGTTTTTTGATGGGTAATTCCTATGACATGCATATTCTTATCTCAAACAGGAGCAGTTAATGTGTAGTATTTGGTACAGTGGTTTATGGCTCTGTTTATACAGTCTTTTTATTTAAAAATTCCTTGGTGTAAATAGAAACAGAACCCATAAAGCAAAAGACTCATGACCATCCTACATCCAGGACCATTGCTAAATTAAAATGCATTTGTAGCAGATAATCTAAGCCCACCAAGAACTGTGTCTCCTGCTGTTGCTTTGGCTCGCAGGGAGAACAGCAAGAGGCAGAATTGCAGGTGTGGCTGACTGAGCTTGGATTCCTTCTGCTGGCTTGACACCTCCTCAGTCAAATAAAATATCTTTTGGCTCACCTATATATATGAATCTGATCATTTTTTACTGCAATTGGTATTGTATAAGAGGAGGAGAGAGACTTTATTTAGAAGGCATAGAAGCAAAATTAACAAATGGAAGAAAGAAGCATCTGACCTATATTTCAGGGACTGGAACATGTCTGAAATGCAGATGAAAAGCCCATTAGAACTCCCCTTTAAACTGTACACCATCCAAATCTATTTGTCATGAAGCAGTTACCTGCTCATAACTGAAAAAGTACTTTGATATATTTTTTATGAATTCAGCTTCTCTAAGATAACTGATCGTAACACAACCTTGCATTAATTACTGTACTTCTATCTGCAGAATTATATCCTATAAACAAAGAAAGCTGAAAAAAAGAAAAAAAGGTCATGCATTAATCTTACACACACACACACCAAAAAAAAGAAAAGAAAAAAAAAATCTTAATAACATAAAGCTTAAAGAACTTTTTTCTTTGTTTTTATTATACTGCAAAGGACAACCAAACAATTAAGAAAGAGAAGTTAAAAAATAAACCTCTCAAGAATTTTTTTTACTTGGTTTAATTTAGACAGTGAATAAAGAAAGAAAGCATTTAAAATTAAAAAGAAAAAGG
The DNA here is from genome assembly GCF_965178545.1 of Coloeus monedula. NCBI lineage: Eukaryota > Metazoa > Chordata > Aves > Passeriformes > Corvidae > Coloeus > Coloeus monedula. The sequence goes on along the minus strand of NC_138822.1, from coordinate 81,083,999 downwards.
TACCATTCAGAAAACAGTTGGATCTCTATTTGTTTTGTCCCACCTTGCAATACAGTAAACAGTCAATAATCATTGAAGCCAAATGATATCATCCTCTGGGAAGAATTTTATATCTATTTTAATTTTTAGTTTTCATCTTCGTAGGAAATAAGATTCTAAAAAATCGACATTATATGTAGAAAAAAAAATCTTTAATAGCACAGTTTATATATCCACGCATTGTTCAGATTGCAAGGATGTGGGAGTTTTGCTTTGTTCTCTTTTCAGTACCCTAAGAAATGTTCATTCTTGCAGTCACGGCTTGAAACACAGTTAGCAATATCAATAAACTCCATCCACAGGTTTTTTGTGTAATAACCTCCTCTTCCGCTGAATTTTACTCAAGCCAAAAGTTGACACTTTACAATTAACACGGAAAAAGACTAATCCTGATCTTAATATAAACAATATAATTTTAGTCTGATTTATTGCCTGATGTCTGATTAGTATTCATGTCTCTATTTTGTATGTTGCCTTAATGCTTTACTGAAACAACAGCTGGATTTTGGCCATTTATTAAATACCACTCCTTAGAGATGTAGAATGTAAAGTAGAGATACACATGGTTTAGCAGCCCCCAAATTATCTTTAAAGGGAGCATTATATTTGTATTTTAAATTAATTAAGTGAAAGAAAGTGTAGCGTACTGAAACACTGTTAGTACTGTAAATACACCAGACACCAGTTGGTGTATAATGTGGATAATTATTAAAGGGAGGATATTAGAGTGTGGGTTTATTAGTGTTCCTGATGAAGATTTTCCTGCTTTGTTTCATATACACTTAGATGCAGCTTCAGTGGAACATCTTCACTTCTGTTCTACTCTGTCCACATGTGAGCAGTGTGTTCCTGCTCTTTACAGCAATGTCTCAGAACTTCTCTTTCCTTATCATGACCATAAATTGTACCGTGCTGCCTGGACTAAAAAGACCAGCCACACAGTAGTCCCTTCTGAAGTCCTCTGGGAAACACGCAAAAATACTATGGTTTCTGCTTAACATCATAGCTACCACTGAACCAAAAATATGGGTTCAACATACAGATAATATCCAACTCTCAATCTCTAGGAGGTGGTTTCTTTCCAGGTTAACTCCTCTGCCCCATAATCTAAGTAAAATAAAGATATTTGCCCATGTAAGAGACATAAAAGAGAATTAAACCTCTATTTACACTACTTTCTGTGATGAAATCACAGTTTAGAACTATTAATTGTAGAGCAGAAGTAAGTGGTACAGCTCTTCCATTTGGTGCATACAACATGATATGGGAAACACGGGTTTCAATTTATGCATCTTGCTTCTGCCTTCCACCTTGGAAGGAATGCAACGTCCAGGAGATCAGTGAATCCCCAGCTCAATGGAAGGGCAGTGCCTCTCAAAAGAGAGCTGTGTTTGAGCATTAAGAAAGTGATAGCTCATGAGTGGGTCCTATGATTTGTTCTCTGCTATGAGTGTGTTAGCTTAAGACAGTGATTTCCTTGATAATTGTGGGCTTTAGGACTTCCTTTTGAATGTGTGCCTGAAGAAAATTCGGGGTTAAAACTCCTTCTTATTTTCCATCCAGATGCAATTTGAAAACACCCCAACTGAGGGCATTTTTAGGCATTTCTATATTACCTGTACTACCCTGCTTTTTACATGCAGGCAGAGAGAATTTTACAAAGGAAACTCATATCCCCTTCCTGTTTCATCTCTACATTTCTTGGGGCAAAAGCAAATCTTATATGTGAAAAGCCTTTGACTAGAAAACTATTTAGATTCATGCACTTGGTCATAGCACAATAGAACATGTTTCTCTGCCACCAACAGAAGACATTAGCATGCATCAAGAATTAAAATGGGACAGTGATTCTTATACTTCTTTGTGAAAGGTTTTAAGGTCAGTATTTAGGGAAAACAAAATGAATGAAAATGACAAAATGTCTTTGTGGATTCAGTGTTATGTCTGCAAAGTAAAAATATTATAAAGATAGTCTGGCTCCAGCATTTAACAGTTGAAACGTTACTGATGACAGTGACATTATATCAGGGTACACCTGGAGTAGCTCAGCAGGGTAGATATCTTACATTTACTTGCTGAAAGCTGTGGCTTATATTCAGAGGCCAGTGGGTCTTTTAGTTATAACTAACTCTGAACTTGTAAATCATTTTGCTGGAAAAAAAAGACAGGATTTATCTACGTTCATTTTTATCCAAGTAGAATTTAAGTAGGAAAATTTCTGTCTGCATTAGCTGTTTTAAAGCTACTGTATAAAGATTCACATTAGTCTAAGTGAAAAGGGAAGTAGGGCCACTGGCTTTAGAGAATCCAGCTGCAGAGCCAAGAATGCAAGCTAAATTTATGGAAGTCATATGCTAATTGTATATGCAGTAATTTAATGCAAATAGGCACCCACCAGCATGGAATTAATAATACTTGATAGTATTAATAGAATTCATGTGAAGGAAATACCATGTTTGATTTTACATGTTTTCCTACTTTTCTTTTAATTTTTAGTTAACAAGAAAGATAAAAAAATAAAAAATCTACTGCAGGTAGATTGCACTGTCATGCAATAATAAATTACTTAAACTGCAAGTAGCCCAATTCCTTTTATATGGTCCCTCTTTGCCACAGAGTTTCTTATTCAGCAATCCCTACAAAAAGATCTATTAACAAAAACATATGGTGGTTGGAGTGCTCTGGCTTTCTCAGCAAGGTAATATATAATATAATTAATTGAGCCTCTGGGCCATCTTAATATCAATGGGATTAGGTACTTGTTTAAAGAAAGTCATGTGCCTATTAATTTGCTGAATTGAGGCCTAAGATAAAGAGGAAAATACTGCATGTGATTATGTCATAAAAGATAGCAATCCTCTGGCTACATAGGAGGGGTCTGAGTTAAGGCTATGCAGAACCATGTATTCAAAAGCTTTAGTTTACCAGGTGGAAAGCAAGTTTTTACATGTTGTGTAAAGTGCTGTATGATGCAACATATATAGTAGGGCACAAGTTGGAATGTCCCAGGAATTCCAACTACCTGCCATATAATCCCATGTTATTATCTCAGTATTATTTCAACAGTTGTTGAGAGCCTATTCCTGAGGGTCTCTGCTAGGATTGACTCTTAGGACAGGCCCAGCCACCGGCTCATGGTGGTTAATGGCGCTTCTCAGATACCACAAATGCACTTGTCTTGTCTTCACACCTCAGTGCACTTCCAAAGCACAATGTCAGACACAAAAACCACTCAGGCTGCTCTGCATGATTGTTCAATTAAAGAGCACAGATAATTTCCAAGACTATTTCAAGTATAAACACGGGCCATTATCTACACGTCTTTTAATCATACGAAGAAAATACAAATGTTGAGAGGGCAATGAAACTGAAATGTGAGGAAAACTTCTTATGCAAATAGTTGTTCACCTTTTCTTTGTTTTTCTTCTCCTAAATTTAGTTGACAAAATCATGAGCTAATGGAAGGGTCCACAAAGCAGAGTTTTTCCTCCTCTGCCTGCATCTATGAAGAGTGTGAGGACATAGATTACAGAATCTATTTTCAAAAAGTCTATTCTCAGCCTTTCTGGAGATATACAGAAGTTTTAATAATTGCTCTGACATGCCTGTTCAGCCACAGGGAGTCTATCCCAATAATTTAGACAATCTTTAAATTGAAACAGTTTGCTGGAAAAGTTATTTGAATGTGTCACTGTGGTAAGGAGAAAAACACTCTGTTGCATAGCATCAGAACAACAACTCTGAATCTTTGTGACCTAAGTAACGCCTGGGGTCTGTGCTTAAAGAAATGGAAATGTTTCCCTTTTAAAGGAAGGGAAATTTAATTTTTGTATTTTGACATAGTGTGATACAAGCAATTCTCTTTTGCTATTGCTTTGTAGTGACGATAGGATTTCAAAAAGGGACTTTTGAAATAAAACAAGGTTAGGTCAGACTGAAGAGCTCTTGAAAAGCCTACTCCAAACTAGCAAAGCTATTTCATTTTCCATTCTTTGAGCCACTCATATCTTAAGCAAAGTGCACTGTGTTTTTCAGAGGATGCCTATAAAACTCAAGTCCGAATTGATGATGAACCAGCCTATTTGGACATTCTAGACACTGCTGGACAGGTGAGTAATTCTCTAATGTGAGTCATTCAATCAGAGATAAACTCAAAGATTTTAACCTCGGATGTATGGGTCACAGTGCTAGGAACAAGGTTCCCTATTCAAACATAAAGGAAGCAGTGGCAGAATAACACAGAGGAATTAACAAAGGAGAAGATTAAAGGAGTGCTGCAGTATAGCACAGTATAATTTCCAAATTGCATCACAGGAGACAGACAGGCTGAAATGAGCAGTAGATAAAAAGATGTTTGTTTCTTTTTCTTTTGTATGCAGGAACATCTATCACAATAATGGAATGAATAATACTGTGTTGATTGTCTTACGTCTTTCTCAGTCCTCCTTTTTTATATGTATTACAGGAATTTTCTGGTCAGCTTTTAGACTAAGTATTTTGTTACATTTCCTCTTCTACCCACATTATATTTAAATATCAAATGCTCACACATAAGGAAAATATCTTCATGCCAGAAGTAATACACAGTGTACATACACAGGTTTTCCAGAGAAAGCTGTGGCTGTCCAGTCCCTGGAAGTGTCCAAGGCTAAGCAGGATGGGACTTGGAGCAACCTGGTCTAGTGTAAGGTGTCCCTGCCCATGGCAGGGGGGTTGGAATGAGATGAAATTTAAGCTCCCTCCCAACCCAAACCATCCTGTGATTCTGCCATTTCTATGACAGCATGTCTGCTGTGTGAACATCAGTCAGGGGATTAATTTCATATACAGTAACAAAGAAGAAGGTTAAGTAAAATAATTTATTCTACCTGACTCAGTTCATTCCCTTTCCATCTCAAGATATTTTTACTGTTTAATCAAAGTGCTGCCACTTGCTGATCTTTTCCTCAGGTGTGTCTCAGGGTCTGTTTGAAGGATTTTGTAGTTTCTCAAGTTTCCATAGTGCATGTGCACCTTGTGCAGGAATGAGACAACCAACAGGGAACTTAAATGTACTTAAATAAACAAAGAAATATCTGAGAAGGAAAAGCCTGGTAACCTTGTTTTCAGCTTCCCAGATGTCTGAATGCACCTAAAATGGGCATTGAAACTGGTGGGGAGTGCAGTCTGCTGCCAGAAATTTACAGGAAGTTCATCTGCTGTCAGTCATTTTCACATACACAATTTTTGCATGATTTTTTTTTTTTATTTTGGGTCATATGAAAAGGCTAGAACTAAACCTCATTCGTAATTTATGGGAGGGGGATATGATTGCCAAGGTTATGAGTTTTATCAGAGCAGACAACTGTAAGGTAAGGAAAGAAATCAGAATAATTCAGTCAGTGGAAGGTGATAAGAACAATGGAAGAGGAAAGCTCATAAACAGTTTTAAATTTTGTCTCTATTAGGAAAAGAAACATCTACAATATTAGAGGTCCATGGCATGTAGTGACCAAGTAATGAAATGTGGTGCAGATATTTCACAGAATCATAGAAATTTTAAGGTTGGAAAATATCTTTAAGATCATTGAGCCCAACCATTAATCCAGCATTACCAAGCCCACCATTAAACCACGACTCCAAGTGCCACAGCTACACATTTTTTAAATCCCTCAGAGGATGATGACTCCACCACTATCCAGGCATCCTGTGCCAGGGTTTGAAAACCCTTTCAGAAAAGAAATTTTTCCTAATGTCCAATCTAAACCTCCTTTGTTCCCTCAGCCATTCCTCTCTGTAGCGAGCAGAGGCCTGTGACAGAAGCGCCACACTCAGCAGATCCATCAGCCCAGGCCATTGCACAGCCTGGTCATAGCTATTCTACTTCAGTTGAAATGATTCTACCAAGTCAATTTGATATGACAAAAACTGTTTTAAATTCCCCTGTTGTTCCAGTGCAGATTGTCATCACTGAAACACATTCCCAGTGTAACTAGGAAGCTCTTCCCCCTTTTCTTCCCCACAATTTTTCAGGAGCTGTCCATTCTAAGTGTCCTGGATTTAGCTGCTTGTCTTTGCAGATGTCTTTGGATTTGTTGCCCCTCTATCTGCACTACACAGCTTCAGAATAAATCAAGACCTAATCCGACTCCCATTGAAGTCAGCAGCTGAAATAGGCTCTTTCTTCACAGAGGACTTAATGGTGCTCTCACCAAAGCTCACACAAATTCTGCTCTGACTTTGGTGACTCAGGGTAAAAATCCAAAGCACCCAGTTGGGCTGCTGCTGCTCTGTGCCTTGATGGTACCTAGTTGTTTTTATTCCCCTGGGTTCTATGTCAAATAGGAGATGGTGTTACAGCTTCTAAATCAGGCAGTGGAAATCTCATTTGTCTGGGTGTCCTTGAAGTCATAAATACTTCATCATCAACTTTGAATAATGACTTTAATCACTTCAGAAGATCAAGGAGCTAAAATTGTAATTCATCCCTATTTGGGAACACAAGAAGTCAATAGAGAAACTGACTGAATTTAATGTGTTTTGTTGTTGTGCTCGAGGATATATTTCAACAAAAATGTTTCTTCTTTCCCTCCTGTATCTATGGACTAATTGAGAATTTCAACACTGACCAAATTATCTACTAATAATTGTTTTCAATTGTCATGTCTAGACTTAAAAACCCGCATGTGATTTCATACCTGACACTGCATAAAAGTCTTTGATATTTTAACTGGTAGATCCAGTATGAAGCACTTAAATCATAAATGGTGCTTCAAAAATACATTTATGTTCTCAACTTTCTGAAGCTGAAAAAGAAAACAAAACATTCAAACAAAGTGAAAACCAGAAATATTAATAAACTTGCTCATCTAGTTACTGATTTTTCTCTTCTCATGAATATACAGACACTATAACATAGACCAATTGCTTGTCTCAGGAAGAAAACTGATGTTCTGTGAACTCTTGATACATGTTTTATACACAATCATTTGCCCTTTTGTGCTCTTCCAGTACTATTTTTTCTACTGAAAGCACAACAAGAGGCATTTTCTTAATGAGTGTAAGGGTTGGTGTAAGCAGTTTTGCTTCACTGAACTCACTACAGCTGCTTTTCACCACCCTCTACACCTGCCAGCCAGGCAGCCTGTGTTTACTCACCACAGTCAAATTCAGACAGAATATGTTTACCTCAGACAGTTTCAGGAGCAGGTATTGATGGAGCTCCTTGTAGCTGGATTGTCATAAACAGACCTAACTTGAGCTGTTCCTACCAAAAAAGCTTGTAAATGTGTGGTGCTGCAAGGAAATGAACAAAAAATTGATGCTGATATTCTTTTTCAGTGGCACAACCAAGTATAGAAGAAGCTGCCAGTAATTCCTTTGGTTAGCTGTCTGTGATGCCTTTGGCTCTTTAACTAGAAGTCATATTCTTAACCCAAAAGTTTTCTTTTTGCAACTACATTTCAATTAAATCCAAAACAAGAAGAAAATAAAGCCAAGCAGAGTAAATGTGAGATTAAGATCATATTTATAAAATTGAAGAAGTTTCTTTTTTTAGCTTTTATACTAGCTACAGTAGGGCATGTGGAGTATATAGGACAAACTTAACGGAAATCTGCAAATGCAAATTAGTATCCATAAAGATAGCTTGAACTTCCTTGTTCACCCATATGGGAGATTTTTTGAGTAACATTCCCTTGAAATTCACCTGTGTCCGTTGAGTTTGGAAGTGGTGTTTGTGGCAATAATTGTGGGATTTCCCTTTTCTTGACCGATGCATCATAAAAATAATCTGCTCTTACATACATTTAATCTAAACTGATGTAGTCTTTGGTTTCCAGCAAACTTGCAGGTCCAAATGAAGGGACATTCAGCCTTCAAGCACTTTATTCTGCATTCAGTTCCCTTCACAATTATTCTCAGGGAGTGACAACCCCCAACTGCTCCAACCGCGCACAAAAAAGCCTCCACACAGAGTTATAGAAACCTTCTGTTCACTCATTTACGCTTTCTCACCCTCTCTTCTAGCTTAAAAATATGTTGCTACTTCTGCAGCCCAGAAGTATACTCCTCATGGAGCACACACAGCAGTTATCTCTCCTGCTGTATTTATGTTGACTGGCACAGGAGCTTTTATTCCTGCCGCAGCTTTCCTCTGTGTGACACATTACCCAATCTCTGTGTAGACCTCACACCGAACACTAAAAGAGCAGCAGAGTTCCCTTCACTGAAAAACAATCTGATCTGATATGTAAAAGAGGCAAAAATTCTTTTCAGATACAAAGCAGGCAAGTATGTGGAAAAAATGGATTTCTGTACCTGTCAGCGAGACAGTACATTCCGAGATTATTGCACCAATTTTTGTTTGCTAAAAAGTGAGCTTTTTATGATAAACTTAGTGCACCAGGATATTTCCCAGGTGTGAGTCAGAGACTTGAAAAATTGGCCTTAAAATGTGATGGTATGCCATTTCAGGGAGATTTTCCTTTGTCTGGAGCTGTGTGCGCATGAATTCATTTCCAGGCAGACACTTTTCAACCTGACAACAACAGCGCACTCTGTACTGAAATCCATCTCTCAAATTGCTAGCAAATCACAGGACATGTTTATCCTGCCAACCTGCAGGACTATGATTCTTACCCCCTGCTTCAAGCTTTGAAGAGGAACCATATTAGTCCCAAGAGCCCTTCAGATAAACACACTTTCTCAGACTAAACACTATAGTCCGATGATTCACTCAGGCTGTTATCTGAGAACCTTCTGCTTATTATCTAAACATGCTGCTCTAATCCTGAATCAATGGAAGTGAAATCTCAAAGTACACTAGTGCAGCTTATCTCAAGGAAATGTAAAATGCCTTTTTGGCAGTAATTATGCCTTAATGGGTCTTTACAGCATGTTCTTGTAAGGGGAAAATAATTTTATTGCACTTTCTGCTAGGTACTGTAATGCATAAATGAAATCCATTTTATTTTTAAAGCATAGGGATATTGAAGTAAGTAGCAACTATTAATGCAGTGTCTTAGGTGAGAAGAGCATTTTTTATTTCCTTTGTATGTTGTTGTTCCACAGGCTGTTGAAAACATACTTAGAAAGTCAAATCACAGCACTGAACACTTCCTGGGTTCTCAATACAAGTTGTACAGTAATATCTGGGAAGAGCTAAAATCTCTCCCTTGACCAAGTAATTTTATTTGCCAATGGACAGATTGTGAAGAAGCACTTATTTGGCACAGATACAGAGTGGAAAAAACTGTTGCAGTAAATCACAGATGAAATTGCAGACCTGACACCAATTTCCTTCAAATCATGGGCAAAATATTTCTTGACTTCAGTAGGAAAAGATCTAGGCATATACTGATAAAAAGAAGTATATTACCAAAGGAAGAACAGGCAACTGGCAGCCAAGATTCCCAACTTCCTTTCTCATCTGTCCCCATGAGTGAATCACGATGCAATAAAGGGTGGATCAGTTTGTATTTGTAGGCCTGCATTTATCTTCCTGTCAAACAGGTGCAATAAAACATTGCAGGGAACAAGCATTTAGGGTGAACATGGGCATTTATTGAGTCCGACAATACCAGTTTCCTGTGCATTGCTACCATTCTGCTTCAGCAAAGTCAGTGGTAGTGGTTCCATACTGCTGGTGGAGCAAAACTTTCTGGTGTTTTCTGTTTTCTTTCAACAAAGGCTTGTTTTTTTTCTTTCTTGAAATGCTTTCCCTCTCACTGTTCTGTGTCTTTCTCTAACTGGCAACTTTCAAAACCACAGTGAAACACAGTGACGCTCTTGAAAGATTTATGGTTTTTTCCTTTTTAATAAAATGAGAACACAAGAAAAGAAAATAGATTATTACAAATTTTGATAAAAGTAGAAACATTTTTTTTCTTCTTTCCAGGCATTTCTTTGCTGCATTTCCTTCTGGATTTTTGGTTTTGTTGTTGCTGGGTAGGGTTTTTTTATTATTTTATTTAATTTGGCTTTGAGGTGGTTTTGGTTGGCTGGTTGGTTTTGTTCTGGTGTACAGTGAATGGAAAATACCTATATAAACATATCCCATATGAGTAAACTTTATCCAGGTCCTCCACAAATTGTGATAATGTAAATTCACCTTTTCTCCCATCACTAAAAAATATTCTGCACCTTTTCTTTACACCAGTGAATGATACTGAAGTACTTTGAAGTTCCAGTAGACACTGCACATACTCTGTGTCCTGATTTCTTTATATGTACATATATGACTGTCCTAGATAATATCACCAGGAATTCCATTTTACATAGGCTTGATATCAAAAGCTACTTGTTACCAAGCAGTTGTACACAAACCAGGGATGCCAGTGGGCAGAAAACTGTATTCTACCTCTGTCAGTTTTCACAAAGCTCATATCATAATGATATTTCCAGGACTAAAATATTGGCTTGAATACTGAGAAAATAAGCACATATTACAGCACCACATGGTGCCCATTTCCCCAGATCAAATGACCAAGAAAAGTTATTTTGCAGAGCAGGGCATTAATGCTTCTCAGGAAAAGTAGGTTGTGCCCAAAAATGAGATTTTTAAAATTAAATGTCTTTTATGCCATTCTGTAGCCTTGAATGGTGGTGTCTCCAGACAAAGAGAACAAAAGCAGAGAGTTACATAGTGTTATCTGAATCATCCAAACATTTCACTTATAAAACCGCATGAGAAGGACTGCTGGAAAAGGCTTTCTAAAAATGTGATTTTTATATCCCACTACCAGGAGGGGAATGGAAAAGCTTAAAGACAGGTAATATCTTTCAAGCTGGAGTTTCAATAATTTTGCCCCACCACCTGGAAGTGAAACTGCCTCCTATCAATCAAACAAACAGACAAAAAAACCCAACTAACAAACAAACAAACAGAAAAGTAAACCTCAGCAAATTTTGAACTCCATTGCTTGTTACCTTTATAATCTGAGAAATGTTATTCCATCCATCCAGATTTTTCAAAGAGGGATTGAGAGCAAAGTAGAAGCTCAATAAAATAGTTAATGAAAATATGAAATATTTTCTGAGAGGTTTTTTCAATTTTTTTCCTTAACAAGCTATATTTTGCATATATATTATTCTCACTTCCATAGAAGAAAGATTGCACAGCTTGAGTAGACTTTCATGCCCGTTTTTATTTTGTGGCTATTGGATGAGGAGAATAAATTGTTGTCATGAGTGTTCCATATCATTATCAGAGCTGTGGGATGATGTGAGACAAACCACACCAGGGAACAATCTTTTCTTTTAATTAGACAAAAAACTCACAAGCTTAGCAGTGCCCACATTGACTGTACCTGTGTCAGAAATCAGTGTGGTACCTGACTAACACCATGGAGAAAGCTGAAGAAGTCAGGCTCCACTAACTTTTGGACTTGCATATGAGCTTTGGCCCTGCGTAGAAGAGTTTTGGCGTATCTCAGAAGATACTCAATGTCTTTCAGGATCATAAAATCATGGAATGATTTTGATTAGAAGTGATTGCAAAACCCCTGCCATGGGCAGGGACACCTTCCACTAGACCAGGGTGCTCCAAGCCCCGTCCAACCTGGCCTTGGACACTGCCAGGGATCCAGGGGCAGCCACATCTCAGGGCAACCTAACCACCCTCACAGGGAAGAATTTCTTCCTGATATCCCATCTAACCCTGCTCTCTGTCAGTTTAAAGCCATTCCGCCTTAACCGGTCACTCCATGCCCTTTTCCAAAGTCCCTCTCCAGTGCTCTTGTACCCCTTCCTGGAAAGTGCCTCAAGGTCTCCCTGGATCCTTCACTTTCTCTGTTGGATCTATTGATCTAACCAAGGTACCTCATGACTTACTGTTTTGGAGCTCTGCCTGTGTCCTCACAGTTTATTGTTTGTTGTTTTTTTTTTTTTTTCCTCTAATGCAATGAAAATTATTCAGTTGCTCCAGAAATATTTGTGCATACGGAAATGAAAAAAAACATGTTGGGAAGCCACAGGGACATGACAACTCAGTCATTTTGTGTTACAGGTTCACGTTGTCAGCAATACAAAAACCATGCAGGATTGTAAAGAAGGTATTTTGCATTCATTTTGGTGGTGATTTATGTAGTCCCCAGGGAACACATCCCTCAGATAAACACTGAGCTAAATTTCAGTCGCAGAAATGAGTGCACTATAGATTCAATGTTACAAAAGTCTAAAACAGCCACTCCACAGATTGCTTGCTCCTTCCTTTCCCCCCTTTTCAGGTTCTCGGATTGTATTATATCTCTGCTGATAAGTAGGGCACAGGGGAGGGGAGAGATAAACCTATGTTGTGGAATTTTTAAGGTAAGCACACTTGTTAGAGAAGTCATCATGAAAGAGGATATATGCAAACCAGAACATAATTTGCAGTCATTTATCGGAGCAATGAGGTGTTTGACTCCACAGCCTCCTGGTTTACTTCTGCAAGGCTGCACAAGGCCTCACTGGGGAAGGTGGCAAGTCTGTGATGACCACAGAAGCTGACAAGAGCATGTCTGAATCCCTGCAAAACCTCTGCTTGCAGCTGTAGTCATTACCTCTTCACTAGTGGCTTGTTTGTTTTTTTTTTTAATCTCTGCTTCTTACTAAAATGTAATTACCAAGCTATTAATTTTTCCCTTTAACAGTTTATGATGCATTTGTGATAAAAGGTGAAAACTGGCTTTATTCTTATTTTGCATACCAATGAGAATGGGGGAGAAATATTAAGTGGTGCATGATAAACCAAGTGCATTTGGGGGTTTTAGAGGTAGTTAACAATGAAGATTGCTTCAGTGCCTGCATTTAGAAGAAAATTGCTAAGGTGTTTATCCCTCAGAGAGAGACCATTAACATGAATATGAAAGAAAAAGGCAATTTTATGAGTTAGGGAGTGTAACACTGAGGAATTTTTACTGGCATTGTGGAGAATTGATATGGTGATTTCATCCATATTTAGGGGTGAATAAAAAGTAGATATCATCTCCCAGGTGATGGACTGCATCTTTTCATTACTGCACATGACAAACCATCTTGGGGAGGGCAGGATTAATAAAGTTAACAAAAGCAGAGTTGCAGAAAACTGTCAAATATATTATGACGTGGAGGCAGAAGGGCAATTAGAGTGGGAACATTGGGAATCTCAGTGAAAAGAAGCTGTATCTGGAGGCAGAGTCTGAGTGCCACAGCATGTTATTTACTAGTTCCTCAGCAAGAAAGAATGGTCACTTTGTGATGTTATATTTTGTAGTCCTGGGTTATTTTACTGGAAGTTGCTCAAATCTGTCTTTTTCTCGCCCTTATTTATTTCCCTTTACTTACTTTTTTTTCTGTCAGGCTGGTGTGGCTCAATCTTCCTGCATAAGTCATGATGCAGGACATGTGAATACAGAATAGTGAGTGCATATAAAATGTTCTGCAGTTAGGGAAAGGGCAGTGAAATAGTCATCCATCTGTGCTCAGGATGCAAAGGAGCATTGACACCTGTTTTTCACCAGGCTTAATCCTGCATGGTCTGTGACTGAGAGCAGTGCAAGATAGGATGGGAAGCAGTATCACAGCTGGGAGGAGAAGGGGAACCTGAATCTATAAGTTAACTTGTGGGAAACAACATGATTTCACTGATGGCGAAAATCGATCGTGTCTAACAATGACTTGAAGTCAATAAAAAAATAACCTCTCATATCCATGACATCACAATCCCAGACAGGATGAAATCTTGACATTCCAGTTCAGAGGCTCAGACTCGTTTGGATGAAGATGAGAGCAATGTAATCATGAGTTGCCCTTATTGAGTAATTCACATTAAGAAACTGCTATCTTTATTTTTAATTAATTTCTCTTTCCATTCAGGACTTTGGTTGTGCATAAAGTCTCTTCTGTAGTCAGAGATTAAAGATGTATTAACCAGTGGGAAGGAATCCATCTCTTTTGGTGAGGATACATTAGTTCCTAGAAAGAACACTGATCTGAGGTCTAATGCAATATCATCTCCTCTCTGGGACTGAAAACCTGTTTCTGGAGTAAACAGGTTGTTGCTGAAGAGCATTAAATGTAGGGGAAAGTAGTAGGAGGAAATCATTTTAGAAAGTTTTCAGCCAAAATTTTGTGAAAATCAGGAATGTAAATCTGTGCTTGAATTTAATAATCAGAACATGTCTAATTGTGTTTCTGATGCTGCTGACCATCCATTTATTTGGCCCACTGAGCCTGCACCATCTTCTTGCCCACAGGCAAGGTCTTGAGGTCCTCCCTGTCAATCCTAGGTGAGCTAACCTGGAAAACCCCTGGAAATCAGCAGCTAAAAGTAATGCTGCTATTTATCATAGAAATGGATATGATACCTGTGTGTCTTCCAGAAAGAACACCTATCATGAATATTCTCCTTCTCCTGTTTCCCTTTCCAGGTAAATAAATTAGCTTAAATGGGGGTTGCCAGTTGTCTTCTAAATTACAGATTAATTTCAGTGCCTGTCTCAGCTTTATCCTTGTACATTCCCAGAGTTAAGAAAAGGCTACTGATTTTGTACAATGTGGAGTTTGTAATATTGCCTTGGAAGGCTGTCAGATAAAGCTCAGAAAGCCATTAGTCTGCTGGGAGCTTGGACTGAATCTCTTTTATCTTCATACTTTTTCCATCATCTGTGATGTGCATTTTGTCCCCAGTACAAATTCACAGAAGAAAAGGGATATTGCTGTTTTACAACAGAAGCAAGAATTCTTTCCTGTAATTATAAGGCGTGAGACACTGCCTGATCATTAATCAAGGGACTGATTATAATAATAATCCACTTCTACTGCAGGCTTATGGGCTAATTCTCATTTATTACTAATCCCATTTTGAACTGCTCCTGAATCATTACCAGAACAGGCAAAAAAGGGTGTGAGAGACGAGTTTGATGTACAACCAGAACACTGCAGAGACTTGACAAGGAGAAGAATCAATCTCCATCCTTCAGTGTTTAAGCCAGAGCCCCTGCATTTTCTTTGGTCTGTGTCTGAGCTGTTACTCAGCTCCCTTCCTTCCTCCCAGTGATGTGGCAGATGGTTTAGGCTGGCACAGGTGGCTGAGTACCACCTGCTGCAAAGTTTTTGCTATCTTTTGCCATGCAACTCTTTTTGTTGTTGCTCTTTGCAAAATATGGCTGGAAACAGGAGACAAGCAAGAAGAGAGTGTGAAGTGATGTTGATAATGTTCTGTGTTTCCTTGTTTTCTGCTGTGTCATTTCTGGGAATCTGTAGCTGGTGCAGGCAGGACTCCTGCAGGCAAAGCCAGCAGGTTGGAAACTTTGGCTTCTGTGATGGAAGAAGTGTTCCTTTCTTATCTCTTAGTGTTACTCAACCCATGCTGAGGAACAGCATTTCCCACTGCTGCATGCTGTGAGGGGAAAAATCCTCTATTGGCTTTAGGCATTAGATGCTACATTCTCTTGATCTTTTGAACTCGTTTTGAAATAAAACTGCCTTGTAGAAGCCAAATGAAAAGTTTAAAATGGAGGAGAAGACTAGCCTTATCACCCAAATGCATGAAGAATATGACTGGTCAGGGCCTGGCTGATACTGTGGACATCAGAGGCAGAGCTCTATATTTAGTCTCTGTCGAGGTAGTGAGAGAGGTACAAAAGAAAAACACCCCTGGCATCTTAAACACTTCCCTGAGGATGGGTTGAGTTACTCTCTGGAGTCAATCATGTGTCCCTAATGACTGCAGAGAGAGACTTGAAGACTAAATAAAGCTATGATTCTAAATGTAGAATACCCAACTACCTCTTCAGGGGGCAGAAACCAGATGAAATAAGGCCTGTCCTTCACATCTAGATTAGTACTGGTATTACAATATTTATAAGGTGTAATATCCAGCTAACATCCTATCTGGATGCTTTCTCATTTGAAATGTAACTGCTGCAGGTTTCTTGCTGCTTGCTATTACAAATAAGCTTTTAAAAACTACTTGCTTTTGTCCCTTCCTCCTCTCACAAAAAATGAAAGACTAAATCTGTGAAAACCAGATAATTATCACAGCACTTCTCACCAGTGTACTTTTATTAGGTAAATCTATTTCAAGAGGTAAATGAGAAGCACACTTTATGACAAGCTGTGCCAGGTGGATGATACGTAATCCCAATAAAGTCAACTTGATGCTTATGTGTGTAACAGAATTTACTAACAGAGAGACATGGGAGGTTTGTACTTTGGCTTTTTTGTTAAAAAGTATTCTTTGACCATATCTACAACAACTTTCCTGAGATAGGAGAAATCTCAACTTACTTTTAATAAAAAAAAATCCAAGTAAACAATGCAGTTTCATGAATTTTTTTATTGTTTTTATTTTTTCTTCTATCACTATTTGAAGATTTTTCCCCTCCCCCTGAGTTTCCTGTGTCCTTTTTGTTCATTTTATCCTTGTTTGTTCATTGTCATAGATGAACAATATCCTGCCGGTTTGCAAGAACATATCCCACCCCTCAAGTGTTCACTATAAACGTAAAAAACCCAGTTTATAATAAGAATGACCCCTGTGGTAATCAGGGAGACAGTTTTGATTAAGAACATCTGTTAGCAGGTTCCCGGTTCTAAAGTCAAGCAGAACATAAGACAAGAAGATATAGAAAGTGACATTCTTCAAACTGTGCGGCTGGCCTCCCTGGGGAGGCTCTGACCTCTTCCAGAGATACAAGCCAAGATCATAAAAAAAGAACAGACATCAAAATGTGTGGAGAGTGTGTGTAGTTTGAAAAACATGACACCTTTTTTTCGGAGGTGCTGCATCTTTAAATTTCTAAGTGCCACACTTCTGAGGAGCATGGGGAAGGACTGCACTTCTGAGCCGTGTTTACTCCTCAAACACATCACCACACAATGAAAAAGAAGGGACAGGGATGGTGACCCTCTGCTCATTGACTTGTCCCTTTTTTTTTTTTTTTTTTGTTCTTCTCCCCCCTTTTTTCCTTTTTGGCACTGACAAGGCCATCTCTTAGCTATGCAGAACATGGGAATCTGGGAGACATGGCTTCACTTCAGAGCTCTGCAGGTGTAAAATGGTGATGTGGCAGATGGTGCTTCTAAACAACTTCTATTCTGAGTCACATAGAAGCTTTTGTAGCCCAGCACTCCTTCTCCAGCATTGATCAGGAGGAAATTCTCAGGAAATAGTAAAGAAACAAACTTGGCTTTGCTGCTCAATCACTTCGTTTCCTCTTCTGGAGGCATTAAGATAGTGGTCTTATTTGGAAAGCATTCTGATCTCTAATGAAAAAAAACTCAACATACTAGTTCTATTTATATATCCATGATAACACTATGAATTTTAAAATTAATTAATCATATTGCTTCTTATGAAAAATTTTCTTTCGCTCATTGTGAAAAGTGAGATAAAAGAGTATAAATCAAGATGAAGGAGAGAAAGCAGAGGAGAGAAACATTTTCTCTTTGTTGTTTTCTTAAAAACTTCTAGAAAAAGAGAGCATATACAGGAGGATGAAATGTGGAAAGAGGAATGCTCTCCCAAGGGTAGGTATGGAAGTATTTCTTCAGCTTGAATGGATTGTATTATGAAAGACAAAGTGCTGCTAAGAGTTGAAAATTTTTGAGATATTAAAAGGCAATGAGATAGGTTTCTACAGATACACTGGCAGCTCCACAAAGATCAGGAAAATTGTGGGTCTGCTGGTGGAATGAGTGTGTCATAATGATGAGGAACATGGAATGTACAAATACACTCAACGCTTTCTCTATTCCAGCCTTCACTAGCAAGCTCTGCTCTTATGGCTCCAGGACTTTATGCCTCCTAGGAAAGTTTGAGGAAGAGAGAGAGTAGAGTGGGACAAAAAAGGGAGAAGTGGGTCACGCTGGGTGTAGGGAGTTCAGTGTAACAGGATGAGACACATCCAAGCATGTCGAGGGAGATGCTTTTTATCATTGTGAGGCCATTCTGATACCTTTGAAAAATTGTGTCAGATGCCTGATCACTGATGAAAGGCAAATGTGATATCTCTTTAGGAGCAACCTAACCATTGAGAGACTTACTTGCCAATGTTCTTCAACAACACATAGAAATACATAGTCTTATGAGCATTAGTGGCTTTTTTTTTCCTGCATTAATTTATACTGGAAAAAAGAAAAAGTTATGCTGCTCTCTTTCAACTTTTAGAAAAGTTTTGTTTTGCTTCTATCAAGAGTTGATGCTTGTTCTCAAGTATCACATCTCCTAAGAAGAATGATGATTTGGTTTCAAAAGAGTTTTTACTACACTTTTCAGTTAAGTCTTAGTCATAATACACAAGAGAGTACTCGAGTGATGTCAAGCTGCAAAGTGCTGTAAGCATGACAAATCTTCACTTTAATTCTCAGAATTGATTTCCTTTTGAGGGGGCGTGATTTCCTTCTGTCTCTTCCCCTTGGCATTTACTGACTTGGGAATGTTTTGTATTTTCCCTTTATTGAGTAGAAATTTGTATCCGCTATTCCTGAACGATTTTTAAGAGGAGCCTTTTTACAGCAAGGAACAATTAAAGATGATATAAGTGAGCCAGACACACTGATACACTGTTGCTTATTTTACAAGAGAACCAGGCAAAATACAAAAATAAAACTACTGAAAAATCTGTAAAACCTTAGACTTTATCTCTATCTACACCTGAACATCGACAGAACCCGAGTGAACTTGAGTTTTAGTACTGCTTACTGTAGAGAAGCATGAAAAAAGGGGAATCTGAAGCAAGGTTTGATTGAACTTAAAAATTAACAAAGAGATTTAGTTGCCTCTTACTTAGTCCTTTGTCTTTTATATATAGTATACATACAGAGTTGCAAAGATTTTATTACACTTATTGGTCATTATATTTATTCTTTCTCTTAGTATATATTATTATGTTGAGATTCCTGGTGAACGGAGGAAAAATCCATTTCTTTTGGAATCAAAAATCATGTTTATATCTGTTTGACCTTGGAGTCCTTGACTTTGTACTGAGCAATCATGCCAAGGGGAAAAAAGCTGAGAAATGAATGTCAACATAAAAAAATTGGAATGGAAATGACTAGCTGAGTTAACAACAGAAAGAAAAGTCTATGTCCTCAATGCAGTTTGCTCAGAATACTTAATGCCTCTGAAAATGGATCACTGCAAACATGACACTAAAGTATTTTGTCTGTTTAGTCCAATAAATCAGCAGCAATAATGTGTCATGATAAAAAATTGTGCAGGTAAATTCATTCATATCTTGAAAGTCTTAACTTTGCTCCGATAGGAACCAGAGCATGTAGGTAGATGATTCTGACTCAAGAGTGGCAGTCCCTAAAAGCTGAGAACTCTGTCCCTTTGGAATGATTCAGTGTGTGAAATTAGGAACCCAAGGTCTCCTGTCAGTCAGGGAAAGCCATTAAGCATCCCTGGGGAGTGATCCTGGGAGTACTGGTGCTGCAGAATGCTACTTACTGTGAGTAACTTAAACTGTGATGTGTGACTTAATTCCTTCTTGGTTTGCCATAAATGGCTATAAATGAGTGTACAAAGTTCTGAGCACTTCCTAGAGGTGGATCACCTCACTTAAACAGAGCTCATTCTTTGTAAAAGGTTGCACAGAGTTGTCATACAGTGCGACAGTAGTTGATTTATGAAATTTCTAACTTGGGGAGACAGGTCATCTGGGCTGGGCTTTAGGTTCCATGCGCAAACATGTACTTTTAGCAAGCAGCTCCACCCAGTTGTATAAATGCTCTAAAAATAAATAACAGGTGCAAAAAATAGATAATTAGATAACTAATGGTATAAGTATTTCCCATCAGCAGAAGCAGCCTGTAGTCCATTAACGGCATTGAATTGTTTGCCACTTTTTACAAGGACAGCTTAGACAGTGGGCAGTGACTAAATTCAGACACCTAATCCACAAATTTAACTTTGCTGAAGGTTTCCATTGTCTGCTCAGCCCGAAGGAGTCCTGGCCTAGTTCTGTTCCTCCTACAAAGGAGACTCCCCTACTAAACACGGTGTAGAACAGTTCTAAGGGACAGGTGCAAAGAGGAGAAAATCAGGGTTGCAAGGGATGGGCACTCCAGTGAGATCTTTGTTCTGGTATAAAAGCCTGGGGTCTGAGGGCAGGTAATGGATTTGATGACTGTGTTTAGTCATTAACACTCCTTGCCTTCAGCTTGGAGACTTTGAATGTGATCTCTAATTTTGTATGGCACCATTTATTAATCTAGTTGCTATCTAATGTAAATGGCAGGAAAAGACCTGGGAACAGAGACACAGCTCTGGTCAGTGTCTTATCCAAACCATAGAGTGTGGAATCCTTTCTGTTTGATATCTTCAGTGTCCAGCTACCCTACTGCCTAGACATCCAGTTTCAAGAGGATGGGCTACGTTATGACCTGATCCACTCTATCTTGTAGCCTGGTAGTCAATAAACTCTCCTGGGGTGCTACTGGTAATAATTTAGAGATTTTCAAATTCTGAGTAAGTCTCAAAGCAGAATCCTACTCTTAAATTACCTATTAGTTTGCCATTTTGAAGCTTAGTTGGGTGAACTTTTTCCTGCAGCAGGTGAAATGTTTTGAATGATGTATAAAGACCTTGGGTAAAAGATGCATCATAAATAAGTGATTATGGTCAACATGAAAGTCTATTCACAGGAGGTATTGTCAATCAACGTGAGCAACTATTGAGAGAGATTTAAGACTGAGACTTTAAAAAGAGCATAAGAAATCCATTTCCTTTCAATTTTCAGCAAGGGCTGAGGATATATGTATGTAAACTAAACTGTTTTAAAATACCCTAGCCTAAATTCCCAATAGAGTAAAAAATACAGGATTTGATGCTGCATCCTGCTGCTCATAGAAATAGTCCAATGTTGATCTGTGTATTCCTTTTTTATCAGACCTTCCTGCATCTTAACATCTCTGGAGAACTGATTCTGTCAGGAGGATTCTGATCCTGACCGACTGTTGCCATGGTATTGGGTTATTCTGGGCTGTGATCAAGAAAAGCAAACAAACTTGAGAAAGAAACTGGCTTTAAAACATGTTCTCAAGACACAGTGCCTGAGACTAGGTTTTGAAAACCAAATCTTCAATTTATTGTACAATGTGGCAGTTATTAAATGCTTCTGAAAAAAAATTAGTAACAAGAAGCATTGCTGTGATAATAAATGCATATATAAAAAGAGAGAAATGGAGGAGAAAATCAGGCCAATTCTAGCACTGTTTGAAATTGTTCATTCTCGTGTAATGGCATTATCCCACGGTGAACTGAAACCCCCATCTTTTTTGAGACCCTTTAAAAAGTAGAAGTTTTTGCAGATTGGATTCCCGTTTTGCTAGGTACTATTCCAAAGCTGGTGGGAATCAATGAATGTCTTTTTGATATTACTGAGCTTTTGAATTGAGTGCATAATAAGTAATTTGTACCTGTCTCCAATCCCTAGGTAGTAATATAGCTTCTTTTACACCTCTTAGTATTCTTTCAATTGCAATTCATCTGTTTGTACTGGCAGCACTGCAGAAGCTTCTGGTAATACATGAGACAGTATTTTCTGTATGCAGGGACTTGCATAATAAGTTCATATTCTAAGAGGACAGAGCTCCCTTGATGGGAAAAGAAAAAAAACATCCTAAGAGAAATCCTTATTATTGGGGTTGATGACCCCAGTAGGATACACAAATTTCAGCAAGCAGTGTTTACAAGGGTAAAACAAGAAATGTGAATCTATATAGGGAATCAGGGAAGTTTTCTGCAAGTTTGTTATTTACGGACGGATAATTTTGTTTGCCAAATTACTGAGAGTGTTCTTCCTGTTCTGCAGGCAGAATTCACTGCCATGAGGGACCAGTATATGCGAGGTGGAGAAGGCTTCATTATCTGCTATTCCATCACAGACCGCCAATCCTTTCAAGAAGCAGCTGAGTTTAAAGAACTCATTTATCGTGTCCGGCACACCTATGACATCCCCGTGGTGCTGGTGGGAAACAAAATAGACCTTGAGGAGTTCAGGCAGGTAAGCGACTCCTCCACTGTTTTTGGCTTGGTTTTCCTTGGCTGCCTCAGGGGTTTCTGCAGCATATGTTGTACCGTGCTACCAAGAATTATTAGCACAAGAAGATGTTTAATCAAAGAGCAACAAACTTGTAATAAATTAGGGTCTTTGCAGTTCTTTTCATTCATATGTTGTGGAACTTGAAGTAACCTTGGCAAATCACATCCAAACTTTCTCTGTTTTTACTTGAAAAACTTTGACTACTGTTGTCAGAAGATTTACATATATATTCATATATATGTATTCAACATAGAAAAAGCTTCAATCAGGATCTTTGTGGAAAAAAACTTGGGTTCCTTTGATGTTTCCAGACATTAAACAGAGGTTTCTTTTTTTTCTCCCAAACATACTAGATTTGATTAAAGGTTTTTCAAACTCAGACTTAAAAAAAAAAAAAAAAAGTGAAAATAAAGAAACACATGTGAGATCACATTTGCCTGAAGATCCAGTGACTATGTTGTTAGAGGGTTTGGTAAAATGGCGACATTTTGAGAATTGAAGACTTGAATTCACTTTGATTTTTATACAAGATTTCAGCTACCACCACCCATAGAGCAGCAGATTTTTTTGACTACAAGGCCAATAACTGTGGCTGTCTCAATGTCTTTGATAATCTTTGCTCACTCTTTTCATTTTGCTCCCTCTCTACTTCTTCCTTACTCTTTATACTGGTGAGTTAGAGAGAGATCAGATTAGAATGGCTTGGCTGTGACCTGGTACTGAATGGAAAATATGCCTAATCTTAAGCAGAGGCTTGGAGCAAGAAGGAAAAAGAAAAAAATATTATCCTATATGGAAATTTTAAGATGCCTCCGATACAGCTATGACTGCTTATGAATGCCTGACTTCTGTGCAGACATATGTAACACTTAAATAAAATGGTGGGTTTTTTGGTTCATTAGCATCTGTGCTCACACAATCCTGTATACTCTTCTCCACTTATCCTGTCACTCTTCTCCCCATTTCTTTGTCTTCTTTGTTCTACCTGAAGAAAATCCAAGACAGTATTGAGCCTGAAATTAGTCTTAAAGATCTGATTATGTACATTTAAAATTTCACATCTGTTTTCCAGATCATTGGCTTCCTCCCTAAATCAGGATGTGACAAAACCCTGATGGTGACAATCCAGCTGCAGTTTAACAGGCATCTTGAGCCTCAAACAGCAGTGCCATGTGCTTATACACCAGAGGGGAGGGATATGTGTTTGGGGAAGGAAGTGGATTCAGTGGTTTTGCTGAGAGAACAGGACATTGCACTTGACCCCAAAGCAGGATTTCTTAATTGGTACAAAGACACTCTTGCACTCATCTTTGATACTATCTCTTTCTGATCTTACTTTTTGTTCAACTTTTATATTTTAATCACTGTCAACATACATAAAAACATATGCCTGATTTAAATACTTTTACATTCTCAACGATCTTGTCTGGTGTCACAAACAGGAAAATTACTGTGCATGAATGCCTGGATTGGATTTCCCTGACAACATTCAAGATTAAGAGGCATGGGGAGGGATTGGGGAATAATATTTGAAATTATGCCCGTGAGGTGTGATAGACACACTAAAAACTGTTCTATAAGGTCCCCACTGATGATCCTGCCCTAATGTGTAAACAAGGAAAGTCCAAATTGTAGTTCTGCATTTTTAAAAGTTTTCAATGAAACAGGATTTAGATCTTCAAAATGTTTTCTTCCATATGCCCTCTACAAATGCCAATGTTTGGCAATGTTAGAAGGGTTTTCTCAAATATTCTGCAATCCAGATTTTGACCCTTAAGTCAAAGACTAGTAAGGTAATGCAAAGCAGTTCTGCTCCTTTAAATAAAGCATTTGAATATGACTTTGTGCCCGTAAGCAAGTAGTATGAACCAACTGTAGAGCTAAGCAATTTATTCTGAAGTCCATATTTTGGGATATTCTTTTTAAATCTAGACTATGTCTACCCCATGGCTGTTGTCAGCATAACTAGTTGGTGCTAGAGTATATAAATTGTCCTCCTGGAGTGTATCTTCACCTAAGTTTAATACATTTTAGATTGTGTTTTCAGATACCACTCCACAATTCAAAGCAAATCATGGTTAAGTGGGGGTGATGAGCAGATACTTCTCAGAGTACCTTCCTGACCTAAACTGAAGCCCCAGCCTGTGGGAGGACACTTCTGTGCCCAGCTTTAAGCACATATTAATGCACCTCAGTGTTTCATTTTCTCAGGACTGGGACATGAGGCTGTGCTGTATGTTTAACAAACACTGAAACAAGTTTTATCTATGCTCACTTGTAAGGTTAAGCAATATCTAACTGGATGAGGTCTGGGAAGGTAGATTGAAAAGGATCTTTTCAAGGTCATGCACTGTGGTTACAGCTTCATTAAAAGCATTTGGATGGCTGAGAGTGACAGCAGACTAACTGTGGAGTGACAGGCAGCAATGAGCTGGTGATGAAGGACATTAACATATCAATGAACAAACAGGGAGGTATACAAGCACACTAAATTCAAACAGCTGAAAAATAGTAGGTGTCAGAATGCAATCAGCCAGATTGGAATTTGACCAGGGCACCAGGGCTAATATTGTGGATTTGTTTAATGACATTTTTCTCCTATGAATTTCATTAAAACAACTGTAATGTTATTCATGTTATTTCAAGACACAACATTAAGTTCAACATTCCTGGGCATCATTTCCATTTAATGACAATTCTGCAACAATCAGACAGGCCATAGTGGTTTGGCCAGACAAAGCTTTTGTTTGAAATGTGAATCCCAACACAGTACAGTTAATGATGTATGCTGCTTTCCTCAAATCTATCAACAGGACTACAAGAACAAAACTAATCTGCAATTAAAATTGTTTCTTAAGAGGAAACACTGCCGACAAACAAAAACAACAAGCTTATTATTTTTAAATAATATTTTTATTTTATGATGGCTTCAGTGAAATTATAGTCTTTATGTATGGCTGTGATTTTTAATGTCCTAAGAAATGGGTTTGTCTGTACTCCTTCTTAAACCAAGTTTTAGTTACATTCACCAGCCCAAAGAATAAACACTTTCAATTTTCTCTGAAAAACATGGGGGAAAAACTGGGGGGAAAAACAAAGTAAATCATTATCTTGATGTATATGTGGTGGCAAGGCACCCTCCATCCCCCAGTGAACAGGCATGAATGGTTAAGGCATTCACAGAATCATGGAATGGTTTGTACTGGAAGGGACTTTAAAGCTCGTCTTGTTCTAACCCCCCTGCCATGGGTAGGGACACCTTGCACTGGACTGGGTTGCTCCAAGTCCCATCCAGCCTGGTCTGGAACATTTATCTATTTCCATTCCCTAATTTTTTCAGCCATTGCTCTAAGAAATATTTAAGTATTATGTGCATTATATTCCATAGCTGTTAAACAGAAAAATACAGAACTAACTGTTTGATTAGGTAACATTTTAATTCCAGTGTTTTCAAACAACAAAGTCATTAGATCAGTAAATGTATGCTTGTATGTTTTTAATTATCATCAGATTTTCAGAAACGTGTAGGACCAGCTGTTTGAAAATGCTGATCCTTTCACATTAGGTGTCACTTTATTCCAGATGAACACCTGGTTCTTGCTGTTCAAAACATGTATAACAGATAAATATCTAATTAGAACATATTCATCTTCAAAAAAATACATTAAAGCTATTCAAGCTCATGTCATACTAATGCTAAATTGCAGCTTTATATAAAAATATTTAATAGTTAGGACCTGTGACATTACTAAAAGGTTGCTTAGAAAATATACAAAAGCCTTTACCTATGGATCATTGCAAAATATTAATTACATTGAGCAATTCAGAGGGGAACTAACTACTCAAGCTCCGTTGAATAACGTACTGTTAACTCTGAGTTATAAAATATTCTTTCTAGAAGCTTTTTCAAACTTTAATGTGGATGTTAGAACCCCTCTGGAAATTCTAGCCACACAGAAATATAACAGCCTTCACGGAGCAGTTTTTCTTGTATGCTTTTTTCTGACCCCAGAGGAATCACCTATGGGCTCAGCTGAGTCCATGGATAATATGTGGATATCCATTTAGTCCAAAGTTAGGAGGGAAGCTCATGTTTCTTCCAGCTCCTGGTCTCTCTGGGAAGCTTGTCATCAAAGCTGTTAGTTTTGCCAGTACAGTCTTGCTCCTGAAAAGAATTATGCAACTGTTTACCCTTCCACCCATGAGCTGTCTTACCGGCTTCAAGCAAAAATCTGACAGTAGCAGTGCCTTTGAAAGCATTTTCCTCTACAACCTTCTCATTTAGTAGGGGGGGAAAAAAAATCAGCATGAAATCTGCCTTTTTCTTCCAGAACTGTAGTGATAGAACAAGGGGGAATGTAGGGGGAATGTGTTCGAGCTGAAAGTGAGTAGGTTTAGATCAGATGTTAGGGAGAAATTCTTCACTGTGAGGGTGGTGAAGCCCTGCACAGGTTGCCCAGAGAAGCTGTGGTTCCCTTGCCTCTGCAAGTGTCCAAGGCCAGGCTGGACAGGGCTCAGAGGAGCCTGGTCTAGTGCAGGATGTCCCTGCCCATGACAGGGGGTGGAACGTGGTGGTTTTTAAGGTCCCTTCCAGCCTAAGCCGTTCTGTGGTTCTGTGATTCTGTCATTTAACACGGAACAATAGATTACTCGGAGTGTAAATGTATTACAGAGGTGTCATTGTCTTTTTTTCCTAAGGCTTTATTATATCATAAAATAATTCTTAAACCAGGATCACAGTAAGTTTTCATGATCATAACCAGCTGAATAATCTCACCTCAGTGAGGTTTTACTCTGGATTTTGCACAAGATAAGCTGACTGGTTATCAGACAATGCGAGTGTCAACTTTTAAATTTGTCATTTTGACAGTTGCTCTATTTTCATGCTTCTCAAACCTTGAAATATCTGAGTCTGAGACAGATAAAGTTTTTGTTTTGTTTTGTTTTGCTTTGCTTTGTTTTGTTTAGCTTTATTTTTAAAAAAAACCCCTTGTTTTGGTTTAGTTTCTTTTGTGTGAGTAACTGTTTGGTATCTATATCAAAAATTGTCAGTCTGTACCTTCTGGTGCCTGGTTGAGACACTGAAAATACTTCAAGAATATGATATTATATTTTACTTTTGTTTTTATTTTTCTCTGCATAACTATGAAGCACTGTTTACTAGATGCTCTCTTACTCATATTATGAATCATGAAACTGCAGTATTATGAATTTCTTACCTTAGCATCAGGCTGAATTCTGTTGCTTTTGGGATTAAAACTGTTTTGAAATGTGTAACTCTACTTTAAAACCAGCAGTTCCATTTCCTCTTGAAAACATTGAGGTAGAAGAGTCTGTACTGAAGGAAGACTCTTGTTTCCCATTATTCAGACCAGTGCCCTACACAAAGAATAAAAGGCTTCAATTCTCCTTTTTAAGTGCAAGTCAACGTAGATGCATTTTTTGCTGCTTATTGACAAAGAAAAGTGTACATTTGTGCTAATTGCAGACGTTGTAAATGGTGAGATTAAATGACTTGGCCAGAGTCTCTATAAAATCCAGGCAGAAAACTTGGATTTATCACATGTCATAGAAGTGTCTCATAAAATGAGATGTATCTGCTGGGGAAGAAGTCTGTCTTGCTGCTGACAGCAGAGGGAGGCTCAGACAGCCACCTTCTTTGCCTTTTTACAGTGGTGCTGGGGAGAGATGGAAACTTACAAAATTGCTTCTGACATATTTTAAGTTAAGAATCAAAACTTACTGATTCATTCTGTTATTGCTGCTGCTAACTACAGACTGTACTTCTGAACCTTGCACTCATATTTCCTTCAGTTTTCAAACAAACAAAATCCTAGACAACAACTACAAAATCATAACAGAAATTTGATCAAAAAAATCCAGAGGAGAATATGGCACAGAAGAGCAAATTCTTCAAAACTATGTCGTGTCCAGAAAAGGGGAGCTGGGGAAGGGTCTGGTGCTAAAGTCTGATGAACAGCAGCTTAAGGAGCTGGGAAAGGGGCTCAGCCTGGAGAAAAGGAGGCTCAGGGGGGACCTTGTGGCTCTGCACAAGTCCCTGACAGGAGGGGGCAGCCGGGGGGGGGGGGTGGGGGTGGGGTCGGGCTCTGCTCCCAGGGAACAGGGACAGGAGGAGAGGGAATGGCCTCAAGCTGTGCCAGGGGAGGGTCAGGTGGGACACCAGGGAAACATTTCTTGATGGCAAAGGTTGTCCAGACCTGGCACAGATGCTCAGGGAAGTGGTGGATTCCCCACCCCTGGAGGGATTTAAAAGCCATGTGGATGTGGTGCTTGAGGACACGGGTTAGTGGTGGCCTTGGCAGTGCTGGGAGAAAGGTTGGACTCAAGGCCTTAGAAGGCTTTTCCAACCTCAGTGATTCTAGGGGTCTATTTATTCGAATTTTTTATTGAATTTTTAGATTAATTCTTTCACTCATTTTGATTCCATCTTGATTGTTCATTTTCCATGGATATTCACATAGTTCCATTTTCCATCAGTGCCTGACGAAAATGAATTACATTTGTAAGGAGCAGCCGTCATCAGTTATACCCACTTGCCTACGTATTCCCGTCCCACATGATATCACATCATATTCTTTGTTTGATCTTCAAAATCTGAACAATGTAAGCCATTTTTGCTGTTTTGGTGGAGTTATGACAGTTGTCTGAATATTTGGAATTAAAATTACTGAAGTTGTCATGATGTTTTATTATCCTAGGAAACTGTCAGACCTTTGAATAATCACTTTCTTGCATTATCAAAATGCATATCTGGATTCTGTCAGATTCTTCTATGACTCTAACTTCTATTTACTTTTAATTGATTTTGATTTTTCAACATTTCTTTCCCACTGGTCATTGTCCTAAGAAGTCTTTCTCATATAGTTTTCAAAAAAGAATCTTTATAGCATTTTCCCTCCCACGAAAGAAAGAAAGAAAGAAAGAAGGAAAAAGAAAGAAAAAAAGGGGTGTGTATTTTTCCATGCCAGTGCAATTGTAGATTAAATTTGGCAGCTGTAGTGTTTTGGAAGGAAATTCTATCATTATCAACTTAACATTCATTAGCAAATATTCATTTATACATAGTTTACCTCCTTGTCATTACAATGCTTTCATGTTTCCACAACCTCACCCAAACCACAGCCTCTTATTACCCAGGCTGCATTAAATGCCATCAAACACACAGACAATTGCAATGAAACTGTTGACTCATTTCTCAGTTTATAATTGTGTTAACCTTTAGTGAACCACCCAGTAGGTCCTGTGATTCCTTTAACATGGAACAGAAGACTAAGATGAAGATAACAAGTTGCTCTGTAGGAGAAGAAACAACAGCAAAACAATAGCTGCACTGCAGATAATAAAATGTTTATAATGCAAAACCTGGATATTCAGAGATAAAAACAAAGACAGCTAATTTCTTGTAGCTGAAGCAGGACAAAACAGGACGCATAGCCAGGGGTATACACAGGGGAGGGTGTTGCAAAGTCTCTTCACTGCTAGGGTTATTAAACAGCAGCACAGTTTATATTGTTTTGAAAGGCTCCCAGTACTTCTTATCTCTACCTGCTTTAACTTCACTGTCCACCTCAGTGATTTTTGTCCACCCCAGGCACTGGATCCTGACTTGGCATGACTGTGTGTGACTTCAGTGGGAGAACACTTCTGAGGAGAGGTGTGAAGGTACAGAGAGGCCCTTTCACCACTTGCCTTATTGATAGAGGCTGCTTCTCAACATGAACTTGGGCTGAGATTTTTCAGCTTGTCCTGAAAATTAGCACAGATCGACTCTTGTGAAGGTTTTCACATGACAGTCATGCCACAGGATCTTTCTTTGTAATTAAAGCAAGCAAGTCGTGTTGTAAAACTTGCACACAAAACTCCTGCATGGTTGCAGGAGTGTAGGGCTTGTTTGCAAGCAAGTTCGGGGTGCTGCAGCTTTCCTCAGAATCTCTCAGAGGGAAAGATTTTGGCTACACAGTGACCACACAGATAGGCAGAGCTTGCAAGTGAAACAACAGTGGCATCATTTGTTGGGTGACTAGTGCTTAGCCAGCAGCCTGTGATGGATATTTGTTGTGGTTTAACCCCAGCCAGCAGCTAAGCACCATGCAGCCACTCACTCATTCTCCTCTGTTCCTGGTGGGGAGGAAAATTTAAAAGAAAAAAAAAAAAACAACAAAAACCCCTCACTTTAATAATTGAAACAAAATTAAGTACAAGATAATAATGATATTAATGGTAAAAATTATGAAAGGAGAGAGAGGGAGGAACAAGCCCAAGAGAAACAAGTGATGTTCGCCACCCTCTGACCGATGTCCAGTGTGTCCCCAAACAGAAAGAGGCAGCTCCTGGCCAACTGCCTCCAGTTTATGTCCTGGGCATGACATCCTACGGCACGGAGTATCCCTTTGGCCAGCTGATGTCAGCTCTCCTGGCCATGCTTTCCCCTGGGTTTTTTCATGGGCAGAGCATGGGACACTGAAAAGTACTTGACTGGAGTGACCACTGCTGAGAACAACTAAAATTTCTCTGTGTTATCAACATTATTCTCATTCTTGCAAAGTAGCATATTAACACAGGAAGCCATATCTACTGAGTGTGTTTTTGATGCAAAAATGTGAATTTCTTGTAACCAGGATAGCTTTCTATGTGTTTTTGCAGTAGGAGGTCAAACTACTTGAAAGTAGAAACTTTGTGAGAATTTAATTACAGCTCATTATGGTGTTATTAATAATAAGAGTATGACCTACCATTTAAAGAAAAGAAGATTAATCAGTTTAATCATCTTTGGTTTTTTAAGATTGCTTGTATTCCAGTCTTAATGACTCACTTTTTTTTTTCCCAGATGAATTAGGAAGTTAGATTTGTTTTTAATTATGTCTAACTACTTGCCTGAGAATAGCAACACTAGCTTCACACACTGTGACATTGTTTAAGTTGTGCAGTCATGACAATAAAAGAAAAAAAAATGCTCAAAAATCTCTTACCCCCCAAAAAATGAGCCCAAAAAAGTAAATGAAGGGGAAAACATGTATTAATATCTCATCCATGGTGTCCAAATTTTACCATCTAAAATCTATGAAAAATGGCAGTTTCAAAACCTCTGAGTAAATTTTTTGATATAGCACAGTTATTTCAAGAAGATCCAGGAAATCACCTCTTATAAAATGACATTAAAACACATTATGGAACTTGAAACTAAAGATGATAAATGTCTACAAAATATCAAAATTTGAGTTTCAGTGTTATTCACTCACATTACTAATTACATAGTTTTTCTGATCAGAATCCCCATCTGGGAGTTAGGGTATGGTGTGTTGTTTATTTGAAATTAATCTGTATTGGGTTTGATACAGCTTAGTATATTCATCCACCTTTTCCTGATGATTGTTGTCTCTAAAAGAAGAAAAGGATGGACTTCCCTTCTGCCATTACTGTATTTATTTCCTCTGTCACTCAGGAAAAGTTCTTTCTCTCTGTTTCCATCTTTGTCATTATTACCACCTACTACAATTAAAAAATGGTAATAAGGAGAAAAATTATATCTCTTACCAATTTTTTTAAGTCATCTGGTACAAGGACTGACACAAATATGCAGGGGTTTGTGTGTGCTTGTGTCTGTTTGGATGTTTTAATACTGTAATCTATGACCAACATTGTGCTCAATACAGGATATTCATCAGCACCACGGGCCACTTTGGGTATTCCTGTCATATATAATAAGCCATTGAAATTTTGAATTCACTTTACATTTTCTCTGAGGTGGTGGGAAATAGATTGTCTTTACACTTAATGATGATTTTCATTAGCAAAACCATGGGATAATTCTTTCATTGTTTTCCCAGCTGTGACTAGAATAATATCTAAGCAAAAAAAAGTAAAATTTACCTTGATTTTCTAGATTCCACTAATTTCCACAGCTTACAATTTCTTGGATTTTGAAACCCAAGGAAGCATGAGTTAGTTGTTTTGCTGGGTTTGCCCCCCAAGCCTGCCCCAAAATCTGAGTGATATGCCAGATGCGCTTAGTCTGGGGCTACTTAAACTACAGACCAAACCCAGTGGCCTTCCTATCACTGTTTGAAACCTTCCTAGCAACTGATTCAAATCCCACACCATCTACTGTCACCAAATCCTGGCATGTTTTCTGCTGAAGACAAACACCAGGATTGTGCTGGGTGCAGGTTCACTTAAATGTGAACTGATTCAGGAATATGGGTGTCAGATGGCATTCCTCTGATCTCTTTTGCTCTCTTTCTCGACATATTGTATGAAGAAAATTGTGTGGATTTTCTCCATTTCATTAGAAATAGAGATTTTTTTTCCCTGAATTTTTATTAATAGGTTATTTTTTTATAGGTCGGGAGGAGATTGCAGGTGTTTGTGTGTTTTGTGTAGTCAGAGAAGGAGGTGGAAGAGGAGGAGGGTGAGAGAGTAGAGATGATTTGTGCTTTCCTTGGATTGAAATATGCTCTGAGAACTGGCCAGACCTGTGGCCTCTGACTTGAACTGGGATACAGACCTGTGTAGCTCATTTCCCAGTGCAACCCACTGAAGAAATGCTGCTCATGGAGAAGTTGTATTCCCTTTTAACCCCATTTTCTTTCCCATCTGAAGTGAATGAGATGATTTCACTGATGATTGCCTGTGACTACAAGATGACGGGTGATGGCAGGTAACCTTTTCAAGATTATAATGCTCTCAAAACCAGGAGGGGGTTAGAACTTGAGAGTAGTTTGGTTTGATTTTGAGGATCTGCAATTATGAGAATCCCTGAGATCTGCCACGAAAAAAACAAACTAGCAAACAAAAAAAAAAAAAAGAAGCCCCCACCTAAACACACACAAACAAACCAAAACCAAACCAAACAAAATAAAAAGCTGAAACCAAAACCAAACCAAAAGAAAAAAAAACCACCCAACTCAAAAAAAAAAAAAAAGAAACTAACAAAAAACCAAAACCAAAACAAACAAACAAACGAATGGTAGAGTTAAAGAGATCATAGATGGGTCAACAACACTTGGTAATCAGTGAGACTGATGCCTGAAAGTCATTTGGGAAACATCAGGAAGCACCTGAGACATAGTGGTATCTGCAAGGACTTAATTCTTTAGTCCCTGAGTAAGTGTAATATAAGAATTTTAAATGTCTTAATATCTTTCTGTATTTTGAGACAGAGACTATTTCACTGTCTGATGTCTTTACTCTTGCTAGGGCTTTAACCTTATTTGATAAATATTTGTGAAGAGAAAGAAGTCGGTTGTGGGAAGGGTTCATAGGTAGCAGTTCATTCCTTAATTACTGCTTTTCCTTGTTTAAAGCATACACCCCAATCCTTTGTTTTATGAGGAGGGAACTAGTACCAGATAATTTTGGGTAAGGATAATTCCTAGATGAAAAGTGTCCATCAA
Source organism: Coloeus monedula (assembly GCF_965178545.1). Taxonomy (NCBI): domain Eukaryota; kingdom Metazoa; phylum Chordata; class Aves; order Passeriformes; family Corvidae; genus Coloeus; species Coloeus monedula. The sequence continues at coordinate 81,050,554 of NC_138822.1, read as the reverse complement.
ATTTGTTAAATTTCTGGGAAGAGATTTGTTGTGTTCAGTGTTACTTTGTTCTTCAGTCCCTGTGGAATCTTGATCACGAAGACATGGCTAGATGGGACAAAGGTAAAAGTGCCTTTTTACTCTGTTCTGGAAATCTTTCCTGACATTCTGATTAACAGGAGTGAAGAAATTAACGTTAATAATAACTTAAATTTTCTTTATGCCAAAATATTTCTATCTAAGGCACAATTAATTTTTCAGAACTTGCTGGAGAATCTCCCACTGTTTGTACCATTGTTCTGTGAACTGAAAGAGTGACATACTTTCCACTGTTGTCAACCTATCAACTTTTATTTCACTTAAATTTAACTCACACTCACACAAAATGCTGCTTTTACTAATTTTGAAGCCCTACCATATAAAAAAGTACTTTTATATTTGTCCCGATTGCCTGACATTTTCAATATGGAACGTCTGTAAAAGAGAAATTGCTTTTTATGGAGCTCAGGTAAAAAGGCCATGAGGGAAACTGAAGATAATTAATGAAAAAAAAACGCTCATAAAAGATGGTGGAATAGTTCCAATGGGAATTTTTTTTCATTCTTCTTGTGCAGTAAAGCTAAAGGCTTGTTGTTATGCCAAAATTACACAGTAGTGCAGAAATCTTTATTTTTATAATCAGCAAATTCCTTAGCCTTGTGACTAGAAAGTCTTCTATTCTACATAAGTGTGTTTCACTAAAGCAACATAGGATCAGAATGGCTGTTTTTCTTCAAAAATTAAAATTATAAAGAAAAAGAAAACTTTCATAGTATCGAAATCTCTGGCAGAAAATACTTCTGTAAAAAAAAATATATATATTTAAAAAGAAAATTAACACAATGCAGTAATGAAAAAAAATTCCATGCTACCTGAGATTAAGTAATGAGCTGTTACTCAGAAGCCCCATAAGGATATTATCCACTTAAATGTATTAAGCCTTCACCTTGTTCAATGCATGGTTTAATTTGTCTAGATAGTGATAAAAAATAGATAATTTAGGAAATCTCCTCTTTTCTATGGCAATGGAAGCATCAACAGTGCCTATATTATATTCTTTTTCCTCCTGTATATGATTCTCATTGAAACTCTATGGTCTGAACAAAATCAGACCTTAATGTTCTGCCTTTACCTGCCTCAATATCTGTGGTTTTATCTCGATAAATAATGTTCCTCTATGTCAGAACTTTGTGGTATTTTATTCTGAACAATCACAGGAAAGACAGAGAATGCTGAAGTGACTTTGAATGACAGAGATGTGGGTACTTAATACTAAAAAATTGTCTTATGACATTTAGTTCATTATTTATATGAGGGTGGGAGCGTTTGGTATAGACGATGCGCAGTCAGAACACAGGCTTCCCAAAATTTGGAATTAAGACTTTAGGTTTGATGGTTCTTTAGTAGGCTGTCTAAATTCAATACTTGGGCAGCTTACAAAAATGCTAGAAAGGAGAGGTTTTAGAACTAACTGATAATATGTGTGGCAACAAATCATCAGGAACAGATGGTATTCACCCAAGAGCTCCAAAAGGGTTCAAGTATAAAATTGCTGAACTAGTAACTGTGCTTAAAATGGAATCAGCAAGAGGGAAATGGAAGATGGCACGTGCAGAACAGTCCAGGGAGCTTCAGACCAGTAAATCTGAGTTCTACTGAGCAAATTGGTATCTACTACAAGAATAGGAATGGCAAATGTATGGATAAATGTGTATAAATAGGAATAACAAATATGTGAATAAATAACATTTTACAGGCAAAAGTCATCACGGCTTCAGAGAGATTGCTTGTGCCTAACCAATTAAGTCAACAAACATACAAGGAACATAAGTTAGGGCCATAAGTTTCTTAAATTTCCAAAGTGTTTTATGTGAATAACAAAAGCAAAATTGAAGGAAGATATGTTACATGTTAGTAAGTGTCAAAGAGGAGAACTAGCAAAGGTAGAAATAAATGGTGAAAAATGAACATGATTACTTTTGTAAGTCCAGGTAGATATAGATATTCCTCTTTGAAATAGATCCATCAATATCTGGTCAATAAGATGATAGACTTTCTATTTAACTATTTTGGTAAGTATTTATTTTGGGTGGTAAAAATGACAGTTGAACACAATGATGTTCAAGATCAATTCTCAATATATTTCGAGGTTTAAGATTAATTCTGAATATTTTTAATAAAAAGAGTATATTTTCTTCCTAACAATACAATATTTGGGCTGAATTAATTGTTTAATCAGATTCTACGTTAGAAAAATGAAAATGCTTAATACAGAGTGCATAACTAAACTATGGAATTCATTGCTGTAGGAATTACAAATATAAAAGTTTTTTATGGGTTAAAGAAGTAATTTAACCATATTTGCAAGGAGCTTCAAAGGAAAACATGACATTTCTAACTCAGGAAGTGCCTGAGCCTTAGATTCCCCAAAGGTGCAAGGAGATAGCAGTAGCACTCTCTATGTTTCATCTACTTTCATGTCCTGTCCCTGAGCAAGTGGCTGCTGTTGATGACAGCATGGAGGGACAAGACAGAGCTGTGGTCTAATTTATTCAGAGTCACTGCTGTTCTGCTATAACACATATATAAAATGAACCATAACAACTGAATTTGAGAGGCCAAACACACAGAAGTCTCATGAAAACATTCATTTACATAAGTATTTACATTTCCATGCACTCATATATTATACATTAATGTGTACAGCGGTAGTAACACATTGTTAATTTAGAGTAATCACTGTAGTTATATTATGATTGTATGATTATTATATAATCATTGATATTATATGATAATTACTGCTAATGTAGGTTTCCACTGGGATTCTTTGTGTTCTCTTCCTTGTCTCTTTTTCTGAGGTACTCTATTTTCCAAGCAAATGTTAGCTTGAAGCAGATGTTCAGTCTGCACTATAAAACAGTCCAGAGCCTTGGTCCCAAGAGTTCTTTCTTTTCAAAAGTCTATGAATCTTTTAATACTCTTCCGTCTTATCTTTAGGTTCAGGGAGATTGTTAGCAGTAGTCATATTTACTAGAATATTTTTTGGCAAGGAATTAAAAAAATCATTAGATAACGAAGCCAATTCAATTAAAACTAAAGGTTTCCAGAAACCTTTCTTGCATGTGTAGTGGTGTTCTCTAATTTAAAGTACATTTAAAATATACACATAACACAAGAATCAGGAACGGTGTTAGAGACAACCCAGGAACCCTGACTTCTACTCATCAGATCAAACATCAGATAATGTTGTCTCCCTCATTAATGATTATATGCATTGTCTCATTTCACAGCAGAAAATACCAGGTAGTAAAGGGTGGAGAGATTCACTGGTGCAAGCTCTGAAGCCTAAGGCTGACATTGCCTTTCAAAACAATTTTGGCTATAAGTGCTTACAAACAGATGTCAGGCTGGGGAAAAAACTGATCAGCAGTGCCACTAATTTGATGTCCTCAATGCTTCACTAGCTGGATGATTTCCCATCCTGGACTACTGGCCCATTAAACCTGTCTTTTATTACATAGTCATAAAGCTGAATGACAGAAAATACATAATTAAGACTAGTCAAATAGAAGGCAAAGGATCTACATTGATCCTATTTGTCTGAGACAGTGAGGGACAAATTGGAATCTAAGGGCTAATATAGAAGAACATTAAAATGTTTGCTTTCTGTAACGCAGACTTGAGATCTTTATAGCTATGTGGGGAAAATTCTAGGTGCATAGACAGAGCTATTATGCCAGTTATCTGAAATGCTGGATATAAAAAAAATCAAACATATTTCCTAAGGTCTTTGTGTTACATTAATATTTCTCGCAAGATGAGGAGTCTGGATAAGACCTTTTTCAGTGTGATGGGCAGTAGAATCAAAGGCACCCTCAGAAATTTTGCTGATGACACCAAGCTGCATGGTACAGTCACATGCTGGAGGGAAGCAATGGATCCAGAAGGACCTGGACAGGATGGAGAGGTGGGACTGTGTGAACCTCATGAAGTTCAGCAAGTACCAGGTCCATGTGCAGGTGGGTCAGGGCCATCCCAATCACAAGTGAAGGCCGGGCAGAGAATGGATGGAGAGCAGACCTGGGGAGAAAGACTTGGGGTGTTGGTTGAGAAGCTCCACATGACCCAGCCATGTGCACTGGCAGCCCAGAAAGCCCCAGCTCTGTCCTGGACTGAATCAAAAGAAGTGTGGCCAGCAGGTCAAGGTGGGGAGAGATTCTGCCCCTCTTTTCCTCTCTGGTGAGACCCCACCTGCAGTGCTGCGTCCAGCTTTGGGGCTCCCAATGCAGGAAGGACACGGAGCTCTTGGAGTGAGTCCAGAGGAAGCCACAGAGATGCTTCCAGGGCAGGGGCACCTCTCCAGTGGAGAGAGGCTGGGAGAGCTGGGGATGCTCAGCCCGGAGAGAAGGATCCAGAGAGGCTTTAGAGACCTTTCCACTGCATAAAGGAAATCACAGGGACTTTGGAGAGGGACTTTGGGCACAGGCCTGGAATGACAGGAAAAAGGGGAATGGCTTTAAACTGAAAAAGGGGAAGTTCAGATTAGGTATTAGGAAGAAATTCTTGGCTGTGAGGGTGGTGAGGCCCTGGCACAGGTTGCCCAGAGAAGCTGTGGCTGCTCCATCCCTGGAAGTGTCAAAGACCAGGTTGAAAAAGGCTTGAAGCAATGTGGGATAGCAGAAAGTGTCCCTGAGCAGGGCAGGGGGCTGGAATGAGATGATTTTTACAGTCCCTGACTTCATCAAGGCAGAAATTATTCGACTGGTTTGCTACAACTTTGCTGCTCCTTCAGTCAGGAGGAATAAAGAAAAAGTCACCAGAACTGAAACTGCGGTATCATAATGGACATTGGATGTGGGCAAATTAAAGCTGCCAAATTAAGACTCAAATGTTTGATTGCCTTGGTGCTGAACTTTTGACTGCAGAGACACATTAGAGATGGCTGGCAATTGCCACTTCGTTCTCATTTCCCAAAACTGTAAACACCACCTCTGCATTCAATTGTTCCGGAAGAGTCTGTATGATTGTAGTCATTATCCTGGTGTAAAATGCTGCATCTGTAAAAGCAGACTACTTTTACTGAATAAATATTAATATTTCAGGCAAATCTGAGATGTTTGTTCTACGCTAACTGCCTCTTTCTTTATGCAATTTGTTTTCCTAATATTTGCCATCTTGAAAACTTTTATCAGAAAAAAAAAAAAAAGTGTATTACAGTATTTACTTGGTTTTTTAAATCCAGTATGAATTTCTAAAGTTGCTAGTCATACTAAATAATTTCAGGTATTCACAGGATGTATTGTCATGTATTATATTTTACCATAATGTACTATATCTCATTATTCTTTGCTCTAGATTCTTGAAGTAAAGGCTGCAACTGTTGATCAAGATTAATGACTTGTGCCTAAAAAAATCAGTTTAATCTAACAGCTTTGAATTTTAATAGCTTTTGAGTTTAATACAGCTGTTACCTCTGTTCTCCTTTACTCAGACATGTGGGTAGTGTGGCTTTTTCCATGACTCCATGACTGATCCACAGGTTTTTCTTCTGTGGCCTGCCTGCTAATCAATTTTAAGAATCAGTAAATATCTGTGCATGTTTCAGTGAAAAAGAGACACTTGAAGAGCCTTCAGCAACAATAGGCCATTAATGTGGAGATTGATAAACCTAGTCTGTAATTTCGACTAACAGTTTCTACTTTCTTCCTTTCATTTCTTCAGTTAATTCTTTTTCTTTAAGCTTTGTCTTGTGTTTGCTTTACAGAAACATCATTAAGGGGCAAAGCCAGGAAAAAAAATTAAATTATTTCTTTTTAATAGAAAAGGTGATTAATTTTTTGTGCTGAAGACAAAATAACATTTTAAAGATGATTAGGGGTGTATAAATAGTTTTAAATAAGAGAGATTAATGCAGTTTTGATAACCATTATAGGAAAATATTGCAGGCAAACTTCTAATACACTGGCATCACTGATATTATGAACTCATTTTATTTCAATTCCTGCTGTCATACCAAAAAGTGTCTTTGAATGTTCGAGAAGCATATATAAATATAATTTTCTAAGCAAAATAGAACGGTTAGGAATATGCAACGAAAAATATCTGAACAGTTATGTAAATTGTTGTGATTCTTAGAAATCAGAATGTAACTAAGCATTTAAGTTTTATAGCGATATTTTTATCATTATTATTTCACCTTTAATAGAGGCTATTTTGTGTGTGGGTGAACCATAAGATTATGTTGTAGCTAGCAAGAATGTTAACATAATTTTTGGTACACTGTGTTAATAAAACAAGTGTAATGAGCCATAGTGGTGTGCAATATCAGGTCAATGTGAGAATTAAACTGCAAGTAATTATAATACTAAGATTGGTTGTATTCTAATTATCCTATGGTTAATAGTACAGAGTTGATTGTCTGAAACCAAAATTATTTGGGCTGGAGTTGTTATAGTACAGATGAATATTAGGCGATGCATTGTCATTGAAGTGGTATTGTCATTTGTTTTTCAGTAAAAAATATCCCTTGAAGAAGCAGTTGAAATTTTCTTCTAAATTGAAATGCAAAGTGTGGCTGGATTGTGAGGAGCAATGACATTAGCTCCCTGCATTTATTCTGTTTTTATGGTGTAAGTAATGTTAAGCAAATTTGTATTCCATGTATCTCATAATGCAAGAACATGACTGTAAAAATGATCTCTATAAAACTACTAATTACCAGGGAGAAGCAGTAGATGGATATAGTTATAGTCTGAGCACAAATTGGACACCAGTCCTGAATGAAAATTCACTTCATGCACAAGCTGTTTGAATTCAATCTTATTCTTAACTGAAAGGTTCAGGAAAATTTCCAGTTGTGCTGAAAAATGGTGGGGAAAGAGTTGGAGTTTGTTACGTTAGTATATCAACATCAACATAAAAGGTACTGTTAGAAGTACACCCTCATTGGGTGGGACACCCCTCATCCCCCAAACCTAAGAAATCTATGATTCAGTTGCCTAAATTTGATCTTGTCCAATCCATCGCTGTTCAAGAGGAGCAACAAATGTTCTGTGCAATCATATATAATCATCTGTCCTTTCTAAAAATCATTCCTTGCTATGTGGTGAATATGTATCTGCACTGACTCTTTCTTTTTGGTGATATTAGCTGTGGAGAGGGAGGGATATTTGAAAAAAAATGTATGTTATGCAAAGTAAATGCATTTAGTGAGCACAATAGTTTGGCTTGGTGAATTTCGACCCAAAGAAAATGGTTCCTAAAGGAAGAATTCTGCAAAGGCTCCTGCTCCATCCTCAGCAATTAACAGAGCCTGTCTTTCTAATTTAATTGTTGTTTCAACTGTACACAAATTTATCTCACAAAGAACTTTCACAACAAATAACATTCTCTCATAACAGTTTTTATGAACAGTAGAATTTCCAGCAAATTTATCCCTGTTTCTCATTGTGATTGATCAGTGAACACGCTTTTCCTTTCATGAATCTCTTTATTATTCAAAATCTCCATAAAGATAAGAATGCAGTTTATTTTAGAGATTGTTCACTAATTTACTCCAAGAATATTACAAAGAATACTGGCTCATCATAATTTACAATTCTTGTTGCTTAATGGATTGCATCACTCACAGGTTCTGCTTCTTTTCATTTCCCCAGTAAGAGGCAGGAGCTGAGGCAGGAGCAGGCAGGCATGTCTCCACTGCTGGAACCTGGGGAGATGCTGTCCTGCTAGACTCCTCTCTCATTTTGAGAAGCCTCACAGTGGAGATTATGAGCCAATTTCCCTCATTTTCTAAGATGATGAGAATTCAGGTGATAAATTTTCTACACGCAAAGAAAGTATTCACCCATGAATGAATTCTTGTTATTGAAGTAAAAGAAAGATCATTACATACATCAGTGACTTCAGTATAAGAGCCAGCACTGGGCTAGTTACTGCTAGACAGCTGCAAGGCCTGGGTGCTCTGTAAGGTCAGGGAAGCCAGGAATCAATAGCAAAGCGCTCAACATTATCACAAGGCTGTGGCTTAGCCAACTGTTGTGGTTTAAACCCATCCAGCCCACAGCCCCACACAGCCCCTCACAGCCCCTTGCTCACTCCCCTACCAGCAGGGTCAGGGAGAGAACTGGAAGGGTAAAAGCTGGAAAACTCATGGGTTGAAGTAAAGGCAGTTTAACAGGAACAGCAAAATCCCTACACAGAAGCAAAGCAAAAAAGGGAATTAATTCTGCGCTTTCCATGGGCAGGCAGGTGTTCAGCCATCTCCAGAGAGCCAGAACCCATCACATGTAACAGTGACTTGGGAAGTGACATGGGAAGACAAATGCCACCACTAGATATGACCCCCTTCTTCCTTCTTCCTCCCACTTTATACACTGAGCATGATGTCACACGGTCTGGAATATCCCTTTGGTCACTTGGGGTCACCCGTCCTGGCTGGGTCTCCTCCTAAACTCCCAAACTCCCACAGCCCCTCCCCAGCCTGGCAGTTCAAGAACCAGGAAAGGCCTTGGCTCTGTGCAAGCCCTGCCCAGCAATAACAAAAACATCTCGGTGTTATCAACCCTGTGCTCAGCACAAACCCAAAACACAGCCCTGTACCAACCCCTGGGAAAAATCTAACTACCCCAGCCAAAACCAGAACACCAGGATGAAGTTGTCCTGCTGCATCTGACTGAGGTGAGCAAAGTCCAGATCCTCAGATGAATCTATGCTGAAGAGGCACATCCAAGAAGACAGAAGTAAGAGCTCCAAAGACAGGTTCAGGATCGCGTCTGACAAGAACCAGCATCAGCCGTAGTCTGGGGATCATCAAGCAAGGCCACAGAGCTGAGGCTATTTCACATGTGAAAAAACAGAAAACTTTGTGTCAAGATATTAAGGGTATGTTACAGACAAAACCATATTCTGAAGAGGAATATACCAACCCCTATGCTGTCATCAGTTGTTTAAGTTTTCCATCTCTTTAAAGAGTCTAAAATCAGTGTTAGATTTTAGCATCTGAGCCTGTTTGCATCCAATTCATGGAGATTTTCAGTGTGAAGGTGGTGTCAGTGAGGAAGCTACTCAGAGCCCCTTGTAACCTGCAGGACTGTGATTGTGTTTCAAGAAGGCTAGTGAAGCTGAAAACAGAATCTTAGACTTCTGATATCAAATCACCTTTCCCTCCTCTGTTTTCAAATTTAGTACAATAGAATGGGAAAGATCCAAGTTGTTACACTAAACTGTAGTAATCAGTCATCTGCACTGAGTGCTTTGGGGCACTGCACTGAATACTAAGCAGGTCTATGCCTATACTTTGCATACTTTTAGTGGTTTTGACAGCTCCATTTTTTTAAGTAGTAATTAAACTGTGTGTATCAAAATATTTGCAAAGAAGCTGTAACTTCTGTTTATGCAGTCATTTTATTTTCATTCTCTATCATGTACTGATAGTGTCACTAAAATGATGAAAAAACTTGCAGAAAAGATTTTTTCCTCTCTTCACTTTCCTCTTCCCAAGTTTCTTTCACAATTATGTCTTGTTGATTAACACAGTGCAGACAGCATCAATATTCATATTTTAAGGACATCTATTGAGATCTATGTGTCTCTGCCTTAATAATATGCAGATTCTGAGGGATTTTTTTTAGCAGAAATGGAATTTAGAAAGTGATCTGTTTAAAGTGATTATTAATAACTAATAACATTGGCTACACAGTTTCATTGCTTTGCAATTACCTCAGATGAGAGAGTCCATTAGGCCTGTAGGTACATCCTGTTTAACATAGGCTCAGAGGAATATAGATCTTCCCCAGAAGAAGAGCTAATTTTCAAATCGTTTAAGAATGAAAACAAAATGAAAGTATAAAGAAAATCTTGCAGTCGATATTGTAGATGAAGGGCTTTTCATCTCAGTAAAACTAGAAGTTTGTCACATAAAACTCAATTCAGGTTAGGGAAATTAATATTTTAGAACTTACATCAGGAAACTGGTAACAAAGAGCCATTTGGTTTTATCACAGCAAAAAAGACTTTCACTTTTTCAACAGGAAAGGTCTGGGTCTGGCTTCTCTTTCTCACCATTCTCTGTTTTATACATCTTCAAGCAAAGTGATAATATGTCAGGCTGTAATCAGCTAGAGTAATGTATTTATTTATGTATGCATCAAGTGATGGAATTTCTACCATTTACTAAACTATGATTAGCAAGGATTTCCCCTCTCTTATTTTGAAGGCTAGCAAATTTAGAGACCATAGAAAACTGTGGTTTCAAACAGAGTTGACTTTGCCTGGTTGCAAGATATCCAGGAAAAAACTCTTGTGTGGGAATTGTATAATTACATTTATATGACACCATGCCCTGCTCTGTTCACATCTGTATTTAAATTTCAAATGAATCATTATTCTCCCTGAATTCCTGTGTCTGGCAGTATACAGAATGAAGCTGATGTCTGCTTGAGCAGACATATCCCTTATTCTGCGCTCACAGGGTCAGATCTTAAATTCACAACCCTTAACATCATTAGGGTTGGGAAAATCTGTCTCCTCTCTTTGGAAATCTAAAATGTAGAGCTCTACAGCAGGATGAGTGGCACTCTAAAGAGCATCTCTGGGTGAGCCATATGTGGGAATGCTGATTTCCTTTCACTGATAAAGAGAAAATGGAGTCAAGATGACTAGCTCAGATGGAAGATTATTATGTTTTATTGCCATAGAAACTCACAGAATCACAGAATACTTTGGGTTAGAAGGGACCTCTAAAAGCCATCTAGGTCATTCCCTCTACAGTAATCAGGGACATCTTCAAACAGATCCAGTTGCTCAGAGTTGCATCCAACCTGACCCTGAATCTTTTGTGGGTTGGGGCACCCACTACCTCTCCTGGCAGCCTGTTCTGGGGTTTTACCACCCTCACTGTAAAAAACTTCTTCCTTATATTTTATTATCTTATAATAACAATGAATCTTCCTTCAGCTTTATACCATTACCTCCTGCCCTGTTACCAGGTGCTGGTAATATATTTTTCCCCAGCTTTCTTACTGGCCCCCTTCAAGTACTGAAAATCTTGCCCATCTTAACTAGTCTTAAAAGGTAGGATAAAATCACAGCAAATTCCAGTGAAAATGAAATTTAAAGCAGCCCATCTGTCAGACCCTACAGGTAGAAACTGCTCCATTATTCCTCCTGAGGTTTTGTGTTTGTAATTTAGTATGGTATGTGTGGTGTGCTTAAATTAAACAATTGTAAGAGCACAGCACAATAAGCGTGTACTCAAGAGCATCTGTAATAGACAGAGAAAAATTAGGGAGACTCTAAATGAGTCTCAGAAACCATCTGTTAAACAGGATCAGAAATAATAAAACAATCCAGTAGAAATCCTTTGTGGCTGATTTCAGGTGCACTTATGGTTTGAGAAGGACAGTGATGAAAATGCTATTCATTAATTGCTTCCTGCAAAACTTCCTTGCAGAGTCAATCACCGCCTGGAGACAGAAATAGTTTTTACAAAAAGTTCCACGAACGTTAATAATGGCAGTAATAACAGTCCGTACTTCTATTGAGTCTAACATTTGGGAATCACAGGAACTTCATAAATATAGTGAAAATTTCAAAACTACAGTGGGGAAGTTTTATAATAGAACTAGGAAGTCTTGTGGGTCAAACACAAAACATCAGGTTTTTCTGTTAATATTTATAGTGATCCTTGAATTTTCTGTGGTTTGCATGGGCTACTAATTCAGAGGTTTTAACCAGAAAGAACCTCCATTCTGAAGAAGAGTTTGCTCTTCTCTGAACTGTTTGTGATGCTGTGCAAAAGACAATGATGATTTTTTATTCAGTGCCCAAACTGAAGGTGAATAAATTATTTAGAGTGACCTCAAACTAATACATTGTTTCAAGATCATATTCAATGAAAATTGTGTATCAAATGAGACAATCTAGCCAAAGTGAAAACTGTTTTACAGCACTTCCAAAATAGTACAAGCTGTGAAGACATCAGTGTTGTATCAACCTCCCACTTACCTCCTTTGTTGCTGGTAGTCATCAGATCACTGTACAAAATACGGATGATCTGTATGCAAGTTCCTCTTTTTTTGGCTTAATTCAGAAGAAGTCCTCAAAATCTCATGGTTTTTACAGGGGAAAAGGGTTACAGGTTTTGATCTATTCCCAGGATATGTCCTGAGCCTTGAGATAAGCCTCATAATAACTATTTTAGGAATCTGAAGATTTACATGCTCTTCAGTAAGAAAAGGAAATGGGTGTTTTCCATGATAATTTATTTAATTTATTAAGTTATTTAATTTCATTCCTTTCCAAGTACATATTAATATGACTCTCACTGATGCATTGTCTGACTGGCTTCCTGTAGTACAATAAGCAAAATGGTCACCATCTGCTTCATGTGGCTCATTCTCAGCGTAAGAGGAGAGATATATGATCAGTTAAGTGCTTTGTTTTGTCAGTGCTTGGTTTTATTTGATTTTTAAAATAGATTCTGTTTAAATTTTATCTTAGAAAAAGTAGTTTAAGGAGAAATAATCTTGGTCTTGGAATTCAACAAGAGATTTCAGTTTTAGATCCTCAAAAATGTTGTTCCTGGGTTTAAGGACCTTTTTGTATAAGGTTTGTTGTACCTGGAGAGAAACTTAGGGGTCTTTTAAAAATCCTTATTGCATTTAAGGGTTAAAATTATCAACCATAGTTGTTATTCAGATTTATAATATCTCAGAAATTATAAATCTGTGTCCTAAATTCATTGGATGTAATGTCAGAGATTGAGGATATCTGAGAAAGTGATATCATGGGCTAGAAAGCAGGTCCAGTGCAATCTCTGTTAGAAGAAAAACTCTTACACATCAGAGCATGACATGTGGTGACTTCATGCTAAAGTTTACTGCATTATAAGCATGAAATGAGAACATAAGTTCTGGCTCTAAAAGACTGTCCCTGATTTCCCCAGTGAACACTGTGTATGGCCCGTCGGAAATTGCACAAGTTTGTTTAACAGGTAATTTAATCTTTTAAGTTTAGCACATGAGATGGGCCATGTGTTACGATCTGGTTTAAACCCAGAAAAGCAAAGCAAGCTAAGTCTCTGTGCATAAACCGGAATGAATTTAGAAGGTTCAAAATATTCCCAGAAATGAGATTAAAACCAAACAAGGTTAGATGTTGTTGCCAAAAAATTGATATATTTTATTTCATAGTAGAGAGGCAAAGAGAAGGGAAGAGAAAAGAGAGAAAGAAATGGAAAAAAAGAAGTGTGTGTGGGGGGTGGGGGACCAGGGAGAGGTGGCAGTGGTTGGATGGAAGCACATCACCCATCCGAGGGTCCCAACGAAGTCTCGTTGCTCCCCTCCATCTGCTTTGCTGGTGGTGAGGGTCCCCCATCGCCGCTGTGGCCACGCTGCCACACGCCATGCCACGCTGCCACACCACACGCCAAAGAGTGCAGAATCCCATGGATTAATACACACTTTGGGCCAGGTGGGAACGCCCATGTGCCTCTCTTGCAGGGGCTGGCTTGACACAGTGTCCCTTGCAACACTGAGGGTCTGTTGCATCATCTCTGGTGCTCTGGTGCAGGGTCTGGGGACCCCTTTGAGGGGGGCCCCTGTGCTGGGCCATGTCACCCCTTCTGCTGTGGATAAGCTTCCCTCCCCGGTGAGGAGCCCTCAGCTGGGCTCCTCTGCACAGTGGAGGATGGGCAGTCACTGCACCTCTGACCAGAGGCTTTTCCCAGATACCCAGAGCCTCTCTTCCCTCCTCCCCTTGGCGTGAGGGTCTGTGTGAGCCTGGCAGCTGATAGCCCTGGGGCTGTGGTCCTCATCTTGGAGGTGTTAAGCCTGTGCTCAGTGAATGTCCCCAGCCCTGAGTTGTTACTTTATCTTCATCATCGAGTGGTGTCAGGCCTCAGGGCCCCATTCAGGGTGCAGCAGTCTTCTCTGCAGCTTTTGGAACACACCTTTAAAAGTCCTTTAAGAAAATGTTTAAGTCATAAAATACAATATTTCAGTCTCTGACACCATGAAGCCTTTGAAACACTACTGTTGCAGATGATCGTACACTCAATAGGACAGAAAAATCCTTGAGGGTTAGCTGTAGCTGGAGTGAGTTGGAAAATCTAATTAGCTGATAGGAAAAGAAGTGCATGCCTTCACCAGTGAGAAGTTAAATAAACATATTGCTTCTGCATCTATAATGTCTCTGCCAGGCTTCGACATTGGACATACAGATTTACCTTGGTTCCTAAGAACTATCTCAATACTCAGAGAGTGAAACCAGAAAAGTAGCTGGCTAAGGTGGGGAAAGCTCGGGATTTGTTCAGGTTCAAAAAAGAAGTGTCAGAGGTCACTTGGGTCTGGGGATGAAGAAGAGACATTCCTGTTTAAAAAACAATTCAGTAATGAGGACCTGTTGTCAAGAAGCAAATTGAGGAGGAACTGACTACAGCCATATTTTTTTCTATCTAAAAAAATCAGCATAAACAGTACAAAAAAAAAAAAAAAATCTAAGATAATTGGAATAGAAAAAGTGAGAGGATGGACCGGGATCCATCATTCCGAGAGACTGGCTGACACAATATGAAGCTGAATTGTGGTCCCAAAGTTAAACTTTACTTTGCTCATATTTTAAAGGAATTTGTGTTTAAAATGGGAAATGATAAGATGTGTGCAGGTGTTGATAGAGTGGAAGTGAAAGTTGCCATAGTCAAGCTTAGTGTTAGATCTCCAAAGTAAAATATCCTTGAATCAGAAGAATTGGACGATGTACGTCATAGAATTCAAAATGAAATTGAAGATGGAATAGCAAGCCCAAAGCGGTTTTTAGCAAACATCTTTAAACAGATATCAAACATATAGTCTGTGCTTAAGGAAAAGAGATGATGGAGTAGGTTCTGTACACTTGAAGAATAATAGTTTGTATCTAAAATAAAGCAAAATATTTCGAAATTCTCAAAATGAGTTGACTAAAGGTACATTACTCTATGATCTAGAAAACGAAGTTGCCAATTTTTTTTTTTCCAGTTCTGAAGGGACTATTGAGTAAGGTCCCCAGGGACAATGATTTTCAAGGAGCTGTGACCACCTTATAAGGGCATAGGAACAAGCAATTCCAAAATGTTGGAAGTCAAGCAGAAAAGACAGAAGGTTAGCGTGGCTGAGCAGAAATTTTTTTTGGAGCGAAGGCAAAAAAAGAAAGTGTATGCTCTGAGGGAGCAACATCAGGTGATGTGGGAGAAACACAGAGATGCCACTTGCCACTGCAGAGAGAAAATCTGTGTGGCCAAAGTGCAACTGGAAATGAAGCTGAGCAGAAATAAATTGGAGGGGGGGGAGGGGAAAGGGTTTTTTTAACATACGTTCTTGGGTATCTTGGAAAGGGCCAGAAGTTGGACTGAGTGATTCCGATAGGTCACTTTCCAGTCAGGATATTCTGTGATTCTGCAAATCTGTGAAAATATAGAAACAATTTTGGATATTATGGAAGAAAATCTCTTTTCTGATTTCCTTTTTTCCTTTATTTGCATAAACCTCAATTAAATTGGAACATTAAACTGGATGCACCAGGAGTCCATTAAAGATTTAGTTACCTTCTGTGGTGAACATTAAGAAGTTATTACTCAAAAGTCTATTTAAACAGTTAAAAATAATTAAAATATATAGGGAAGATCATTACATATCATGAGATACTTTTCTAAGGAAGATGGGAGATTGTTAGGGATTCTCAAAGGTTTTAGTTCCAGGCTTAATAATTCAGAGATGAGACTATGGTTTTGTAGATTTATCATTTGTTACCACCATTTTGCCTCAGACAGAGAATGCTGCAGTACAGTGCCTGGACTCATTTAATGTTGTTGGGGGTTTTTGTTTGGTTTTTTTTTTTTTTTTGGGGGGGGGGGGGGTTGTTTGTTGCTTTTCTTGTTTGTTTGCTTCTCATGTTTTTTACACTTGAATTTTGAAAGAAAAAAAATAGCTAACCTCTAAAACTGACCCGTGCTCCAGGCATGGCTGAGTTTTCTGCTCAAACCACTTGAGAAATGAAAATAATTTTTTCTTCATTCTGATTATTTCAAGATCTCAATTTTGCAAACTTCTGTAGCAGTGTCATTCCACAATGTTTTATAGTTTGTATTTTTGTTGTTGCTGTTATTTAAGGTGTTTCTAATTGAATTTTTATAGCTGAAAATGTTGGTATTCATTTCTTTGCTTAAGGCATTTTTTGGGAAGATCTAGATGTGGGAAATTGATAATCTATATTTAAAGTTCACCATACTCTCATGAGTATTTACCAAGAGTTGCTAAGTGTTAGGAAGACTGATAAATCTGAATCAAAAATCAAAAATCAAAAAAATTGTGAAATATATATTCACAAATAGTAACAAATTATAATTCAAAAATATAAAATTTGTGAATCAAGAAAAGAAACTTACAGAAAGAGAAACATGAAGAGTCATTATCATTATTACTTGGACAAAGTTCTATGCTGGTGTCTGGGACATGTTATCTCGCTATTCTTATTTCTACCATACCAGAATTAATGATATAAACCTCTAGGCAGGTTGTGTCTTGGTATCCATAACTTTCACAAAAAGGAGCCTTCCTCCAGAGAGAGTCACTGGGAGAACAAGACCATATCTTATAATTTTGGCAAAGTCATTTCATTTTTTTTTTCCATTAGGCTTTTAATTTTCATAAATAAATAGCAACAAATAGCATCTCATGATATTTTAAACTAATATATTCAACCCTCAGCTGGGTACTCTTAGTGTTTTTGAATTTCAAGTACAGTTTCATCTCTTTATTAGCCAGCCCTATAGATAGGGTTTTATTTCAAAGCTTTTCCCCTCCCTCAATCAGCTAGTGAAGTTAACATTTCTTGCAAAATAACAATTTAAAAAAAAAAAAACAAGCAACCTCTCATGTTCACTTATCTAGTCTTAACAAGATAATCTGCTTTGTGTGGCCACTGGGAATATTATTTTTCTAAATATAGGAAAATTCTTTCTGAACACACTGGCTCTGTTGGCTGTGTGCTGAGACACTATAAATCATGTAGAAACATGGGGATGCAACTCCACTGTTTCTTGGTTTTTGGGATGGTAGCGATATTCCGGGGTTCACTGAATATAGCAGAGTTCTCCATGCCATTCCATGAACAGTGTTGCTAATATAACTGTGCAACAGCAACCAAAATAGCACCTTTTTGTCTCTCTCATCATATAATAAGATGGTTTGAGTTGGAAGTACCTTACAGATCATCTCGTTCCATCCTCCTACCATGGGCAGGGACACCTCCCTGTAGATCACGCTGCTCCAAGCCCCATCCAGGCTGGCTTTGAACACTTCCAGGGATGGGGCAGCCACAGTTCCTCTGGACAACATCTACCACACCTTACCACCCTCACAGCCAAGAACTTTTTCCTAATATCTTATCCAAACCTATGCTTTGTCTGTGTGAAGCTTTTCCACCTTGTTCTGTCACTCCAGGTTCATGTACAAAGCACCTCTCCAGCTCTCTTCTATCTGTCTAAGTATCCATCTATATGTCTGTCTGTCTATCCCTCCTTTCTTATGTCTATCTCGTTTTACAGCCAACTTTTCCTTCTTAGATCATGACAGGACTCTCAAATTTATGGAAGATGACTATGCATGATAGAGATGCCAGTTCAGGGAGCTCAGTGGTGTGGTATGCATCCAGTGTTTTACAGAGTAACTCATTGCAAAGGTGTTTTTTTGAGTACCTTTTTCACCTGTAGTTGTTTATTTGTTCCAGACGTGCTGTGGAGTGATGAGTAAGGTGCAGAGCATTTTTGGAAAGATGTGAAAGCACAATCTCCTGAGAAGTACCGACATTTACTGTCGGCCTCTGTCCTTTTGCCCAAAGGATATAGTCTCACCTGATCTCACTCTTTACCATATGTGTACAACCTTTGACAAGTGGAGAACATATCAGTGCAAAAAAACTCACAACCAACCCACTCTGTGACACTGAATTCCCTGATCCTCAGAAATCAGGCAATAGCAGCATTTCTCCTGCCACATTTGTGAAGAGCTGCTGTTTGGATGAATAGCCTGGACATTTTGCCTTATGGGTAATGATACGGGTTAGCTGTTCTAAATGTTCAGGCAGATTCCAACTATTCTTCCTTTTTAAAAAGAAAAATAATGGAAAAGAACAGAAAAGAAATACGGAATAAAGAGGTTTTCCTTCTCTTAGAAATGTAATCAGCACAGGGTGCAAGAGAAATTCCAATTACTGCATCCGCGATAACAGTAGAAAGCCTCAAATAATTAAATGATTATTGTATACAGGGGTTTCGATGGGACTTGTAATTCCCAAAACTTTTTTCAATTATTTAAATTCCTAAGGTCGAAAAAGCAAAAATTGAAAAGCAAATTGAAAATCCCATTAACCACTCCTGCTATCTTTGCACCTACAAAGGCACATGACTGGATTCCTTTGCAGCTGCAGATGTTTTGAGACAAAAGGACATCTGTAGAGAGTGACTGCCAGAAAAACACTGTTGTCTGTTCATATGAAATAGGCCAGGCAATTAGTAAAAAGCTCAGAGATCACTTTAAAAGCTATCTAACCCTATAACTAATGTTCCCTTGACTATGAATAGTTCACCTGGGACCATGTCCTGCCAATATGTTTATTTGATAGTTTGCTGCCTATTGGAATAGGTAGGTACGGCTAGAATATTTCTACTCCAAATTGATTTTTTTGCATTATTTTTTTTCAAACAGTTCACCTCCTTTCACAGTACTAAACCAAAATTTTCCGTCAGAAAGTGAAAATAATTCTATTTATAGTATTTGGGGGAAATGGATTTTCAATTAACAGCATTTACCAAAAACCATTGCTTTGGAAATTTGTTTGGAAATAAAAGTAATAAATTCTGGCCAGCTATAGTTATGACTGAATTATGCAATTTCAAACACTGTAATATCATGAACTTGACAGAAAGATCATCAGAGTAAATGAAAGGAATTCCAGTGACTTTCATCACTCCCTGTGCCTGGCAGTAAAAAGCTTCAGAGTCAAGCCCAAGTATGTTACAACAATTGGTAGTTACGCCATGATCTATGGAGCCTATTGTGATGAGATACTTCTTCCACCATCTGAGGTTTAGACTGAAATCTATAATGTCCTTTCAAAGAGCACTTCAAGATCATGGAAATCTGTAATACCGTAAGAAAGAATCCAACAATGCTTCATTAACCAATATGAAACAGGATGATATTACCGTAAAAGAGAAAATAATTCTATTTATAGTATTTTGAGAAATTTGATTTACTATGAACATATTTTACCAAAATAAGATTGTTTTGGAAATTTATTTGGAAACTAAAGTTATATATTCGGTAATATATTTTAAATAAAATATATAGTATTACATTAAATAGGTTACTATATTTTATATTTTACAATAAGCAATATATTTTATAGAGACAGGCTTTTGCTGTATAGAACTCACCCTTTCAAGTACATTTTTCCCCTAAGAATCTAAAAGACCAAAGACTTGTAAAGAAAGAGAGGGGTAAACAGCAAAGTTATTCAGCAAAGAATTCACTAACTTGCAGCACTGAAAGACTTTAGGAGCAGGAAAAAATTCCACTGACACAAAATTCCGGTGGCATACTGGCACAAAAATTGAAGGGCCTGATTCTTTTCTCAGGAGTCCTTGGGAACACCTTCACTGACTTTGGTGGCATGACAGCTTATGGGAGATTATTATGGAAAGAAGAATATCAGATTCCAGGTTTGTCAACCTGACAGCTTTCATAGCCATGTAATTGTTAAAATGTACAAGAGAAACAACTCTTTAAAAGAGTAAAATGAGCTCCTGAAAGCACCTGAAGTCTCTTACCAACGTTTATCTAAAACCTTCATATAGAAGAAAAACAATCATCTATTTAGTAGTTTTACAAAAATGATATCTTGGATGATTGAATTTTATGATGACTTGAGTTTGCTTCTTTCAGTCCTAAGACTAATTTTAGACAGGACATTGATTAGATAATGCCACCCAAGCACCAGTTCTTAATGATGCAAAACATGAGCCTCAGAACTAAATTGTGTTTTCAAAAATCATTGTGCCTACAGGGCCTCTATATCCCTACCCTGTCAGTCCCATCTTTTGCAACTTGAGGCAAGCAACAGTGTTGCTTTGTTATTTTAATATGAAGGAAACAAGGAATAGAAAAACAGAGGGAACTATTCTGCTGAATTTAAAGGAAGAGATTGTAAAGGAATTTTGAAGAAAAGAGGTAGAGATAAGTATTAATGAAAAAAAAATTCACAGAAAATGTGAAATTTTGATTAACTATTTAGGGTTGTTAATAGTCTCATTTCAACCTTCGCACCTGCTCAGCAGACACGAGAATTTTTTTTTCCCATCCCTCTCTCACATCTTCAAATGTATAATAATTCTTTATTTCACCACATGTTAAACAACTTAATGAGGATTGAAATAACATGCAAAGCTTAGCATATTACATGTGCTTAAAGGGCCTAGGGTAATAAAAATGCTGGGCTTGGGCTAGGGCCAGAAAAAGCACTTGCATCTAGGTTTAATTATTAAAAGTTTGAGAGATTGGCTGTTCTCCAGTATTTCATTCAATGTGGGTTTATTTTCTTCTGGATGTTTCTAACTCAGTGTATTTTGTGAAAAGATAATAGTCATTGGAGTGGCTTTGTGCATGCTAAGAAGGAGCTACCAATTCACAAATGACGGAGAATCCTATAATGACTTGGGCTGGAAGAGACTTTAGACCCCATCTCATTCCATCCACTTCCATGGACAGGGACACCTTCCATTATCCCAGGTTGCTCCAAGCCCTGTCAAATCTGGCCTTGGACTCTCCCAGGGATGGAGCAGCCACAGCTTCTCTGGGCAACCTGTGCCAGGGCCTCGGCACCCTCACAGGGAAGGATTTCTTCATAATAACCCATCTATCTCTGCCCTCGGTCAGTTTGAAGCTATTACATTAAAGCCATTGAAGCCAGTGTTAGCAAAACCATGATTCTTCAATTCAAAAAGCAAAACTGCAAGAAGGCCTGATTTTTTAGGGAAAAATGTGGTGGTGATCTACCTCAGAACTCAGGATACCTTCTAGAAATGATGAGGGTAAGGGGAGTTGAACTCACACAGAATCAATCTGCTCTTTTCTCTTCTTCTCCTGTTCAAAACTAATTTTTTTTGTCTTCAAAGTGAGCAGTTGTAATAGTCCACATCATCCTGCTTTGAAATGCAAAGTAAAAGAGCCTTGTTCTAAGGGAAAGTGATGCCAAAAGTGAGCTCTACTTCTTGATGGTGTCTTTTTTTTTGGTGACTGATATTTATTTTTTTACCACCGTCACACATTCATGTAGAGAAGATAGATTCACAAAACAAAAAATAAAATTATAGAACTCAAGTTATAGCTTGGCAAAATACATGACCAAATTTATTATGGTTTAACAGCATGTCTTTGTTTCCTTCATGAAGAATTATAGAGCCCAGAAAGTAAAGGTGAATATATTTCCAAATCATAACTATTTCCATAATTGGAGAAGCAACATTTTTTATCTAACATCTGCCTTGGTATTAATTAAATGCTAATTAATTAATGAAAAAAAATCTTTTAGCAAAGAGAAAATATCACATGAATAAATCTATCACCTGAAACAAAACCTTAGTAGAAAACAATTTACAAAAAATCCATTTCCTAAAAATGATTACACGGTTTGCTCAGCCAGTCCATTAAAAAGAAATGAATGACAATTCTGTTGAAATGAAAGGGATCCATTTTTGGTTTGATGAATAGTTTGACTTATGCAGCAAATATGAAAGAACATCTGAAAAATGTTTTATATATAAGATGACAGTTTTAGTTAATTCAGCTTGGAAACTTGCCTGAAGAAGAATATACACAAGATAATATTATGTGTACATATATTTTAAAATATATAGATATGCAATTTTAAATTAATTCCTTCTTCGTTTATTTTAAGTACTAGTAGAAAGAACCAAAAGAAGAAAAAAATCATAGCAAGGATACTGTATGTATCTCTCCGTGGCATAATATAGAGATCCCAGACCTCACATAAAATAACAGAAGTTGTGCAGATGAGAAGTATGGGGATAATTTGTAGCCCAGAAACAGTTTAGTCTCTTCTGTAAGACACTGCTCAAAACACTAATTAGTCTTGCTTAACTACACTGTGCTCAGAACCGTGTTGATGGAGCCATACTCTTTCCAGCTCTGGAGTTAAATCCAAGGATCTAGGGTGGGTGTTTCTGCACTGCAAGACCCAAGTCTTTACATCAGACATTGTCAGCCACTTCTCCTCGTGGCACAGCCCAGATGATGTGACTTTGCAAGGCAGACCATGCTCTCTGACCCACCAGCAGAGCCCAGGGACATCAGAAAAACATATAATGACCTTGCTTTCAGGACAAATCTAATCCTCAAACAGCTTCTGGTCAGAAGGGAATTGTTACAGCAGGGATACTGTAACATGCATATCAGACAACGAGGCCCATGGAAAAGAAATATATATGGACCAATTCTTGACAGATGTTTCAGAGAGATGAGGAACTGCTCAATCATGGGACCCGAGGGTCCTTGCCCACGCAGGGGAACACAAAACAACCAATGGGGAACGAGGCTGACCAGGGGCAGGGAAACCTCGTGTCTCCACCCCCAGGGCCCCTCTCCCAGGACTACATGGCAGGGGGAGGGCCCCAACATTTCACCCGTTTATTTTTAACAAAAAAAGATTTAAAACTTAACGTTGAAAACAACTGGATAAATATGAGATAACAAGGACAGTTTCAAAACAAAACAAGCCACCCTCCTGAGTCTTTAAATGTCCAAACAGATTCTCTGGAACATCTTAAGGCTGACAGAAGGGAAACAGAACTCTCTGGGCATGCTTTGTGGGGAAACTGAGGCAGGAGGGGATTTCTTCCATTTGTACCTGTTGGAACTCTAAACAACAATAGTTAATTTCTTCCCTCCCCTTCTTTATCCCCCACTCGGCATTAGAAAGGGATTTTTGGGGAAACAATTGGCAAAGGCATGGTTTTGTGAAGGAAACCATGGATGAAAAAACTGATTGGGAATACACTGGGGGGTAATAGGATATAGGGTAAAAGGGAAAGGTGGGATTAGGAAAGGGAGACTGTAGGGGGGCTTATAATGGAGATATTGTCTAACATGACTACGATTTTTAGCATATATACTGCCTTTTACAGGAACACCATCAGGCCCAGTGACCTCTGCTGCTTGTAACCCTTTTCTACCTTGCACAATTTTGAATTCTACTACCTCTCCATCTCCCAAGATTGGGATGCATTTTTCAGCGTTATTCTTTTTAATAGCAGTTCTATGAATGAATATGTCTTCTTGGTTGTCACATCTTGTTATAAAACCATAATTTTGTTTAACATTATACCATTTTACTATTCCTAAAACCTTAGCTACGGTGATTTTTTCCTTTTTTCGAATGGCTGCTGTCTTCTGTCTTGCTGCATTTTTTGAGGAAGTATACTTACAGCTTTTTATTGGCTAGGCTAGTAGTTCAATGCCTTAGAAAGCCTCGGGCAGCCTAGAGAGGTAGCACAGGCAATCTAGCATTTCAGTAGTTCTAAAAGCGGCAAAATGGCAGCTGCAAATCTAATACCACCACTAGAAGCAAAGAGGGAGAAATATAGCTTTTGGTTTGCCTAATTTCCCACAATTAGAAGCTTTCAAACAGAGACAGGTGACACACAGATTTTTGCAGAAAGGGTTGCAAAGCCAAAGAGGGCAGGCCCCGCCTTGGTCCTTTCTTTTATTCAGAGAAGGGGAAAGAGGAGGACTGGGGGCGAACCCGGGGTGACTGGCCAATCAGCACTGCTAAAGAGTTTGAGTTACATTTGGTTTTTCCCATCCTTGGAACAAAGGGTTTCAGAGAACATGGCAGATGCAAGTGTCTTTGGGAGGGGAAGCTCAGAACAGGTAGCGACAGTTTTTGCTTTCTCTTTCGCTTTTGGTCGCTCCTGCGTTGGAGCTGTCAGGGCTGCTGGGGCCATCGGGGTTGCTCGTGCCCACGTGCTCTTCCTGGGGTCACATTCGGGGCCGAGCGGGCCGCACCGGGCAGCGCCACTCAGCTCCCCGTGTGCCGCCGCCACAGCTCTCAACTGTGCTGCCTCTGCCTGGGGCCACGCCCACATCTCATCTGGGCCCCTGAGCGACAGCCCCCCTGTACCGAGCTCCAGCGCGCATCTCGGCTGGGTGCGGCTCCGCTCCACCATCACCAGTCGCTGGCCATGTGCCGCACCTCTCAGTTGGGTGTTCCCGGGGCTCGCTCCACCATGTGCTGTGCGGGGCTGGGCAGGCACCGCCGGGTCCCGCTGCTCCCGCCGCGCCTCACTCTGCTGCCGACACTGCAGCTTGCGTCACTCCGCCCGCACATGGGAATTGCCTCGCTGCTGCTCGCAGAGTGCTCGGTCCACGTGGCCACACGGTCCCTGAAGCAGTTTTAACTTCGCAAGAACACAGCTGACATTGTTCAACAGTCTCAGTAATTAAATAATACTCATGAAAATATTCTTCCATCTGCATATCTCTTGACTCAGAAATTAACTGTGTCCAAATGGTGTTCCAAAAGTCTTTGGTAAAAATTAAATCTCAAGAAATGTAGAGAAAGTTCTTAAACAACCATGCTGGGAAATGTTTCAGTTCCTTTTGAGCTTGAACTAAGCTAAAATTTACAAATCGTTGTTCAAGAATCTTTTCAAGTTTAAGATAAATGTCCATATGCGACTTGGAGAGCCAAGAGTCTTCCTACAGTTCCTCCATAATTTAGAGATGGAACAGCAAAACAAAAACAAGAAGAGGACTCCAGAGTTTACTCACAAATTAGTCACTGTCCTTAGGGATCGGGGATCGTTCTGCTCTCATTACCACCATTTGTTACAGTGGGGATACTGTAACACGATGTATCAACAACGAGGCCAGTGGAAAAGAAATATATATGGACCGATTCTTGATAGATGTTTCAGAGAGATGTTTATTTCTCCAGCCACATGGCTGGGATGTGCCGAGGAACTGCTCAATAACACACAGGGGAACACAAAACAACCGATGGGGAACGAGGCTGACCCGAGGCTAAGGAAACCCCATGTCTCCCCCCCAGGGCCCCTCACCCAGGACTACATGGCAGGGAGAGGGCCCCAACAGGGAATTTTTCTGCATGTACGAGTCCTCAGTGAATTTTTCTCATAGGAGTTCATTCAAACTCTTTTTAGGTTAAAGCAATGTTTTTAACATAATAATTTTCCTGGTTTAATTTGTTGTTTTCTGTTGGGGTCTCCTCCCCTGCCATGGAGCCCTGGGAGAGGGGCCCTGGGGGGGAGACACGGGGTTTCCCTGCCCCTGGTCAGTCTCATTCCCCATTGGTTGTTTTGTGTTCCCCAGGGTGGCCAAGGACCCTCGGGTCCCGTGACTGGGGAGTTCCTGAGCAGAGCTCCAGCCATGCGGCGGGAGAAATAAACATCTCTGAAACATCTACCACAAATCTGTCCATATATACTTCGTTTCCACGGGACTCCTGGTTTGAAATATGCTTGTTGCAGTAATCCCCACTGTAACAGTTTTCTGTTTGCCTTTTGAAAGTGAGAAACTTTTCTTCATTCATCTTATTCTTCCCACTACTCATATTTGTATGAATTTCTGTCTGTAATAACATTAAATAAACTTAATTTTGCAAATAACAAATGCAAAGAGAGATCAGATAATAGAAATTGTATCATTGTCTTAGCAAATTATCAGGCTTTTCAGAAATGCTTACTTCAGGGCCACTTAAGACTTATGAAAAAAATATAGGCTCCATGATTCTCAGAGACAAAAAAATTTGTAATGGTGGTGGTGTATTAAATAATAATGTAGGCATTAGGTTAGAACTGAAGGTTAGCCATATATGAGAAAAAAAAAAGAAGAAAACACAACCAGTTTCTTGTAGACTGTGTCAGGAAAATCTAGAAAAAATACATTTAGTAATAAATGAGGTATTTAATGACAGAATACTTTGTCCTAGTGTTCTGTTTCATAGTTGAGAAACAGAGAAATTAAAAAGAATGTATTAGAGTGTATTACTTGCTGTTACTGAGATGTGATGAAGTGTAAGTAGCAGTTGAAATATGAATCTCTGGGCTGCAGGCTACCAGAGCCCTTTTTCTCTTCTGCATATTTCAGTCTTCCTGACTGCCCTTGTTTTTCCATCTTTACTTTTCACATCAGCAATTTTGTTTGAACTGCCTGCTTCCAAGCACATTTTCCCATGGTTTCTAACTCCCATCACATGCTTCTTTGTTGTTCTCTGTCATTGCCACTAATAAGTCTTCAGAATTTTCATTCTCTTTATTGCTGCTTTGCCATCAATTTTCTCCTGCCATTTATTTGTATTGCTTCCTCTACCTTTTGTTTGTGAATTTTTCTTTTTTTTTTTTGCTTATGTCCATACTCCTCCCCAGATAAAGACACCTGTTTAAGTGGATGTGAAAGGCAGAGAGGGGATTGCTCAACTCCTCTGAGCATTCCAACGCTGCAGAGAATGGAAGACTTTTTCCTGTGGTTTCCATTCAGAAGTTTCCTGTACATAGCACAGTAGATACCAAATCACTTCTATTCTCTCCTGAAAAGGGACAAGCTGGGGAATAGATCTCACTACTGACACCATACAAGAGAACAGAATGGCATATATTGTGAGGGAAAATAGTCCTCAGTGCATGAGGATCTCACTTTCATTCAAAATAACAGGATACTGGGCCATTTCCTTGAAAATCTATTTTAACTCAAATCTGTAAATATGTGTTCCTGTGCCACAATAGGAGGCATTAATTCTAATCTGCTGAGGACATCAAAATGTATTATTGGTGTTTTAATGCAATATGTGTCACAAAAGGTTAGCTTTTCATTTCTTATTGTCCTCTATACTATGTCATGCTTCGTCACAGAATGTGCTGTCAATAGGCATAGTAACAAAAGACAAGCTGATGTGATGTGACAGGATGGGCAGAGGTCACTTTGATACTACATGAAGTAGCTTTCCAGAAATATGCCAGGAATGCCATAGTCTCAATAATTTTTAAGCTTTCTGCTGTCATATAATTTTATGTAGCTGAGCTGCCTCTTCATCCCCATATCTTTGTGATATGCTCTGTACTATTTCACTCTGTTCTCCTGAGGTGTCTCAGGCATTTAGACCTTCTCATTTACAGAGAAAAAGGTGCAAAAGACCCTCTAGTCATTTGAGAGCCCCCATGAGAGTCTTTTAATTCTGTGTAGAGCAAAGGTGTCAGAAACAGCCTTATTTCAACAGCACTTTGTATGGCTTCTTGCAAATATATAAAGAATTTGCATTATTCATATCTGTTGATTTCCAGCATATTTATTTCCATCATTTACCCAGTATTAGGATATGGCTATAGGCATTTGGATCACGGCACAATATTTTTTAAAGATGAGTGTGACTAATTCCCTCATTTTCTTATTACCTTGAAGTCCATTATTCAATGTATCATGTGCTCTGTACCTACAGAATCTACATAAAATTTGGAGAAGTTATCTGTTTGTGACAGCTGAGCATATGTGGATTTAGTGAGTTATAAACTCTAAAAAAAGAAGTCAGGTTTCTTTAAAGGGCAATAACTGTTAGGCAGTAGTTCAATCATGCATTTAAATTCAATGGAATTCTGGATTGCTTCTCTGCTCAATGGAAATGGGCATTATCTGGCTAGACACTTTCAAATGTTTCTTTTTATTCATTTTTTGTTACTGTTCTCTAGTTATGCTGCTAGAGAGGTATTCAAGAAAAAAAAAAATAAATAAAATCAAAAACGGAATAGGCAACCAAGGAGAAAAATCTGTTTGCAGCTATGTGGTCATTGCAAGAATGAGTAAATTCTGGGTTAGTTTTTCTCTTTCTAGTTACAATCCATGTCAAGTGAATAGATTAATTTTTCCCATTTTCACTTCTCATTACAGGGTTTGTCATGAAAAGTGAGTTATCACAGGATTTTATTGCCTGATATATTTGGTGAATTATGACTGTGCAGAGGACATTTAAACTCTTTCAATAGTGTGTGTGACTTGTTTGACTGACTGTTCCTGGGATGCAAGGGGGTACACAGGAATTCAGTGCATTATTTCCTTGCATACAAAATCAAAGATGACTCTTTTCAATGAAGCAAAGAACAAAGCTAGATCATGTTTAAGTGCACATTGCAATCAGACAATGTGCACTTAATGTGCTATCCCTGAACAGTAACCTTGAAAAAATAGAGTAAAAACTAATGCTGCAAGTCATGATTGCAGAATTCTTTTGCACAGTTAAAACATTTGGCCTGTAAAAGCATTTGCTTTTACTTTGCCTGAGTTCTGACCTCCAGGGTGAGGTTTCCCTACAAAACAT
This sequence comes from Coloeus monedula, assembly GCF_965178545.1. Lineage (NCBI taxonomy): Eukaryota > Metazoa > Chordata > Aves > Passeriformes > Corvidae > Coloeus > Coloeus monedula. The sequence goes on along the minus strand of NC_138822.1, from coordinate 81,022,099 downwards.
TTGGTCCTTGCATTGAAAATGTTAACAAGTAAAGGGAGTATTTTTCCTTGAGAGAAACATTGTCATTTGACAGTTTTCAGATAACGTCATATGTCACGAGGGCCATCACCTTCTCCTTTTCTTCTATTGCCAGGATATCTCCCAGAACATTATCCAATTACAGTAATTAGGTAGAGCAACAGAAGAAAGGAGATAGAACATTTTAATAGTCTGTATATTTTGGCTTTCCCCTGTCACTCATCTGCAGCTAGGCCCATATACTTGATACGGGGGAAGTCAGGAAGGAAGGGTTGAGTTTACTTCATAAATGCTCAAGGAACACACATTTCCTTATATCACACATTACAGATATTGCTAGATTACCAGATAATGTCTTCTCATGGTACTGCCACAATTGATAATAATAAATAAAATCTCAATTTAATATAATAATAATATAATAATAATAAAATCTCAATTTAATATAAGTTATAAATATCCATGATGTGTTGCTAATAACTAAGTTAGTGGACAAATGGGAAAAATGTTGTCCCTGTAAAAATGAAGACAGTCTGAAATTGCAGAGTCACAGAAAGGCAATGGAAGCACGCTGGATTAGTCAGTGCCGACAGAGGAGACCACTGCCTTGACTCCTCAGTAAACCCACATCTGGAACTCTGTTACTGATGAGGAATCTGCCAATGCTTGGAAGACGGTAAGATCATCCTTATCTGACTTTGCAAGTCTACATTAAAAACATGCAGAACCTCCTTGAGGATCTGCAAACTGCTACAAAAACATAAAACACACACGTGTGGAGTACAGGTGGATATATATATATATAGATACATGCATATGTGGACATATACAATTTACTTAATAGATACAGTTGAGGCCATGCTGTAATGTAATGCCACGGAACTACCAGGGCATTTCAGTGCTGGAAGCATGAACTTTCAGAGTGAGGGATGAAGAATACAGCTATACCAAGAAAGAAATGTGCCATGATCCATTCACTGGTTCCAAGGAAAATTGCCATGGTGCAGGCAAATATGTTCCTTTTAATAAAGATGGGCTTTATTTGCAGAATTGACACATGCCCTCCACCAGCAGAATGGGTTGTTGCACTGGAGAAACCTTGCAGGCACCTGAAAGACATTGCCTTTGGGATGTGTGGAAAACAAGAAGGAATATTTGGTTAAGGAGTTGCAGATCCTTTGAAGAACTACCATCAAATGAGTACGTTACCTTCACACAAATCTTCACCATTTTTTTACTGGAGAGAGTAAACTCAGTGGCTAGCCTGTCTGAGGCTGCTCATGGGAGCAGTCCTGTTGGCTTTGCAGGACTAAGTTCTGTTTTACTGAGTAAAATTCACAGAACTGAAGTTAGTAAATTGGGGTCAAACAGTTTTGTGAATATGGTTGTTCCAAAGAGAACCACCAGTAATTAGTCATATATCCATACCCAAGAAAGCACACCATAATTTCTTTAATCAATCCCAAACCAGGGAACAGCACAGGCAGAAAATTTAATGTATTAATCAAAGGCTGCAATCCTCCAAATCTAATGCTATAAGGATGCTATCAGTCACCAACAGTACTGCCTGCCAATTGTGCACTGTGTTGAGGTACAAACAAATAATGTGTAAAAGCTACTAATATATTTATCATGGAATGAGGTCTAAAGGCAGATTTATGTGTAGCCAAGATGTTATTCCTTATAATACAATCCATTAGCTGTGCATAAACATGTTCAAGCAATTTAGACAATGTGCGTCACGGTGGAGACCATAACACTACCCCAGGGTAAAATGGTTCAGAGGCTGTTGTCACTCAGAGCTTCATGTGCAGATGTAAAGTGACTATTCATAATAACAAATTAATCATGGGAAAGCCAAAGGAAGGGGGGGATGGCAATCAAAGTTGTTGTCATATTCTGAAATCCAAGTACAATCAAAGTTGTTGTCATATTCTGAAATCCAAGTACATCCGTTCTGACCAGTCTTAAACAGCCCTGCTGGTTAGTGAAAAACATGTAGAAAAAAAGGTGTGAGGAAGAAGATAGATTTATTTTGCTTTGTTTGATAGTGGAACATTGTAACTCTTATTCCATAGCAGGCAACTAGTCCTGCTGAAGTTCTTGGAACCCCAGCAGTCAGTCACCATTCACCAGCTTGAACTTGGAATATATAATTAATATCACTAAAGAATCAGGGTAACACACTCTGGGCATCCAAAGGGATAGGATTTAACACAGCATTAGAAATATAATTGTAATTTTATTTATAATGTTATTTGTGGTAACTATTTAAATAGGTAAAATTCTTCTCAAAATTAATTTTTGGGGGGATCAAAAGGGTGTGCATTGTCTTGACTTAAAGCAGTGTATCTACTTTGAAATCATCTAAGATCCTTTTGAGACAATGTGCATGAGAAGGCTTTAGGAAGATCCATTTGTCACACTGCCTTATTTCTAAAACAGTAAGTCTGTCATCTTTATGGGCAAAAGCTTCTTAATCCAGCTCTAAATTGCCAAAATCATAATCCTTCTATGTGAATACTTTTGGATTCTATTTTTGATTGTAATGAACCACACACTTAGGAGTGATCCTAGCTGGGATCACAAGGAATAGCTAAATACTGCCTGTTCAAAAGCTCATGTACTGTCTATAGAAAACATATCCCAGGGATAATTTCCATCAGTGTTCTTAGGCTGTAGGAGTAAGAGTGTGTATGTGCAAAGCTGTGGTAAATTATGCTTCATATTACATAGCTGACTGACTGCTGTCTCTCAGTGAATGTAAATTAGACTGCAAAAATTAAAAATTAGGAATATTTTCTGAAAGACTAAGTGCAACTGTGAATGACTGCTCATGACTGATTCACTATGAGTGATCAGGGAGAAACACTAATTTATTTTGTACTGTTGGGTCTTCATCAGGGCCAGATTTAAGATTGCTTGGATTCAATAAAAAAAGTTCCTTCCTCCCATTCATCAGGTGTTTTACTGCAGTTTTGTTTTAGACACCTGGAATTGTATATCTCCCATCAACAGAGTTTCAGCACTTCAGAAAAAGCTGTCAAGATCAAGGCCTTACTTCTTTCTTTTCTATTTTCCTGGCAAAGAAACATTTTGATTTGACTCTAATACCAAAACAGCTAACTGGAGCATGTCTATTTTCACAAGCACCAATACAATATTTGTAGATATTCTTCAGGAATGTTGGCAGTTCATAGGCCAATAAAATGAAATTGCGCTGAAGCTGATCACTAAGCATCCATGTTGTAACCAGGTCATTTAAGTCAGTTTTATAGGAAGGATTTAAAAGAGAACGATGATGTAGTATATTGTGGAAGCTGCTCAAATCCCAGATTTTGATGAATCCTAATTGGTATATTGGCAATCCAAAGTAAAAAAAGTAATAACTTTTCCCCCACTTCTTGGACAACTGCGTGCCAGACTGTAATGTTTATTGATCACCATTCTTTATCACTTCCCATTGACCATTTATGTCCATAGTTATGCATAAGGACTATTGATTGGGTAGTAATTACCCTCTAATGTAGGTCAACTAAGGTCACCAGTACCAACTTGCCCTTTTTGATTTTTGTTAATTTAGTTTATTGGGATTTTGTTTTTCTCATTTTCAGTTTTGGAATTGATTTCCTTTTTTGTGCCTTTTTACATGCTATGCAATATTTAAGTTGTTTACAAGCTGCGAAGAAACTTCAGCTTTATAAGTTCTTTCAGGAATATCTATTTCCTCTGTTTTTATATGCTGGTCTTCAAGAATGCAACATACATTTCTCTAGATAAAGTCTAAAGTGGAAAAAGAAAAGAAAGAAAATTAGCGAAAAAAAATGCAACAAACTCAGAAAGATTGTTTTTATATTTTCTTCCCTTTGGGACCGACAGACTGTAACTCCGATTACCTCTGCTCTTATAAAAGAATACATAATGAATTCACCTTCTTGAAGGAGCTTCTGAAGTGTGAATAGGATGAGATTGTGTTTGAGGACGTGGGTCAGAACTTTAATTCTGCTCTTATAGTCACAAGAGCTGAGCCAGCATAGGGTGTGGGAGTATTAATTTACTACTGAAGTGTGGGTCCACAATGAATTATTGCACTCTGCAAGCAAATAATTAGAGATAAAGTCAAGAGATGGGGATATTATTTGTTACACTTGTCTGCTATGTCTGAAATTGAATCTTGAGTACTTCCAGGGGGAGGTTATATGTTCCAATTCACTTTCACACAACCAAATACACAAGGGACCTGATCTTCACCAAGTTTGTGTTTGAGATGACAGAGCCACAGAAGTTGTGATGAGCAGTAAGAGAGTTTATTCAACCATTGAATTGCAACAAAAGTGGGCAACATACAGCAGACAATTTTGGAGGCAAGATACCTAATCAGAGAGTATTTTGCTTTTTATAGACTCCTGTGTATAAGTCAGTTTTCATGACCACACATACGAAGGATATTTGCATTTCATGGCATAGAGATATCTGAAAGATAACTAAACTGCCTGAATTTCCCAAAACTAATTTTTTTCATCGCATAAAAAAATAAATTCTTCTCTGGATTGTCTTTTATCTAAGTCTATGTTATGAACATGTTCACATATTCCATAGAAAATGGTTTCTAGTTGTCTCCTTCTCCAGGCGGTTCAGAACAGTATTATTGGTGGCTTAAAGAGCAACTAAGTAGATGGGACATGTTTGTGGGAGCATTGAATCCATCTCTGTGAGTTAGGATCATTGTAGCAGATATCTGACTGACACATAGTAAAGACTTAAGCACATAATTTGTCAGTAAGGATATTTTGGCGTAAAGTGCCACAAGTGATGCAAACTCAAAAAAAAAAAAAAATTGCAGAGAATATGTTGAAACATGTTAGTCTCTTGAGTCTTTGCTAAGTATAAAACAGGTTTCATAAAGTGTTTCATTCATTTCAGGCTGTACAGACTTCAGAACTACTGACCATAGTGCTTTGTCTTTGGAAGGCTGGAATTCCCTGTGGCTGTTGCTCACACTGACCTTTATATTGGCTCATTGTCCATACTTGACATGGGTCAGGCAGACAAAAGCTGCTTTCCTCTTGTCAGTCAAACTGAGTCTTTTCTAATTTGTCCTTTAAGGCCATGTCATGCCTTTTGTGAACCTTTTGGACAAGACAAATCATATGAGAATGTGTTTCTTGAGGAAGGCCAAAGTGTCATATTCTCTTTTATAAAAACTGTGAAAATCCCTTCAAACATTTACTCTGCTACTATGTACAAAATAAAGCAGAAAAACCCAAATATTGAGGTGCTTTAAAGATTCATATTGGTCAGTTATCCTAGCCCTAACATTAAACTCTGCCTTTTGAGTTGCTGTGAACCAGCTATGCATGAGGAGCCACTTTCCTGACCCCCTGGGAGGGTAGCCACAGAGTGAGACACTCACACAGTTCCAGATGGAGAAAAACAATCAAACTCCGTTTTAAAGAACACATTAACTTGAAACTTTGCCCACAGCTACGTGTTTCCTGGACCAGAACTGATGTTAGTCTTGCTATTGCAAAGAAAGAACAGAATTAGTGCATGACTCTTTTCATTAGCTATCTGAATATGCCTTGTCTGCTGTTATATAACAGCCTCCTGTGAAAACTAAACATGCCTGTGGGATATTTTCCCAAAAATAAAATTATTTCTTGTGTTAAATACATGGGCCAGAGGTAACACATTGTTCAGTGTGGCATGGTAGAATCAGGCTTTTTCATTCTGTCCAACAGTTAGTTACTGGTACTTACATTTAGTTTCAGGAGTTGATGAGCTCTAATCAATGTGACTAACCCTCAAAAGAAAAAAAAAAAAAAAAAGCAGAAACTTTAGAAGTGTAAGCTAAAAAAGGTAGGAAGGGGACACAAATTAATAAACACATTAAGAAAGCTACTTAAGAAAAGAAAATATATTTTATAAAATAAAACAGATTTTAATACACTGAAAATACCCGCCAGTTATTTTGCTTATATGTGATGCCAGCTGATTTCCTGGCTGCAGAAATTTTTGAAAGGAGGTGAGTATCACCCAGTGTGACTGAGATCAGCAGATAGCAACTTCTCTTAGGATTAGGGGAGAGCTACAAAATAGAATGTGTCTCAGGTCTCTAAGTGGTTTTGAAAAAAGTCAGATGTCCCACTCTTTGGGCCTTTGAAAAATGCATTTTCACTGCATTATCTTATAATATCTTAAATTATCTTACAGTGCTGTCTTACCAGGAAAACAACATTAAACACCTAAGTTGGAATTCATTCCACTACACTTAAGAAGGTTAAAAATAAGTTTCTAAGCAAATTTTTTGTTTGAAGATCCTTTCCATAATCAATAGAGGAAACACTTTCAGAGAGCAACCCAACCATTCTAAAAGTAGAGATTCCAAAAGTGGAGACAGGTGGTTCACATGGCCCAGGTGTATCTACCTCTTCTCCTGAGTGCAAAAGGAAGTTAGAGAAGGAGTCAAGACTTGGTTCTGAACTTCCAGGTGGACAGACTTGAACGATATCATTCAGTTTGCAAGGTATTCTTAAATATTCACACTTATGACCCTGAACTTATCCAACCACCCTTTCACACTGTCTTACTGCAGGTATGAAAAGAAGCTTTGTTCCTTTTAGGACTTTCTATCTGATTATCATGGTCCCACATCCAAAGATATAGGTTTTTGTTTAGTAAATGTATCAATAGAGACTGAACTATCAGTTTCACATAGTTAAGTACTGAAGAGTGTGAAAAATCCCATGTGGCCAAAACTGCCATTGATTTACAAGCAATTTCAAAAAAGAATCATAGATTCATAGAATGGTTTGGGTTGGAAGGGACCTTAAAGATCACCTTATTCCATGCCCCCTGCCATGGGACACTATCCCAGGTTACTCTGAGTCCCATCCAATCTGGCCTTGAACACTTCCAGAAATGGAGCAACTACAGCTTCTCTGGGCAACCTGTGGCAGGACCTCACCACCCTCACAGGGGATCATTTCTTTCTTATCATTTAAACCTATTCCCTCTGAGTTTAAAGCCACTACACCTTGTCCAAAATGAAACACAAGACCCTATTTTGGGTCCACTAAATTCTGTTGAGATGAAAGGTGTATTGCATTTTGCCTGGTCTCTCCCTAGTTGCATTTACTGATGGAATAAGGTCACCTAGAGGACTTTCACCTCATCGGCTCATTCAGCAATATTAAGTGAACTTTGTTTTATGTTCAGACAGTTTAGCAATGATGCCTTTTATATGACTAATTTATGTCAAACATGTCAGGATTGTTTTTTCAGAAGTACTGCATCCAGTATGGCATCAGTTAGCAGCCGTTCAACACGCAGCTGCATACCTAAACAAGCAAAATCTCAAATATATATCTTTTCTACTTAGAAAATATGCTAGAAGTAAAGATATGGCAGAACTTCAATATACAAAGTAGATTTTCTTGAGACCTTACTGCAATTTCCTGTCTGGGTAGCCTTTTTTTGAATTTTCTTTTATAGTGCAATAACACATAACTTAATTTTTTGTCCTAGTCAGATAGGAAGAAGACAAAAGCAAGTGAGAGTTTTTAATGTATCAGGAAGAGGACATGTGCTGGCTTATAAGATAGCTGTCATATGACATTGACAATGTTGTTGTCATTGCTATGGGATTCAGTGTTGTATCCAAATGAGAAGGTATGACTAAGATGTAAATTATTTCACTTGGACTGTGGCCATGTTTTTTTAGCTGTGGTTAATATTTGTAAGAATGTCAAAGTGATCTAAATGCTTCAGCACCCCTTTCGAAAAATTGTCATCCAGAAAGATTCAGACTCCCAGTTAAAAGAGCTTTTCAAAGAATAGTAGGTATTTAAAAATGCCTAGAAATATATATGTAAGCCTAAAGGTTTTTTTTTGTTTTTTTTTTATTTTTTGTTTGGTTGGTTGGTTGGGTTTTTTTAAATAAATGTTCACGTTAGGTGCTTAATCTGTGTTGAGACACTTCTCATCCACCATGGAAGGATCATTTCTATAACATCTACGGAATGTGCACAGGAGACAAAGAGAAGGATATTTATTCCTTTTTAGCTCTTCTGATGCCCTTATAGAACACTGAAGTACCTGATTGTCAGTGTAGTCCTAGATACCAAAAAATGTGATAAAAACCACATTTTGAAACAAGGCCTGTGGAATATCGGGTCAGTTTGTAGTGCAATACCTCGGAGACATCCCTAATGTTTGAAGTACCACATCATTCTCCAGTAGCATCTGCTCTTCTATCTTCCTCTGTACTGAACACAGCTCAGGTAACTCCAGCACTGACTTCAAATTATGCCTCTCCTACTTCTCCTTTTAAGTCACTATATTCAATAAATATAACATTAAAAGAAGATACCTCACTTCAAAATTGAATAAAATATTTCTCTTCAGTTTGGCTTTGGCTATTACAGCATTGAAGAGAAGACATGAATGTAGATTATATATTAACTGCTGTCATGACTCCCTGAGACAAGAAATATTTCAGATGCAAAAAGATTAAAATGGGACAGATGTTATCATGTGTTTGTGACTCATGATAGGTGTTACTGATCCTATTTACCTACCTTAGATTCACCCTCTAAATTAGGAACCCAGTATTCTGAAACTGTCAATTTTTCTTCTTAAAGAGTGTATCAAGGAAAAGGAAACCTTTTGGGAGAGAATTGAAATTCCCTTTGAAGCAGTTTCCATGTCATATAAAGCTTTTGCATTAACTTGCAATAGAAGCAAGGGTTACTACCAGATCCACAAAATACAAGTAATTTAAAGATTTCCACATAATTTTCTTTCACTTGTGCGCAGTTCTTTCTAAATCTAATGAAAGGCCAGACCCGTTTGCTTTAATACTTTGCTTTTGTTTTGGTTTGGTTTTTTTCCTAAAATTATATCACTGTTGTCAAACTGTTGAGAAAATATTTCTTTTTAAATTCTGGAAATTGTTTTATAGTAGGAGAAAGGGAGACTGGTCCTGGAATATTTTGTCCCAATTCTTTATTAGGCTTTGAAGATATTGTATTAGCTCTGTACATATTTTTGGAAATTCAAGTGAAGCAAAGAGGTATTTAAAACTAATATCTATAGACTGAATATTTGGCCAAGAACATATTGAGAGAAAATACAGCAAAACTCATAACCCAGACATAGTATTTTACAGGTCCTATAGTTTCAGTTCTAGGGATTTCAATCTAGCTCTTTCAGCAAGAAAATCTGAAGAAAATGTAAACTAACAAATTTGTTATGATCCTTTAAGCCCAAAATTTGTTTAGAAATATTATCTCTCATCTCTTTCCTTTCCTGAGAAACATGCCCAGGGAAAAGAAAAACAGGGTGAAAAGAGCCTGTGAGAAACACTGAAAAGCTTTAAGGGAGAAAAAAAACCCCAACAACAACAAAAAACCCCCAACAAAATACTTGTCAGCTTTAAGTTGTGCATAGCAACTGATGGTAAAGGCAGTAAAGACTTCTAGCCTTGTTGGAGGAGACTGATCAGGTTACATCACCCATCATGACATTCACTAAGAAATAATAGAAATAATAGAAATCTTTTCAGTCGCTGTAACATAAAGCAAGTAGAGCTTGCTTATTCCTTTCCCAGAGAGCAAAAAGACTCATATGAGGAATAGGCTGGAAATAAGTTTCAGACTAACCCATATCTCCACTGCTCAGTGTAGAGAACTTGGGTTGCTCAGTGTGTATGTAGGAAGGTAAAGCAATTTAATATTGTTGTAGATGGCCAGCAAATTACAACCCCTGAAAGCAAGGAAGAAACAGGCAAAATGTTATGATTTAGATGTGTAATGATACTTCCACAGGCTACTGCTGTCTAAATGCTACTCATACATCAACCCTTGCTCTCGGCTGTATGTGAAGTCAGAACAAGGAGATACTAAAAGCTGAATTCATGGAGAGAAATCCTAACCCCACTGAAGTCAGTGAAAAGAGTCCCACTGCCTTAAACTGAACCCATCTTTCACACCTGGCGTTTGCACAGTGTGATGGGAAGTTCCTGTTCCAAATATTGAATGGGCTTAAAGTAGCACAGACAGCCTGGTGAAACAAGGCTGTACCTTATTCATAAAAATTACAACATTGTGGTTATGTGACGCTCTTCAGGATTTCATTTTTTTTTTCTTGTGCAGTTTTCTCACTTATTAAAAAATTAAAAAAGATTTAGGGCAGTGTTAGGATGAGGTCAGGCTGAGAAAGTGATTTAATATGAATACCAGTATTAAAATCCTGCTGCTTAAAATGATTTTTTTTCAGATTAATAAATCTGCTGAGGTACAAAATTATCTGATTTATAACTATGTATTAGTAAATCTGAAATGTCAGTTATTATCTCCCCGTTTAATACTTTGATTGTTATATAATTTTATGCAGCTCATAGAATAGGTTCAAAAGGAAGAGAAATAAGAATTTTCTAGCTACTATTTCAAATAGGTTGCCAGACAAGGGAGTAACACTCAGAGTTAAATTTTCTCTGATTAACATAATCTGAAATAAGATACCATCGTGTTAGTAATTGGCCTTGTAAGTAGTTTCATTGTTTAATGGAAATTCAGGAACTGGGTACTTCAGAAATAATTTAAAGTACAGTAACTTTGTTTCAGCAATATTCTTAGTCATTGTGGTGCATACTCTTCTAATAAATAAACTGAAAACTGTGTATTGTCCATAAAAGGGCACAAAGATATTAATCTTACAGGTTGTATATTAGGTCAAAATCCTTCATAGGTAAGAACAATATCTTGACCAGACTCTCAGAAGTGAGAAAAAAATCACTGTCAACTTTTTTTTGTAAGTGATGAATTGCAGGGTTAGTAATTACTGAAGATGTAGGCTTTATACAGTGTGAAAGTCAGGAACTTGGCTCTTAACTTCTAGAGATCTTTTGACACGGAGAATAAGCAGAAAAAACCTCTGCTGTGCTAGTTAATTCATAATTTACAAAATTTGGCAACTGACTTTATTGGAGTCCTGAATTTATCCTATTCTTGACACAATGTGTTATTCTAGACCTCATTTCCTCTGGTGAAAGTTTTCTCATTTAGTACCTGTCCTGTTTTTTTCTAAAATATAGTGCCATGGGAATGCAGACCTTGTGCAGAAAATGGATTAATTCCTGATGGGTTTCTATATGCAAATTTATTAGAAAAGCAGAATGGATTCTGCAAACCATGACTGTTCTTTGATGAAAAGTTACTTTGTCCCATATCAACACCACTGGGGTTTCCACATCCAGTTCTCGATTAACACAAAGGCTTCTTTATCCTGCAGTCCATGATGGCTTGGGACATTCCCTGAAGGGAAACACCCCAAAATATAATTTTTAAAAGTCTTCCCACTCCACACACACAAAAATAAGTACAGTTACCTTTAAGTAAAGGTTTTAATTTTGAAGAGAAAGCAAAACAAAAAGCACAGCCCAAGGGAATACCCAAATAAGCCCTAGGGCCTTTTACTGGAAGAAAAGTGCACCCATACAGCTACTGCAGTTAGCAAAAGCGACTGTGGAGCTAGCAGGGACTCTCATTTAGCTGAGAAGCCAGCATCTGGCAATGACTGATATAAAAAGCCTAGCTCGCACTTTACCTTGTGTCAGTTGCTTTTTTTGGGTGAGCACATGATATTAGCACAGTCAGGAAAGCACAAATCTCAACATTGAATGTTATAAACCTCCTTTACTCCCTGTGAATTTCTGGAGTTGAACTATGTAGAAGATTTTCTGTACTTAAGGCCAAGGACAATATCCAACTTTGCTCATAATTCAGGCCCCACTTCAAATCACTGAGCCATCAGAGACAGAATCCACAAGTTTGGGGCTCAGGTTCAACATTAGACATTTAGTTGCAAATGTTCTGCCCATGTACAGTTCATTTTACATCTTCCATAATAAAACTAGTAAAAAAATCTCTTCCAGTCACCTCCTCCGCTCATTTCATAGGTATGGCTAGAGCTGTTCCCATTCTTTTTATATCACATCATTTCATATTAATGTTCTGCTGGTCTCCAAAATCACTGGAGGAATTTTTATAGTCTCTGACAGAACACCATTACCCTCTCTCCGCAGCAGGCCTGGGCTGCCACATCTGAACCCCCAAATCTCAGACTTGTGCAATAAAAAATTGCCTGAATGGTCAAAGCCAAGGAGTGGTGTGAATGGAGTTAGATTCAGTTGGTGGCTGGTTACTGTGTCTTCACCCAAGGCTCAGTACTGGCGACGGTCCTGTTTAATATCTTTGTTTACAATTTGGATGAGGGGATCAAGTGCACCCTCAGTAAGTTTGCAGACGACACCAGGTTGGGTGGGAGTGTGGATCTGCTGGAGGGCAGGAAGGCTCTGCAGAGGGATCAGGACAGGCTGGATCCATGGGCTGAGGCCAGTGGTGTGAGGGGCAACAAGGGGAAGTGCCGGCTCCTGCCCTTGGGTCTCACCAACCCCTGCAGCTCCAGGCTGGGGCAGAGGGGCTGGAAAGGGCTCTTTGGGAAAGGCTCTGGGGGTGCTGGAGCCAGTGGCTGGACATGAGCCCAGGGGTGCCCAGTGGGCAAGAGGCCAATGGCCCCTGGGCTGTCCCAGCCAGGGTGTGGCCACAGCCCCAGGGCAGGGCCCGTCCCCTGTGCCGGCACTGCTGAGGCACCTCCAGTGCTGGGGACAGCTCTGGGCCCCTCAGGACAAGAGAGACATGGAGGGGCTGGAGCGTGTCCAGGGCAGGGAACGGAGCTGGGAAGGGGCTGGAGCCCCAGGAGCGGCTGAGGGAGCTGGAAAGGGGCTCAGGCTGGAGCAAAGGAGGCTCAGGGGGGACCTTGTGGCTCTGCACAAGTTCCTGACAGGAGGGGGCAGCCGGGGGGGTCGGGCTGTGCTGGCAGGGAACAGGGACAGGAGGAGAAGCAGAAGGATGAGGGGGGTGGTCCAAAGTTATGTCAAGGGAGGTTTAGACTGGATCTTAGGCAACATTTCTTCACTGAAAAACAGTCATTGGAACAGGCTGTCCAGAGCTGTTGTGGAGTCACTGTCCGTGAGGAGATTTGAAAGATGTGTAAATGTGACACTTAGGAAGAGGCACTGGTAGTGTACCTGGCAATGATTAACTCAATGATCTTAGAGTTTTTTTCAATCAAGAGGAATCAATTATTCTATGTTTTTCATATGGAACTAAAAGTCTGGTGGGTTTTTTTTGTCTTACTTCACCACAGCCTACCAGAAATATTTAAATCATCCTTTGAATGTTTAATGTAACAATGAATCTTATATCTGAAAAAATAATTTGGACGAACAAAAGAAAAAAAAAATCTCTATTGCTCCTTCATTCTCACATATAACAGTTTTCAAAGTTCTAATCATTTTTGGTTTCCTAGGACTGGATCATTAGTAGCACATCTGGAAAATTTACAAGACAACTGGTTTCACCTAGGTTTTCAACACAGAAAGAGTTGTGTCATTTTGATAAAGCATTTGTACTTCTCAGCTGAGACTTAAAAATCACTCCGAGGAAAATCAGAAGCAATATTAAATGGGTACTGATATTGCAATTGGACAACAGGCTCCTGTTAATCTTCTCTAAAAAGCAGACGAAACAGAATTCCTCACATAAAGCTAATTCTGTGGTTTCCTGGTTCCTGTGGGCTGCACTAGCAGATGGTATCAGCAGCATTCCTTCAGCTTTGGCTAAGACTCAGCTTTTCATTTCAATTTGTCTCTTTTTAATTTCAACCATGGGCACTATATACTGTAGCTGCTCGAGTTAGTCAAATAATTATTGCAAAGCACCATTTGTGGTGAAATTTAATGTCTACCTACTGAACAAGAAATTGAAGATAACATTTTTTTATTTCTTGGCAGTCAGATTTAGAGAGAGTACAAATGACCTTTTTCATAAGACACTGAAGGCAGATCCATGGATATGTCTTGGAGTGTCACAGAGCGTTCTTCCTTTTTAACATTTCGGGTCTCTTTTGCTGTGTTACTTTTCATGTGTCTTTCCAGATTGGTTATGGGCACAACAGGCAGTACAAAGAACCTTAGATCCTCAGCAGAGCCTGGGACTGAAGTAGAACAGTTTGGAGATGGTGCTACATCTCCTCATTGGTAGACATGGCTCTCCAAAAGGTAGAAGTGTCTATCCAACAGCCTTGTCAAGCACAGTTAGCAAAAAATTTAGAAGATAAGAAAGTATTAGTAATTCAGCTAAGAAAGTGTTACTGACCTCAATAATGTGGCTGAATGGGCAGACAGATGAGCAGAATTAAGACTTCATGGAAAATATGATAAATAATTATGTACAAAAGCGGACATATAAGAAATCAGAATTTTATTGGTGGTAACTTTTTATGTAAGAATGTGCTTGGTAAATTTCTTCATATTGCATTCCTAAAATCAAACATAGTTGATGGTCAGAGACCATGAAAAAAGGAAACATAACCATAGTGGAATGCCTGAATATGAGCTATAGCTTAAGGGTAAAATTTGTATCTTTTAATTAACTTTATTGATCTCATGTTGAGATCTTTAAGCTTATTCTGCATTAACTGCATCCACTCAATTTTTATTTTTATTGATGGGATTATAATCTGTGATAGTTATTTTTTAAATCATTTTTACCTATAAATAATGACTGCTGTTAACAAGTAAAAAGGTTTGTTATTTAAATGGCAGTGCCATACCTTGTTTGCTTGTCTGGAAAAAATTCATATTAAACGAAAAAAAAATTCTAATTTTTCTTACCTTTGCTGCTTTTTCATCAGGACAGAAACAGTTTATAGTAAAATTCTGCCCCATGTCTTATGATAAACTAATGCCATACAAAGCTCTTACCCTGAGATTATGAAGAATATTTATTACCTCACTAATTTTAAATGTCATTAAAGTGCCCAGTGAGATTAAAATAACAGCATTTTCCTTCCTGATGTAACAGCATGAATTTAGTTATGTACAACCATATTTGTAACATTTCCTAGGGTACCCTTTAATATCTTTTATACAGTAGAAGATTTGCGGCTCAAAAAAAGAATCCTACAACTTTCTTTTACTAATTTTAAAACTCTTAGAAATGTAACTTTGCCCTTGATGACATTCATCAAATATTTACCAAATGCTTCCTTCCACATCATCTTAGTATGTAACTGATGAAACATTTAAAAGCTGTCAACAACAGTATATTTATAAGTTTGACTGCAAAATCATTACATTGCCTATAAACGTTGCCGTCATGCGCTAAACCTGTGAAGGAAAAAAAGAGAGAATGTCCCTCTGGTATTTTATGGACAGGTGTTGTGGATTTTTTGAATTAAAAGTTAGATTTCACACATGCCAGGTGTCCTCTTCCCCCACTAAATTGTTGGGGTGATGCTGGGGAATACTGGATAGGAGGGTTGTTGGTATTGTGTGATTACTGACACCTTTTAGTACTATAATGGTGAGAAGCAGGCAAAAGTATGTCCACTATATTAATTATTAAATACTAATGATATATAAATATATAGAAAAAAATCACAATATTTAACATTGCCTTAATAGTAAGGAACATGAGGACTGTGCCTTAATATTTGTCAGTATTTATCTGCTTTGTTGCATCAAAACAACATATATATTTCTTTAATAAGAACCTATTAAGAGGATAAGGACAGAGAGAGGGTTGGGTCAGCAGGAGGACAGGTGATATGCAGTGACCAGCTGTGACAATGGATGATCAGCTTAAAGAAAGCATACAGATAAGAATAAAAAAAGTTAATAAGTGAGAGGATGAAACCAAGAAAAATAAAGACTAAACAGCACAAATAAAGTTCCTAGCACTGAAGTCTATTAGTGTATGAAATTATCTGCTGTAGGAAATGATAGATATCCTATTTTTTGACTCACTGCACACTAGATGGGTTAAGGTATTCATAAATATACAATAGTAGAGGAAGAAAAAGCTCCATTCTTACATGCAGAAAGGCAACAAAATAACCTTAACAAGGCTTTCCAATTTTGTAATTTCCTTGGGACTACTTACCTGACTTAGTGACAGATACTGCAGAGCAGTCTGTCTGTCTGAGATTTTTAATAGGCTGTTTTAATAAGCCTTTCTTGTGATTTGTGTTTCTGATAAGACCAGCAATTACCCAGCCAAGTAATGAGACTCTAATGAACATGTCTTTCCTAGATTACTTTAGAAGTTCATCAGAGAAGCTAATAGCATTGTAAAACTAAAATCTCCTTTTTTTCCCCTGTCAAGACACATCTGATTGTTCTACTAAGTGCCTTCTACAAAAATAATTGAGAGAAAAATAAAAATATATAGGTCTTTGTACATGTGTGTGACCATCAAATACATGTTATTTTTATCTACCAGTATTTTTACTAAAGAATGATGTAGAACAAAGAAAATAAATTTGTTTGTGCATGGTCTGATTTTCATGTGTACATTAACGTATTTGTTTTCACAGCAGGTTTCATGTCAAAGTGTACCTCCCCTGTGTATAGAAGGGAGGTTTCTAATATTTTTGAAATTTTAGTTATTTAGTATTTATAAGAAAAAGAAATAAAAATTTAAAAAATTAGAGTACCTGACCAAGGCTATGAACTGCAGTTCAAAGCCTTGCCATAAAGGATGGCACTGCACAATGAAGAGGGGAAAAGTGGGGTGATGATTTAAATCTGCTTGCAGAGGCATGAGCAATCACCCTTTTTCACTGAGCTGAATTATCAACATTTCTCTATAACCAAGGCTTGCAAATCATCTCCCTTATAACTTGGAGATGTAAAAGGTTAAGGGGGAATTTTTAAAGTATTTGACTGGCAAAAAAAAAAAAAAAAAAAAGGATAGTATTACACATTCACTTCTTTAACAGATTTAAACAATTATTTTATGATGGGATCAAACCCACCCTAGAAGGGCTGATTTCCCCTCTCTTATTACACACAGAACCTTCTAAGACTAACTCTACTGTTTAGTTCCCCATTAAATAAACATTTGATCAGAAGAATCCCACCATGAACAATAGTTCCTGAGTGATGTGACTCAAAAATTTTCATGGCAGTAAGTCTTCACTGAAGCTGTGATAAGACTTTGTTTTAGAGGGCAATTAATGTATGCAGCAACTTCATGAGTTCAGATGATCAAGCTTGACCTTGATTTCTGCAACAAAATAATACTGTGAATTGCTTTACTGGACTAAGATTTAAAAGCAATTTTAATTTTCAATCATTTTGATAAGGTGATGTGTTTTGGTTTGTTTGTGGTGTTTTTTTTTTTCCCCAGGTGATTTTATTTAGTGATTTGTTTGTTTGTTTTGGAAGATATTTGCTTCTCACTGTGTGTCTTTAAAAATGGAGGAGAAAGAACAGAGAGTGTTGATATCACTACATGAAAATAATTATTTCTTTATTATATCTAAATGTTTCCCAGACAGATTTTCTTCATAGGAAATTACTTAATAGCGATGTGGTGAACTCCAGGTGGATGCTTTTCTGGTTCAGTAACTCAAAATCCAGTTTTAGGCTTTAAAAGCTTTTAAGGTGTTGATTTTAAATAGCTATCCTTTTAAGGCCAAAGAGGAAAAATAAATGTTCAAAACATAAGTTTTATTTTCCTATATTTAGTCAATAGAAATGCAAAAAAAACAGGTACTATTAATTTTTTAGTAATTTTCTTGACAGTGCTAAAACAAAAATCCCTGATAATTTGTGTCAAAAAAGATTCAGTGAAAAAAATATTAATTCAGGTCTGCCGTTTTGACTAAGAAGAAATATGAATGGTAACAGCAAAAAACTTTTTTTATCCCAGAGAGAGACCTGGAATGCAGATTCCTAGCCCAAGGACCCCAGAACTTTTCCTTCTGGAACTCAATTTCTTTCCTGCAGGTTAGAAATTACACTCCTTGAATTCAAAGTGTGTAATTGCTGAGATAAACAATTCAGGAACAAGCCTTGCCTTGCAAATTGATGGCTGCAGATTGCTGGTGTACAAAGACAAATGATGACTCTGCTCGGGTTGTGTTTGCAAGCAGAGAAATAGAGGATGGGCTACGTGCATCAAACACTTAAATTACACTGAATAATGTGACTGGTTGTAGTCAATAGTAATAGAAAACATCAGAAAAAGGAGCTGGTGGTTTCACAGGGTGGAAAAACTGGCACAATATAAGAGACAGAAGTGCTGCAAGGTTTGGGAGGTATCTGCAGAGATAAAAGTTTGGAGCATTCAAAGAGGAACAAAAAGAATATCAGGAGGGATGGAACACAGGAGGTGGAAGGAGAGTAACAACTACTGATTTTAATGAGAAGTTATTCTGTCTGTGTCTTCATGAAAGTGGTGATCATTGGAATGGCATAAACCCAAATACCTAAGTTCAGTAAGTGGGCCTTCTTAGCAGAGGCCTGGTGCCAGAAAATAAACTCCTTCAATAAAATCACATATTTGGATTTGAAATTTACTCTTGGAACCATGTAGCTTATGTCAGTACCTTCTATCACCATGCATGTCCACTCATGAGTGTACAACCTCAAGCACCAGACCAAATGCCAGCCTGAACACTGACAACAGAAAATTAAAACTCTTAGATGACAGAAAATATATAGAGAGGGAAATAATAAGAAGAAATATAGTTTTAAAGCTTAATATTTATGTATTTGGATACTGACCAAAACACATTTTGGCCTTTTTTTTTTTTTTTCTTTTATGACAGAAACATATTCTCTTTTGTTTTATTGGACTACTGAATACACTTTACAGAGAGTTCTAAAAATAGATTATAACTTTTTGGGGGTTTTGGTTTTTTGGTTTTTTTTTGTGTTTTTGTTTTGTTTTGTTTTGTTTTTGTTTGGGTTTTTTTTGTTGTTGTTTTTATTATATCTAGCTCATATAGTAACAGGTACTTCATAAGTACTTAAAAAACATTAAACAATGGTAATTTTACAAAATTATACTGTAATCTATTCTTGTAATATCCTGACAGTTTTGTTTTGTTTCATGGAAAACAAATGACAAGAAAAGTGTCATTGACAGAGAACAGGCCTAATGTATATCCTTCATTTATGTAAAATAAAGGGTGAAGACTGTTTTAGAGAGCAAACTCAAAAGTCATACATAAGAGAAAAAAAGCTTTCAGAATTGATTGAGATAAAGAGTGTCATTACTCACAGAAGGCACAGAGGAAAACAGATTACCTAAGAGAAAAGCAGTAACAAATGTATTCTTACTGAATAAACTTACGTTCATCTCAATATTTTCTCTATCAGTGATAACAATGAAAAGAACAGGAAAACCTATGCAATAGACCTTTGGAAATGTCAGTGTCTTGTGTACAATTAGTTCAGCGTTTTCTTCATCTCACTTTCTGTTTGACTCCTCAGAGCATCACTTTTGTGTAAATTCTCAAGGGAAGGGATCATTGGTTTGTGTTTACCTTGGCCAGCACAGGGTGCAAAACTCAGACAAATTGTGCAGGTGAACATTGCTGTTAACTCTTCCTCAGTAACCACAGCCACGAGAAAGCCATGAAACAAAAACGTTTTCGTTTCAGAGACATTGTCTTTTGATATGTTCTTATCCTATTGTTTGAATTGAGGTCCCTCGGATTTTCCCTGGGAAGTTGCACATATGTTGCTGAAAAACAGGTTACCTTCTATAACTTCTGTATTTGTGTGACTGCCATGTTTAAGTCACTGTTTGTATCTGAGACACAGTTTTGTTTTATACAGGCAAATTAAACTGGATCTGCCAAAGCCATACATCCTTGTAATCCCTGTAGAATTGAACCAAGATGCATAACAGTTGCTAGTGCAGTAAATTAACAAGATTAATGGGAGATTTCCTCTTACCTTGTGAACCCAAAAATCCATCTCTTTGTTCACACTAGATTAGTTTTACTCTTTGCAAGTGGCCCATTCCTAATTTTGCATTCTTCAAAGTTTATGAATAATACCAGACTGTAAATTTCCAGTACAGCACTTCAGCAGGACGCCCTCTGGGATTTTGATTCCAAATCTACCTTGAGATTTGAAAAGTTATTTTCATCAAATATATACTGGTCTCTGGTTCTGCACATGTTTATCCCATGCCTTCAGACTCATGGCATATTTACTTTGCAAAAACATCTCCATATAAATAAAATGCAGAACATGGGAATCATCATAGCACAGGAGGCTTGAATCTTGTTGCCACTGTGGAAAAATTATTTGACTTTTCTGTGTCCAGATTCAACAGGAGCACATTGTTTTCAGCTGGAATAAAACATAAAATACAAAGTCTTTTCTTTAGTATGTTATCCTTGCAATGACTTACTACTTCAGGTATATGGAATTTATTGTTCGAAACAGTATGAAGAGATATAATAAAGTGTGTTCCATTCCGAACAGGTGACTAATTCAATTAAAAGAATTTTTATTTTATTCATAGCCACAGTATCACTACTTAGGGCTTAGAGGGACCTCTGAAGATCATCAAGACCAGCATCCATGTTCAAAGCAGAGTAAACTGCATCAAGTTGCTCAAAGTTGTGTCCAGTTTTGAATACCTACAAGGACAGAGAATACACAAATTCTCTGGGAAATTTGTTCCACTGTCTGACCACCCTCACAGTAAAGCACCATAGAATCACAGAATCACTGAGGTTGAAAAGTACCTCCAACATCTTCAAGTCCATTTCATCCTGCCCTTAAGCATAAATTCTTCAGATTCAGATAAATAAATAATGTGTTCAGGTACAGCCAAAGTAGAAGAAATCTAGTTTTTAAGTGGTCAGATTTTTTGAGGTAGCAACTTTGAGAATTTTTCTTCCATCACTCCAGGTAATTCTGTAATTTCAATTTTAGATTGATATTGCAAAGGTGATAGGATAAAAAAAAAAACAAAACAAACAACATATTAATTCTTTATGCAAAACCCATGAAAAAACCTTACTGTAACAACTAACTGGAAATTCAATCAAGTTTAGTTTCTATATTTGTTTTTCTTAACAACTGTGTCAGAAAAAACTTGAAAGTTAGCAACAGTTCCAGTGATGCCTTAGTTTTTAACTTTTATATTTTTCAAATCCTGTACTGCCTAGTGTGTAACTCAAGTTTCTTGTGGCCTGTTAGCTGCTGTTCTCTCATGACATAACAAGCCACTCTAGGTTTGCTCTCCAAGGACACCTAGATTGTCCCAGGCCCCAAAATCTGTAAACTAAGGCCTCTGAAGAGGAGGGCAAACTTGGGGTAGTTACATCATTAACCGGGGTTGTAACTGGAGAATTGATCCTGATATGTAAATGGACCAAACTTATAAAAGTGTGGAGAACCCGTGACCCAGGGTCCATCTTGGGGGCAGCCTTTTAACTCCCCAGGTTGTACCTTGAAGGCCCTTCAAATAAACACCTACCTTTGCTCCCTTATTCTTGTCTAGTCTCTGTTTTTAGGTGGCCATCTCAGGCATCACCAATACATGTGAAAACTATGAATGTGTGTGGCAGAAGCAGAAATATAAGCAGATCAATAGGAATGTTACTTCAAAGGGGCAAGAAAGATGTATTTGTCCTATTTTATTAATGTAGAACAGCATCACCATAAAAGTTCATCCCAGAAGATCAGTAGAATAAATTTAAAATTTGTTTCATTTGTAAAAAGAAATCTCCAGTAAAACTGCAAAACACATTTCCAGTAAGCTTCTAGTCTAATACATTCTGATACAGGTCAAGATTCTTGTATATATTATTTTAACTTCTTCCATTATTTAAATAGCCCCAGAAGTGTATTTGTGTTTCTTTTTTCACAAATATTACAAGATCTGTTCCCTTTTTCCTAGGGCTGGATGTAGGATGTGGCATATTAAGTGCTAATTATAAAAGAGAAGGGAAGATTGGAACTGTAAAAACAAAGAAAGTCATATGCTTGGTTTTCAATATGAATTTCTGAGTAGACATAAGGCCATTAAAAACATTTGGGAAAATAAAACCCCCAAAATTATCCTTTTAAAAAAATTCTATTTTCTGGTTCTTTCACTTTTTTTCCTTTTTTCTTTTTTAACTTTCATTTTTTCTTTTCCCTTTTGCCTTTCCCTTCTGTTCTCTTCCGTTCCCTTACCTCCCATGCTCCTCATTTATCTAATTAGATATATTCCAGCAATGTGAGTGGAATGCCCCTTTTCAGGTATAATAATATGAGAAATGCACAGCCACTTATTTACGATCTAGATGAAGAAATTTGATTTGGTATTTCATGATATCACATTATGACAGTTGCTATTTTCATGAGCATTCATAAAGATATAAATAGAAATTAACTTCAGGCGAGATTAGATAATTTCTTAGATTATTCAAATATTATATGCAATTAAGAATGAAGTCACTGTGGCTTCCACACCTGTACAATGGCAGCCTGGGTCCTTAAAAGAGCTATTCAGGTGTGAGGTGAACTGACTGCTCTGTTCTTCACTATGCAGGCAGCCAGAATTGATTACATCATTAATTTACTTAAGTCCTGAAAGTTCATGGGATCAAAACAGATCTTTTCATTCCATATGAATTCTGGATCAAGGATATTCTCAATTTAGCGACCCTAGTTGAAATTTAATCCAAATATTCTATATCTCAGAGGTTCTCTGTGGCTTAATTCGTGGTCAGCTCTAAAGCACAGAAATAACCTTCCATGCATAAGGCAGAAATATGGAATTTTAAGTGAATAACATTAAATGACATCTTCTGAAAGAAAGAGGAAAATGAAATTACGGCGCATATTAAAATTTAAATTCTTAAATACAAGGATGAGGATCCAGAAATTGTAATTGTTTTTTTCTTCATCATCTAAGCCTTTTTTATTAGATATATTAAATTATAGGTAATGAAACCTTCATGAACTCTTATTTTCTTACAAAACTATAGCTACATTTTTGCTGAGGTTTTTTTTTTCTCCTTTCTGCTGTACTGCAATCTTGAAGACAATAGATAATATTTTTTAGTTCACTGTTATCCTGCAGAGAAAAGAATCAGTATAATAACATTACACCCCAAAGCGGTCCCAAGTTTGTAATAAGATTCTAATGTTGTTGTGCTTTCAGGTCATAGAGCTTTTTTGTAGGGGTAAATTGTCAGGATCATCTTGTGCTGCAGGGAACTCGAGTTATCTTCAGTATGGTTTGAATATCACCACTAAACAAGGTAGAAGAAGCTAATTCTTGTACTCTGCTTGGATACTGTGGAAGTAATCAACAGATATAAATCACCACCTCCAACATTTCAGCAAGCCCCAAATTGCTTTCTGTTTAGTTACTTTTTCATTGCCTTGCTTTTCAGCTTCCTTCCCTCCCTCTTCCTCTCTCATCCTGAAAGTGTGTGTGTGTGTATGTAAGCACGTTTGAAAAATGACAGAAGATTGCATGCTTGTAATAAAGATATTGTAAGAGTTCTTAGAGTCAATTTAGTATTAGGTTATAGTCAAATGGCATGTTTAAGACTACCAATACCTGAATGTTGTCCAGATAATCCAAATCAGAGCCTAAATGTACATTTTTATTTACACTCTTCATGTTGCATTTATTCTAATCATTTTACTTGTTTGAATATGAATATGAATTAATAAAATATTTTTTCATTATTTAGGTAATAAAAAATCTTGCATAATTTGATTAGGCATCCAGAATAAGGTTCTCACTTTGGCTTCCTGTATTTCTTCAAGTCAAAAGTGGGAGTGGACACATTCAAATACCTGTAATCTTGTGTGAAGCAACTTTTTTTTCTTCTGCAGAGGAAAAGCACTTTGCAAGCACTGTGCAAACTCTAAGGGACTTAGTAAGTGCAAATACACTGAGATGGGAGGCAGTTTCGTGGCACACAGCATCACCTGGTGTGGCTTCTGCCTACTGAAGTCTTCAAAAATCTTTAGACTACACAGGCGCCCACTTTATCCAGCCAAATGTTACCAACAGCCACCTCTTAACTCATCTCTGCATAATTTTCTTGGCTACCTAACACAAGCAGGTATGTTAAACACTATCAGTTTAACATCATGTTAGGCATTGGACTCATAAGCCTTAGTAAGGCACATCTGGAGTGCTGTGTCCAGGTCTGGACTCTTCAGGACAAGAGAGACATGGAGCTCCTGGAGTGGATCCAAAGGGCTACAAAGATGACAAAGGGACTGGAGCATCTCCCTGATGACGAGAGGCTGAGGGGGCTGGGACTGTTCAGCCTCAAGAGGAGCCCCAGCTGAGAGGGGACCCCATCCCTGTGTGTCCCTGTCTGCAGGGAGGGCTCAGAGCAGGGCCCAGGCTCTGCTCCAGGGGCCCAGCAATGGCACCAGAGGAATGGGCAGGGACTGATCCCAGGAAGTTCCACCTGGACATGAGGCAGAACTTCTGTCCTGGGCAGTGACTGAGCCCTGAACAGATTGTCCAGAGAGGGTGTGGAGTCTCCCTCGCTGGGGATATTCCAGCACCCTCTGGACACAGTCCTGTGCTCTGTGCTCTGGGATGGCCCTGCTGGAGCAGGGAGGTGGGACCAGATAACCCCACTGTGTCTCCTTCCAATCCAAATCATTCTGTGTTTTTGTGAGATGGAACTTGAGTGTTAAGCTGATATTTGTCCATCCACATAATTTTATCCCCAGTAAGCAAAGGACCTTCTGAATCACGATATTGTTGCAGCATATGTCTTCCTAGGAGAAATCATCAAGGTGCCATATTTTCACAACATATCATTTGTAAATTGCTTGACAGTTATTTCTTCCATTATTATTTATTATGTTTCACTCCTCGTAAACTGGAAAAAAAAAGGTTTATTTTCTGGTTAACAGGGTCTAAGAAGAAGATGTCTCTTGATAAATGACAGGATATGAATCAGGGTATATTGCACATTGTGAAACATTTTGCCGTAGTAAAAGTGCAACAAATAATAATTCTATCAGCTTTATTGGATATTGGTTGTTCAGTATCATATGTTAAATGGATCTGTTGCAGCAACTATCAAATCTAGTATAGCTGTAAAATGCACATCCCTAAGCCTTCAGCACCTGTTTTCATACTGAAGGTAGGGCTAAGGCAAAAAATACTTTGTAAGAAGGCTGTATTGAGCAGGGGAAACAGCTGATTCTGCCTACCAGGAGTGAGGAAAAATGCCATAGACTTAAAACAAGGATGTGCCTCATAATTGTAGATACCAGGAATAGAAACTTCCTTGGCAGAAACAAAGCCTGTGGTAGTGTCCACAGTTAATTCCACAAAAGTGACTGGATCTGCTTTTAACTAAATAAATGAGCAATAATAACAATAACAGCAGTGACAGTAATAATAATAAATTAAAGCAATCATATGAGTACAAGGTCTCCTGAGTGGAAGATGCTCTCAAGAACTGCTCAGACACCTCTGCCTGGGTTGAGTGAGTCTGCACATCATCACAAACCATCCCTGCATCCGCAGCTCTCCTCTGTCCCCACTCCCCAATAGCAGCCCTGAGCAGCAAACATAGCAGCAAATTACAGTAAATCCACTCAAACATCTGCCACAACAATCCAAGGCATTCTGCCACAACAACCCAAGGCATTCCATGGCACACAGAAACAATGATGTTTCATGGCCATAACATCTCCCAGTATGATGTCCATGGGAGATTTGAAGGAGTGCAAGGCTACAGGGTACTTCAGTGAGGTATTATGGAAAAAAGAACCTTTCTTTGGGGTACAGGGCAAGTTTAGCTATATAAATATAGGGTTAGAGAATAGTCTCTGGTCTATTTTATTTATTGAGATAGTTTTAGATGGGGTAAATAATTTCTCAAACAAAAAACTACCTGACAGACAGTCTGCACCAGACAATAAATGGTTTACACAGTTTGTTCCCTGCCTCAGGGGCTGCCTGACATAGTCACTGGATGTATTTTAGGAATAAAATCTTGCCATTCTTGTCATTTGAAAGGTTTTGATAATGGGGAAACTGCCCAGTACATGCAGTTTCGTGAAGTCCCCTGCACCAACTCACCAAGAACCCAGAGTGTGTTGACAGGTATTCTACAAAACAGTTATTGCTTTGAGTGTGTTTGCTGGGGAAAAATGAATTACTCTTTTACCTGAAAGCTGTTTTCCCACAACCCAGTAGTAGGGAAGAATTTGGGCAGGAGACTAAAGGAAGAAAAGCTCCAGTACACACATCAGTGGCAACCTGCACATTGCATATTATATAGAAAAAGGAAAAAAACCCTCACCTAACAAACTGTGCTGTAATGCAGCCAGAGTATTTAGTGTCTTCTTCTGTTATCAGCTGGCTACTACTGCAGAGAAGATGCTGGCCTTGGTGAAAAAGGACAGTCAATCACCACTGCTCATTCTGTGCTCTCCTCATTAGTGCTCCAGAGAAACGCAGGAAATGGCCAAGGCCAGAGGCAGCAGCTCTGAGAGCAAAATCAGACACAGAAAAACCCAAAGGGTCATATGCCAGCACAGTGACTGAGCTAAAGAAATCCTGATCTCAGGCATCAGTGTTTATAGAACACAGTCATAAATTAATTTAAAGCAATATGGAAGCAGGTAGGGCACTCCACAAGGAGTCAGGAGGACAGTTTTTTTTATATTCTCTGACTTCTTATAGACCCTTTTCTGTGAATTAAGAATTTTTTCTTTGTGTCTCATTCTTGCTCATCTTTCTTTTCTTTGTCCTCTGCAGAGGCCAAGGTTGGCCAATCTTTAGGCTGTGTCTGGTTAGGGAGTATGAAATGCAGCCTAACGCTGGTAGAGTCTCCAGACACTGCAGCAATTAGAGACCTACCCATTTTCATGTTGTGCTTTGGTTTGGAATTGAGTCATCCTCACTTCAGTTTTCCAGTTCTACCCTGTCTCTGGGTTTTGCTTTTTTTCTTTTGACTTCTACAACAGCTTCTGTATCACCCTGTATTGAACCAGAACAGGTCAAAAAAAAAAAAAAAAAAAGTTCTTTTTTTTTTCATTTCATAAAATATACATCATCATCCCAGGGAAGAGGACTTCAGGACACACATTACCATGAGAGACTTAAAAGAGATCAGTCTATTTGCTTTATTAAACAGAAGGTTGGGTGGTGGCTTGCTTTCAGAGTTTAAATACCCCAGGGGAAACAGAGACATGGGCAAAATCTTTGCTACATCCAGCACTGAAACAAGCAGGAATGACTGGAAGCTGAATTAAACTGCAGATGAAGCCCATTCATACTTGAGAAGAGGCTCAGCCTTTTCTGCTGTTCTTGACCACCACAGTGGGCCACCCCCCAAATTTCAAATCTTCCTTTGTTGCAAGGGGCTGAGATGAATCTGTAGAAATGGAAGTGTAGAGCCCTTGTGTTACTCTGAAGGAGGTCTGATTAGTTAATTGTACTTTAAAGCCTGAAAATATTATATATTATTATGTCTAAATACGGTGTGCATTTGAGACTCTGTTAATGAGAAAAACACTGAAGCAGATTATAAATTTGTTGGCACCTCTGTTTCTTAATCTTTGAATAGAGGCACCCATAGTAAATAAATAGGTTCAATCTGAGGCTTAATGAGTCCAAAAGAGCAAAGTGTCTCAGTGGAAAGAGCTACTTACTGGGATCATTATTGTTATTGCTGCATGCACAGTCATAGAGGTCAAAATTTACCACATTTTTCTTTGTGGGAGAGAGGCTTTTGCTTTGAGGGAGACATGTGAAAGTCTTAGAAAGCAGATCTACAGACTGTTAAGAAACTTACTCTGACAGGCTACATAAAATGGATAATTTTGATTTTTTTTCAGCAACAAAGCAGCAGCTTGCTTTCTATAAGCACAATGGTTCATAAAGCACTTTTTGATGACTGCTTTGTCTGATAACCACAATTACTTGCAATGGGAAATGGAGTTTGACATGGTTATATGTAAGGAGAACTAACCAGAGCCAGATATGATCTACATTACCTCTAAAATACTCTACTTCCCTTTTCTTCCAAGTTGCTGCATGCCTCCAAATATCTGAAAAGGCGGGGGGGGGGGGGGGGGGTGGAGGGTGGGGGTGGAGAACAGGCCTGTGGAAACATTCTTTGTCTTAATGCCCAAAATAAAAAGAAAGTATGGTAAAGATTAATTTTTTTTCTGATAAAATACTTAATACTGCTACCTAATCACTTAATTTTGTTATATTTCTCAATAATATGCATGACACCACACGGCCAAATAAATTCCAGAGTCTTTTTGACCTTTGGCTGGTTGATTAGGTTTTCTCTGGGTGACTGATGACTGCCATTGATTTCAAAGTGACTCTGATGATGATTTATGTGTGATATGTGGTTTGATTTTCAAAAACGCCTCTTGTTGGCCTCGCTCTAAGTATTACAGGTCAATAACACAATTGTAGTGAGAGTAAAGCTAAGTCACTGACGAGTAAATGAGAGAAAAAAAATCCATGCACAATAGATTTTGAGATTTTTTTTTCAGGGAATACTTGGAAACCATCTTCTTTCTAGAAAAGACAGCTGAACCTGACCTTTGAAAATTAGGACCTGTCAGAGGTTCACCAGTCTAACAATCTGAGATACTCAAAATAGTAATTTTTGAAAGTATTGGCCAAGACATGGAAAAAAATCAAAACCTCCAAAAGGAGTATAACACTCTCAAAATGTATGTTAAATTTTGCTTCAGTAAAGAGAAAGAATTAAAATTACATTCTCACAGAGTTACCCTCACCTTGCATAAATGTGAAGGAAACTACATTATTCAGAAGCCATGATAGTATTCTGAAGAATGGCTAGACTTGATAATTGTTTTAACAATCTGCTACTTTCTAGCACAAAATGAAAGAAATTATATTACTGAGACTATGTTAAGCAATGTGGTCAATCAGTAGACTTATGGATCTCTGGGCACCATGGAAAAACATTGTGTAGCAAAGACTGCCAAAGAAGCTACACTGCTTGGGTGATGACTTTTGAATTTTCCTTTCAAAAGAGATGACTGTATTTAGGCATCACAGAAGCACTGAAACTCACTGAACCATCCCAAGCATACCCAAGCATAGTTTGTAGAACTGCTGTGAAAACATCCTGACACAGAGCCTTGTACATTTCAGCCCTGACCTCATTCTAATTCCTATATTCCCTCCAGCAAAAAACACCTATCTTTGCCAAATTCTGCCAGCACAAGGTGGGTTCACTGTAGAGACACAGATGAAATGCCAGGTTTATTCCTGTGGGTGATCCAGGAAAAAGCAAGGTTTGAATGAGAAGAAAATACTTCAATAACCCACTTAGTACATTGTAGGGAAGAAAGGACATCCAGCCCAAGGGCTAAATATAAAGATGGGGATTCCATTAACTCTACAGATAAACAGGCATGACATTGTACTCTAGTTCACTGCAGTGGTCACCAATGAAGTGAAAATGTTTAATTTATGACAGCTTATTAATTTTTTTTTTTTTTTAAGGATCACTGTATACATCAAAAATGTTTTTATTTCCTTCTATGTAATCCTCATTATCCAAATACGCTTTGGATACTTATAATTAGATTTCACAGGTATTATAAGGCTATATCATAAAACAGGTTGATATAAAACTTAATTTGATATCTACAGAGTGCTCTTCACTTGAAAGGAGGTGTGTTATAAAGCATATTCTATGTGGTATATGGAAGTGTTCTAGGACAAAAAAATACTAGAAATTTGCTCACAAATTTTTTGTCTCAAGGACAGTCTGCACATTCTTAAACATATCTTTAAAAAAATAATCCAGCACTTAGTTTAAGAAAACAAACCTACATATTATTTATCTGTCTTATATCTTAGCAAAAACAAAGTATAGCCAAATAGTGGCCCAAATATGGCTGACAGTGTGGCAAAATGTGGAAAAATAATATATTTAAATAATTTAAATCATAATTGTTGGACTTATCTGTTGGTTTGTTCTGCCATTTTTTAATTCATTTATTGTATAATGGGATTCAGTGTAGTCTCATGAGAATGACATTACAAATGTGTTGCCAGAGGCAAACAAACATAGTACAGATGCTTAAGGGAGATAAAAAAAAGATAAATGCTAATATTCTACTGATGCTAAAAAAATAAAATGAAAAAATATCAGGGCAGAAGAAGTGTTCAGGGATATTTTCTTCTGTGTTAAAAGACTGCTTCTCACATATATGGGGCAGTTGCAGTTTTAAACACACAGATTTTATTTCTGTGGGTTTTAGTGCTGGGCAATGTGACAGAGTTGTTTCTGACAGATTGCCCTGAGCGTAGATCTGATCTTTCCAACTGCTGCCTCCACGGTTCACTGAGAGGAGATCAGAAGGCCTGGGGTTGGCAGGTGGCAATGCAAAGCACACAAACCACAGGGTTGTCTTTCATGGCTTTTTTTTTCCCCTTCCCTTTCCTTTTTTTTTTTTTTTCCTCTTCTCCCCTCCCCCCTCCCCCCCCTCCTTATCACTGACTTTCAACAGTTTGGCCTCTCCAACTCCCCATCTGCTCTATCCCCACCTCCAAAAAATGGCAAGCCTGTTCACTTAATTCATAGAGAAGCCTCAAGGCGTTGGATTTTTGGAATTAAAGCTGCGCTGCCGACCAGAGCAGGTCATGAACTGGGGGCCCCCCACAGTTCTGGGAGCCAAATGGAGGGCTATTCTCAGGGTGGGGTGTCTGGGAGCAGCACAGCTTTATGGCTCCTTGCCACCAAGCATTTAGTCTCTGTCAGCTCGGTATTTTCACATGGAAAGCGATGTCATTAGACTATTTTCACTCAATGTAGCTGGGAAGTTATAATCACACATTAATAAAAATAGGGACAGCCATCCAGCATTTCATAAATCAGCCTTTTCTCCACTATGTTCTGCACAACCGTAACAGATGGGTGAGTTGAGATGGGCCAACAGAAACGGGTGATTTACTGGCAAAAAAATTATGACAGCTGGATTGCACACATATAAATCCACACACGCTCTTAAATTTAAGTAACATTTTAGAAAGGGAGGATTTGATTCTGACCCTACTAGTTGGAACTAGATCTAGCCCTAAGAATATTAGGGATTACCCTTCAATTTGCTGATCTTTAACTTTTTCATTAATGACCTAGGCATAAAAATGCAAGAATGTTCTGACACAATTTGCTGATAACACAAAGTGGGAACATTTTCTATCTAGAAGAGACAGGGTTATTGTAGAGGAAAAGCTGTGTGACCCAGAGGAGAGATAGAAGTGGAATTAAATGCAGTTGTAAAAAGTGCAAGGACATGTCCTTAAGGACTAATAGCAAGGCTGTTTACTATAACACATCAGTTTGAAGGCAGGAGAGAAATCTTGGATATATCAGCCACTTTCAGGGTGATTATAAACTACAAACGTCATGGAATCACGCATAAAATAAATGTCACTTCAAGTGGTGTTTGGAGTGATTTGTTTATCAGGGACATGGAAGCATTGAAGGTATTTTAAAAGATACAAGTGAAAACTCAGTCCAGATTAAGTGTAGTTGCTTATGGATGACGATGGCAAGTTCAAATAGGAACAGATGCAGGGCATGCATATCAGGCTGGTCCTACCAGAGAAAATTAGAGACAGCTTAACTTCTTTAGCCTAGGTAAATGAAAGTAGAGGTGTGACAAAAGTACACATATATACTGATAAGAAGTGAAGGAACATAAAGAATTGTGGGGAAGAACAATTTAAAATAAAGGACAATGATGGAAAAATATCTAATGGCAGTTTTCTGGCAAGGAACACATTCTGCCTAGAAACTAGGTGATTACTGATCGACTCATGACTCCTCTCCTCTCCTCTCCTCTCCTCTCCTCTCCTCTCCTCTCCTCTCCTCTCCTCTCCTCTCCTCTCCTCTCCTCTCCTCTCCTCTCCTCTCCTCTCCTCTCCTCTCCTCTCCTCTCCTCTCCTCTCCTCTCCTCTCCTCTCCTCTCCTCTCCTCTCCTCTCCTCTCCTCTCCTCTCCTCTCCTCTCCTCTCCTCTCCTCTCCTCTCCTCTCCTCTCCTCTCCTCTCCTCTCCTCTCCTCTCCTCTCCTCTCCTCTCCTCTCCTCTCCTCTCCTCTCCTCTCCTCTCCTCTCCTCTCCTCTCCTCTCCTCTCCTCTCCTCTCCTCTCCTCTCCTCTCCTCTCCTCTCCTCTCCTCTCCTCTCCTCTCCTCTCCTCTCCTCTCCTCTCCTCTCCTCTCCTCTCCTCTCCTCTCCTCTCCTCTCCTCTCCTCTCCTCTCCTCTCCCTCTCCTCTCCTTCTTTTTTTAGCTGCACCTAAGAAAGCTAAAAGGATCATTAATCAAGACAAGAGAACTCATACAACTGATGGGCAGAGTTAAACATTTGTATTTTCTCTGAGTAGCCTTATTGATTTCACAGGACTGCATAGCTTATAAATGCAGAGGACATTAGTAACTGGAAAGGAAGTGAGTCAACATCAGCCACCTAATCCCTAGAAGACCAAAGAAATTGAAAACTGTTAAATCCTATGGTGGATGAACTGTAGTGTCATTTTCATTTAAGCTATTTACTCATCCCATAGGTGAAGCTTTTCTGCAGTCTGCAGTATGTCCACCACCACATTATGGAATCTAAAGTTCAGTGTATATTCCAGAATGAAAGCAGTATTGAACAGTGTATATAGATCAAAATCATTCATCTTTCACCAGAGACACCAGAGAAAAATAACCATTGCCATAAATGTCAAATCTACATTAAAAAACAAGGGCAAACCACCTTTTTTTTGTTTGGTAGATCTCAGCGTCTAGAGCTTTATATGATGGAATGGTGCAGTCATTCTGGATAAAAAACAAATATTCTCTTGCACCATTTTAAGCTACCTGTGGTTGAAGCTGTTCCCTTTTTCCACTGTCCCCCTGTTCCTACCAGATTTTGTCTGGAATGCACAGGTATAACACCTGCTCAGAGAAGGATCACTGCTTGTTACCAGACTCTTTCTTTAGAGTTTGAACTAAGGCGCAACAGCAATTTTTTTTCCATTTACTTCAATGATTTTGCTTTATTTGTTCATGCCCATATGGCAGGAGAGTCAAGTACTTCTACTCTTTTTTTTCTATGTTTCAGGTTGTGAGGCCTTCATTCTCATGTTATCAAAGCCTGGCCTCCTTGATTGTATGTGGTCTACTTTGGATTTACATTCTTTTTGATAAAAGATTATTAAGAAAAGGGGTTTGAAGTGCCTAATCAAGTTTTTAAACCGTGAAAATTGGTTAGAAAAACAACAACAACAACAAAAAAAAACCCCAAAACAAAACAGAGGCAAAGCAGACCTCCAGCAGGTGCGAAAACTCATCATATGACCCAAAATCTTTAACTTGTGTAAAATTTCACTTGTATTTATTTACATGGGACAGGAGTATGTAAGTGCTTGCTATGGTCATCTTGACTGATCAGTTACATTTTCATGTACATTCTTTGAGCAGCCCTGGAAGAAGCTTCAGTGAGGTTGAAGTGAAGGGTCTCAGCTAGTGAGTGTGCACTCAGTTTACCTGAGTTAAGCAGTTTAAAGCTAAATCAATTATTCTGGTAAATGTTTTAAGTATCTGTTGCCTTCAGAATAAATGGATAATGTGTTTATGAAGCAAACTCTTCCAAAATGCCACGTCCAGGCACACGAAGGATAAGAAAGTGCCTGGGAACATTTAACATGGATTTATAAAGGGCAAATCATACCTGAGAACCTGAGTCCTGTGAATGTCTTCATGACAAGATGAGTGACTCTGTGCATGAAAGAAGTGGATTATGTTTCCCTTCACTCTAAGAAGGCTTTCAAATCAGTCTCACAAAGTGTTATTGTAGCCAAAAAAGGATATCTGAAGTACTGTGCCTGTTTAGGGCTTTACAGTACAAGAAATAACTTGATGCACTGGAGTGAGTTCAGCAGAAATCCCCAACATGATCTTGGGGTAGAGCACAAAAGAGGAACAGAAAAGGCTGAGTCACCTGAGCTTGTGGATTTGTTCAGCCTGATGGATTGAATGGAATCTCATTCATCTTAGAATGAAGACAAAACCATTGGTGATGGAAAATGAAATTATGAGAAAAAATTTTTAAAAAATTTTGCAGAACAAGAAAATGTCAGTAATTATGAGGGTTGTTTTGAGGGTTTTGTTTTGGCTTTTTTTCATAATAAGAGTGTTCAAGCAGTGAAAGCCCCCAGAAAGGGTGCGCGTTTTCCTTCCTTAGAAGAAGGAAGTTCAGTGCTTGACTGACTGCTATATGAGTGAGCTGTCCCAGGTGGACCCACTATGAGCAGGAGTTTGCACTAGGTAACCTTCAGAGTTCTCTTCTATATGAAACTGCTCTATGATTCTTTGACTTCCATACATCTTTCAGTGGAAAATATTTAATTCCACCTTGAAAAATTTGTGTCAACCATAGAAACTGCCTCTTCTTTCTAAAACGGGATCTACATTTACTTTTCCACATCTTTTTCTCAAAGATATTATACCTATCCTCTTATTAATATTCCTTTCACCACATAAAACAAAACTTTACCACAGGCAGTTGTCATTTTCCAAACCATTTAATAACACTCATTTTATTTCGACAGGTAAAAAAATAATGCGGTGATAACATGTCCTGAATTGCTAGTGACAGTAACTGTTAAGGCTTCAAGCACTTAGTGTTTTTCACCAGCTGTTGCTTTTAACACCAGCAATTTTGTTCCCCTAAATCTAGTCTTATATATGTGTTTAAGAAAATTAAAGAAAAACAGTCATTAGAGAAAAGTAAGCAAGATTCCTGGGGGAAAAAAAAAAAAGTGTTGTTGCCTGTCTTTGTCATTGTCATACCTGGATGTCACAAGTTTGCTGATGACACCAAGCTGTGCGGTGAGGTCACACGCTGAAGGGAAGGGATGTCATCCAGAGGGACGGGCTGGAGAGGTGGGACCATGTGAACCTCATGAAGTTCAACAAGGCCAAGTGCCAGGGGTAATCAGAATACAAAAATACAGGCAAACAGAGAATGGTTTGAGAGCAGACCTGGGGAGAAGGACTTGGGGGTGTTGGTTGATGAGAAGCTCCACATGACCCAGCCATGTGCACTGGCAGCCCAGAAAGTCCCGACCATGTCCTGGACTGCATCAAGAAAAGGGTGACAGGCTTGGAGCAACCTGATCTAGTGGAAGGTGTCTTGCCCTTCCTGCCCAGGGGATTGGAAGAAGATAAGAACTTTTCAGTCCCTTCCAACACAGACTTCTATGATGATTCTGAGATTTCCACTCCATAGTCTGAGCTGTAGTGTTGCTCATTCAGGCATGGACGTCAACCTGCACAGGTTCCAGATTTGTGAAACAGCCATCATGATTATCAGGGATTAAATACTGATAATATTTAATCAGCCAGATCAGGTTACCCCTGAGAAACCATATCTTTCTCCCCCCCCCCCTTAATACTATTCATGTTTTAGTGTATTATTTGAACATACAACTTAATGTATTCTTTTCATAGTATTATTTATGCATTTATCATATCTTCTTTGTTATCTGTTTCCTGACTTTTGTTTTCGACCTCTTTTGTCATTTTTACTCTTTTCTCTATGGAAGATGTAGAAGCAGTGGTTCACTTGGCTGATTACAGCCCACAATTTTTTCCTTTAAAAAATTTCTCAAAACCCTTGAGGAAAGGGTATCCTGGCTTGCGGCATCTACACATTCTGTGTTTTCACCTCTTCACTGCCATTTCCAGAGTCTGGCCAGACTGAAGGTTTGGAATGAATCAGCTGCATGCAGCATGGGAAATAAATAAATGTCAGAAACCACTTCCAATCTGCAGAGGAGCTGATGCTGAATTCCTCCCAGGACTGAAGGGACTCTATAGAACAGTGATTGTCAGCATCCACATCCAAGGTTTTCTGCAAGGCCAACATTTTCTGCCAGAAATAATGGAGAGGTTTGACATGATCCCAGCAGCATTTGTGGTCTATGTGTGTTTTTGTGTGTAGACGCATATACACACATGCTGCTGGGTAAACTAAACTACAGCTTTATCACTGGTTGGCTGAAAATTCTATTACTCTGGATAAGAATATGAGTTTATCAGTAACAATAATAATTTGGGCTCACAGGGTGTGTTAAAATAATAGCTTTTATACATCAAGAGTATCTGCATAACTGGAAGGATACATCATGGGTAAAAGAGGTTAAACAGATGCTTCTAGCAAGGAATTTCTTCCATTTTGTTTGTTAAGACTCTATTTTCTCATTCTACCCTGAAGCTAGCATAATGAAGATGTACTCTGTCTTCCTCCCCTCCACCATCCTTCCACCTTTACTCTTCTGCTTCTCTCTTCTCTGTTTATTATATCCTTTCTCTGAGGCAATAAATAAGAAGAGGAATTCTTGTTTTGGCTTCAGAAAAAAACCACTAAAATTCTAGGAAAAAACTCTTGTCATTGACCCTCAAGCACCACCACTAAGTTTCTGTTAGTAAGTGGTCCAACACTTCTTGGGGATGTAAGCAAGAAAGTTTGGTGCTCTATTGCCCAGAGTTAAGATTCTGCCAGCTGTTAGCTGCTACTTTGGTTACTTTAGGGTGCTCGGTCCTATTACAAATCAAAGCCCATGGGCAGGAACCACAAAAGGGTTATCCAAAGAAAGTGCCCCCTGAACAAGGAGCTTGCCAACAGGACAAGTTAACCACAGATACATGAACAAGTTACCACGATCTTAACCTGCAGCAGAAGCAAGGTAATTTGAGTGAGGTTAGCAGGCAATAAGAAAGCTTGATATGTCTAATTAGCTGAATATGTTCTTACAGCTCTTCCTACCCACCGGCCATTTAAGATTTTTAATTTTTCTCCCTCTGCACATTCATTTTTCGTTGTTATGCCCTTCATATGCAGTTCTCCATACTTAAGATTTTGTTATTCATTGTCCATGTGGCAAGTCACATCACATGATGGGAACTTAATACTCCTTATTCAGCTGTCGTTCCTAGTTTGACGTCCCTGTGTCCTGGGTCTCTGGCTTTAAATGTTCCTCTGACCACAGAAAACCACTCTGCTCATCCATGAAGCTCTCCTTTCAGCACACTAGAAAGGAGCTGAAAAAGAAAGGCTCCATAAAGCTCCCATAATTTTTTCAATCAATTCATATTCTGCAAAAGTGTAAAGTTTTCCCTGAATTAATATTGACATGGGGAAGATCAATGCTATTAGTTTAATAAAGATACTCTGCAATATTTCCTGTAATGAGATTGTTTGACAAACCTTCCTAATAAACTTCAAAATTACTAAACCCTCAAAATTAATTACATGTTCCAGGAAAAACAACCACAGTGATTCACCACTCCCATTTTCTGACATATCATCCCCCTCTCATTGCATCCTGTAACTTTTTGTTTTAAAAGCAACTCAAGTAAATCCTTCTTTCATTGCATTGACGAACTTTTTTCTTTAAAAAGCAACTCAAGTAAAAGATGGAAGGGTGAAACATTGTTCTGTAGACTATGCATAAGACACTTTGATATCTCATATATTTCAACACGTGCTTGTTTCAGTAAATGATTTCTAAAAAAAGAAAAAAGATCTATTGCAGTCCAAATCTTTATAAATCCATTATAAATTCTTCCTCTGCCTCCCTTCTGTTGAACACTCACTTCAGCAGCCTGGACAGAATCCCTGAATCCCAGCAGACCACAACTGCATGGAGATGAAAGGAGGAAGGAGAGATTTCTTGCAATTTTCTTTTCGCTGCCAGAAAATTAAGATGGTGTTCCCTGTCTGCCTACAGTTTGGATCTGGGAGTATGTTTAGATGTGAAAACTGTACAGAATATATGTGTGCTGCACTCAGAAGTGGTGTGAAGCAATGTGTGCTGTTAGGACAAGCAACACTCTTTACTGCATATTTGTTTTGACCCTTTTATTCCAGTGTTGGAAACTCATATTAAGCTTAGGCAAAAGGGGATTTTCAGAACTTAATTCCAGTATTCTGTCCATCTGTCTAAAAATGAGACATTTATATTAAGACAAGATTTTGCTGCTTTGGCTCAAAAGATTATTCTACTTCTGTGAATCAATAATATTTTTGTTTTGTTGTGGGGTGTTTTTTTTCTTAATTTACAGTTCTTGTTTGCAGCCATATGTATAAACATGCAAAAATAAATATACACCTGTTTCTGCCTCTTCCTTGTTTTGAATGTAGGTCTCTAGATCTCTTTCTGGTTGCCTTCAAATTTCTTGAGCTGTATTTCCCAATCTTCAGCAGACAACTGAGGAAAACAGAACACTGAAAGCGGAGTCCTGATCTTCCCTTCTTGATGACTCCTTCTTTATTATCTTTTCATGTCAATTGAGTGTTTTCAGGACATAATATTGCTGTTAGAGGCAAAATAATGTAATATCGGGGAGATTTGCAAAGGCTACCAGGAATTAAGTTTATTTACTCAGTCCCCAGTGTGCTTAGTGACTGTGTCCTTATGAAGAACTGAATTCAAGTGGGAATGTAATGCCTAACACATAAATGAAAATACCTTACATGAATATACAGATAGACGAAAGATATGGAGGCTGTCTCTACTGGACTGATAGTCAACTTATGCTCACAAAACAATAGAAATCAGAGTTAAAATAAGGAATGAATGCCACTAATTTTCTATTTGCTTAAAATAAAGTCTAAAATGTACATTTGAAGCTCCTTTTACATGTAATTTTTTTAAATAACCATCTGCTCTTAGCAGATGATAATTGATTTATTTGCTGTTGCTTTAAAAACAAAAATTGAAAAGATTTTCTTTTCTTGTGAAAATAACATTGCAATTCCTAGATTTCTTTTTTCCCTTACAAGAAACAGCAGATGTCCTTGTGAAACTGATGTAAAAATGTCTGCTTTTTGCAACCTTCTTATGGCCATCTATGTCTTCAGCTGAGCGTTGCAATCAAAGAACCTTTAAAGATGATGGACAATTTGGAAAATTGTCAGATCTCTGAAAAATGCTTTGAGCAATTGACCTGAACTTATTCATCTTGAAGACTGATGCTAAGGATTTAACACTTCCACATTCTCTTCAAATTAGACCCAGAGCTATTGCTGAGTGATGCAGGATCATGTGGCTTTGAGTATCCAATTCAGTCACATCCTGAGGCCATCTCTTTAGAAACATTTCCTGATGTAAAGATGCTTTAGCTCACTCATCAGTCATGCTTTTGACAAGATAAAGTCAAAAGAGTACAGTCTGTAGTAGAGAAGAACAACTTCAAAGTCTAACCTGCAGACAGCACCCTGATACCAGAGTGATTCTTACATGAAATGATATGTTGATTCAGTTATTTAGCATTATACCTGTGAAATAATGAAATAACATTGTCACAAACTGGAAACAATAGACCGAAATGTGCTTTGCTGGCTTTGCATCTAAGCAACTGCATGGAGTATGTTTATCTGCACTGCAAACATTTACCGAAAGCAGGAATGAAATAACGTGGGGGAATAGCTCCTATGTCACAAGAATATTCTAGATCCAAGAGGTGGAAAATAATAAAATTCCAAAAAGAAGAGAAAGGCTAGACAGATATTAGTAATCTTCATCACAAAAGATGTTAAAAATCTGCAGAAATTATTCAAGTGTAAATTGAATCGAGAATCTTTTTGCATATGAAAATGAGTGAGAGATGTATTTATCAAAATAGCTAGTGTTAGCTTAGAGCTTTTTGTAAGAGTGTAGTAATTGCTATAGCAGTCAGAAAGTGTCAGTCTAATCTAAGAGAGGTCAATAGTGAATTACATAAGAGCAAGTGTTCAGTGATGATT
The DNA here is from genome assembly GCF_965178545.1 of Coloeus monedula. NCBI lineage: Eukaryota > Metazoa > Chordata > Aves > Passeriformes > Corvidae > Coloeus > Coloeus monedula. The sequence continues at coordinate 80,982,413 of NC_138822.1, read as the reverse complement.
CATCAGATTTCTTTCAAAACCCCCAACAATTTGCAGTTCCCTTGGATCAAATAAGAGCATGTTTCTGCCTTGCTCAGAACAGACTAAGCTGTGTTCCAGGTCACACATTAGTGACTAACCAGGTAAGAATTACATAACTGGGGACAGATCAATCTCTCTGGTTTTGCCTAAAAATTTATTTTTTGTCAAGACCATTAAATGGCTTTCCTTTAAAAAATGACCAAATTAATTTTACAATCCCACATTCTCCACCCTCCATCTGCTAAAAATAAGACCCAAAGCTCATTACAGAAGTGCTGGACAATGCTATTATTTTTTGCATTGCTAAAACTGCATTTTTCTTCCTGTCCATTCCTTTCTTTCTTCCTAAATCAAAGTCCAAGTTGTGAGGGGAAGGGAAGGGATATCTCAGCCTCTGTAATGTGAATTTCTCCAGAAGTTAGAGCAGCTGAAGATGAGATATGCATTGCTGGGCTGTGTGCTATATTTCCATGACATCCAGGCTCTTCAGGGCGCAAGTTCACACAGCAAAACTTTATCTTCTTCTTGGCCCAGTCTGCTAATCCTGCCTACACCCATGCCCATTCAAGTTAGACTCCATTCTGGTCACCAAAAATGCTTTAGTGTGAAACTAGCAAAAAAGTATCACAGAGTGACAAGGTCGAAAGGAAAGAATAGAAAATTCTTATAAGACAGGTCACTCTAGGGAGGGAGAAGGAGGTGCAGAACTAATTGCAACACCTTCATGATAATAATTAATCCTGTGGTCTCGTAGTCCAGAAAGACAGCAAAGCTGAGCCTGCAGAATTGCTTGCCATGAAGCTGAAGAGAGGTTTGTCCAGCTGATTTCTTCTGAAGACTTCCAAATGGTTTTAAGAGTAATGCATTGACATGAAAACCTCCTTTCACATTTTTGCACCATGCTACTCATTACCTGTTCAGCCTGCTGAAAAGAGGGTTGCTTAGCCAGGAACTGAGGGAAAAAAGTAAGGTGCACTTGTTAGGTCGAATGAAAAATGCTGGCTTGTGACAGTGGAAACTAGTTGTGAATTCCAGTGGAATCCTGGCCAAGTCAAATGGATACCTGCAGTGTTTACATTGGGGAATGGGACCATACATGAAGGTTGAAATGTTTATGTTTTCAGAAGAAAAAGTTTCAACATTATACTTTAAAGCAGTAACTCACTTAAGTTAAAATTCTGCAAGAAAGCAGAATGTTTGATGTTGAGGGAGGTAGAAACAGGAGGTTTTAATGACAAGGATTTCTGTTTAACTTTTGCATTTGCTGTGCACTTGTTTAGACCTGAAACATAGCCATATTGAATGTCTGGCCACAAAATGTCATGCTGGTTCCTCACAAACCCTAGTCTTCCACATTTTTTTCAGAATAAATTGATTTTGAATTGATCTTGGTTTTTCCGCTTCTTTCAGAAACGTCATTGCTCAGTGGCAAGAATATGATAGGCAGTTTATAAGTGTAAAGATCTGAAGAGAGAGAAGAAGGGTAAAAGGCCTTGGAACACTTTTTTATTTTCTTTTAAAAGATATTCCATGACATGTATTATGTGAACAAATAACAACAATGCTGCTTGTCTCAAGAAGACAGAAAGATTTATTTTTCCTGTTTTTTATGTTTCTGCTCATGTTTTCAACTCAAGCCACTGCTCTAATAACCAAGTGTTTGAGCTTTGACCTGAAAAACAGCATTTCACACTTGGAAAGATCCTTATACCAGCCTGCAGGAAGTCTCTGCCAGCATGCCTCTTGATACAACACTTGTCCAAGGAAAAAAATTAATAACTGTCAAAACTGACGTAGGTATAATGTATCTGCTCTTGGGTTAGTGGTTTGGGCTGCATGTTTCTGAAAACAGGATTTAAATATATACAGCAAATGCCTTTGGCTGTAAGAAAGGCAGGTGGCAATATAGGAGAAATCAGCTCAGCCTTTGCTGGGCACGGTCCTATCCACCGAAATGAAGAGCTTTTCCCTATTCCAGGGAACCAGCAGTAGAATGGGAGAAAAAGGCCTCAAGTTGCACAAGAAAAGGTTTGAATTGGATAGTACTAAAAATGTCTTCACTGAAAGGGTGGTCAGGCACAGGATCAGGCTGCCCAGGACACTGGTGGAGTCACTGTTCCTGTAAATGTTCAAAAGACATGTAGATGTGGCACTTCAGAACATGGTTTAGTGGCTGGTTTGGCAGTGTAGCATTAACAGGAGGACTTGGTAAACTTAGAGGTCTTTTCCAACTTAAATGATTCCTTGCTTATATGAACAATGAGAAAACTCACAGTTGCTCTGTGGGAGTGTCTTAAGCATAAAATTGGTGGTCAGTGGTGGGATCAAAAAAAAAATCACTGCTCATGTCAGTCAACACCCATTCTTTTCCGTTTTGTTGTCCGGGATGGCATTTTCTTTCTAGACCCATGAGATTACTTTTCTCTTTTTCTTTTGTCAAAGTTACTTATTCGAGACTGAGAAAACTGTGAATAATTTTGATGTCCACAGCTCTTTCCTCTAATATGTTATGCGTTTATGCCTGTACCAAAAGCTTATGATGTTTGTCCTGATGTGCTGATGGAAAGGGCTGTGATGAGGAGGGACCCAAACATGTGCATGGACTCTTCCTGATTGCCTGCCTGTCTCTAAACTGATTGATATCCAGGTGCTAATAAACAACTTGGCAGCTGGTTCTTCTTTTCTGGAACAGGACTTGCTGAGAAACAGAAAAAAAATCCACTAGACATGGAGGGAAGGATATGGATCTTTACAGGACGTTATTCAGACATTTTCCTATTCCTATTCATGGTTTTTCCTATTCCTTTTTTAATTTACTGTGGTGCAAACAAGGCTGCTCAATATGCTGCTTCCCTTCCTCTTCAGTATCTTTTCCTTACAACTCTCATATGTTATTGCTTGTCAAAAATGCAGATCATGATCAAAACCAACAGAAATTTCTCCTGTTTTTCTCAGTGGGATTTAGATGAGCACTCTGTTGAGCAACATGTATACCCTTCTGTCTCTGATCTAGAACATGTCCCTCCAGAAAAAAGAAAAAAAATACTCATAGAACAATATAATTATCCAGAATTATATAACTAAGTTATATGATGACTACCAGGGTAGAAGTCTGTAAGAGAAATTTAGGAGAGTCCTTGCAACACTCAGCACTTCACCTACAGCCTCCAGGTCTCTCCATGGCAATCTGGAGGTCCCAGTTATGAGGGGAAAACTGCAAAAGCCATCTGGAGTAGACCATGCTGTTGCAGGGATGAGATGCACAAGCAGAAATGCACTGCTTCCCTGCCTGAAGACCACCACTATCTCACCCAAGATGAAGCTGTTAACTCTGATAGTATGATCGTCACCAGTGAAATCTGCTTTGGGGTCCTTCTGTTGCTGCCATGACCAATGGAGGTAACAAAGCTGAACACAAAATAATTTGATCCTGATGGAGATTTTCCAGCTAATGACAGTACAAGGGCAGAGGCAGACTATTGATCTGTTTCATTTCTCTGCACTTTTCACCTCAGAAACAGGTATTCAGGTATTTTTATCTTCTGCCCATGGGGGTCAGTGATTGCTAGGGTCTCCCCAACCACCACCCAGCCCAGGTGGTATTGTGCAGGAGCTGACCTTAGTAGGGAACTGGCTGTCTTAAAGAAGGCAGCTCATCCATCACAGCTTTCATGGGCTGTCAGTGTTGCATTTAATCTCCCTTGTAATTTTCCAGGGGAAGTTTGAAAAAGCCACAAACAGAATCCTAATGCTTTATAATGAGGTTTGTAGCCAGCGAATGCTTCCCCTCAGGATGAAGCAGTGCTGTGTTCTAGCTGCCCTCAGCTATGCAGAGATGGGAAATTCCAAACACAACCTACAGTCCCATGTGCTGTTCACAGCCCACATGCTGTCGGAACACATACATCTTTACCAGAAAAGATTCAGTTATATCTTGTCACAGGTATATCTTCCCTCACAACTCACACATGCTCTCAGAAATGGGCACTCAGAATCATGCATTTTACAAGAAAGACTCTTTTCCAGGGAGTGACACATCATGTCTATGAGGTTTCATTCTCATTTTATGGATTTGGGGGATTTTGCTCATTGTTTGTAGGGCAAATTTCAAGTCCTTCTTCTGTAAGTCCTGATCAAAACCCCACCCAGACAACCACAGTTTTTAAAAGTTTGAATCAAACTCAGGAAAATTCTCTCAGCTCTTAAATTTTCATTTTTCATTATGTTCACTACACCCATCTTCCACCTTCATTCCCTTCTTAAGGTTTACCAGCACAAAAATGAGCTAAGTTGGAATCAATATGACCAGAATTATACTCTTGGAAACAATGCCAGATTCAGTCAAGGAGGGTTACTCTAAGAATGAGATATAAAGCTCTGCTTCCCAGACATATATTCAATAGAATGACCTCTCTCCCTGACCTGTCTGTCCGTGCCACACTGACAGATCATATCTGCCACTGATACAGACCCATCGAAGCTTCAATTTGTCAACAAGACCCTGGGTTGTCCAGATCTGGAATGTATTTCTATGACATAGAAATTATCTTCTGGCAATAAGGTGGGAACAGGGTAAATCCCTGGAATTATGCAGGCCTCAGTCACCTCATCAAGGTTTATCCCTTGTTTCTCATTCCATAGGTGTCTAGCCTCTTGACCTAATGATGAACCAAAAGAAAAATTTGTATTTTTTTCCTCTAGACACCTCTTTATATTTATAGATTCTCCAGCAAACAGATTAGTTAAATTACTATATCTATATTCATCGGTGCTAGAAGCAGTAATGATAATTATTACAACATTATATGTTTTCAGCCTTGAAGCTGAAAAACATCAGCTAATTGTCCTGAAATTGTTTTTGCCAGGTGTCCTCATGCTGAATTAGCTCATAAAATTTCACCAAGACAGTTAATCAGTTCCTTAGGGCAAGACTTAAGAAAAATACCATGATTTGAAATGAACTATCACCATTAATAACTTCAATGATGTGTCGGTAATTTGGCAGGAAACTGGGGTCCAAAACCAAACTTTAGTTTTATAGAAACCCAGCCAAATTTGGCCAAGTTGCTAACCTCCAGCCACAAAGATATTGGGAGGAAGTTTTTTACATTATTTAATTATCCTGAGTATTCTTCATTTCTCACAGCTCTTAGCAGTCTTGTTTCATTACAGAGCATAGCATGTCTTCCTTGCAGGGTGGAGAAAACATAGTTTTAGTCCTAGAAAAAAAAAAAAAGAAAGAAATAGTGTAACAAAGGAGGAGCAAAGTGGGGTAAAGACTAGAAATTCACAGAGAATAATACTTTTTATATTTGATATTATTGTACTGACAGCCTCATTATATTTACAGCCTTACCATTCTTTAACATAGGCATGTTTCAGTTCATGTGGATTTTTTTCTTCCTTTTAGGTAATGAAAGTATGAAATCTTCATTGAAACTGCAGCTCTGTGCAATCATTTACTCAGAACTGTAGCATCTTTAACAAAATAAAATAAAAAAAATTCCTCCTTCAGCTCAAAGAAAGAATAGCAAGGAAAAAAAAGATCATTATAAAGTCCAAAATAAACCAAAATAGTCTTCTATCCAGACAATCAATTTCTCAATAGTGCCCAATAGACATATTGAATCATGCATTTTGCTTACACAGCTGCCCAGAGAAAAACAAGGACCATATTGCTACCCATCTCTTTTTGGAAAAGGTTGGCAATTATAGCAGTTGGAAAGTGGTAACCATCTTTCATTGTGTCAGTAAGTATTATTCAGGTTGGCATGCAACCTCCCTGCTTAGCCTCACAATATTCTTAATTAAATTAAGGTTGTACCTGGAGCATAGAGGACTGATCCTTGCAAATGTTACAGTGTTTGTGACTCGATGCAAAGGTGATGGTGAGAATTCTGTGGTCTGTGTTATGCAGGTACACGCTCGGTGCAGATTTATCTCCAGGCTGGAATTAACTGATTTTCTGTTTCATCCCAAATCCTGTTTCTCGCAGTATCCAGCCTTGCCGATAGGTGGAATAAATGCAATGAGGTGGTGTCATAATTTAGTCCTAAAGGGCATTTTCTTTATGGTAGGTATGCAAGCGTGTGTTTGTATCTTGAATTGTAGGGGTTTATTTCCCTAATAAATATAAATGGCACTTTGGGTGCATGAAGCTAGAAATCAGGAAAGAAAAAGGAAAACAACCAACAACAACAAAGTACCAAGATGAGTTTTGTGGTAGACAGTAGCAATTGAGATTTTCCATAGCCTATTATGTAGCCTTTCACAAGGCTGCCTCAAAGCACTGTTTTGCCTTTTTTAAGGAAGTTTGGAAAGTGACTTGAATAAATCATGATATTCAAATGCAAATAAAAACAAAGCCTGAGATTTCTGACCTCTGAGAATTTGAATATACACCATACGTGTAAGTCATACAATTCATTTATTCAGATTTATGTCCAAATACTGAGAAGAAAGGACAGTCTATTGGCTGGGAAGCTGGGTTAACATTTAGAAGCTCATAGGGTTTGCTCTGTGTTTTGCTGTGGACTTGCTGCATGTTATTGGATGAGCTCCCAAAGTGTAAAAAGCACCTTAAGTGGCAGGCAGTGACAGCCCTCATGATATGCATTTAAGCTCTATTTGAAGCACACATTAATCAGCATGCTGAGCACCCTTCCATTTAGCAGGCTGGCAGGTCAAATGCCAAGAGATAGCCAATATGGAAATTTCAGAAAAACGATCCCTGCTTCAGAAGTCAGGCAGGTGAAAAGAGCTTGTCTCGCTTCCCTCTAGGCTTGTACAGATCCTCAAAATACAGACACATTTCCCACATGCTCTACAAGAGCAGTAAGTACACAAAGCCACTTAGGGAAGATGAGCTGAAAAACAAATAGATTTTGGATCTTCATACAGCTCAGGTATGAGCTCAGTGATAGGATTACAGGCCTGCAAAGACCAAAACACTCCAAGGCATGCTCAGAAATTAATGTGACTGAAAAACATTAAGGTATGAAAGCTGGTGTACTTAAAGATTCAAGTTGCCTCCAGGATTAGGTTAATGCTCAACAAAGATTTTCTAGTGCCTTAATGCTATGTAAGTCTTTCTAGTCATCCATTCCAGCCCACAGAATAAATGTACCAGCACTGTCAAACCAAAGGATTACTGTGCTAAAGAGAGGAAATACATGTAAAAATTGATGCATCAGAATTAGAGACATAATATACCCGAGCAAATGAATATTGCCAGTCTGCTCTGTTCAAATATCTCATGAATTCAGCCTGATCCTTTCACTCTTGAATCTTCTCTGTTGGATGCTGTCAGATTATTTTCCTGGTCAGTGATTTACAGGATCAAAGAAGTCAGACTATATGTATTGTAATGTTCTCATGTTGGTTAATGTTTTGTGTATTAGGCAATATTTATGGAATTTTATTGCCTTTGTAGGTTTCAACTGAAGAAGGAATGAGCTTAGCCAGAGAATATTCCTGTTCCTTTTTTGAGACTTCAGCTGCACTCCGCTTCTACATTGATGATGTCTTTCATGGACTAGTGAGGGAAATTCGAAGGAAGGAGTCCTCACTGTCCATGATAGAGAAGAAAATGAAGAGGAAGGATAGTCTGTGGCGGAAACTGAAGGGATCCCTGAAGAAAAAAAAGGAAAGTACAACCTGATGGCAATTCTCCATGAGCCACTCATCAGGAGCCCACCACAGTAACCTGTAATAGTTCAAAAAGGCAGCATTGACACAGCATCTTCCAGGCCAGGTCCTGGAGTTGCTTCCCTTCAGCTCTCATGCAGAAGTTGCTCCTTGAAGGCCCCCATGGTTTCCCTGTGGCTCTTCTGTTCTATAGTGTCATTTAGCATACCCTCTCGTACCTTTTCTGCAACTCTGAGTGGAGAAAATACTGTGTTTTTTAACGTGTGTTCCATGGCTGGTCTTCAAATGCTATGAGTTACGCCAGCATCCAAGGCAGAACTAGTTTCCACCAGCTCTAGGACAATGGATACAATAATTGCCACCTCTCTGCATGCACAGGTCATTTCTCCATCCCAGGAATGAATGACGTTGATTTCAATGGACATTTTGACTGTTTAAGGACTTTGGGATCTGACCTTCAGCTTTGCATTCACCTGTAGGTTTAGGGTTAGAGTGTGCTCGGCCTGCACGCCCGTGTCTGTGTGTGAGCGTGTCTGTGAACCAGGCCCAAAGGGAACCCTGGGGACTCACAGTTCTGACCCTGTAGTGCCCTATCCCCATTGTGTCCTGTCCAGTTAGCAGGCAGGATTTGCAAGCAGAGTACAAGTCATGCACCAGCCCTGCAGAGGCTGCAGGGATACTGGTCTGTCTCCTCTGAGCTGTACTTGCCAGGGCTGGCTGGCAGAGGTACCATGTCCTACAGACATGCAGTGCATTAAATCATGCAAGAGTTTGTGCTGGAAAGGAACTTTTAAAGGTCACCTGGTCCAAACCTCTGCAGCGAACAGGGACACCTCCAACTCGATCAGGTTGCCCAGAACCCTGTTCAGGCTGGATGTTTCCAGGGATGGGGCATCCACCAAAAGTCTGGACATCCTGTGCCAGTGCTTCAGCCACACTCCCTTGTCCCACCAAGGAGCTCACAACTGCTCTGTCTGTCCGATGAGTCCCAGAGCCCTCCCTAGAGCAGTGCAGCTCTGTCCCAGCATGTAATAGCATCTGTGATGTAGCATCCAGCCCTTGACTTACTAGAGAATTGCATCACCTCAATCATCATTGCTCACAATCCTTGACCATCCAACTGAACCACTTGATTAATCAGTTGGACAAGAGTTTTAAATATCCCTTTTTAAAGCTGGCATGAAGTAGAGTCTATGCTCCTAAAAGTTTTTTTTTCCCCTTGGAGTTCTTTTACTGTTGTTGCTATTTATAAATTTTACAGATAGAATATGCATAAGTTTTGTCAAAAATAAAGATTGTGATTTCCATGGAGCCATACTAGTAGTCAGTGTCATTTGTGTCTGTCCTGGAGAGATAACGGATATAACAAAAAAAAAATGTATCTTTGTTAGTAAATGTTCCTTTTTTCACTTTTTTTCTGTGGCTATTTTGCAGGGTTTTAACCAATTATATTTTGCATAATCTGGGTGGGAGTAGACTAGTTGTAAAAGTTGGAAAGGTTATGGTATTGTGAATAACTTCAGCTCATTAAAATCTGACGCTTTGCTCTCCACGCTCCCTTCCTTTCAAGGGAATCTGGTGATATTTTTTGACTTGTCGAAAATCTCCCATCAAAAGTAATGCTGTTTTCTATGTTGTTAGATACCATATTTCTATTTGAGAAAGATTATTTCAGAGGAATAAAAATACATGTACACATTCAAGGTGAATTTTCTGTTTCCTGCCTCTGAAAGCTACAGTCTGCATTTATACCATTGTAATTACTATTATTATTTTATATGTTTTGCCACAGAGATTTTAGGTCAGGCGTCCTAGAGAAGAAAACATGCACTTGTCCAAAGGGTTTATGAGCTAAGTATTGGTGGAGGGACAATGGGAGGCTGCACTGAACAGATGGCAGCTATGAGACAATAAATAACAAGGGGAAACATCTGTGTCTGTTCCAATCCTGCACACTGCATAGAGGGGAATGAAGCAGTCATTCCCTGTGTAAGAGAGCATAGAAATTACCACCCTGAGAAGCCTTGAGGGATGGTCTTTGTTCTTTTCAGGCAGATGCCTGAGCTTTGAGTCAATTGAAAATCATTTACTGTTGGTTATGTCATTTCACCGCCCCCTGCTGAGGGATGTATAAGATCAGCATGGACTTGGTTCTGCATTTTTAGGGGTACTTTGGTTCAAGTCAGTTTGTAAGACAAAAAAAGATTGCAGAAGATGGCAAATATTAAGCCTAAGTCTAATATTAAGCCTTAAATTGATTAAATTAATTAAATATGCCCACTCACTAGCACTAAGGTCATCTGGCATAGAGCAACATCTTTCCATATTGCTAAACTCTCTTAGCCTTCACAACAGGGTTACCACACACACAAGCTGCTCTTGGAAGTGGTTCCTGGACTGTGGCAGGTTCTGTGCCATGCTGAGCAACAGGTCACAAAAGTGCTGGTCTTCCGTGGTCTGAAATCAAAATAAGCATAATTTCTAAAAAAAGTTTGGCAGTATAGATGTTCTCGGGTGCCTCCTGGGGCATGTTCAAATTAGTGGTATACACACAGGTTGCATCATAATATTTTCAGGTGTAGCAAGCCCCTGAGAACTCCAGGTTCTGTGTTTCTTCACAACCAGCCCTGACGTGCTCATTTTCAAAGATATTTGGTACCAGGTTAGTCTCTCCAGGAAGAATGAGGTCTCATACCCTCTGAGGATCTTCTGCTACATCTTCTGTGAGCAATTGCAGGCATTTGAATATGTCTCAGGCAGAAAAGTCTGCATTTATCTCACTCTGCTTTGATCATGTAGAACTTGAGGATGGCATTTAGTCATTCAGAGTCCCTCTTTGGTTAATACAGAGAGAGATGTTCACTGACTGGTGATTTTTCCCATATGGCATGGATGGTTAGCATATGGTGAATCCCCCCTGAACTGGCTGTCTCTTTCCAGTGACTGTATTTCACTCCACAAAAACCAGCCCAGTCTCCCAGATAACATTTTGATGTCTAAATTCAGGTGGATAAACCCCATCTGTAAAGATTTTTCCACTCAATATCAACAGCAGAGAATATTTCTGCAAGTGCTAGACACTGAGCCTTGTCTCTGAAACACCTCACCATCCTTTACTTTTAAATTGGGAAAGTCATTCTGATTTACCATGACCCAATTCCTCAATAATCTATAATGCTTAACCTCAGTTAATTGAGAAGACCTGATGGAGGTTAGAGTCAGTGAGGATAACATAAGTCATAACTGCACAAGAGGCTGGGTACAGCTCCTTTACCCAATTAATCACTTTGATTCCATCACAGAAGATTGTATTTAGCTGTCAGACCTAGCTGAGAGAATTAAAAAACCAGCAGCTCTGTGTCTGAAGACTTTTCTGTCTCTGATTAGTCTCTCACCTAATCATGTCTGGAAGATTTGAAGAAGGAAACAGATCACTTTATTCTGCTGTGTTGCCTACAGTCCCATGAAGGTGGCAGCTATAACTTATTCCACTGTCAGACTGTGTTGCAGTTGGACCATAACTCAGGTTCCTACAGGAATATAATTAAAGCCAGCTAATAAATAAAATAAAATAATAATAATTTGCAAAAGTATCCTTTGTGTCTCTCACAAATTCATAATATATGGCAGTTAATTACCCTTCTTCACAGATGTGGAAGATCACATGTTGCCTCTAGATGGGAAGTGATCTGGGGAAGGCTGCAAGTCCAGGTGGAATATTGCAGAACTTGTTTTGCTTTTTTACATGGCTTTTGCACACCAGCCTTAGAACCTTTGCACAGAATCCTGTGTCCCCTCAGACTGGCAGTTCATAACTGTGTTAGCAATCTGTTGTCTTTACAAGTGACTGAAAATAATTTCTTTACATACCCAAAAAATGTCTGTTTTGAGACTGAGGTGTAAGAATGCATAAGTAGAATGAAAATAATTAATTATCTTTATTTTGTCTGCTACACACACAATACATGAAAATACATAAGCAATATACACACACTATTATAGGTATAGTTTCTGGGTGTCTCTTATTTGTAAACTTAGATACTTGAGTCCTCTCTGTATCATGACAGACAGGAAAATAAGATGCAGAAAGCAAAAGATGGGCTTAGCAGAACTTAGTGTCTCATAGTGCCAATTTACACTTCACAACTCAGTCAAATTCTTCTCCCAAGTTGAACACTTCTCTTGGTGGCCCAGATGTGATATTTGTGACAAGCAAAACACCTGCAAGTGGTTCTTCTTGTATAAAAAGTAAACAGAGGTACCTACTGCAGCCACTTCAGAAGGTGGCATGGAGACAATGATATTGACTCTTAACAACTAAACTGAAAACTGTTCATGCATTTCATATAAATCACAAATGTTTATAGCCAGCTGCTATAGCTAACTATATGCACTAGTGTTGCCCTGAATTTGTACTAGCAATCAAAAGAGGGATGTCTAACGTAGACAATTATGCTAATATAATTCAATTAAGTATACTTACAGCAGTCAGCCATATTTAGACATTCCCTTCAGGGACTCTTATTTATGCAAGTGTGCGTCACACACTGCTCGTTGCTTATGATTCTGAAAAAAATACAAGAAAATTAGCAAAGAAATGGCAAAATCACATAATGTGACTTTAATGCAATATGAAAATCACAGTTCTCATAACTTTGAATGGCAGTTGAATGGAATAGTGTCTTAGACCAGATCAGCCTCCCTTTTAGTACTATTTCTAGCTTGATCTGCCCCTTCAAGCATGTGGAGTTAGGATGTCTGCCTGGCAAAATGATTTGTGATGGGGATGGCATTGTCTTACAGATGCTGTGAAAGTCACCCCAAGAGGCATTGCCCTGCACCTCTAGCCTGATTTATCACTCCCTGATGTTCTAAACCTCCTCAATTTGAGCTCTCCAATTTTGTTACATCCTGCTGAATTATGGGGTTGTTTTGTGATGAGGACAAATGTCCACTGAAGAGCACCAAACCCATTTCATGATCTGAAGTCTTTCCCCAAGAGGTAATAAAGACAAGAACATCCAAAGCCATCACATCACCTACCATATATCTTCTGTCAATAGATAATTAATGTGACAATTAGATTTTCCCATTCTTGCACTTTTTCATGCATCATTTTTACAGCACTTTTAGACTTACAACTATTTCAAAAACTGTGTGATCAAGCTAGAAAGCCATCATTTTTCATGGTGCTGTTGGAACAAAATTCCAGTAAAAGAATAATTTTAGGAGAGTAAAGTAAAACAAGTCTTATAATAATATTATATTGACTTAGTTATATAAAAAAGCCCAGTATCATTTTACCCTTATAGATTAGGTATAATCAATAAAAGAGAAAGGCAGTCTATTTCACATCAGTGAAATTCAGCAGAAAAATTCTTCTATATTTTTGCTCTTCCTGCATTCTGCAAAAAAGATAATTTGAAATTACTGTTCATGGAAAGAGGAAATCAGGATAGAACTAGTAGATTAAAGAACTGTATTGTAAATCATGGTTGTGACTTCATTGAGCCTGTTCAAAAAAGTTTCTCAGGCAGTTCCTTCCATTAGTCTCTCTGCAATCCCAAAACACCAAGGGTAACCTATCAATCTTGAGTTCTATCCAGATAAACTCACTCTTTTTAATTTTACAATGGCATTAAAGTGACAAGACTAGGGGAAATTGATTTAAATTGAAGAGAGTAGGTTTAGAATAGATTTAGGTACAGGAAAAAATTCTCTTTTTTACTGTGAGGGTGGTGAGGCCCTGGGACAGGGTTCCCAGAGAAGCTGTGGCTGCCCCATCCCTGGAAATGATTGGAGGGGGCTTGGAGTAACCTGGGATAGTGGAAGGTGTCCCTGCCCTGACAGGGGGTTGGAACTACATGATCTTTAAGGTCCTTTCCAACCCAAACTATTCTATAATCCTATGATTTTATTTAATTTTTTCTCTTGCATCAGCCCCAGCTATTTCAAAGGCAGCTTCAAATGCTTTTGACAAACTAGAGACACAGAGTCTTCTGCCTTCTTCATAAATTTCTCATTAATGTTCACACCGAGGAGAAAGGGTAATGTTGTCCATGATAAAGTTTTGCAAAGTCATTCAGCTTTCTGAACAAGAAACTGCCAGTTCCTGCAAACTGAATTTGCCTCCACTGCTAAACACTGCTGACTAATCACAGATGCCTCTTTATGTAGGGCATTGACTGAATAAGCTTGAACACATAAAGCATTCAGCCAGCATAAGTGGGCAGCTCCTCTGAAGGCAGAGGAAAATCTCATGGTTGATTCACATCCTTCTCCCAAACAAAATAGCACATTAAGTCATGATAATGAATATACTTCAATCACACAGAAGAAGATGTGGTTTCTGTCACTGGAAACTTACAAAACCCATAACCCAAAGTGAAAGACAATTTAAGGAAGACAGAATAAACAGGCTATTAATAATGACAAGCATAGGCAGAAGCAGTAGAGGAGAATACAGTATGAGTACATGTATGAAAATTGTACAATCATAGAATGGTTTGGGTTGGAAGGGACCATTAAAGGTCATCTAGTTCACCCCTTCCTGATATTAAAAGGGACAACTTCAACTAGATCACTTTTCTCAGAGACCTGTCCAACCTGACCTTGAATTTTTCCAGGGATGTGGTATCTACCATCTCAGTGAGCAACCTGTGCCTATGTGTCAATCAAACTTGGAAAGCCTTGCACCATTCTCCAGTCTGGATGACTCTTATTGTCTCTTAGAAGAGGACCAGGAGCAGCTAAAATGACAAAAAGATATAAGGTGAGAGCCAGAGATTTGGTTCCAGTGCACCCACCATAAGAGTTTGGTGGAGGATATTAAGATGAGATGAGTAATAAGAGAAATAGAAAACTAAGAGAATAGAGATAACTAAGAGAAATAGAAACTAATGATGATTTGCTTCATCCTTCATGTAGATGATGCTGTTTGGTTGGCTTAGAACATGAACGGGAGAGATCAGAGGAGTTACTACTGCTGTGAATATGAGATGGTTTAGGAACATTATAATGAAAATCAAATACAAAGAACACAGCACAGAATGGAAAACTGAGCCATAGAAAACAATACCAAAACTCAGTAAGGTGAATGGGAAGTTTGCATTTCCTCACTGCAGTATGCATCAGGTTTCTAATGAGAATCTGATTGAAGCTGACAACGGAATAAGTTGGTCCCTCACTGAAACTTCTTCAGACACTTAAGGGAACAGCTCTCTCTGCGGTCCTTGCTATCTGCCTGTGCTGTGTATGTTTCAGAAACTGAAAGCAACTCTTTTCAACAGAACAGCTGGGGAAAAAGTAGGATGCTCCACTTTGTACTTTTGAAAGGATAGTAGCAAAACTCTCATTTGTATGCCTCATAACTAATATAAAAGATGGCACGATAGCTCCCTGCTGAAGATTTTAAATGATACTTCAAATATATGGTTTCATCTGGGAGAGCTGCTACCAGTTTACAACCAGTGCATGCACATCTTTCGCTGCTGGCTTTCTCCCTCCCACTGTGCTAAGACCAGATGTTAGTGAAAAATGTAGGAACCCTTTTCTGCTCTCCTGTTTAGTTAATAGGGTGTTCACTGAATACTCCTAAGTTTTTATCTAGCAAAACTGGATGAGATCCAAGTTATCAGAGAATACAGCAGGGATGTCTTTAAGGAGGCAGATGTTCAAAAGAGTACTTTGAAGAGTTTTTTGACCTGTGAGGAGTTGATTACCATGATGTGGATGAAAGATGAGAAGAAAAATAGATGAAACCACAAAACCTAAGAGAATATGCTATACCTGCCAACAAAAAACTTCAGAAAGACTTAAGTTATAGAAGCTGTAAAATACTGCTGTGATAAAAGTTCTGAGCCAGGATAGACCTTCAGGGACTGCAGAGAAATTTGGGAACATTCAATACCATCTCTGTTCTTTCACCTGACAGAGATTTTTCAATCCACTTGTCACTGAGTGATAAAAATCCTTGCAGGGAATCACAGTGATTCAAATACATGGGAGAGAAAAAGCTATAATATGGCACAAAAAGGTCTTCAATTTTAATGCATAAGGAGGTCTGACTAGTTTGAAGATTGCCCACCATGAGTTAGATTTTGTAAAATAAGAGCAAGTTTGAAGACCACTGTTAAAAGCCCTCAGTACACCTTGGACATAAATCCGTGCCAATAATTTCAGTGATATACAAGTGACTGTGCTGATTGTCAGCCTGATAATGAAGCAGCCTGTCCTCCTTGGCCAGCACCTTCCAGACACGACAGACAACCTGCAGCCCCATATATTTGTTTGTTGCCAGATGGTTGACCAGCAGTGAGTGAGTGCTGAACTTTAGACTCTGCCTTACAAAGCTGCTGTTGGACCCACTGTCACATGTGGGTCTCACCCAGCCAGAGCCTGGAGGTGGAATTTCATCCATCACAACCCTCTGGGGTGCAGCAGCTCCTTTCCCCTGGGATGGATGTGAGCAGGAGCAGGAGAACCATTACTGCTGGGAAGTTGTCTGAAGGCAGATGCCCTTTCCAAACCATCCTTGAACTGTGCTTATCAAACAGGGAACAAAAGCTCTTCCTGACATATTTCTTTTCCTGCAAAAAGTGTTAGAATGCTAGAGTTAAATAAAATTTCCCAGTTTTTACCATTTTGGAACTCTATGTATTCCTTTTATCTTGTAGAGAAGGGCAGGTGCTATGTGACTGCTTTCTCACTGGAAAATATGTACTCTATATACCCCGAATATTCTCAGAGACACACACATACACAAACACACACTGTATTCCAACCCCAGAATTTAATCTGTGACCATCTATCTTGCAGCCTGCATCTGAAGTAAAATTAGGGTGGTTTTGTTATTTTTGTTTACATCTTTATACTACCAGAGGAAAAAAGAGGGATCATAAGCCTCATAATTTTACTGATAACTCCCACATAATCTATTTTCTATGTGCCTCATTGGGGATCTTTCAGTCACTATTTTCCTAAACAGAGAAACCATAATACTCTTCTTTTCACTGCAAAGAAACCCAGAAAAAAGTATCTTAAATTAAATGTATAACTTTCATGTGGCCATATGAGCCTAAAATAATGTGTTCAAGTGCATCAAATTTGAGTTGTAATAATTCATGGTGAAGATGAGCAAGCTATTGGCACTTGGTGGAGGACTTGCATGTGACTTATTTTAGGTATTTTTAATCTCTGTAAAAAAAAGTATGCCAGTGAGAGAGCAGAGTCTGCTGGGATGACTTTGGCTATGTACATTAATCAGCACTAGCAGAAAAAAGTAAATAGAGGTTCAATATTTGGCTAACTTCCAGCTGTTGAGACACATTAGATGGTAGGCAAGGCTTGCAAGGGAACTGGTAAAGGCCTTTACATTTAGGTCACCTATATTTAGACAAGATAAAGCACTATGTCCTGTCCTACTAAGAACTGTCCCAGATTAATAGATCGTTTCTCTCCCCAGCTTTCACATTTCTGCAGGGAACTGCTGTGCTGCTGCCTACAAAACAATGCCTGGATTTAAAATAAGTTTGAGTATGATTTAACCAAAAATAAATTGCATTTATCTTTAGAAAATGATAAGCTGAAAAGGATAGGTGTCTACTTCACTTCGACAAATTCATAGTATATTTTGCAGTATATTTTTTGGTTCAGTTTCTGGGTGTAAGCATTTGCAGGTACTTAGGTAATATGACTATCATTTATCATGGGTTTGTCTCCCTCTTAAAGGATGAGACTTTCTGTAGATCCTTGTTTTGGTACATTTTCCATTGCCCTACCTTAATTAAAGGTTTACAATACAACAGAATGCATGTTTCATACTGTATCCAACTAAATGACCCTTTTCTGCTGAGGCCAAAGCAGAATTCCCAGAAAGTGAATTAAAGCACAGTCAATATGTTGTCTATACCCCTTCAAACACTGTTCAGTAGAAATTACCTGAGTCAGAAGTTATGTCTGCGAAATAAGTGATCCTCAATTGACCTTCTCTCATGAAATTGTTCTGGAACCTGGTTTTGAACCTGTAAACTTTGGCATCCAAGCAAAAGGCTAAACCTTTTATATGCAGGTTAAGTTGCATGAGACCTGCGTGAGAAACCTGGAGAAACACAAATTATTTTCCTCTTTTTATCCAATTGTAGAATAGGCATAAATGCCATATAAATTCACGAGTTTCTCTGCAGAAAACCAGAATATGGACCACTAGAGATTGATTTCAATAGCTAAATGGGGGCTTTTCTTGGTTCTTGAGGCATTTGTCTTTCCATAGAAGAAGGTGGAAGCCCTGAAAAACACCCAATAGGCTTCTTGGACAGGTAGGTATTTGTGAGATCACAGGAGACAAACACAACCCCAACATATGGAGGTGTTTCAGTGTGAACTACTTGCATGGGATGATTCCTGGCCCATGCCAATGTCCAAAGGGTGCCAAACCCAACTGAGAGGGTGTTACCCTCAAAACTCTGAGAGGAGTTAGATCACAGAATCCTGGAATGGTTTGGGTTGGAAGGGACTTTAACAATCACCTCATTCTAAGCACCCTGCCATGGGCAGGGACACCTTCCACTATCCCAGGTTGCTCAGAGCCACACCCAACCTGGCCTGGAACACTTCCAGGGATGGGGAAGCCTCAGCTTCTCTGGCAACCTGTGCCAGGGCCTCACCACGCTCACAGACAGGACAACGTATATCCACCCACTCTGTGCCATGGGGCTATATACTCTTCTGTAACACAAAATTACAAGATTGTCCTCTAAATTAATCACTATTAAAAAACCCCAAACTGCTGTTTTTCCCACTGCAAAGGGGACAAGTTATCCCACGTTTCCCACAGCAGCTCCTTGAATAAACTTTGAGTGCTTGTGTGACATGCGTGCAGGACCAGTGCAGGCACAAAATCATTACTGACATATTTCCAAGTGACTGTACTATGCCAAAGATGTTTATGTGTCTTTTGTTGCCTTGTAAATATGAAATAAGTTTGAGAAAACTGTGGCAGCTGCTCTGAGATGTGATAGAAGTTCAGCTTCTATGGGCCATCAGGAAGAAATATGAGTAGCCTTCGAGTCTGCAGTTTGAAAATGAGTACTACAGAGTCTAGAAGAAGCACCACATTGAGCAAGCTCATTTTTTAAAAAAGAAGGCCTTCTCCAATGGAGAAATACGTTTAAAGCAGCTACTCATTTACTTGCATGAATCTTTAGGTCCTGCTCCACAATGGCTCTGGGTCACTCTGCATGCTTTTCTACAGTTATTTTACCTTAGTTCTAATTGCCTCATCAGAGCATTGAAGTTAAAAATGTAGCATTACTTGGGGAGGGGTTGTATAATCCAAGCTTTAGGGGTATTTCAGAAGTCCTCTCCAAACTGTTTTCTAGGATGTTTTCAAAGTAAGTTATAAAATTATCAGGAAGTTCATTGTCATTATCACTTTTTATAGAATCACAGAATCACAGAGTTGTTTGGGTTGGAGGGAATCTTAAAGACCATCCAGTTCCAACCCCCTGCCATGGGCTGGGACATGTTCCCCAAGACAAGGTTGCTAGTGGCAGGTGTCCCTTTCTCAGAGGTTAAGCCAAGAGTCTAATAAGGTCACTGTCCAATAACATAAGAATATTCTCTGATATTTACCCCCAAACTACCTCAAAATCCCCAAAATATGCAAACAACCTAAATGTACAAGAGAGTCATAAAACAACAAGATTTTTTTTGGCAAATAAGAATGAAGCTAGAATTTTCAGATTTAATCCATTCTTGATGACTTTGGAACCCTTTCAACTAGGAAAACCTTTGTGAAAAGTAAGGGAGGATACAAGATTAGTAAATTGGTTTCTTGAAGGCTTTTTGTGGCTACACCCTGTTCAGAGAGAATTTCCTTTGTTTTAACACAGTCTTAGAGTGCATTATTTCTGCTGTCTGACATACATGATTTTAAGAACATAATTTTTGCAGATCAGATCTAAAAATTACAAATGTGAAATTATATATGAATGAAATCAATATATTAACTAGAAATCTGTAATTTCTTGACTGAAAATACTAAAGTTTGTCGGGGATTTTTGTTGTTTGTCTTGTTTGTTTTTTTATTATAGGGAATGGTTTGCATGTTTTTCTTTTATTCAGTTCAAGTTTTATTTAGTAAACACTGAAGAATTGTTTTAGTGTTCCACTGAAAGAAGCAGGTGCCTAGAATACTCCCAAGGACGGAACAGCCACAGCTTCTCTGGACACTCTGTGCCAGGGCCTCACCACCCCCACAAGGGAGAATTTCTTCTTAATATCCAACCTGTTTTCCCTCAGCTTGAGGTTACTTCAGTTCTACTCCCAGTCTGCTAAATCTGGTGTCCAAAGTGGGTTTCTAAACTTTAATCAAAACTTATAAAGTGCTGGGAGATGAACAATGGGATTTAAAGGCCAGCCCTGAAAAATAATTGAGCTAGTCAGCAGAAAGCACTGTTCAAGAAGAGTGTAGGAGATCCAGCTCATTTCATAATTCAGTGGCTTGTTTAAAACTCTGAGTTAAACACCTGTCTTAGGCTTGAGCCTTCTGCTGTATTTAATGACCTAAAAGTGTTTATTCTTTCTTGAAGTGGACTGAGAAGAGCAGACTAGGAGAGCAAATGAAGATCACTCATGATTCAGGGGTTCTAAGAAAGAGATTCATCCATCCATGGGCTCAAATTCATGCATCTGAGTTGGCTTCAAACCTCAGCTGTATTCAAAATCTGGACATACACCAAACTAAGACAACGATGAAAGTTATTAAAATGCAATACACAACAAAGCAATTGGGCAAGTATTTTGGTGTGTGAATTTAAATTTCTAAATTCCATGGCAGAAGTGGAATATTTGCTACCCTCCAGTTCACGTGCCTTGACTTGGAGCACGGTAGTTCCATTCTGCAGTTTCTGTCAAAGTTTCAAAACACACTACCTGGCTGAGCATCCTCCTAAAGACAAAACCATAAACAGTTAGATCTGAAAATGAAGATTAGAAGCGTTTTGTAAGGATGCTGCTGCCTGTTATAAAAACATGCTTCATTTTTATCAAGTCTCTGCTGTAATTAAGGGATTGACCAGTACTAGCAGTTACATAAAACCACTATCTCACTGGAGCAGTAGAAATAATGTTGCCAAGGTGATTCTGGTTTTTGTGATATTCTAAACATATGGTGAGACAAAAACACTATAATACAAAGGCTTAAATCTTGCTGGGCACAAAGGCTTCATTTCAACTCTCAACTGAGAAACTGTGACTTTCATTACTATGATAATTCCAGGTAAGAGGGCCAAAAATAGTTGATTTTCCTACAGACTTAAAAATGAAAATTCTTGAACAGCCTGGAATATCTTTCGGCAGCAGGTTTTTATGAAGATAGTGTTCGTTAACATGTTTGAATTACTGTATGTTTCAGTTAAAAAAAATATAAAAATTCCAAGTTATGTTGGATTCAGATCAAATCATCCAGGCACGCTTCCAGAGAGTGGGCCATTTCCCAAATGACAGTAATTTCATTAGTATACTTCCTGCAGCTCATCCAACATGCTAAACCAAGCACTTGGTAGTAGATGATGTTGTCTAAATATTTTGTGTTCCTATAACAAGGGTTTGATAAGTGATTTAACTCTGTTTTCACCAAACTAAATAGGTGATTTGCTCTTGACAACAGTATGAAAGGAGTCAAGGCAGGTGCTTTGTGCAATTGCAGTTTATAAAGCTTCCTTTGACTGGGTGCATGTTGAGGTTATTTTCTATTCATCATCTCTTTTTGAAGGGGTGGAGAGCCGCCAAAAGGCAACACTGGAGAGGTGTGACACAGCTTTAAAAGGGTAAAAAAAAAAGCTTAAAAGAATCCTAGAATTTATTTCTGGGCCGCAGAAAATAAGGACTATATTAAGGAAATTAGGCACAGGGAATAATTAAGTGAGGAAGATTCACCAGGATGTTGGCATGTTTTCACATCCTGCTGCAATGTGGGAAGCTTTGTGTCTGACAAGGTCAGAAACACGTGCAATGAGCTGCTTATAAAAGTCCATCCATTTCTTGTCTATTTCAGCCTAAAATCTTTACTGTATGTTCAGCCTATTTTTCTAAACTTACCAGTTCTGTCCTCAAGTCTTTCTTGTCAATTTTCCTCTTTGGAGTAAAACGAGTGAACCCTGAGCAAGAACATCAGTAATTCATTGTTATCAGTGACATTATTATCATTATTTCCTTACATTCTGCATGAGGGGTTTTTTTGTTTGTTTTTTTTGGTTTTTGGTTTTTTTTTGTTTTGTTTTGTTTTGTTTTTGTTTGGGTTTTTTTTTGGTTTTTTTTTTTGAGAGGGTGGTTGGTAATGGTAATAAAACATTTCTTTCAAATTCTGCTTCCAGCTCTACCAAACAAATAAGGAACTCTTTCATTATGGGATTGTGGATGATGGGGTTCAGCTGTGCACCCAAAAGTTTCTGTCTGTGCACCTCTGTTGTGGTGAGTGCTTAAATGTGAGAACGTGAACGAGAGTTTGGGGAGGAAAAAACATGAGTCTCAGCATACTTTTTGTAACTGTAAACAATCTTTCACAAGTGATCTATGTATTTTATAATCCTTAGCTCTTGAATACCCACTGCTAAATCTGCCCTCATGCATTGTCAGATCTGGGAGCAGAAAGGCAAAATAATAATGATCTTAAGTCATAGATTCTCCACCATATGAAGTGCAATAAATCTTTCCTAAATAGTTTTATTATTTTCCTCAGTACAGCACTTCTGCACATTTTTTAATAAATTATTACAGAAAATTGGCATCCATTCCAAAATTCTGAGTGTCAGTACAATTTATAGAGCAAAACTTCATAGTAATTAACAATAAATCGAAAAACGCAGAGAAAATTCAGCTTTCTCATCACCTTAGCCAAGCACACTATGGTTCTATAGTCCAAAAACACTCTAATACATTTTTTATTATCTTCAATGCTGATACAAATAATTATATGGAGTCAGATCTCGTAGGACTTCCAAATTTCAGCCTCATTTTGTTGAGTCCAAAATGTTCAATAACCTCGATTAAATGCCAGCAAGGGATCTGAGTCTGAGACATCACATAATAAAGCTGAGTCAAATATTAGTTCTGCACAATCCTGGCTCACTTTGCTCCACCTTTGGGAATGCTTTAAACTATTGATGCTCAGTGATTTCAACAGCATTGCTAAGACCACTCTGTTAGCATATTCCCAAAACTGGATCCCCACGATTGTGGAGAATGTGCAAAAGTTCCTAATTTGCATTTTATTTTCAGGAGGGCAGTTCAGTTCCATTCACACAGAGTTTATATTCTGAGTATGTCTGGTCACAATCCATTATAGATATTTTTTTCCCATCCTCAAACCCAGGCTTCAAAGGAGGGGAAGGAAATGCAATCTCATTGCCCATGAAGGATTGTTGGGGTGGCAGCAGGAATGTCAAATCATTTTTGTTTTCCTAACACCTGTTTTGGACTTTTTTTTTTTTTTTTCCCTTATCATCCTATTTTACTCCTTTTCATTACAGCTAACAGAGCCCATCATAAGCAAGCAAAATGCCATCAAGATAAGTAAATGTTAGATTAAGTTAAAAAGTATTTTAATATGCAGTATCTGTGTCTATAACAGAAATTGAGATGAGATGGGAAATATTCATGGGCGCTGAAATGGGATTTTTATATGCTACTGATCTTACAAAATATTTACCAGCTTGCTTTATTCCAAACACCTTCCTTAAGTAATTCTCAGACATCATTTGGTAATTAGAACAGTTGAAGGACCTTTCCCTGTAAACAATTAACACATAGCCTCCCTGCTTTTAAAGTTTGATCAGTTTCCTGGCATAGGGATGGGGTATTTGGTAGCTGTTGACCTCCATGTCCTAGAACATTCTCATGCACACTCAATATATGGTATTGAATTGACCACAAATTCCTTTATTCTGGGTCCTTCTTGACTTCAGCTCTCCTCATTCACATACAAAGCAAAACAAAATGTCTGTCTCTGAAGAAGGATAAGAAGTGAGAAGACTTGCTGTCTTGTTTATTTACTTTCTGGCATTGTTTGATGTTGGCAATTAATTTCTTCCAAGGCAAAAATGAATGAATGAATTAAAAATTTCATCTCATACAGATAATCTTTTTGGGCTGCTCCTCGTTGCAGTGTCTGGTATCAATGAAAAACAGGGCTTACAGTGTAGCTGAACCTCAGCTAGAATACTGGCAGGCTTTCTCTCTTCTCCCTGCCGACTTAATTTGATGATGAACCCTGTTAAGATTTCTGTATCTAAAGTAACCACTCTTTTGTCAAATATGGTTGCAATTTGGTAAATTAATTCATAAGTTATTAAAGCAGCAGGTAAATCAAAAAAAACATAGACACTTGTGCAGTCGTGAGGAGCTGGGCCACACAAGAATTGTTTTAATTAGAAAATCAAGCAAATAACAAATTCTCTTACAGTTTTTATCACCTAGCTTATTCAGAGTCTTTTATTCTAAGATGATAACACTAAAGATTTCATTAGCTGTTAAAAAAAAATAGGATGTTACTGGTGAATTAAAATGTCCTCTTTGAGCTTATGGTTCATAAGTAAAAATTTAAAATTAAAAAAAAAAAAAAAAAGAAGAAGAAGAAAAAAAAGTGAAAAAACCTTTCCCTGCCACATATTTGCCTTTGGAGGTCCACAAATGAAGCTCACAAACATCTTCAGCTTCTACTTCTGGATAGAATCTCTGAGGCTTAACAATGTAGAATATAACGTATTATATAAATAACTTCAATATTCTGTCACACTGTTCACATTCTATTGCAACTCTTTACAAAGATTTGTCTTGCTTTGGGACTGCAATGTTAGCATGAGTGATTCCAGCTTTTTGGAATTACATGTTTTTCTGGTGCCCTCCTAACTGTGATGAAATCATAGGCAAAGATGCCAAAATCAGATGACGCACTAACATTTCAATTTGAACCTAAAATTTCAGAAGTTTCATGACATCAGACACAAAGAACATCAGAAATAAATTCACAGGAGTAATCTCCATTACCACATGGATTTATATATAGTAAGACTCTGGAAACTCAAGGATTGTACAGTATTTTATTTATTTATTTATTTAATCACATCTCACTGGAACACCTCTGTGGTGTATGAATTATTAACCTTAGGTTTACACATGGGCGCACAGGCCCTTCATTTTAATTTCTCTCTTCCGTGGCAAATTATACTTGGGTTCCAGTACATTCTGAATTATCTGGAGGGCTTCAAACCATTACATGTGTGTTCTATCTCTCTTTATTTTTTTGTGCTTTCTTTTTTTCATTGGTTTTTGTTGGATTTATTTTTTTCAGTACAACCCCCCCCCCACCCCCATCAGTTCTTTTTGCAACAGATCTCTTACTCCTGGGGTTCTGTTGGTCCACATGAGAAAGACAATCCCTTTCCATCATGTCTGCAGTTTAGAAACTGGTTTACTGTGTTTTGAAGTTTTGCATTCAAGTTCTACTTTTTCAGGCATTCAGTTACGTGCCTCTGATGGAATTTAACCAGAACTGTGGTTGTCTACTCTGCCTGTGGGCTAATTATGTAAGACAGAAAATGCTCTGTAAAATACTTGCAATTACTTCTTTTTTTTTTTTTAAGGTAGGGATAAAGTAAAACATATCGAGGAAGATGAAAGCAAATAATAAAATTTCAAGACAAAGGTTAACACAACACTTCTTCAGCTGCACTGGAAAATAAGGTTTGATATTGTTACCAGAATGATTCTTCAGGTTTTTTAATTATTGAGAAAACTGAACAATTTTACCTTTAAATGACTGAGAAAGAGTGCTCAAGATATTCTAGTTTCTGACCTACTTCCATGTAGGTAAGTAACCCAGAAAAAATAAATTTACTTATTATTATTTCAATTTTCCTAAAATTTTTTAGAGGGAAAGTTAGTTAATTTTTTTCATTACCAAAAAAATCTATTAAAACAAATTGATCCTCTGTTAATTGGTTGCTGGTTTACATTAACAATAACTTCTCCATCTTCAGTTCTATGCAGATGTGGTGTCACTGTGACAGGGAGCCTGGGAAAAACCCTTTGAGGTCACTGTGCTATGGTAATAGATAAAGCATTCAAAACAGCAAAACTCTGGAGACTGAATGCTAATGGAAATTTCAGTGGAAGTTTCTGACATCAGAAGTAGCCTGAATGAAAGCCAGGAAGATCTGGATGAAGTTGTATTCGTGCTGAGTCTGGATCTTGGTCAGGTATGTCCTGTCTGGGGACTGGACATGGTGTCTTCAAATATCTCTTGATTCACATGCACCACTCTTAAACGAAATAAATGTGTGCTCATTCCTGGGATGCTCAGTGAGTCCAGTGGTTTGAAGCTGCAGGACATTTGCTTCCTGCCTCCTCTCTTTGTGCTCAGTCAGCCCAAGACTCCCATGACTCGCCTATCATTTGTTCTGCAAGTCTGACATTTCCCAGATGTGTCAGGATAACTGTAAAGGTGTAGAGCTCTTTTCCACATGTTGGGCATATGTCCCAGATTCCTACACATCTGGCAGCTGTATTGAATAAATTTTTCCTCACAGAGAAAAACAAAATCCAGCCAAATAGTACAATCTCCAATTATGTCCAGTCAGCTTTTTCAGGTAAAGAAAAAACCCCAAGCATAAAGACATGCTGCTAAAAATTTCCCATCTCTGCTGCCTTTGTGCTCCTCATCTTCCAGAGATCCTAAAAACCTTCTGGAGCTCATTGGTCAAAATTTCTGTTTAGGGCAGCATGCTCCTGTGTGCCTTTATATTCTGTCTTAAATTTAGCACGGACAAGATAAACAACTGCCTTATTTTTCAGTTTTACCGTAATATATTACAAAAAGGCACAGTACTAAAAGAAGAGAAGTGCAGTGAATGTCATTCTGTCCTTTATCCCAGATGTGGATGAGCTGAGATGTCCTGGGACTAATTATTAATATGTCCTGGAAAAATGAACAAGAGGTGTAAAACTGTGTGCAAAAAACAAGTAGATCTGCTCGTATCATCCAGAAGTACGAGCTGCTGGTGGATATTAATCATTGAAATGACCCACAAAATCCAGGCCAAGGCACCTCAGGGGACTTGTGACAATAATTGGTATTTTTGGCTGACCTCCATCTGTTCCTTTAAACTTGAAATTTGAAACACTTTCCTTCAACCTTGCTTACTAGAAGTTGATTTCATCCACACACGGCAGTGAACTTTTGCACCAGTGGATTAAAAACCTTCTGATATGATGGTATAGTTGCCATTTCTGCTAGGTAGCTACTATCCAAAGTCCTAATGTGTCTCCCCTTTGCCATTTTCTGCTACTGGGTCGAATTTGAGCAATTTTCAGACCCCAATGGGACGGCCACAACGAAGAGCGCTGCCTGTTTGATTATGCATTTTTTGGCACACACACAGTGCCAGCATTAAACAATTCTAGAAAATATGCATTATAGACTTGACAATTATTGTATCTCAGCGTGTGGCTGTCTGTGGTTTTGATGGTTTCCAAACAATGGCATGTGAGCCAGATTGCATGAATTGCCTTGTGTTGTTGAACAGCAGTAATGAGGATGTCAGTTGAGAGCATTAAATAAGCTATCCTTAGTCATTTAAAGGATTTATGTAAGTATCTGATCATTTGTCAACTTCATATTACGTGAAACGAGTGTCCCATATTTTTGTATCAATGGGTTATACTTGCATGTTGAAACAGGAGGGGAGGCAGAAAATATCACTGAGTTCCAGCCGTGCTCTTCTTAAAGTTTGTGTTGCAAACAATACAAGAAAAAACCAGATTCCCTTATGGATAAGGCAGTATCTGTAACTAATACTACTTGTTTCCTACCCACAATTATCTAAATTTCATGTACTCTGTGCTCCACTGCTGCTGCTGCAGTAACTAATAAACAATAAAACTCCCCACGTAGCATCTAATCACATGTACCACAAGCCATGCTGATGCATATTTATGTATTCAGTAAGTGCTGAGTCCAAAACACAAACAAAAATACACAGCACTTTGCCTTTGCAAAGGATGTTTAGAAGTTTTTATTTATTCAGCCAAATGAGATATTGCTGAGTGCAAAATACTTCATATAGTCACAAGCAAAAAACATGTTCGTTAAAGGCTTCACACCGTCTCACACCTGCAGCTGCTAAAACTGAACCAGAGCCCAGCAACCAGAAAAATCCAAGATCAGAAGAGCCGTAAGGACATGAATTTCTTGTCTTTACCTCTTGATTCCCTGAACACACTTTAGCACTTAACAGGTTTCAGTCAAACACTTTTTAATTAGCCACCAGGAAAACAAAATATCCCAAAATGTATTATTTATTCTTTTAATCATAATGGTAGTTTTAAAGCAGATTGTTTATAATAGAATCATAGGATGGTTTGGGTGGGAAGGGAGCCTAAAAATCATCAGGTTCCAACCCCCTGCCATGGACAGGGACACCTTCCACTATTCCAGGTTGGTCCTAACCCTGTCCAACCTGGCCTGGAACACACTTTCAGGGATGGGGCATCCACAGCTCCTCTGGGCAACCTGTGCCAGGGCCTCACCACCCTCATAGCCAAGAATTTCTTGTGTATCTATAACCTAAATTTCCCCTCATTTAATTTGAACCCATTTCCCCTTGTCCTATCACTACAGTTTCTCATGAAGAGTGCCTCTCCACCTTCCCTGTAAGGCCCATTCAGGTACTGAAATACTGCTATGGTGTTTCTGTGGAGCATCTCCAGGATGAACAGCCCCAAATTTCTCAGCCTGTCTTTCACACAGGAGGTGCACTAGTTCCCATAGCCCATGGACTTGCTCCAACAGTTCCATGTCCTTATGCTGGGAGCCCCAGGGCTGGCGGCAGCGCTGCAAGTGGGGTTTCACTAGAGAGGAGGGGGAGAATCCCCTCCCTTAACCTGCTGGCCAAGCATCTCAGGATGCCGTCCAGGATCCATTTGGCTTTCTGGGCAGCCAGTGCACATTGCCAAGTCATATTGGGTTTTTCACTCACAAACACTCACAAGTTCTGCTCCAAATCATTTCTCCACCCAACCTGTGGGTGTGCCTGGGATTGTTCCAACCCTGGTTTAGGACCTGGGATTTTGCTTTGTTGAACTTCAGGAGTTTCACACTGTTCCACCTCTCCAGCCTGTCCAGATCCCTCTGGAGGGCATCTCTTCCCTCCAGTGTATGACCTCCTGTTGGGGTTTTAGTTTAGTCTTAGGTTTTTTTTTCTGTTAAAGGAATTTTCTCCCATATGCATGTTGCTAGGGGACAAATAGCTGTACTTAAGAAAGACAAAAAAGGGAGTGGGGCGGGCCTGGGTACTTTTTTTGTCTACACCTGGGTGTGGGGGCAGTTCCCTCTGAGCATCCGGAGAGAGAAGCTGCAGAGAAAGGAGCTGCTGTTTCTTCTTTTTGGCCGTTCTTCTCTTCCTGCTGGAAACAACGCCGGGACCCCAAAAGCCGCTTTCCCTGCCCTGCTGGAGGCCGAGCTGTGGCTGCCCTGCCCCGCTGCTGCTTCTTCGAGTTTTCGCTACGCTGTAGCCCTGCTCGCCCTGCCTGCCTGGGCCTCCGTGGGGTTCTCCCATCTGGATACATCTCGCCTGCCACCCGGGATTTGCGTTCGTCCCTGCCGCTCTAGCCTGCCGCTCCAGCCTGCCGTTTCCAGCCTGCTGTTCCTGAGAGTCCGGGATCGGCTGCCCAGGGGTTTGTGAAGCCTTTGTTCCATCCCTTCCCGGGATCCCAGGGCACCGGTGCCGCGTGCTCCCCGAGCTCGCTCCGGAGCGCCCCCTGCAGCCGCGGGGGAACCATCGCACCTGCCCTGCTCACCGGGAGCCGCCAGCGCCCCTGCCGGCTGCGAGCGGAACTGCACCCGAGGGGAAAGGGCCCGACAGCCGAGAAGGCTGGCACTGGGTTTGGGATTGTTTGCTGTTACTGCCATAGTTATTGTTGTTTTTTTGACTGGTTATATACATATACATATATATATATATATATATATATATATATATAGTAAAGAACTGTTATTCCTATTTCCCACATCTTTGCCTAAAGGCCCTTGATTTCAAAATATAATAACTTGGAGGGAAAAGGGGTTATATCTGCCACTTCAAGGGGGGCTTCTGCCTTCCTTAGCAGACACCTGTCTTTCAAAACCGAGACAGATCTTGGCGCCCAATGTGGGGCCTGAGGGCATTAAGAGAGAGAGGTGAAAAAAAGGAATAACAGTTCTTGGATAACTTTATTTTGTGTGCCAGATATAGGAACCTTGTTAGGCTGCACTATGTGGTCTAGTTTACCCTGGTTCGGGTGGCATGTGGCCGTGGCTATATTCTTCCCCTTTGCAGCTCCTTACTTGAATATGGGTCCTCTGACTAAGGCTACCATTGCTGTTATCCAGCTTGCATTATGGGTCGAGAAGGTGAGGAATTAATGGGTTTTTATCTTCCTCCGGAATGTGGGCACATGGATAAACGGCTATCACACACTGAGCACATGTTTTTGGGGTTATGTTAACAATGGTACCTTCTGTGAGGAAATGACACCAGGGGAAGTTTTCCCCCAACCCCTCAACCAGTTCTTCGGGCCCACCCCATCAATTTTCGAAGGGTTTAAATTCCCTCTGAATATTAACCATCTGCTGCTGATAGGCCTACTCTATTTAGCACTCAAGGATAAGTTGAGATTGGCTTGGATATCTACCCGGACACCAGCCCCAGAGACTAGAGATCCTGCCCCAGAACCTGACGTGGCCCCAGAGAGTAGAGTTCCTACCCCAGAGCCTGATCCTGCCGCAGAACCTGACATGGCCCCAGACACAAGAGATCGTACCCCAGAGCCCTATCCTGCCCCAGAACCTGGCAAGGCCCCAGACACTAGAGATCCTACCCCAGAGACTGATACCGCCCAACAGTCCACCTCAGAAATGGACTACCCAAACTGGGTGGGGATACTGGCAAAAGGGATGCAAGAGATGTGCCAGGAGATGGGCCAGGTGCGCCAGGAGATGTGCCAGGAGATGGGCCAGGTGTGCCAGGAGATATGCCAATTGCTAAGGGAATACACCTCTTCAGCTAGTGAAAAGCCCTCTCCCTGCCCCAAAGAGGGTGAGTCCGATGGTGCAGCAGTAGAACCCATGGATGTTACAACCGTCCAGGCTTCAGCTGAACCACAAGGACAACCACAGCCAGCAGCAGTCGCCCCTGTGCAAAGGAGGAAGTGTAAGACCAAATCAGTACGACCAGTTAATGATGATGGGGAACCAGGGCCCTCACAACCAGCAGGAGAGCCAGAGCCAGAAATCATCACTGAGTCCCTGTCGTACGACAGTCTCCGTGCTATGCGAAATGACATTGTGCTAAGGGGGCGTGAGCCTTATACCACCTGGCTGCTTCGGGTTTGGGACCTTATGGGCACAAGTGTGCAACTGGATAGTGGTGAGGCAAGGTATCTGGGATCATTGACCCAGGACCCAGGTGTGGACCAGGTATTTGTGAGGGAGCCAGGGCCCCTTTCTCTCTGGGAGCGGCTCTTAATGAGTGTGAGAGAAAGGTTCATTCACAAAGAAAGAATGCAGGAGTATCATCATAGAATGCAGTGGAAGACACTCAAGCAAGGGATCCAACAGCTAAGAGAGGTGGCAATATTAGAGGTACTTTTTGGGAGGGATGGACAGCATGATAATGACCCCGATAAGGTCAGGTGCACAGGACAGATGATGTGGAACCTGGCAAGGCTAGGGCCATCGCAATACACCACCTTCATTGCAACGATTGATGCTGACAATACCCGAGAAACCGTGGGCTCTGTTGCCAGCAAGCTCAGGCATTATGACAGCATGATCAATGGCCCGCTGAAAGCTCATGTCTCTGCTGTGGTCCAGGACCTCAAAGAGGAGATGAAGGAGATGAGGAAGGAAATGAGGGAGGAGATGAGGGAGGAGATGAGGAGGGTCAGTGTGGCACCAGTGCGAGTCACAGGCCCCCAAGTCAGAGCCCGTCGTCCCCCTGCTAGAGAGAGAGGGTACACCCCACGAGCTGAGCTGTGGTTTTTCCTGTGTGAGCATGGGGAAGACATGAGAAGGTGGGATGGGAAACCCACCTCTGTCCTGGCAGCGCGGGTGCGTGAACTCAAGGAGGGAGGCACTAACCGAGGGGGTTCCGCTAAGGTGAAGGTAGCCTCAGCCTCCCGTGACCGAGCTGCCAGATATTACAGAAGGGAGGATGATATGTCGGATCCCCTTGAAGGTACCTCGAGCATGTACACCCAGGGAAAGAATGATAACCAGGGCTAGAGGGGCCCTGCCTCTAGCCAGGAAGAGGCACGGGAGAACCGAGTTTTCTGGATGGTGTGGATCCGATGGCCTGGCACATCAGAGCCACAAAAATATGATGCATTGGTTGATACTGGGGCACAGTGTACTTTAATGCCATCGGGACATGTGGGGGCAGAACCTGTATCCATCGCTGGGGTGACCGGGGGATCACAGCAGTTGACCCTTTTGGAAGCTGAGGTGAGCCTGACTGGGAAGGAGTGGCAAAAGCATCTGATTGTGACTGGCCCAGAGGCCCCGTGTATTCTGGGCATAGACTTCCTCCGGAATGGCTATTACAAAGACCCAAAAGGACTCAGGTGGGCATTTGGTATTGCTGCTGTGGAGGCAGAGGGCATTAGGCAATTGAACACCCTGTCTGGTCTATCTGAGAATCCTTCTGCAGTTGGGCTCCTGAAAGTGGAAGAGCAACGAGTGCCAATTGCCACCTCGACAGTGCACCGCCGGCAGTATCGGACAAATCGAGATGCTGTGATCCCCATCCACAAGATGATCCGCGAGCTGGAGAGCCAAGGGGTGGTCAGCAAGACCCACTCACCCTTCAACAGCCCCATCTGGCCTGTGCGCAAGTCTGATGGGGAATGGAGACTGACTGTGGACTATCGTGCCCTGAATGAAGTGACTCCACCGCTGAGCGCTGCCGTGCCGGACATGTTGGAGCTCCAGTATGAGCTGGAGTCCAAAGCAGCAAAGTGGTACGCCACTATTGACATTGCCAATGCATTCTTCTCCATCCCTCTGGCAGCAGAGTGCAGGCCTCAGTTTGCCTTCACATGGAGGGGCGTGCAGTACACCTGGAACCGACTGCCCCAGGGGTAGAAGCACAGTCCCACCATCTGTCATGGACTGATCCAGACTGCACTAGAAAAGGGTGAGGCTCCAGAACATCTGCAGTACATTGATGACATCATTGTGTGGGGGAACACCGCGACCGAAGTGTTTGAGAAAGGAGAGAGAATAATTCAAATTCTCCTGTGAGCTGGTTTTGCCATCAAGAAGAGCAAGGTCAAGGGACCTGCCCGAGAGATCCAGTTCCTGGGAGTAAAGTGGCAAGATGGACAACGTCAGATTCCCACTGAGGTCATCAATAAGATCACAGCAATGTCTCCACCGACCAACAAGAAGGAAACACAAGCTTTCCTAGGTGCTATAGGTTTCTGGAGGATGCACATTCCCGAGTACAGCCAGATCGTGAGTCCTCTCTACCTGGTTACCCGCAAGAAGAATGATTTCCACTGGGGCCCTGAACAGCAGCAAGCCTTCGCCCAGATCAAACATGAAATTGCTCACGCCGTAGCCCTTGGCCCAGTCAGGACAGGACCAGAGGTGAGGAACGTGCTCTACTCTGCAGCCGGGAACAATGGTCTGTCCTGGAGCCTCTGGCAGAAGGTGCCTGGTGAGACTCGGGGCCGACCACTGGGATTCTGGAGCCGAAGCTACAGAGGGTCTGAAGCCAACTACACTCCCACAGAGAAGGAAATCCTGGCAGCTTATGAAGGAGTCCAGGCTGCCTCAGAAGTAATCGGCACAGAGGCACAACTCTTCCTGGCACCCCGACTACCGGTGCTGGGGTGGATGTTCAAAGGAAAGGTTCCCTCCACGCATCACGCCACCGACGCTACTTGGAGCAAATGGATTGCCCTCATCACGCAGCGCGCCCGAATTGGAAACCCAAGTCGCCCTGGGATCTTGGAAATAATTACGAACTGGCTGGAAGGTGAGACTTTTGGGTTATCTTCTGAAGAAGAAGAGGAGCAGGTGACACGTGCTGAAGAAGCCCCACCATATAACGAGCTACCAGAGAGTGAAAGACAATACGCCCTCTTCACTGATGGTTCCTGCCGAATTGTAGGCGCTAGCCGGAAATGGAAAGCCGCTGTATGGAGCCCCACATGACAAGTTGCACAGGCTACTGAAGGAGAAGGTGGATCGAGCCAATTTGCTGAGCTCAAAGCTGTCCAATTAGCTCTGGACATAGCTGAAAGAGAGAAGTGGCCAAAGCTCTACCTCTACACTGATTCATGGATGGTAGCCAATGCTCTGTGGGGTTGGCTGGAAAGGTGGAATAAGGCAAACTGGCAGCGCAGAGGAAAACCAATCTGGGCTGCTGAAGAGTGGAAAGACATTGCCACTCGGGTAGAGAAGCTATCCGTGAAGGTCCATCATGTAGATGCTCACATCCCCAAGAGCCGGGCTAATGAAGAACATCGTAACAACAAACAGGTAGATCAGGCTGCGAAAATAGAGGTGTCCCAGATAGACTTAGATTGGCAACATAAAGGAGAGCTGTTCCTAGCTCGATGGGCCCATGATGCCTCAGGTCATCAGGGCAGAGATGCCACCTATAAGTGGGCACGAGACCGAGGGGTGGATCTAACCATGGACAGTATCTCCCAGGTGATCCATGATTGTGAGACATGCGCTGCGATCAAGCAGGCCAAGCGGGTGAAGCCTCTGTGGTATGGTGGGCGATGGTCCAAATACAAGTATGGAGAGGCCCGGCAGATTGATTACATCACACTGCCTCAAACCCGCCAAGGCAAGCGCTATGTGCTCACAATGGTAGAAGCCACCACTGGATGGCTGGAGACCTACCCTGTGCCTCACGCTACTGCCCGGAACACCATCCTGGGCCTGGAAAAGCAAGTCCTTTGGAGGCATGGCACCCCTGAGAGAATCGAGTCTGACAATGGGACTCATTTCAAGAACAGCCTTATAAACACCTGGGCTAGAGAACATGGCATTGAGTGGGTGTACCACGTCCCTTACCATGCACCAGCAGCTGGGAAGGTTGAGCGGTGTAATGGATTGCTTAAAACCACCTTGAAGGCACTGGGTGGGGGGACTTTCAAAAACTGGGAGATGCATTTAGCAAGAGCCACCTGGTTAGTTAACACCCGAGGCTCCACCAGCCGAGCAGGCCCTGCCCAATCCGAACCCCTACAAACAACAGACGGAGATAAGGTTCCAGTGGTGCACATGAGAGGTATGCTTGGAAAAACTGTTTGGGTAAAGTCTGCCTTGAGCAAAGACAAACCCATCCGTGGGGTCGTTTTTGCTCAGGGACCAGGTTGCACCTGGTGGGTGATGCAAAAGGATGGAGAGACCCGATGCTTACCTCAAGGGGACCTTGTTTTAGGGTGAACTACCCATGGCTCTGTACTTGTATCACTATCAGCATGTATATTTGTATATAATTTGGGTAATGCATAGATTTATATGGTTAAGAAAAAAAGTTAAGTTTCATGTAACATGTTAGTATGGGAAAAAAATTCGGGGTCGATAATGTTGGGGTTTTAGTTTAGTCTTAGGGTTTTTTTTCTGTTAAAGGAATTTTCTCCCATATGCATGTTGCTAGGGGACAAATAGCTGTACTTAAGAAAGACAAAAAAAGGGAGTGGGGCGGGCCTGGCTACTTTTTTTGTCTACACCTGGGTGTGGGGGCAGTTCTCTCTGAGCATCCGGAGAGAGAAGCTGCAGAGAAAGGAGCTGCTGTTTCTTTTTGGCCGTTCTTCTCTTCCTGCTGGAAACAACGCCGGGACCCCAAAAGCCGCTTTTCCTGCCCTGCTGGAGGCCGAGCTGTGGCTGCCCTGCCGCACTGCTGCTGCTGCTTCGAGTTTTCGCTACGCTGTAGCCCTGCTCGCCCTGCCTGCCTGGGCCTCCGTGGGGTTCTCCCATCTGGATACATCTCGCCTGCCACCCGGGATTTGCGTTCGTCCCTGCCGCTCTAGCCTGCCGCTCTAGCCTGCCGCTCCTGCCTGCCGTTCCCAGCCTGCTGCTCCTGAGAGTCCGGGATCGGCTGCCCAGGGGTTTGTGAAGCCTTTGTTCCATCCCTTCCCGGGATCCCAGGCCGCCAGTGCCGCGTGCTCCCCGAGCTCGCTCCGGAGCGCCCCCTGCAGCCGCGGGGGAACCATCGCACCTGCCCTGCTCACCGGGAGCCGCCAGCGCCCCTGCCGGCTGCGAGCGGAACTGCACCCGAGGGGAAAGGGCCCGACAGCTGAGAAGGCTGGGACTGGGTTTGTGTGTGCTGTTACTGCCATAGTTGTTGTTGTTTTGTTTGACTGGTTATATACATATACATATATGTGTATATATATATATATATATAGTAAAGAACTGTTATTCCTATTTCCCACATCTTTGCCTAAAGGCCCTTGATTTCAAAATATAATAACTTGGAGGGAAAAGGGGTTATATCTGCCACTTCAAGGGGGGCTTCTGCCTTCCTTAGCAGACACCTGTCTTTCAAAACCGAGACACCTCCCCACACAGCTGGATGTCCTATGTACAGTTCTCCCAGTCAGTTTTCCTGGATGTCTCTCACACAGACCAGAAGGAACGTGAGGATGTGGTCTCTCCATGTTCCCCATCAAGAGAATTTGAGAGGCTGAGATTTCAGGATGCCATTTTCAGTTTTCATTTCAGCTCTAGAGGGATTGAGCTTTGTTTCATGAGTTTAGACCCTCTTGCATTGATGAAAGTTCATCACTTAAACTTTTATTATTTAACTTAACAATCAGGTAAAAGGTATGTAGCAAACATTACAGTAAAACTCCATGAGAGAAAAGCAACTAAAAGAGTACCAAAAAACACCTCTGGCACATAAAATATATTTTTATTTTCTTTTCTTTCTCTCTAGGGGAAGAGACAGGAAAATGAGGTTTCCTGATAAAGAAAATCTGTATTTCAAAATGTCTTTGAAGATCAACCAGAATAGGTGATCTCTAAAAAAAGCTCATTATTTCCTTCTCATTCTATGAAAAATACTAATCCACATTTCCCAACATGATGTAGTTATTACTACCAACTTCTGATGCAAAACTAAAGCATAGAGATATTATATTTCTAGCCCAATGTCACAGTGAGGATTTCTTTCTTTGCAAATGCTCTCCCAGAAAAAGACTGCAAAGACCTTCACTGTGGCCAGAATACATCAGACAACCTTCTGATGGCTTTGTCCTTGTTTGTCTCTCTTTCTTGATATAAAAAATGGGGTCAATCTGGCATGTGGATCTTAAAATGCCTCCAGTATATTTCCCCACCTGCAGGTATTATGGTGTCAGGAGACTGAGGCTATATTTATCACTATTTCTGGAAACTTGCATTATTCACTTTAAATATTTCAGGAATGATCTCACTGGAATGTGAATATCATAGTGAAGTGGCTTTCTCCTTAAATATTAATAAAAAAGAAAGCTGACGGTAACAATGCTGCATAGAAATCATAAGCTGTGTAAAAGGGACTCTTTATTAATATGCACCTCTGCTCCTGTGGCTGGTATAGAAATAATCCCATGTTTAAAAAACATTAAAATAACACCCAAAGAAGCAACCTCTCCAGCCAGCAGCCTGGTTACAAAAAGATTGATTTGAGAGCCACATCACAAACTTGACTTTGGTTGTCTTAGATCGCCCTTAAAACAGGGATTTCTTTTCAGTTTTTATAGCTAAGATTGCAGTGAACTTCGTGGTCATATAATATTATTTAATGGTCTGTCCACTATGGTTTAAATCCAGTTGGAATCAGTCTCTGCAAGTGAAGTTTTTTGTTGAGTTCTCAGTTAAGTATGTGGAAATTAATGAGTTGGATATATATAAAGCAAGTATTAAAAATATATTTGAGGGAAAAATAAATGTGTTAATAGACTTCAAATGCTTTCTGTTCTGCAAGAGAACCATTTGGAAGAGTTGTGAAGAAACCAACTCCCATCCTATATTTCTTCCCTCCTCCATTCTGTCTCAGGACTGTTGCAAGAGCTGTCAAATATGAGGAATGAGGGTTAGAAACCTGAATTTATCCATAACAGCTGATAGCCCAACCATCACCTGCCATGTCAGAGAGATATTTTACATTTCTTTTCTCCTTTTTACAGATCAAAGCCTTGAACCTTCTTCTATGTGGTATAAACCTTTAAATATGAATTACAACAGAAATAGGTTTCTAACTTTCCTACGTGAAATACTCCATTTGTCCAAACAGTTAAACACTATTTAGAGAAGGAAACTAAGCCAGATCTCTACATGAGATAAGGTTTAAAAATTATTCCAAGGCAATCTTTTGCATTTTTTAGCTCAATTCCATTGATGACATAAAATTTCAAACCATAAAATACAATTCCTAAAGGTGCCTGATGGTTTACAGCCTGTAGTTCTGACCTTTTCATGTGTGTGTGTGTGTGTGTGTGTGTGTGAGTGTCTGTAGGAGTAGACCTTCCCAAAATGTGTTTGCATGACTTAGATATGCATGTTTTGCCCATTTTTGGCTAAGTTAAAATTATCCTTGTCCAAATGCCCCAAGGCATGTGAAGCACCCTCCTGGAGATTCAGTGTCTCTCATGTTCAGACTCTGATAACCATCTGCCTCAATTCTCTGAGGCTCAGCACAGAAAAGGAAAATATAACAGAGTATCAGGAGGCAGGAATTGGGAGGACAGCTCTTTGAGAATCAGTATTTTCACAAGCAAACCAAGTCATTTATGCACAATTAATTTTTGCATGAGCCTTTTCACAGGCGGAGGTCTGAGAATGTATTGTCTACGGGGCGGCTTTTACGAGGTCACATTTCCATCTGGAGCCATAAAAAGGCGCTCCTAATCTAACACAGGGGCTTACAACATGGAACAAACAGTGTTTTAGTGCCTTTTTTAATTGAGACTCAACCTGTCCCCTTTATTCTTGTTTTTGTTTTCTTTAGCCTAAAAGCACTGGCAGTGGAAAAGGTGGCATCTCCCAGCACGCAGGGCTGCTAATCTTAACCTCCTTCTGCGCAAAAAATGGCTTAGATTGACTTAATTATTTAATATGCCTTCATTGACACAGGCTAGTAAAAAAAGATCAGCATGTTAATGCTCCTTTCTAGCACTTTCTTCCCAAAAGCCTTTAAGAAACTCATGAATATTTAATGCCTCTCAGTCAGTGCTGAGGAGATGGCACCATTAAGGCTGAAACCAAATGCCACTCGTTGTGTGTGCACCCCAGAGCTGCCCGAAGCCTTGCAATGAGACCTCCTCAAATGGCTCTACCCTCCCAGCTCGGCCTTTATGACCAAGCACTAAAGGATAGGGTTTTCCTTGCTTTCCTCTTTTCCCCACTTTGTTTTTTCCCCGCTGGAGAAGGAAACGGATCACTTAATGAAAAAATCAACCCCTGGCCATGTGTATTATTTTTAAGCCTGACATCTGTTCTCAACCATGTAAAGGGGACCGTGTTAATGCATAAAAAGTACAAAAAGTACTCAGGCTTAAACACAGGGAAATTATGCTCATTCACCAGGGAACAGCAAGTCTAGTTGACTTTTTTTCCCTTAATGTTCACATTAGGTTCTGTAAAAAAAAAAAAGTGCCTGTTACTATGGTTTTTAGATAAAAAATTATATTTGTTATTAATTATATTTTTCAATTTCAAATATCCATGATGAAAAGTATAATTTTGCTAGCCCAGCTTGTTTTGTTATAAATAAAGCCTCAGTAAACTGGCTGAAGACTGAAGCTGGAAAATTTATTTAAAATTCTGCATTGCATTATGGAAATAGTTTCTTGTTTCTTGTCTTTCCATATCTTCTCAGTGTACAGTCTGGTAGAAAATACATGCTCAAGGAAACATATTGTCTAATCTACCATTATTTTTCTCACTTCTCTAAAAGGGTAAAATAATAGAAATTATTATTTGATATGACAGTCTGGTTCATAATTGTGATAGAAGCATACGAATTCAGACACCTGGTTGCACTAAAAACTTTGAAAAATTAAGATAGCAGCATTTTCAAATGTCTGACTAACTTCATTATTTGTTTAAAAGTTAATCCTAAACCTGTTTGAAGATGAATCAACATTATTATGAGTTTCCTTATTTTTTCATTAAAATACTAAGGTTCTTTTAAATCCGCACATCCAGATGTTAATTAAAAAGCCGTTGTCAAAATGATAGACTGTTTTTTTAATCTTTCCCTTCAATTCTAACTAATCCTCATAGAGGACAGGACCCAGGTGAGTTAATTTTTCTCATGAAAATTGCAAAGACTGAAGATTGCAAAATGGCTGCTGTAAAAATGGAATAGGCAAGCTCACTTCTAATGAGGTTGCCATGAAAACCCTCTCTTGGCTCTGTGTTTGATTTTAACAAGCAAGAAATAATACAACAATATATTTATTTTCAAAGACAAAAAACAGTATAATAGTATGTTGACAGACAGCTTGGTTCCATCAAACACTATTGGTATTACTTGATAGCAGGTAATGTAACAACAATCTCCAAAGTTCAGAACTTGTGAAAGATTCCCCGTGAATCTGATGTGTTGCATGGCTCAGTTTCCCCTCTGAAATATTCACAGAACCATCGAGTTTTGTGGTGAGATTAAACAAGTTTGAAGGCTGTGAGATGTTTAGGTACACCAGAACACATGAACCTGAAATAGCTCACCCACTTCCTCCTTCCCAACAAACAAAAGTGAGATGAAATAAAATAGACACACAACAAGCTAAAACGGGACACCATTCAAACATATCTATTGTGGACTGATGACCAGGCACAAAAGAATAAGATCCTAGCAGATTTTTCTTTATTTCTGACAGCTTTGTGCAGTCAACAGTGCTTTCATAATCCATGTGAACAGGACTGCTGGAGCTGCCTCCTGGGTCCTGGGAGATGCTTTTGATCTAACGAGGCAGTGCCATTATTAGAAAGGCTGTGGTGTAACTACCACATCATTGCATACTGTCAATTTAGTTTTGCATGAGCCCCTCGGCTCGTGACACTCTAAATTTAATACTGTGCTGCAGATAAACTAGAATAAATATTGTAAGAACAAAGCTGTCACAGAAACACACTCGGAGTGTTTCGACCCCATTCAAAGGCCCTTCACTATAATTGTCTCTGACAGAAGGCTCCTGTACAGTAAGTACTTTAGTTGCCAATGACCTTAAACACGATTATCATTAGCCTTCTTGTAATAATGCCTGTCCCTTGAACTCAAATTACTGTGCTCCTCAGATGGTTTTGCAAAGAGAATTCAGTGTTGTAGTTAGTATAATTCAAGCTGTTATAATCAACACTGTGTCCTTTGTAAATAAAGCTGTGTTCTGAAATTCACGCTGTAATAATTACATCCATATTTTTTTAGAGTTATTGAAATAATTTTGACTATACTAATTTGAATTACAGCTGCATGCAAGCAGTAAGGAAATAAGGAGATAATAATACACATATTAGCATTAAGCGTAAAGTTGGAGTTTGTTTAAGCCAAGAATCTAAATAATTTAACCATGTTTCGGAGGTGCTGAATCTGCCTTGATTGAAAGTGAAACTCATCTATGGTCTCTGAAACTTTCTAATCTCAAAAGAAAATAAAAGCACGTGCCTTTTTTAGTGCCTCCACTGAAAGTACCAAAATTTGATGTCTTGCCAAAGGCTGACCAGGCACAGCGAATGAGCAGAGATCCCATCAGCCATAGGATGCCTCTGTGGAAATTAATTTCCGGCAGTGTCTGGAGCCTGTTAATTACCAGTAAAACTTCTCATGGTGTAATTCAGTAAGCAAAAGTCCTCTAAAATAAGCCTCTTTAGGCACATTTTAGAAGT
Source organism: Coloeus monedula (assembly GCF_965178545.1). NCBI lineage: Eukaryota > Metazoa > Chordata > Aves > Passeriformes > Corvidae > Coloeus > Coloeus monedula. Next base: position 80,940,811 of record NC_138822.1, on the reverse strand, counting down.
TAGTAACTGTAAGACACAGAGACATTAAAACAATGAGAAGCAAGGATTGCCTCATAAACAGTTTTCCAACAACCATCTCAGATAATCCCTTTCATAAACCAATTGCCTCTTAAATTGGGTATATTTCTCTTCTTGTTGTCCTAAATGAATAACTGTTTCCTGAATCTCACTGGCTTTATTGCTAGAAACATTATAATTTTCAGCCTAGATATGTTCATTTAATATTAGTTATATTAAATTTATCATTGCCATTTTTGCATAAAACTTTCCTCCCCCTGCCTGGTTTGTTCACAGGTACATTTTTATGACCCAGGATGCACAGGCAGTAAAGGCTATAATTAAGACCTTTCGGACTTTTAAAAAATTATTTCCTTAGAGAATTAATTGCTATTAATGAATTAATTTATTAAAAAAAATTAAAAGGAGATAACACCCAGTCTTTACAGTTAAGTGCTGCTAGAAAGACATTGTGCAGTATTTACCTTTGTTTCATTAAACTTCATCATATATTATCAATTTAATTTTATATCAAATTTTATTATAAAAATAAAATAAAAAAATAATAAAAAACACCAGCAATGCCTGTCTTGAATAGTCTTGGAGAAACACCATTAATAAATCTTCTCTAGTAAGAAATCAGCTTTCAAAAATATAATGGGTGCCTAGGTAGCCAGCATCTTATCCATCGTGCAATTACGACATTCATCCCTTTCTTCTCAAATATCACTGGCATTTCCCATGCATACCATATCAAATATTTCACTGAAGTCCAAACAAATAAGGTCTAACACATTCCCCAGACGAAATTAATTATCTTCTCAGTGAAAGGTACCCCGCTAGTTCAGCTAGGTTCAAATCTGATGTTAAATATTGTAGCAATGCTTCTTTCTATGCCCTTATTTGTTAAATCTCTGAGGCCAAGCTCCCAGGCCTATGGTCCATTGTGAAAAATGGAACTTTATCCTATTTCTCAAATATGGTGCTGTGCATTCTGTGCAAGGCATATTATACTATCTCTATATTGGTAGGGCACTGCATTTTTCTTTCTTATTTATACTTAGGTATGTATGCAAAAGATTAACCTTTTCTACTGCTAGGCTCACTTGCACACTGGTTTAGTATTTCAGACCCCATCACCAACAAATTTAATGGCAATTTGATCTGGTTATGTTTTTTGCATTTGCTCCTTAAAATTTAAAGTCTGATTCACACAGGAGTCAATTAATTGAAAATCTGCAGTCCTTGTTAATATGGAGGTTATAATACAGATGGTTATAATTTTCTGTATCTGTATCTTGGTTAACGTGGCATTTTCGTTTTTGCTGTAGCCATTAAGTTTTTGTTGCATCAGAATGCAACAGGGACCTCAAATGTTAAAAAATCCTGATACTTGGTGATGACATTTGAACTTAGACATTCAAAACCTGGATAATCAAAGTTGGTTGGGTTTTGGGTTGGTATTCCTTTTTTTGCCTCTTTGGGAATTTCTTTTTCTTTTGTTTCTTTGGCTGAGTTTTTTATTTCAGTGGGTTTTTCTTTTTAAGAACTTGCTGAAAAACTTCATGGTCTTTATTTAAAATGTGGTGGTAACACAATTTCCAGACATTACTCGTAGCACTGCAACATCAGGAAGGTCAAAACCCATCACCAGGACCCATGTTCTGAAAAGAAGAAGATCACTAAACTGTTGGATGGAGACCAGTGTGATATTATTGGTTGTCTTCTTCCTTCCTTCACCTCCTTTTCCTGTACTTCCTAAATTAAAAAAAAAAAAAAAAAAACAGGAAAAAGTATTATTTCCAGACAAAAAAACCCACAAAACCCAAAACCCCAAAACAAACAAAAGACATAAACAAACGAACCCCAGCAAAACAAAGCAAAACCAAAAAATAAAAACTACAAACTTCAGATTTCAGTGCTTTGTCATCTAAGCATATGCATGAGACTAATGATAGGAGTCCCCATGCCATGTGGCCCACTGAAGCATCCAATTTGTATGAAGCCAGCCAAAAGCCAGAATGGTGAAATTGTTGAGCAGCAGCTCTACTTTATCAGCCAGCTGTGTTCTCATCCCAGGTCTCACTGGACTGACTCTCCATGAAGCTGATAGGTGGTACTTACCTCCTAAAGGGAATAGCAAGGAGAATTTTCCTATAATGAGGCTTGTGATGGAAACAAAAAAAACAATCATCAATTGCCATAAAACAGCAGGCACTAAAATTTATGATGCCTGGACTTGTAATTTCATTCACTTATCCTCAGGGAATGTTTCTTTTCTCCCAGCCTTTTTCTCAGGAGTTCAGTCTCATGGTTTTGCCCCCTGAAGTGACAGAGGAGCCACAACTACTCTCAGCAAGAATCTTTATCAAAGCCCTTCATTCATGGAAACAAGATCCTAAATACTTATCAGAGTATGGAGTGCTGCATTCTTTCATTGCATCTCCCTCAAACTGAAGAATTCCACAGAAAAACAGAGAAAACTTAAGTTGTGGTCATCGCTTGTGATCTCTCTGCTCTACTCCTGTCCCTTTCCAGCAAGGATTTATGACCACTCAGCCTCACAAAAAGTAAGGAAGAGAAAATATTTTTTTAAAAGAAGGTAGTATACCTACACTTTTTAAAGAAAGAGGGTACATAAAGTTCTTCTGCCTACAGAGAGTGCACAAATGCCTTGCATGCAAGCAGCAGGCTCTTCTGCCTTCCTAGCTTTGGAGGCACAGGAGTATTACAATGTCTTTCAAGATTTCCATATCTCCCCATTCCACCTTCAGGTCATGCAGGTATTTACAGCCTCACTGTGACCTCTTCTGAATACATCAAAATGTAAATTTTGGGGTTGTCATTCTCTCAGACTGTAGTTGTCAGTCTGACTGTTCTGTGGAGTGACCAGGCACCACTGCCAACCTTTCCTCTGGTGTGTTTTGTATGGAGATCAGGAATTGGTGCCTTTGTGTAAGACCAAGGCACTCCTTCTTTTCTAGCCCCTAAATATGGAATGACACATGTTGGGGTTTCCCAAGAACCTCTAATCAAGCAAAACACACCAGGGTAAACAGGAGCTTTTGCCCCTGTGCTACAGTCCAATAACTCCTCTAACACTTTTGACCTTGAGGACGTTGCTTTAACCTTGCAGTCCAGTAGGTGCAGCCCCCATGGGATGGATTGGAAGTAGATGATCTCCTTAAGGTCCCTTCCAACCCAAACCATTGTGTGATTCCATGATAAAACCTCTTAAATTGTCTCTGACAATTGCAGGAACCCCAGAAGCTCACAGGGGAGAAAAAAGTGCCACAAAGAACACTGTGTAGCAAATATGCCACTGCCAGGCTCAGAGGAACATGAAAGAACCCAGTAACTCAAATGTGAAAAGACAAGTAGGTCTGGGGAAGGACAGTCGATTATGGAGAGGAATTAGAGGGGCTCATTCATAACAATTTTTGCAGTTTCTGATTGTAACCTTCTTGGAAATAAACTGGACTGTCTTCAAATATTATACCTAAAATTATACAGTACACAGTTGCAGAAGATCTATTATTATGTTTCTTATTTTATGATGATTGTTATAATTGCCATTGCCTAAAGTGCAGAAAAAGAGAGGGTAGTCCACAGCAAAATCTTAAATGACACTTATTGAGCAAAAAGACACCACTTGTAGGGGTTGCTTGGGACTGTTAAAGACAATTGCAGCAGTCAGCTCAGCATACAGCTGCTGAAGTCTCAGTTTTCTACACCAGCAGGGGTTTTAAGATGGTTTCAAGGAGGTTAATGAAGTGTCTCAGCAAATATTCATTATGTTGCGCTTTTCCTATGTGTGCAAGGCAGCATGAGAAAAAAGTCCAACCTCAAAGTTGCTTATTTAAAACATTTGAGAGCACAAATGTACCATGGAAGGGAAACTTTTAGTGAAAACCAAAATTACTTCCATGTTATTTTTCCCTCTAGGATCAGAGTTCTTTAGAAATACACTATCATAAAATATGTGAATGTAAAACATATCTCCTAGCTCTCTTTAACTAATACACTCACTGAGGAGGACATTTTATTCCTCAGGTTTTCTATGGCAAGTCCACAGAGAGAAAATTGATGGTTCTTGTTCAACTTGCTGCTCACCAGAACCCTTAAGTCCATTACTTCAGAGAAAAGTAATTCCCAGGCTCAGGACTTTGCAGTTCCCTTTGTTGAACTTCACAGCACTCTCTCGGGTACATTTTTCCAGGTTTTTGAGGCCTCTCCAAAGAGAGATGCAATCATTTTGTGTATTAGCCACTCCTGCCAGAACTGCAACATCAGGCCCCCGTGCTTTATCTATGGAAGAATTCTTCAGCTGCCCAGAAGAACCAGACCTGGTATTTCTGAAGTGACATATTTCAGCCTGGTTTCCTAAAGGAAAAAGTATCCTGCAGTTATGATCTCATTCTCCCTGCCCAGCTGTCAGTAAATTTAACTTCCTCTAATATCCTTTAATGTTCTTGTCAGGTTCAATGAAATTTGAGGGAAAGACAGCATTCTGAAAGACATTGAGTTCCTCTACGTGTGGGTGAAGAAAATATTGAACGCTACTACTTGAGAATAAGTAGAAATCCCTCAACCTTCATCTATTTAAATTTTGGTGTTAATAGCAGATCAACATCTGCATATTTGCAGGCTGCCTGCAAATCTTTCCCAGGTATAAACCAAAAAATATAAACACAGAGAAGAGGGGAAGAGTTTAGGCATTGGGAGGAGAAATTAGTCAGAGTTATGTATGGTACTTGCTTAAGAATAATCTTAGGAGTACTGAGGGAAATGGAAAACTGGGAATCACTGGAAACAGTGGAAGGGCTCAGGGATTTTGCCAGAAAAGTGGCAAAGGACATGAATGACATAAAGCACTACTTTCATTAGGTTCTTGACTCACAAATAAACTTCTAATTATTGTTAAACCTGTTTGATAACAAGCATTTCTGGTTTTTTGCAAGTTTCTTCTTTTCTACAATGACAAATTATGGCATAAGAATGCAATTTAGCTTAAAGATGGAAGAAAAGCTGATGGGAATAAGTAGAAATTTTGATGCAAAAGAGAAAAATTAACAAGTCGAAAATATGTGAAAAAGGTGTTAACACCCACTGTAGATGTAAACAAGTGATATAAACAATGGTATGCTAAAGGACAATTTTGTTTTTGTGGGAAAAGGCCACAGGATGAGAGACTTTACTACTGTACCTATGGCTTCCACCCATCTGCATTACCTAAAGAGTCAAGACTTTGTCCTTGTGCTGAGTACGGGTTTTAGCTGAAGCATTTTATTTGCAAATACATATTTTGTATTGGATTTTTACTGTTGTAATTACAAACAATTACAATTAAGCACAATTATCTTTGGTAGGGAGATTGAGTTAGTGCAATATTAAACACAGGGGATAGTTTTATCAAGATGGATGTAGAGGTTTGTATTATAGATGGGGAAAAATACTGCTTTTGCCTACCAGGATGTGTCCTTTGCTTCCACACTTAAAGGGAGAAGCTGTCAGAAGTAGATTAATGCTGCTGTGTTCTTCACTAGAGTCCAGATCAAATTGCTGTAAATCAGTTGGAGAGAGCAGATGAGCATTTGGCTATGGCAACTTCTTCTTTTTGGTTCCTTTTTTCTTCTCCTTTTCCAAAACTTTTCCCAGCTGTTGGAAACCACTCACACTATTCTTTTTCTTCTCAGGATTCCTTATGTGAGAAATACTCACTGTCATAAAAAGGCCATTTTCCTCTGCCTTCATACTGGCCCTGGATCATTATGGAAGGGCAGTGCTACCTGGATAAATTTTTTTTGCAATGATGTGATCAACACCATTTTCTTGTTCTGGTCTCCTCTACTCAGTGGTTACAGCTATTTATTGTATCATATCCTTCACGGAGATTCTACAATGTGCATAACTCAGCTTTTCTACTATTCAGTGTTTTTCTCTTGCTGGGAAATGAGATGGTTTCTGTCATTGTCCAGTCCAAAACACCTCCCTTAGGCTTTGAACCAGTCTCTGTCAACTAGCAAAACGCAGCTGCTGATTATCTCTGTAAACATCCTCCTTTTTAGCAGCTCAGGCACCTCCTCTTTCCATTTACTCAAATGCAGCACCTTTTATGGAGCTCTTACTGATTGAACTTCTTTTTTTTAAACTTCTTTTACCCATTATGCAAGCAGTGGTGTGGGCTACATTGAAGCAGTTGTTTCCTGAGAGCTGATCAAACCTCTAATGACACACAGAACACAATGCTTTCCTAGTGTTTCTTTCCTCTGCACCTACATTTTTTAATCCTTTCAATTCTCTGATGCCCTTCTCTTGTCTCTTTCCACCCAGTTCACTGTTGACAACATCTGCAGCATCTTTTATCTGTTTGCCACCTCTTTTTCTACTTCTCTCTTCCTGTAGAAATCTCACTGGCGTGGCTTCTTTGTCTTTTTGAGGCATTGATATGACACTTTTTAAAAAGTCAGCTGCATATCCATTTTTTAACACATTTTTCTTGACAATTTACAGCATCTCTTCCTCTGGGCTGTGTGTGGTGCCAGTATGCATCAACTATCTACTCCAATATTCTCCTTTTTTGAATATTTATATAATTTGTGGTTTTGCATCATCATTTCTCACTTGTCTTTATTCCACTGGCAATTTTACTTAATAAATCAAAAAAAAATGCACGGACAAATCAGCTATATATATTTCCACTCTGATATAAGTCTGGGTTGCCAACCGTCTGGCTCAGAAGGAATTTTTCCTTTTTCCCATTTTTTTAAACTCAGTTCACATGCCTGATGGAGCCAGCTGCTGGTCCAATCCAATTTAATTTCTATTGCAAAACCTTGTTTTGCAAAAGATGGAAAACATATCCTGTAAATCTTCAGTAACTGCATAGCAGGCTTGAGGGATTTGAAGGATCTTTCTTACCTTTCGGAAGTGTTCAGTAGCCAGCAATTCTTGCAGGCCACACTATTGCAGCAAATGCTCTCTGTGCTCAACATCAGCCCTGCAATTTCTTGCCTGTGAGCTGAACTTTGAGCCACTGGCTAAAATGTGCCAAAACTTTTCCGTATCTCGTATGTATCTTATACAAAGTTTGAGCAGTTGGAGCAGTAAATCCATGCAAAATTACTGGACCCAGTTCCGATCAATAATCATACAGTGGAAAATCAGGCTCATTAATCATGTCGTGAAATCACAGACAACCACCACTTTGTAATTAGTGCTGTTCTGTATTAGAGGGTCAGTGCATTCTGTAAGGAGTTCCCAGTGTGGGCAGGCTGAGTGAGTAAATTGTGCATATTTGCTAATACATAAAATTATATAAAGTTTTGGGCTATTTGGGTTGGAAGGTACTGTAAAGATCATCCAGCTCCAGCCCCTTCTAAGGGCAGGGACATCTTCCACTATCCCAGGTTGCTCCAAGACCTGTCCAACCTGGCCTTGAGTGCTGCCAGATATGGGGCAGCCACAGCTTCTCTGGGCAACCTGTGCCAGGGCCTCAGCACCCTCACAGGGAAGAATTCCTTCCCAATATCCCATCTAACTGCAGAATCAAGTAGATTGGAAAAGACCTCTGAGATCATCCAGTCCAGCCTGTGACTGATCACCACCTTGTCAACCAGAGCAGAGCACTGAGTGCCACATCCAGGCTTTCCCTGAACACCTCCAGTGGCAGTGACTCCACCACCTCCCAGGGCAGCCCATTCCTGTGTCTAATCACCCTTTCTTTCTAACACTGTCCTCTGGCAGTGGAAGTCCTTCCCTCTTGTCCTGTCACTCCAGGCCCCTGCCCAAGTCCCTCTCCAGCTCCCTTGGAGCCCCTTCAGGCACTGGAAGAGGCTCTAAGTTCTCCCTGGTCCTTGAATATTCTGCCTTTTTCCCACTAATGGTTATCAACAACTTGTTTTTGTCACCAAATCTAAAGTTGCTTTGTACTTCTAGTTAAGAAAGTTTCTGCCAGGAAAAAATGAATTTTTTCATTTGTATTTTCTATTTCCATCTATGAAATCAAAGTCAAATGCATAATAACTACTCTCTAACCTTAACATTTGTTTAAGACAAGGTGTAGAAGCTGTGGATGATCTGCAGGTAAAGAAGTTGTGGCTGACCATGCTTTTTTTCAGGACCTTTAAGTTATTATGGATGACTGTTCCAATCTAAAAGAGGCTAGAAACTTTTTCATCTACTAACAATTTTACCCATGGGATCCTGAATATGTATTGAAATTATTTCTTAGTTTAAAAGACAATGTAAAAGTTTAATTCTTTAATTTGTATAGTCTTTTATTGGTTTTATTTTTTTTAGGAAAACTATTTCAACAGTTGACACTTTACAGAACAGTTTGCACTTAGCTGTCAAAATCTCTTTAAAAAGAAAGGAAAGAACCTTTTCTGTGCAATTCCCGTTTGCCATGTGCTATACTCTGCAAGCTGGGATGACTCTATCAGTCTCCTCTCTTCCTGGAGAGCCAGGGGGATGTCTGTCTCCTACTGATTTAGGTACAATAAGGAAGTTTTTATACAGTTTTACATATCCTGCTCCACTATCATGCCATTACTGCCCTGCCTTCCACTACATGGGAATATGTCATTTCTGATAAGCCCTTGGTTTCTGCTGCCAAACGGAATGCAGTGTGCTATATTATCGATTCCAGCCAAGTACACATCTCATCTTTCCAGTTCACTCAGCAGCACCTTTTCCTTCAGTTTTGGTTCAGCAGCACAGCAGCTCCCCAGCCTGCCCTGCCACTTTGCATTCAGCTCTGTTTTCTGGGTAATCACTGTCACACCACATCCCAAAAGCCTGTCATGAGGAGCAGCTCCCTCCTCCCCTTGATCCTGCCGTGGTCCTCCACATCCCAGGTCACTGATTTCTCATCTAAAAGGAAAACTCTCTGCAAAGGATCTGGGTTTGCCCTGCTGTCTGTAAAAATGTTATTTCCATTCACTTGCTGTGTTTTATTTGGGATGATGAATGATCCCTACTTTCCATACCCAAGGATTATTAGTCTGAGGAGAACCAACAAGAGCAGTAATAAATACAGCAGAAGTCTTGAGTCTTTATTCAAAAGCAGGATCAGATTCTCTGGGAAGTCTTTTCTAGCACAGTGTAAAGACAGGCCCTGTTTCTTACAATTTCCTTTCTAAATCTTACACAGGAGACACAAAGAAGAAAAAAAGCAGACAGGGTAGAGCATGAATAAACAACAAATAATGAAAATATCTCTGTTGGTGCCCCTATATCACCAGAGCTATTGTCGGTTGCTGGGTAACTTTGTGAAGAACTGACAAAGCTCACAACCCCTCACAAAACTGTAGTAGGGTTGGATGATCTTTAAGATTCTTTCCAACCTAAACCATTCTATGGCTCTACAAACCCAGGATTTGGAGCAGGGAAGGGAGGAGATGGAGTTGCTTTCCAGAAGGATGAAAAGACCTTGTATCTCAATTTGACTGTGGTTCAACTCTGTTAAATATAAATATCTTAAAGTGATACAAGTTCTTTAGTGAGCCTCTCCCTACAACTACTATTCAGTAGTATTCAGAAAGTGTATCTACTTAATTATCAACTTCTTCGTTTGAAACAGCTACTTTGATTTTCTCTGCAGTCAGCCATCCTATCAATTCTCTTGATTTTTAGAGGACTAAAGTTACGCGAGAAAATCTCACCTGTTTTACAGAATCAGCCTGATGAATTCTTCAGGAACCCTTAGTGAGAGAGCTGGACAAATGTTCTTTCAATATAGAGCATATTGGATTAATTTTGACTTTTTATTTGTTTAACTTTTTCTTGTCCAATTTTGACAGGCCTTAAGGAACTAAAAAATGCTTAGAACTAAGATTAAAAGTAGGTCCCTGATTCCCAAAACATGACCAAGAGCAACTGCCCTCTGCCTCCTTCTCCAAGTGGCACAGGAGCACTACCTAGAGTTTTCATGATCTAACCCTCAACCAACAGATGACTGTTCTAGAACTAATGGAAATGCTGTTTTGTGGCCACAAATAAAGATCTGGGCCTCCAGTCATGAGCATTTATTGTAGGTTTATAGGCCTGTAAAGGGAGCCTGAGTATTTTTTTTCTTCTTGAAGGTATGGGCCCTTTGTATTTCAAAAAGTTATTGGCGCATTAAGTTTAATTGAACGTACAACTTAATTACTGTGAGCCTCTCAGACCAGAACCCATGCTGTGCACTTGCAGTCTGATGCATCTGCAACCACACAACTTTGCAGGGCTCTTGCTTTTCAGGGATGAGTTCTCCTCTCTGCTGAGACAGGCAATTCTCACACCTCCTTCCATCTTCCCAGTAAATCCGCTCTTAGGACCTCTGAGTTATGATTCTCTGGGTGGGATGCTCTTATTTTTTCCTACTGGTATTCACAATTCTCACGCAGAACATATGCCAAATTTATACCATATAAATATCAGCCAAGATATTTACCAAGTAGGAAGTAAGAGTAGTTGCAGCTGACCTTGTTTTTTGGCACAGAGAAATTGCAAAGCCCTTTTAAAAAATCTTTTGCTCTATCATGAGGATATCTGCCTATGAAAGAGAAAAGTGCTATTGCACCTGAAAATCCCGTCCTGGACTTGCTGAATTGGAGCTTGGAAGTGACAATTCTTCATCCCAGAAATACAATGACAAAGACACTGATATATTCCATCTTCAAGAACAGAGGGAAAATGTGGAAAAAGAGAAATGGGATGGAAATTTTGACACACATTAAATACATCTGTAGCTCGCACAGTTACGCAGAGCATCCATAAAGTCACACGATCCAGTTGCAACTGAAGTTATTAAGGCATGTTTCCTACTGTGCCTTCAAACCACACTCGGCTCTTTAGCTGGGGTGACAGACATCAGAAGAGCAACAGAGGCTCCACACTGATGCAGGGAAACATCGCTCTCCTACAAATGCAGACGGCATTTAACAGGTACTGCTAGAGCCCAGTTTAACATTTTCAAGTATATTTTTTCCTGTTGTGTTTTCCGCTTTTCCCCCTCTCTCTTCCACACATCCTGCACTGCCTCTGATCTTTCCAATCACAAGAAAATATGACATCCGAGCCAGGGAAACATGATGTCTGCATTAATTTATTCTCCTCTCTGCATGTGAATTAAGCTGAGCTGAAGGGTTCCCAACAGCCTCTCTCCCTCCCTCACTTGTCTTTTTCTCCTTGTTTTTTTCCAGACACTGAATTTACAGAAACAGCTCAAAAAACAATGGCTGGAAGGTTCCCAGAGCTGAACCCATTACTGCCAACTGATTGTATTCACCTGAACAGAAGCTCTAACATTGATATATGGTGTCAGCAATAAATATGTTAAGAACGAAAAAGTGTTGAAGAAAAAGGTTTAACACGGCTTGAAATTTTTTTGCCATCTGTCCACTGTGATAAGGTCATGTCCCTCAGAGCCAGTTGGCTCCACATTACAGTGGCTGTGATTAACATTAAATGAACAGTTTAAGACTATGGTTGCTGCATACTTGTAATTGTGGGAATTTAAGATTGTTCAAAGAAACCCTGTGTTCAACCGAAACATATTTATGTTGTGGGTCAATGGAGTTAAAAATATGCCAAAACTTCATCCTAATTAGACAAATAATTTTCAAGCACTAAGTATCATAACAGACATGCAATTAAAAATACTTTCTCTCCAGAATCACATGTTTTATTCTATTGCTGCTGAAAAGGTTCCTGTCACAGTGGACTTTTTACTAGGCTTTGGCTTATCACAAGCAAAATCAAGACATATTCAAATATTCCTTGCAATTAAAATAATGAAAACATTTATGGAGTCTTCAGTAAGTCTTGACTTTAATTCTAAACAAACGAAATAACTACTTCTACCATCATTTTACCTAATCAAGTTTGGTTTTTTTTTTAAGAAATTTCTAGACTCCTTGGCAGGCTTAAATATTTATTAATTAAAAAAAGGTTTAAGCTAAAATTGCTAAGTCACCAAAAGAAAAACAGATTAATGTCTTTATATTTACAAGAAGATGACATTGAGTTACATAAAGTGCCAAGAATAGTTTTATTTTCTAGCTCTTGTACATGCATTTATTAAGTAACATGAGAATTATGTGTGGGTTTGATGCTTTTCCTTGCACTTGATTTTGACCTGTACAGTTCTCTGTATCCTACAAGTTATGCTATATATATATATATATATATATATACTTTAAAGCCAATGGCAGGCAGGTTTTATTCTTTTTATCAAGCCACATCCCATCTTAAGAAATTTGTTCCTTCTTGGAAATTACTGGCTTGTCTAATAAAGGCCAGTAAAGTTACAAAATTTTGTGCCTTTGTCCAAGATCATAATAGAAATAATCTTGGGAGCTTTAAGAAAACACAACTTTACTCTTCTCTGTGCCCAAATGCACCATAAAGGGAGATTTATCTGGATGCTAATGATGTCTATTATGTGCTCTAGGAAAGCGACCAGAGAAAGCAAGCTGCTCATTCAGGGAGACATTATCACAACTGGCATTCTGACACCTTCAATAAAAAACAGCAGCAGAATCACTATAAAATCTTTTTTTTAAATCATCAAGTTCCTATCAGCAGTTAGCAGGAGAAAGCCATAGGCATTCATCTTGCAGGACGTTGCTGGCACTTCTGATTTCCTCTGAAAGGTTTTAATTGAGGTCATCAGATGCCATGAAATTTAGCATAAATACAGTTTAGAAGGATTCTCTGTTTAAGAATTACACAGCTAGCAGAATTGACTGGGACCCTTTTGGCCTGACAGACCTTTGGTTCATCCAGGGTCCTCACAAAGTTAGACACAATAATGTTGCTCTGTAATTGATGGCAAACTCTGCTTCATCCTATATCAGCTCATCAATTAAATATGACTCTTACAATCTTGAGGAAGGCCTGCACAGCTTGGATCTGTGATTCTGACATTTCTTTTTTCTGCCACTATCTCTGCAGCTTTATATTAGCTCCTGAACTTTTTCCATCCCAATTTTCCCAGCTGTTAAACAGGAATAATCACATTTTGTCTGTCCATTTATATAATAACATTGGTTCTGAGTACACATCACTTACTGTCTTAATTTTCAGCATTTAGAACAAGCAGGCAGCAATGACACATGGGAGAAGTGGTGGGGGCAGGACAGGAACGAGCACAGAGTGTGAAATGTAGAGCAATGTTCCCTGCTTGGAGGACTTCAGACAAGAGGCAACTGCACTCAGGATTATGGAACAAAATTGTACTCAGTGTTACAGCCTGGATGATGCTGGCTGCCAGGTGCTGGGTGAAGCGAATAGCTCAAAACCTCTGAGTTCTTTATGTTTCAAGTCAGCTTCTAGAGCCTGAAATCTGGTTATGACCTAGACCCCAGAATCACAGACTCATAGAATATTCTGAGTTGGAATGGACCCAAAAGGATTATTGAGTCCAGCTCCTGGCCCTGCACAGGACAGCCCCAAAAATCAGACTGTTTGCCTGAGAATGTTGTTAAAGAACTTTAGTTTGGAGCTGTGACCACTTCCCTGGTGTCAGAGACTGAAATATTATAATTTATGACTTAAACATTTTCTTAAAAGACTTTTAAAACTGTATTACAAAAGCTGCAGAGAAGACTACCACACCCTGAATGGGGCCCTGAGGCCTGACACCACTCGATGATGAAGATAAAGTAACAACTCAGGGCTGGGGACATTCACTGAGCACAGGCTTAACACCTCCAAGATGAGGACCACAGCCCCAGGGCTATCAGCTGCCAGGCTCACACAGACCCTCACACCAAGGGGAGGAGGGAAGAGAGGCTCTGGGTATCTGGGAAAAGCCTCTGGTCAGAGGTGCAGTGACTGCCCATCCTCCACTGTGCAGAGGAGCCCAGCTGAGGGGTCCTCACTGGGGGAGGGAAGCTCATTCACAGCAGAAGGGGTGACATGGCCCAGCACAGGGGCCCCCCTCAAAGGGGTCCCCGGACCCTGCACCAGAGCACCAGAGATGATGCAACAGACCCTCAGTGTTGCAAGGGACACTGTGTTAAGCCAGCCCCTGCAAGAGAGGCACATGGGTGTTCCCACCTGGCCCAAAGTGTGTATTAATCCATGGGATTCTGCACTCTTTGGCGTGTGGTGTGGCAGCGTGGCATGGCGTGTGGCAGCGTGGCCACAGCGGCGATGGGGGACCCTCACCACCGGCAGAGCAGATGGAGGGGAGCAACGAGACTTCATTGGGACCCTCGGATGGGTGATCTGCTTCCATCCAACCACTGCCACCTCTCCCTGGTCCCCCACCCCCCACACACACTTCTTTTTTTCCATTTCTTTCTCTCTTTTCTCTTCCCTTCTCTTTGCCTCTCTACTATGAAATAAAATATATCAATTTTTTGGCAACAACATCTAACCTTGTTTGGTTTTAATCTCATTTCTGGGAATATTTTGAACCTTCTAAATTCATTCCGGTTTATGCACAGAGACTTAGCTTGCTTTGCTTTTCTGGGTTTAAACCGGATCGTAACACCTGGGGAGTCTGTTCCATTGCTCAACCACCCTCTGGGAGTAGAACCTTTACCCAATATCCAACCTAGATGTAGAGGATAACACCGGATAGAAAGCTGATTCATTGAGGCAGTTTTATTTCTTTATTCTAAAATTGGAACAATCTTCATCGAAGTGGAAATGCTAATGAAATAGTCCCAAAATCATTAACTACTCCAAAGCATCTTGGTAAACTATAATGTTCTGAAAGTCTAGCAGCAAATCCTTGATAAACTAAGTCATAAAATTCATTATGCCTGCAAATGACTGTGGGGGGGATTCCTGTAATTCCCTGGGCTGGGAAGGGAGGATTTTTCGCTGAAGCTAAGAAACCCTCAACTACAGTAAATTATCTCATGCATCAAAAAAATCCAGCCTTTATTCCAATATGGAATATTGATAAAGACTAGACTATAACCAGGACTTTGAAGCATAAATTGACAAAGTTCTTCAAGTCTGTTTTTAATAAGCTAGTCGGTCATCAGACTGAGTTTCCAAGACTATCATCTGTTGGGAGAAACTTAAAATGTAACCCAGCCTTTGGAAGTTTGAAGGTTTGGTGATTCATAAACTCACAGAGTGGTTTAGGTTAGACAGGACCTTAAAGGTCATCCAGTTCCAACCCCCTGCCATGGGCAGGGACACCTTACACTATTCCAGCCCGATGCAATCTGGCCTCGGACATTTCCGGGGATGGGGCAGCCACAGCTTCTCTGATCAACCTGTGCCAGGGCCTCAGATTCCACTCAGTCCATAACAGATTTAAAAAGACTTTTAACTTCTCTAAACTGGGGATGTGAAAACAACAAAGAAAGACTGAAGCTGCATTTTCAGCATTACAGCTAAGTAAAAACATCACAAAACCCGCCACTGTTTTTACACCGCACGGGCAATTACAGAAGTCACAGAGTGGAGGCTTGTGTTGAAGCATTGCAGACATGCACTTTATTTTACTTCAAAAAAGCAAAAATGTAACTTTCTTAGAATTTAATTCCAGGTTAACATCAAGTTGTATGTATTTTGCAACTTCCTTCCCCTCTCTTTTCCTGAAAACAAAACCCCAGATCATGAGTTTCAGAGCTGCTGCTTCACGGAGCAAACACTGTTACTTCACAGCAGGCCCTGGTATTGTGATACACATAACTCTGAAACCTAACCCACAGCTGAGACTATCCATTGGTTTTCCAGTTCTGAATCTAGCTCTTCTGTGTAAAAAGGTGAATCTCTTACTCAGTCAGAAATTATTTTAGTAAAAATTATGAAGATCTTCTTGGCCCATCGGTGACTCTCATGAGGTGTGGAAATCAGGAGCTGCCCTGCAATTTACACAGGCCTACAAGGCTTGGTGCTCTCCACAGAGAATAATTCTTGGTCAATCCTGTTACTAGTCCAGCCTCATACATTTTTCAACACCTTAATAAGGAATATTATCACAACTTTCCTGTGTTAAACACAGCTGTTGAATTTCATGAGGAATACATCACCTGTTGTGTTAAGCCTAATTTAACTTTTCAATTTCCATTAACTTTTAAATTTCTGAAGCACAAGGATTCTAGTGTCTGACTGGGTCTGATTTTATCTCATGAAGTCTCATAGTCCAATCTCTCAAACTCACCATGGAATTGAATAGAAAATTCTTGCAAAAGATGAAAACCCATGTAAATTCCAGATAAATGATTTCTGGCCTGCTGGCACAGAAGACTCTCAGTTCAGTGAAAAGAAAAGGAGCTGCTAAACTGTGTGAATCTCTGGATGAAGCTTTGAGAAGTTACAGAGTTCTGGTGCTCCCACTTTCACCAAGCTGAAGGGAGGCTGTCACACTGCCTGCTCCCTGGCACAAGGATGGCTGGACATGACAAGCTCTGCCTGTGATAACAGCAAGAAACCCCAGGGTGAGGGGCTTATTGTCAGCGTTAGCAACACTCTTAAAACAAGGTGCAAATACAAGGCTCTGCTCTGTAGGTCCCTCTCCAGGTATCACTCTCTTTTCTCTCTGTGGCGTCATGATTTACAGTCTGGCCAGCACCCTGCATGGGGCAGCAGGGAGGGGGGACAGAGCTAAGATTTCACCTTTCCACTTCACACCCATGGAGGAGTGTGAGAGGGCTGTGACATGTCTCCTCTCTCTTCCGGGGGCAGGAAATCTGTGCAAAAAAACAGCCCTTAAAGAATGATTCACCCAGGTGAGTGCTGATGCACACAGAGGCTGGTTGCAGAAATTCTGTTTCCTGCCATTACCTTTTTCTAAGGATACTGCCCTGGCACAGTGATTCACATGGAGATCCCCCTGAGTGCAGAGGTATTACTTTTTCAATCATAAATTGACTTTGTGTTGTGGCTTTCCCCTAGTGAACTTCTCTAGTCCATTGTAGCACATGTTTTGAGATTGGCTTTATTTCCAGCTGTATTTGTAAAAAGATAAAATAGTTCTGATTGGTGTCTGGCTCTTAAATTTTTTCACACTGAAGTTTTGAAAAATTTATTTTACTTTTTTCTGTCTCCCTCTTGTAAAAGAAACAAAAATATTCTTTTACCTGAAAAGAAGACTGAAGGGACCTGACTTTTACTGATAGCTTATGAAGATATCTGAAATAAGAGTTTTGTGAGCTACGACCATTATTTTAAGCGTCTGATCTCAAAATGATAGCCAGAAAATGACAAATTACTTTTATTCCTGGAGGGCTTTTTTGTTTTTTTTTTTTTTTTAATTTCAAAATACCTTTCATACTACATGGAAGTGAAATTTATGCTGCAACATATATATTTTCTTTTAATATTCCCAAGCTGAATTCCCTGCCCTCCCTTCTTAATAGAGGAGAATTTATTCCAAAAAAATCTGGTTGAAAATATCTTCATAACCTCTTATCCATAAAATTATCAAAGCTTTGGTAAAAGAAGTGTAAAAATATACATGTACTCACAAACAGATATAGATAGATAGATAGATTGAGATGTATATATTATGTAGATTATATATCTTTAAATCTATCTATATCTATATCTAAATCTGTATCTATATATGTATGTATATACTAAATGCCCTTAAAAAGAAGATCTCTGCCAGCTTTTATTTCACTTTCTTTCCATTGGTATCAGACATACTGAACCGATTAACACCTCTCTTCCATGCAGCACTAAACAAAACTCTCCTATTTTGTATAAAATACATCCCTCCCTGCCACAGAATTCAGGAGATTCTGAATTTGGGGCCTGGGCATTCACAGGAGTAGGCATAGACCTGGTGTGGGTGCTCCTGCTGCAGGCCTGGTCTGAAAGGAGGAAAGAGCCCATCACTACAGGAGCTGTAAATGAAGTTTATTTACCCAGATCCAAGCACTCAGAGAAGCCTTCCTCTGGAATAAATAACAAATTTATATTAAATTGCCATCTATCTGCAAGATGCCAATAAATGGAACGGGAACATACTATTGCACAGCACAATAAAAAGAAATACTATTCAATATGCAATATATCAGAAGAGATAATTACACATACCCCCAAGGCAAGGAGGATTTAGCAAAAAGACTGTTTGATACTATTCATGGCATTGCTTGATGGGCTGTTTGAAAAAGCCATAAATCCTCTGTTTTCCTGGCAGATGGAAATAAAGCCAAAGTGATACATCAGTTAGCCTCAAAATAAGTCCACTGATATTCAGCAAAAATGTGAGATAACGACCCCAAATTCTATATTCACCAGGGAAATTCAGTGCACTCTGTGCTTAATTTTCAATGCTTAGTTATGTAGTCTTCCTTGTGCTATCTGCAGCCATTGTTAGTCTGACATGATGAATTGCCTCCTCGGGTCTCAGCAAGGATAATTATTCTCTGAGCAGCTCACACAGCCACCCTCATCGCACACAGAGAGAATGAAAAAGTCAGGAGAGTTTGGCAAACTAGGGGGAAAAAAAAGGGGAAAAAAAGATACTAAGCTAAAAAGAAAAACAACAAAAATTTCAGACTGCTTCAGTTCAGCAGGTGACTGAAGTCCTATGGAGCAGATAAACCCAGCAGGGTAGGAACTAGATGATCTTTAAGGTCATTTCCAATCCAGTCCAAACCATTTACACATAAAGTGGCTGTGCCCCCCCTGCTTTATCACAGCAGTAACAGAATATTTGACTACAGCCTCACCTCCACTTCTCCCATAAGCATGAATTTGACATTTTAAATCCTTCATGGCAGAGGCTGAGAACAGGATCACCTTACAGACTAGTTGGAGGGCTTGCTCCTCTCTGCTCCCCAAAGCAGGGATGGCATTTTGGTAAGATTTGGGTCCTGACTGCATCAGAACACACCCAGGAACACATGTACACTTATATTTTGCAGGTCTAGTGAATTTGTCATCAACAATCCAACAAGAATCTAAAATTCCTATTGAACTTGTCCAGACTTAAGAGTGTCAAATTGGTAAACTGTGTTAATTGGGAATTTGTTGCCATGAATGTGACCAGAACAACAGTGTAAGCCACACTATTGCTGCAACTAGGATTTATTAAACATAACCAGACTTAAAGTACAGAATTGGGTCTAATCTAATCTTAATCAGAAATTAAGCCCAGCCACACCTAGCCCTTCTAACCTCTGTGGACCAGCTGGAAAGCAAGGGGGTTTATTTTTTACCAAATTTCTATACTCTTAATACAGCAATGTCTCAGCAGAATACACAGTGGCTGCAGCACAAGGGGGAAATCTCACTCTCTGTGCACCTTGTTGTCAAGTGAAACAGGTTCCCTTCCTCAGCCAAGCCAGCTGAGGGGTAGTGCTGATGTTCACAGCATGGAGGAGATGAACTTGAAGCCTGCATGAGAGAAGGAGTGAAAAGGAGAAAAGCCAGCAAGGGCAGGGAGAGATAACACCGCTGTTATTGATTTTTTTTGTGTGAAAACTGTTTAGATATTGTGATAGGATGGTAATGTAAAAAAACCCACACAGATGAACAGGCAGATACATTAGAACAGATTGATTTCTTATTTCTATTTTCATTAAATGTATCAGTGGACTCAAAAAATACCTAGAAACTCTCCAGTTAGGCATCTTCTGAATTTCTGAGGGCTAGTATGTGCCAAATGTCCCTCCTCACCTTACCCTTCATTAATATTTGCACTACAGTTCACCAAGGACCTCTGACACTGGAATTGGCCCCATTTATAAAATGCCATTTTATCCCTGATAAGAAGCCCAGCCTAAAATTTTATATATACATGATATGGGCAACAAAAAGTGTGGGAATAATGACAGATTTTAACTCCATCACCAGGGGTAAGGAGGCACAGAAAGGCTAAATGATTTTCTCAGCCTGTAGAAATATTGAGACTGAAACACCTCAACATCATCCCCCTGCACCACCAAGGTTCGTGCCATGTTCTGACTGGAAGGGATGGAGATATGCACTGAGAGGGATCGGCATACTGGAGACCTGGAAGGCACAGGGCTTGGCTTGTGAAAAGTTTATGTTGATTACTTTTGTTATTTCATCATGTTGAGGGAGAGTTGGATCTCTGGAGCCTTTGAGAGTTTGAAGCCAAGGTGACAAACCTGCTCCTTCCTGGAGGGTAACCAGAAAAATGGGATTCAGTCAGTAAGAAGTTATCAGCTGAAATCCTGCTTTGCAGAGTAAATGATCTGCAGATCCATTATTTTAGAAACGCACATGAATCTTCGAAATGTTTTAGGCAAAAAGCAAACAAACACCCCAAGCCTGTCCCTTCTCATGCCTTCATGCCTCACCACCTCCTCACAGTCATTTTCATAGGAGCCCTTTGTGTTTTGCTTTGTATTTTTCTTCATTTACTTCAGTTTTTGACAAATCTGTATTCTCAGTAGTCACATGGCAGCTGCATCATAATTGTTTGGAATAAACAGAATGCAAACTGCTGCTGTGCTGTTTTTCTGCATGCCCTATAAAACTGGAATATATACATGACACCTAAAATAGCTAATTCTTTGTAAGGAGCTGCAAAAGATAATGATGCCAAAGAAATAGTGGGTCACCGTCCTGACCTACACATTTATGCTACCAAAATATTGATAACAACAATTTTGGCAGAGCAAAGACCCCACTAACTGTCTTTTAAACTGCGTAAGTATGACAGGATTAAATGCTTGCACTTTGCAGGCTGTAAAATGAACAGAGTAAACACCATAGGAAATATAAAAACTATTCAAAGAGATTATAATAATTTACCTATTTATGTTCTTCAGACTAGTTGTTCTGATTATTGTTTGGTTGGTTTTGTGTTGTTTGGGGTTTTTTTTCCACTGAAACATATTCTCTATTTCCTTTCAGTTCTCAGAGCCTTCCAGCCTTTGTGTTGTCTACAGAAGATCAGGCTGTTCAAGAGGTCTATTAATCTAACACTTGTTTTGATGCCCTTTCCTTATTTTACTCCCAGCATTTCCCCTACTCTCCTTCAGCATCCACTACAGAAAATACTTTTGTTATAGGCCACAGGAAAATGTGATGATAAGCATTTGATTACTGACTTCTCTCTAGCAATAATGCATTTAGTGTGAAGTATTTATTAGAAGGAAATGAAAGATTCAGGCTTTTTGAGGAACGGTAGCCAGCTTTCAAGATTAACTGACAAGAAAATATATTGTACACTACTAATGGGAGATGTGTCCCATACTGCTGCTATCGAAGCTGCCACACAAAATAATGAAATATTCTACAAAACATGTCTACAAGGTAATTTATACAGAACCAACACTTGTCATGCTGTTGGAAGTGAGTGACCTATGCTGTTCTGTTGTGCTCCACAACCTCATTAGTTATGGTGGCTGTGGGGAGCTCTACGGACAGGTGTCCTGGGACTCTTTGATGGAGAGGAGAGGGATCATAAAGCCAGACCCATGCTGACTGCTGTCTAAGACTATTGCATGGTACATTTTTAAAGTTCTGGTGAAAGTTCCTATAGAGAGTTGTCATAGTTAACACACAACCCCCGTTCCGAAGGCTGCCCCCAGCCAGGGTGTGCAGGGCCATGACCTGTGCTACATCTCACAGGCTGAGCAGCTCCCTGCCTACAGTGTCAGGGAAGGACAAACCCAGAGCTACACACGATCCTGGGATTTGCGAGTGTATTTCTCCTCTTCCCCTTCTAGATGAGAACTGAATGGGTACAGCCCTGCCCCTCTTTATATCCTCATTTCCATGTCAATACTAGCCTGAAAATGGCTCACTCCAGCAGAATGTTCAGAGACTCTGTCTCTGTCATAGAAGAATTTTCTCACTCTCTTTCCCCTCTCTTTGATGTTGAATGGCAAAAGAAGGATATGATGAGGACAGGAATGGGGATCCTATCTTGTGACAGGCTCTATATCCCTTCACAGGGGACAGTGTATAGCACCAGCTGCCACCAACAGCTGCCATCAACATCTGAGCACTAAGCAGGAAATTTCTAAATCTAATTCTAACTTTTCTACTTACTCACCATTTATTTATCTCTCCTAGTGCCCATCATCTCCAAAAATGTGCTGGTTACCAGTGGTTTGAGATTAATAACATGAAAATACAGACAATTTACAAGGAAGAAAGCTTTGATGAGATGGAAATAAAATCAAGTCCAAATCACCTTTAATCTATAATTAAAGAGGTACAGGATTAAATTTAGAGATTATGGAAATACTCATGAGAATGTACTTGTCTGAACAATTGCTATAAAGGAAACCCTCTCTTCCTTCTCTTAGCACTTTGGCAAACAACTTGAGAAAGAAAAATGCAATACTGATCAAAGTACATTTGTAACTAATTACCCGATTTTCCATCCTTCCTCCCCTCTATGCAGGCTTTAGTGATGAACACGAAATACAGGAGTGAGAGCAGATCAAAAGAACATTACCTGAATGTGCATGAATCTCTTATATCCCCCCTTTCCTCCCAAGACTACACGTCTCATCTCTCTTCTGATTTTAGATGATATTTCGCATCTGTTATTCTTTTTTGTCTGTTTTTTGTTTGACAGGACTGCATTACACATATTGGGGACGTGAACCAATGATTATTTCAGTGTGACACGTTCACTTGATTTTAGCTATCCAAGCTTGCAAAATTTGGCCAGCAAGTCTAAATTTGATTCAAAATGAGGACAAAGTTTTCTGTTAGATTGCAATTCAAGACCTCTATCTCAGTTTGAATCTGGCAGCCTCGTGAGCCTAGGAGATATTGGAATGACTTTCTGATCCTTGTGTGGGTTTTTTTCTTCCCTTTGTGCAAGCAGCAGAACTCTCATGAGAATATCCATCTTTATGACAATGTCTCTATCTCTTCCTGTAATGCTGTTAAAGAATGGCTTTTCTTGTGGGTTTTCAGCTTCTTTCAAAGTGTTATCAACAACAACACACTGCCCCCACTAAAGCCCCACATAAAACACACAATAGGAAAAAGTATGTGGTGCAAATTTCTTACCTTTATGATGGAAATCACATAAAATCTCTAACGCTGCCTAATATCAGCACGTGCTCTCCCAGTTTATTTCACTTTCTGCTGGTATTTTCCCACCCTCTCTGCCTCCTTGGTAGATCAGACAGTCTTTTAGGGAGCATATGCCTAAGGACACAGGGCAGATGCCAAGGACCACTCAGCTAAGCATCTAAAGCACTTAGTCTGAAAGACCCTGCAACTCCTCTTCTCTAGGCGCTCTCAACCAAGGTCCCTACCCATTTTTTCAGTCCACACAGTTTCTTTTCCAGAACCTTCCTAATGCTGCTACTGTTTTGTGGATTTAGCTTTTACAAACACAAATCTGTGTTTTGGTTCCTGCACTGTGCCCCTTTGTTTCTGTTAATCCCAGCACAATTGCTCTAATACATTTGTTTTAACCACAGAAACTCCCTGCAACTGAAGACCCTGGTTGTTTTGCCTCTATTAACTAAGAATAGCTGTCGATGAAATTACATCCTCAAGGCCTCTTTCATTAGTTTTTTTGAACTTCTGAATGCTTTCCCAGGGATTTGATTGCTTTTAGACAGGCACTTCCTAACAAGGCTTTTGATGTAAACTTTCATGCTACTGTTACTATGACAATAGTGTAATGCTGCAGCAGCATTAATTGGAATTTTGATTATTTCCTTGGCTCAGAACACTCTATGTTTTAATAACTGGTTCAACTGTGCTTTAGATCCATGCTGCAAGGCAAAGCTGAAATCTTTATTTTGAATTAAGAGAGCCACTGAGGAAGAATAAATGGAATTTGGAAGTGATGTCACAACACCAACACATCCAGTATTCCTCACTATTGTTTATGTGATTCATGAAAATTAGTCATTGTATAGAAAAGATGCACATTTTGTTCCATGCTGGGAAATTATTACTTAACTCTCCTTATTCTTCTACCCAAATTAATTTTCTTTCAGATGTTAGAAATTATGAAAAAACATAAATGGGAATTCCTCCAAAACAAAGTATCATATGTTTCTGTTTGAACAGGAGTGGACAGGGGGAGCTTTGTAAAGGCATCAGTTACCACCACTGCCAATTTTTAACATTCCTTATTCCTCAAAATGTGAAGGTGCAGCATATAGCAAGGCAAGTCATAAATATTTGATGAGAAATATTTAACTTTTCCTGTCCCAGCTTTGTATCAAATCCCAATTAGATATGGTCAAGGGCTAGAAATTAAATGTATCGCAAAATTAATTAATCTCATTCAATGCTCTTTATCATCAAAGTTAATCCCCAGTGTTAACTCTCAATAATTCATTGTATTTTGGCTACAGGTATGTGTGTGTGCATATATACACGTACATCCTTCTTTACTGAAGCCAACCTGGACACCTTTTAAGCCTAGTCCAACACCTTTTTAAATCATTGCATAGAAGTTTTCAATTCCTTCTATTTTTTTTTTTTTTTCATTACATTCCCATATTTCAGCCAATATCCTACTAGAAATTTCAGTCTAATTCCTGAGAAGGGAATGCAGCAGGACTGGGAAGAAGTTATTTCCCCTCAGAGGTTTCCAGCTAAATATCACAGGTTCAATTTTTAAATTTTTTTTTTTAAGTTTTGTTTGTTTATTTGTTTGTTTTTCTGGGTTTTTTTGGGATTTTTGTGGTTGCTGTTGTTGTGTTGTTGCATTTTTGGGGTTTTTTTTTAAAGGTAAGAGAAAATCTCCCAGAGAAATTCTTAAAATTTTGAGATTTTTTCGTCTCTGGTGAAGAGAACACGTTGTCAGGCATAGAGAGGAATGAGCTATATAGCCTGTTTGCCCAATTCAACTCAGCCTTGCACCATTACAATAAAAGGCTGGCCTTGGGAAGCTTCTCAGAGACATAAAAACAATCCTCTAAATTACCCACCTACAGAACCCCTAGTCACTATTCTGTTCAGTGCTTTTTCATCCACAATTAAAAAGCTCTTAGCAGCCCAGTCCCCAGAACTTACCGACATCAACACGACCAATAAAACAAACCACAATGCACACTTATAAAATCTTTTACCTCCTAAACAAAACTGAAACACACGGGATTTTATTTTCTTTTTTCTTTTTTCTTTTAGTTTTTTTTTGTTTTGTTTTGTTTTGTATTGCAAAGCACATTCCTATATTATTGCAGACATGTAGGGATGCATATCTCCAAGAAATCGATGGGAGCTGTCTCGAGTGGTTTGATCAATGACTGCCCCCGCCCATTTCAGCCTGGACATTCATCTCCTGTTGTTCTTCAGACAGTTTACAGATTAATAATGAAGCATAAAACCAAGTTAGTGGTAACATATGAGCGGGGGAGATGCAAAGCTGAACATCTCACATTAAGGGCACTCTACACCAGCAATCCATCAGACTGGTTTACACTTCAACATTTGTATAGTTTCTTGTGTCTCCTCACAAACACCCACAAATAAAGAAATACAGCTGCTTCTTAAGAATCCCTCTATTTTACTTATGAAAATGAAACCACTGGCCTTTTAAAGTGCAAATGCAATTGGTCTGATTTTCCCATCAATCAGACAAAGTAAATCAGAAGTCACTATATTGAATCAAGAATCTATGATGATTTACATTGATTATTAAAAGTAATTATTCTACGTCAAGTCCAAGAGAGATGATTTTTTTTTTTTTTTTTAAGTTTTTGAGGCTTTTTCCAAGATACAGGATCTATAATACTACTGGGAAGAAAGTGGATTATTCAGGGTGGTAAGGTAAATACCCTGCTAGGATCACCTGAATCAAATCTATGAATACAGTATGACTTCATCTGGGACAATAAATTTAAAATTTATCCTGTGGAGTCTCAGGCTATTCTAGCTGGATGGCCACATATTTTGCTTTATTCATTGACTGTGAATACTTTCACTGTCCCTTCTACCTCAATCCCATCCTTAAGAAAAGGTCTAGAAACTGTAAGAGTAGGCCTAATTTTTTTCTCCTTAAAATAGAAATAGAGAGAAGCTACCAATCTGTGACTCCTTAACTTCCATATTATCTTTGTGTTCTCACATCAGCTGTTCATTTTGGCTATCAAATTTACAAGTTTTTCAAGCAAGGTCACATGTGTCAAGTCTTCCTCAGAAGAAGCTGACACACTACAGCCATACAGCAGATGAAGACAAGACTAAACATTTGAAAATTCAGCATTTCATCTCCAATATCAAAATCAGAAATAGGAAAACAGAGGAGGTCATTGGCAACAACAATTTATTTTAAGATTTTTTTCAGAAGAGCTACTCATTCTTTTTTTATATACATAATTCATATGAAAAAATATGGTTGGAGTCTGAAGCAAAAAAGAGAAAATCAATCTAGTGGCATACAAAAATAAAATACTTAGAAATGTCCATTTTTGCATATTCTATCACCTGCTAAGATTGCATTTTTGTTGAATATGAAACAGTTGTCATGGTAAGGATATTCCAGGTTATAGGGTGAAAACAATAGGGATAGTTTTCCAGTTATCTCTAAATCAACCAATTATTCTAACTTATTTTTCTATTTTTTAAATTTCTTTTCTTTTCCCAAAATTCACTAAAGTCTATGGGTTATGACAAGTGAGAGAGGGCAAGAAAAAACTGACATTTTCTTTAAAAAAGTTAATAAACTGCAGTAAGAATTCATAAGTGAATCAGAATTTGTTAAACACATGTAAACAACCAGGCAAATATGAGCACCAGGAATCCTTGTCACATTTGGTTTGCGCAACACTGTGGAAGTAGCCAGAACAAAACACAGCAGCCCACACTGTACAACCCAAAAAAGACTTAATCCCCTCAAACCAGTGCATTGATCTCCCTTAAAAAGACTGGGATACAAATTGTGGTTATTTAGGGGATTACATACAGATTTCGGCTCAGTGTTTATGCTGGCCTCCCTATTTCAATAATGCAGGGTGAAGGTCGTCAGCAAAATTAGCAGTCAAATGCAGAGATAATCTTAATTGCAAAGAAGCTTTCTGACAAGACTAGTTTCCTTGAATGCCCTTTGTTGGAAATTCACCATCCTATCAAGTTCAACCTTTCACCAAACTCCAGCTTGTCAACCAGACCAGAGCACTGATGCCAGACAAAATTTCATGCTGGGAATGGGTTGGAGGATTTCAAGTTTAAAAAAAAAAACAAAACAAAAACCCAGCCAATAAAAGGCAAGAAAAAAATGCAAACACTCTGTTCCAAAATGGAGGGGGAAAGCTAGCCCAGGCTGGACAGGGAAAGGAGATGGAAGGTTTCAACTTCAGAAAGTTTCAATTTTTTATGATGTACATGATCATAGAAAAATTGAATAGCAACACACTCCCTCTTTTGTGAAGATTAAACGTTTTGATTTTTCATTTTGGTTAAATATCTTGAGTTACTGGTACTGCATCCTGTAATAGATGGTGTAAATGGTCCCAGATGGTTTCTGATTACTGAACAGTGGAGAGGGAGTGACAACTCTTCTGAGAGCTGTGTCTTTCCAGATCATGGTGCTCTTCATGCTTCATAGCACTTCAGTCAGGTTTGGGGTGATTTTGTAGCACAAAGACATCACTTTTGCTCTTTGCTTAACAGCAACAACCTTTATACAACCTTTATTGAAACCAAATGTAACCAAACAGCTATCAGCTTAAGACATTTGAAACTGCAAAACATAAATCATATCATTACACTTAAAGTATTCTCTTCATTTACTGGCTCGACTTAAGATAAAAATATCTTCTAGAGAATTAAACATAGTCACACCTGTTGAGAAGTCCTATTGCAATACTCAGCAGAACTAGTCCAAATGTGATTTCATGAGACTGTGCATCAAAAGAGGATAAGGTCACTATCCAAAAACAGGTGTGAGTGGTCAACAGAACCACTGGAAAATGAGCAAGGAAGAACCCTCCAGATGCACTCACATATCTCTGGATTTTCAGCTGAATTGCCTGATTATTTATTTTTAATTCGTAAACTTGAGTTGGAACACTAAGTAGAAATAATTATGGTATTTTCCCTATTCATATCAGGAAGTATTTTGACTGGCATTTTGAATTGTATTTTGGCTTTTCTTGTCAGCCACGTGTCCCCATTTGTAGAGGGCAAAAAAAAAAAAAAAAAAAAAGACCTAATTAAATGGATAATTACAAGTGTTGTTTTTACAATTGTGCAAAGGGATGTGGATATGACAAAACTTCAGCAGAATCTGCTTCCTATCCTGCATAAAGTTAGGATGAAAGATACTATGAGAAAGAGAAATTTTGCATCCCTGAGCATTTATAATTCTGTGAAGTCGTGTGAAAGAGAATTGTACCAAGAATGATGTTTTCTGTCATTTGGATTTACAGACCAAAGAGAAGAAAACCATCTCCTTCTTGTTGTATCCTTTCTTTTCACTCAATTAAATACAAATATAGCCCTTTTCTTGCTGTAGCCCCCAAATCAGTTCCACCATAGTTTATATATATTAACCTTTTCCTACTTTGCTCATGTTGAATGTTTGTAACACACACTCCAAAGAGACTGATGGAGAATGGAGGAAATTCCTGGCTTGTGAGCCTGATTCCAGATATAGGAAAAGTATAAGAGAAAATAGCACCAAGCATTCAGAAATATAGAAAGATAATCAAAGTGGACTCATAAAAATGGGATCCCAGCTGAGAAATGTACTGGAACTGCTCAACATGTTCATTTTCAAATAAGTACAAGTAAAAAACCATTGATGAAAATTGCCTAGATTTCAGGAAAGCACATGCTACAAGTTTTGCACATTGAAGAGATGAAATGGAAATATATAAATTTAGAGAATAAATAAGAAATGAAGGTGGGGAATAAGAAGGATAATTAAAACAATGTGCAAATAAAATGTAGAAGAGTTGGAGTTTAGTTATGTGCAGTTTAGGAATATGTGAAGACTGCTTTTTTGTTCAGAGATTCCTAAGATTTTTAGTATTGTATCTGATACAATCAAAAACATCATTAAATGTTTTACATATCTGGTACTGTTGTGGGTTTTGTGCAAAGCAGTACCTGTTACAAATGCTTAGAAAAACAGATCTCCATCTACCAATAAATGGAAGCAGTTCAGGCTACACTGGAAAGCTTTGGCTGTAAAATTCAGAGTTAGGTGGAGAGTGCTGCACTAGCAGCTTTACTGCTCTGTTAGTGCTTTGCTTACCTGTCAGTATATTGGAAATATAGGGTAAATTCCTGGGGTGCCAGTGCAGTGTCAGGAGAAGACTGCTTGAAACTACTGAACCATGAAGTCCCAATTCCAATATTTGCCAGCTGTTGGTGTCAGTCTCTGTGGATATCTGGTTTAGAAACTGAGTCTAAGCATGTTGTTCTTCCCTCAAATTTAATTGGTGGAAAAGAAGACAAACTTTTTCATTCCTTTCCCTCTTCTTTTTGATTTATTGGTATTATAAAGGATGAGTTATAAGGGAAACACTTCTGAGAGGCTCTGATTTCTCCAGACCATTGTTTCTTCATCTTTTTCTTTTAGTAGTTATTAATTTTGCTTAATTTGCACAGGGTGAAATGTAAGTCACTCCTTGAATTGTGATGGAATAGGAAAATCTTTCCACATTGCTTCCAAAAAAAATTCAAATAAATGGCGGATACTACTTGGAAGATTCAATCATGGCTTTCTTCTTACCTATTACCATTGTTTACAGTGTATTAGGCTATAGATTACTGCAACTATTTACTAGGGCAGATAGTAAACTTTGACTCTAATAGCACCTGACTTACAGTACATCACACAAATTGGTGTCTATTATCTGATTCTTCATATTTATGGAGGAGGTAAAGGAGAACAGATGTCTAACTCCACCATTTTTCTGTGTATATTGTACTACATATGTTTTTGTTGTCTCATGTTCCTGATGGAAAAAAACAAATATCTTCCTGGAAATATAACCAAAGTTTTCAACACTGAATAAGAGTTAAATTGCTTAAAATATGTTTGGAATATCTTACAAGTGTCTAGTCTGATGTGATTTCTGGGCTTATTTTTAATAAGAATATAGCTGGCTTTGGTTTAAAGAGATCTTCAATTCACCATAATTTATTAAGAGGCCCAATAAACTTGGTTCTGTTCTTGATTATCTCTCTGAAAATGCTAGCTTAAATTTGGTCTTGTTTAAATAGCACTAAATCAATGGGAGATCAATGTTGAATATAGCACTGCCTCTTGGAGAGACTTTGATCAATGGAGCATTTGGTTGGTTTTATCTGATTGAGACTTGGTTTGAGACTAGACCATTACAGGAAAATAACTCCTTGAAAGTTAATATATTTTCCTTTTCCTTTACTGTGTGTTCTGGCTACAGTGCAAGGGACTTGTGACAAATGCTGTATAATATATGTTATAAAATACTTGCAAAATATATGGTCGTTGATTGTTTCCATAGGCTGCAATATATTTCTTTTCCAGGGCCCACATCAATATATCTCTGTGTCTGTGAGGATGGGGGAAACTGGGAATGTTAATGCTATCCCTGTCAGTAGTTTTTGCCATATCTTTTGACTAAGGGAGCCCTGTCAGTTATTAAATTGCCCTGTGGGCCCCAAATGTCAGCATATGAAACTCACAATTTGTAATTCTAAAAAAACTTTATTCAAAGGTAACTGAGTATGCCCTTATAAGCTACATATTTTGTAAAATCACTACTGTCCCTTGATGGTTAGAGATTTATTGACATCTCCTTGAGCTCATGTGTCTATAGGACCACTTTAGGGGCATTCAGGCAAAGGAAGAGAGGTATTGTCAGAGACCGGGGCTTCATAGGCAACGGAGTTGGGGAAGGGTCTGAGGGTAAATCCTGTGAGCAGAAGCTGAGGGAGCTGGGGCCGCTCAGCCTGGAGAAAAGGAGGCTCAGGGGTGACCTTCTGATTCTGCACAGCTCCCTGAAAGGAGGGTGCAGTCAAGTGGAGGTCAGGCTCTTCTCTCAGGCAACAAGGGACAGAACAGGAGGAAATGGCCTCAATCTGGACCAGAGGAGGTTCAGGCCAGATATCAGGAGAAATTTCTTCATGGAAAGTGTCTTGGGGTGACTTTATGATGCTGTCATGGGTTAGCAAGCATAGTCCCGGAAGTGATGTTCTCGCAAAGGGTTGCTTACAGCTTCCTCTATGACCTGACAGAACCTATCAGCTGGCCAGTTTGAATATGGACAATTCCTTAAGCCACTTAAAGTTGTGACCGCCTCTGTGATCCACACTTAAGAAGAGACAACCCCCCCGCCACCGTGCTGTCTCGTTTCCGGCGCTGGCACAGGTGGCTGTGGGCTCCGTGTGGGGGCCAGCGGGCCTGGCCCAGGCCCTGCTCCATCCTGGAGCCGATGGACCTGTTCCACCTGCAGAACCCCCATCCCCCCACCCCCCCCAGCCCTGCTGTGAGCAGCCGGAGCGGCTCGGCTCCCCTTCTCCACTGCGGCCAAGATTCAGCTGAAGCTGCCCTGCTGTCTGGCAAAAGATCATGCGACCAACAGCGATAAGCTTCATTCCAGCTGCAAGGCCTAGGTGAGATTAACCCTTTTAGTGCTGTGAAGAGCTGAAAACCTGAGGGAAGAGAAAGAGGAGATGCTTAAAGCTGAAGTTACGTTGTAAAGCTATGATAAATCAGAGTACCCGTTGTAATTTCATGAAGGCATGGGGGGTGGAGTGTTCAACTTTTACTTGTGAGCAAAAGCACCTGCGCTGAGATAAGCAGATGCTGAAGCAGCTGTAATTTCATGAGAAGTTTGAGCAGCGAGAGATGGAAGCGATGAGGACTTTTGCTCCAAATGGAAAAGGAGAAAACCTCAGTTCCTAGAGATGCTCCCAGAGATATGCATCCTAGAGATGAAGACAAGGAGGACCCTTTGCTTCCAGGGAAGGAGAAGGGCCTCTGTTGTTAGAGATGAAATGCTCCCAGAGATGGGTGAAGAGAACTTTTGTTTCTGAATGGCTCAACCTTAAATTTATACCCCAGTAATTCAAGAGTGGACCCTTGAAAGCAGTTGTGGGAAAAGCTGCAAGTCGGGGGAAGGGACTCACATGCGAGCAGAGAACCAACCCGGGCGGCTGGCTCATTGTGATGTTTTCATAGCATGGGCAAGAGAGACTCCTCTTCCTAAATGGACTGAACAAGGTTATCATGGAAATGATAAACAGACTGAACATCTCAAGGGCTGTCTTTCTACATTGTCAGTGGGAGAAGGGAGAAAGGTGGGGGGGAGGAGAAGTGTTCTGAAGGCGTGGCATGATTTTTTTTTCCCTCTTTTAGGTCTGTTAATAAACTTCTTTACATTCTTTCGAGTTTGGTGCCTGCTTTGCGTTTCTCCTAATTCTTATCTCACAGAAGGTAAACAGTAATGAGTATTTTGGACCAAACCACTACAGGTGTGTACCCCATATTTCTGCCCTACGCCCAGAAATTAATTTTGTGCCTTTCTATGGCTTCAAACTGAGCCTGAGAGGGGGAAAGAAAGAAATCGAGCAAACTCTTCAAAGCAGTTTACAGTTGGTTTTCAGAGACACAGATATACAGACTCCTCTGCGTTCTGCTTTCTGCAGTAGAGAGTAGAGGAAGCACACTGCTTGCTTTCCAGCCAGCTTTAGGGTTTTTTTTCTCTGGAGGTAGACAGAGAATTGAACTTTTGTTTTCCTGGGAGTTTGATTTTTTCCCTTTTTCTCTGCTGGACTGTTTTCAAGATCAGCACGCATCGGGACTTTTTCCACCGAGGTGGAGACCCTGGAGGAGGGCCCACCTTATCCCAGCTCCGAGGAGGAGGAGAGAGACTACCTATGGAAGGACTCTGAAATTTTCCCAGGTTCTTCTCTCCACAGTGAGACCTTTTTTTATTTAGCATTATTATCCTTTTCCTGTGTGTTTGTTAAATATATAGTTTTTATCTCTTTCACTTTTCTTCAAGGAAAATTTCTTTTTTCTCAAACCTGGTGGGGGAGGGATGGTTGTAACCTGCTTTCTATCAGAGGATATTTTCCTCCAAATTTGTCCAAACCACAAAAAAGGGTGCTTGAACACTGGAATGGGCTGCCCAGGCAGGTAGTGGAGTCCCCATCTCTGGAGGTATCCAAAGAATGATTGGACTTGGCACTTAGTGCCCTGGGCTGGGTGACAAGGTAGGGAGAGGTCACAGGCTGGACTCAATGGTCTCATAGCTCTTTTCCAACCTAAATGAGTCTGAGATTCTGTACTGCCAGAAATTTTTCTCCCTGGAGATTTTCGCTCCCATGATTCATGGAAAGTTAAACATCCAATTTGCAATCTGAGCAGGACACAGTACAAGGATGCCTCACAAGGACGTAAAGAGCATTTATTTAAACCATGTTTTTTAATTTTTTTTTTTTGCACACCATACTCCATGTGGTCCTAGTCCTTTGTGTAGCTGTATTGAAGACACGGCTACTTAGAATTTATGGCAGAAAGTTTAGAAATAATTCTTTAGGCCAGTCAGTAGTTACACAAACTCCAGATTAGCCAGTATGGAGAACAGCTCCCCTGTTGAGGGTCAAAAGAGTAAACCTTGCTTATCCCACTTTCACTTTTGCTCATCACACAGAGAATGCTTTACTAACCAGATTTCCATACTGCAGTTTTGCAGGATCCTATACCCTGCATTTTCCACATCTCACTGTGGTGAGATGCTTAGCTTACTGCCAGCAGGAATCTCAGTGGTCCTGTAAAACCATTGAGTTCCTTTTCTGTAAATAGCTCATATTGTTTCTTATCTGTGAAATAACTTCTACATTTTTAGCATTGTCTCATAATTTCAGGCTCTCTTTGCACATTCAGTGATCAATTTATCCCTCACAAGATGATGGAATCCTCATTATCCATGCAACACTATCAGAAATTCACTCTGGAAGTCAGTAGTCCTTTTATCTGCATCTGTGTTTTTACATTTCTATCTCAACACCTCTATTGTTAGATCATTGTAATGTAAACATTTCTCTTAATTCCCAATGCCCACTATTAAGTACATTAAGGACACTGCCTGCATTCTCCACAGAAAAATAATGTGGAGAAATGTGGAGAAAAATCATAGAAAAATCCCAAAAGGAGAAGTCTGGAAGCTGGTCTTCTGGGAATGGACATCCTGTTTTAATTGGCAGCAGGAAAATTTAACATTGTTTAATAAGCTTCATTTCTCCAGTCTTGCTCAGCCCAGAAGTCAACACAGACTTCTTTGCTTGCAGACATCAATTCATGGTGTGCAGTTAACCCCGAGAGCCTGAAGTGCATTGCACTGTCCTAAAATGCTCCACTTTCCCGTGTGACGATCTGTTATACCCCAGTGCCATCACCAGCTGGCAGGTAATTTTCCTGTGGAAGACTTTTCTTCCCAGTATGCGCTGTCATGGTAATATTCAACCCCAGCCATGTAGTTAAAAGAAATTGAAAGGAATAGTCATTTCCTGAGGATGTCTCAACCCATCCAGAGACAGGCATGCAAGGTGGGATAAATCGCTTTTGGAGGTACTTTCACCTCTTTGCCAATTAGAAATTAGACTGCACACCAGACTTTTATGTGCATAAAGCTTGTTGGGATAAATCTTACTCCAAACATCTGAGTTCTGCGACAGGCAATTCCAGTAACAATAACTATAAGGTTGTCTGAGATAAAGATACATTGGAAAACCAGATATTGTTGCTCACAGATTACAAGAAAAGAAAGAGAGCAACATGGCCAGATTTAACTTTACACATAATGAACTTATAGAAGGAAAGACAGGAGAATCAAACTCTCATTTAGGATTAAGGAACAAAGACACAGCTTGAATCTCCAGGATGTGGACAGAGAAAATGTAACACTATTGATCAAAAAAGTTGTGTAACTGGCAATGGGTATTTAGAGTAAATCCCCAGTCACCGGCATCCCACCTTTTAGAATAGCCTAGGTGGGATCCAGTGGAAGGTATTATCTGTGGGTTTAATTTTACTGCTGCATCAGGAGCTTTTGAAAAATATGCTTTCAATATCCCTACAACTCATTGTAGATAATGAAAAAAAAAAAAAAAAAAAAAAAAAGGAAGGACATTTCAAATGAAAAAACAGGACGGACTCTAACAAAGATAGCAATGGATTCTCTTCCACACAAAAGAAAAAAAAATAATTGAATGCTCTATGAAATGCCTTGTGGTAAAATACCTGACATTACCATTATTAAGTAAATTCTAACCTTTGCCTTTCCCTAGTTTTACTCATAGAGTATTTGGATGTCAATCCACATACATGGGACCAAAAGTAGGCAGCATTTCCTTTCCTGTGACTGCTTTCAGGCATGGAGTCTTCCATTTTAAATCTTGTTAAAAATTTCCAAAAGTACCTACTCTACAGTAAGCATTAAAAAAAAAAATCTTATCCCCGACCTCCCTGGCATTTCTCTTCACCCCAGACCCCAGACTTAATGCTGAAAAACTATCCAGTACAGGCTAAGAAAGGAATTAAGTTTACATGTTAAACAACTCAATTTCTTTTGCTTTATTTTTTGGTTTTGTCATTTCTTCAGACAACAGACGGAGCTGTTTGATCTGTATTATTTATTCATCCCTCTAAAATGAAATGGGAAATTTTTAAAATAAAGTGGAATAGTATTTATTGTTGTACACTCTCCCATTTAAATCAAGTTAAAATTTTGTGTTCAACTCTTACCTGTATTCCAATGCAATTAATACTTTTTTCTCTCTGGCTTTCATACCTGTTGTCCCTAAACCAGCTGTCCCTTAGTCCTTGGTTACCTCATCCTTTTCTGTCTATTTGGCTTCTGATTCCAGGCCTTTTGCCAGACTTTGGGGGTTTTTGCATCTTCTTGTGTAATTCCTTGTTTCAGATCAGTGACTTTTTTTGCCCACTACCCAAATAACAATTGACATTGACAAAAGGCACTTCACTAAACTGACTAAGGCCAACACCGGAAGCAACAAGCTGTGATTTGGTGGTCCTGGCACCCATGTTCAAAGTGACATGTCTAACTCAGGCAGCCTCAACTCCTTACGTTGCTTTCTACAGCAGAGCAAAACTGACATCTCCAGGGAATGTTTTCTCTTTCCTAATTCCTCTGGTAAAAGGAATGAAACACTATGAATACAACTTAAAACAAACCCAAAGGTAGATGAAAAAGTCAACTGAAGTGGGGGCTGCCAGATTAGATTAAAAGTTTGATCATGCTATGTCAAAAGTGGAACTGGACATTTCTAGTGATAAAAATTCTGGTGGTAAGAAATGAAAGAAGTTTCTCAGCCTCATCTATTCAAGTGGTAGATCAATGATACAGAGACATAGAATGTATTTTTTGTTTATTGTTTAGGAAAATGCATACATGAGCTTTGGTTTAAGCAACTAGGCACGTAAAATATATTTTTATAATATATGAAACTAGCCTGGCTGCAAAGAGATGGAGTAGGTGACTCCTTTTAAATTTTGATAGACTTATTTTCTATCATTCTCACTAATTTCCTGGGAGAAATTAGCCATAGATGTTGGCAGAGACATGGAACAAAATAGAATCAAACAGCAATGCTAATGAAATACCTTATTTCAGGTTAAAATCCTTATATGTATGTACATATATGTGTGTTTAGTTACAACATAGATGGTTATATATGTCTGCTTCAGTTCAAAGCTCAGGTTCTGAACTTAAGGTAATTAGTTATTCATATTATTTCGCTCTGATTATCTATTTCAGTTACAATGTAACTGAGATTACTATTGTGTGTTTAAGTAATTTTCGAATCCCATTTGCGTCCTGATTCAGTTTGTTCCATTTCCTTAACTTTGTTCTTCTCCAGAGATGATATTTCTCACTGACTAGCTGGAATACCATTGGATTCCTTAAGAGAGAACTCTCCCCCAAAGCTTACCCAAAAAACCCAAAGTTTTCAGTCATCTTTGGATCTGATTACAACTATGGCCTGTTGTATCAAGGTCAGAGAATGAAGTTTGCTTGGCTCCAGCTCAAGAGAAAATGATGAATATGCCTGAGCAAAATAAGGATTAGTCTCAAATTACTATTGCATACAATGAATGCTGCATCAAGACAGCATCATTAGTTCACACAAGGAGTGGAGGAGATGCATCTGATAAACAAACACATTTATCTGCTTTGGTTATAAGAGTACTTTTCCTTTTTTTAATTAGTATAAGACTTTCACCTTTGCAGTTCATCAAGGTGCACTGTGGTGGACTCATGTTTTTTGTTCTTTCTCACAATAAGGACTATAGTCACAATGACTTTGCATTTGATTCACAAGAGCCATGAAACTCTGACTGGGTATTGACTATTTCAAGACAGTTGTGCTGGCAAAATGTTCACACTTGCTTATAGCCAACATTTTCATTGCCAATATTATTTATATGAAATATAAATAATATTTTTCCAGTTTTCACTTTTCTGGTCTTCACGTCTCCTCCAGGAAAAAAGAAAGGGCAATTAATTCTTTTCATGAATAATTATAAAGTTCTAAAATTTGCCGCATTAATATTGTCGGATATGTTGGAAATGCTTTATTCTACCAAAAGAATTTTTCCCAAGATACTACAGGATGTCATACACTACATACAGAATGAAACTCATTAAACGTCACATTTTGTTACAGAAGTCCATTCATTAAAATGTCTTGGTTTAGATACCAGATTTAATGGATTTTTTTTGTAAACTAAAGCCTCTTTATCTTTTTC
The DNA here is from genome assembly GCF_965178545.1 of Coloeus monedula. Lineage (NCBI taxonomy): Eukaryota > Metazoa > Chordata > Aves > Passeriformes > Corvidae > Coloeus > Coloeus monedula. Next base: position 80,903,232 of record NC_138822.1, on the reverse strand, counting down.
CTGTTAGTTTCTGATGCACTTCATTGTCAGTTAGAAGAAGGTAAATACATAAGTGATGATGTGACAATTTCAGGACAATAAACTGAGTTTATTATCACAGTTTTGAGGAAATCTACTTTAAGGGTAGGACAAAGAAGCCACTTTTGTTTCATTCACAACAGAGAGAATGCAAAACTTACAGAATATAAAGGCCTTAGATGCTGATAAGCAAGAAAAGTAAGATAACAGCTTGAAAAGTGTGAGGGAAAAAATAAAAAGCGGGATTAATTGCAATATTCTGAAATAGGTGCAGAGCAGTCAAATCCTCTTCTCACAGTTAGATCTTGTTCTCACTGAGGTACCAGTAATTTGGCCTAAGCACTGAATGTTTTTATATTAAGCACTGGCACTTCATCTTATAGTCAGGTAGCAAAGACAAATCATTGTCTTCCTGTCAAGTATGCTGGGGAAAAAAAGGATTAAGAGCTATAGTTTAAATGATAAGATTGAAACAGTCTTGAAAATGCAAACATTTGCTGGCAGAAAGACAGATGTAAAGCAAACAGTCCATGATTTCTGTCTGATTTTAGAGGTTCTACAACATGTGATAGAAGATGAGAACTCCATTCTTTACCGTGTAATGTCTCAATAATTTCTGCTTTGTTTTTCTTCTTAGTAAACTGCTTAATGCTCTATCAGTTGCTGCCCTGGCTTCAAAATAACAAAGCTTTAGCCAAACCTTTTCTTCAGGTTTGATTCACAGACGTGTAAACATTTTTCTCTTGGAATTGTGGTTTTAAATGGGAACGAAACACAAATAGGAGATGAAATTAATTTTCATCACAATTACAATTTCAGTGTTTAAGATTTTTTCACTGCTATTTTGAGTGCTGGGAAAAGTACAAATTGGCTCAAAGCAAATGTTCATGTGCAATTGAACATACAAAATATATAATGTATTTGATGTTAATTCACATGGAACTATGAAAACAATATTCCCCTCCTGTTTTTCACGCTGCTGTTGCAGAAGAGGAATTCCTTTTAGAGTGTGATTAGTCAGTAAAAAAAGTCCCTCATTAAAAAAATAAGAAATAGAGAGGAATGAATATCCAGCGGTATCAGCCTGAAAGCAAAATGAGAGCCACTGAGTCAAATTTGAAAGTCTGAGTTAATACATACAATTTTTATACCTTATTTCAGACTGACTAGAATATATATATCTTGGGAATGCACAAAATTAGGGCCATGTTTTAGCAGTCTTATTAGGGCAAAATTACCTTTGAAACAGAGTAAAGAGAGAGAGATATCTAAAATATACAGGGACCAGACTTGAAAAAAAGGAATTAACTGTGTAAGAATTGATTTATAGTATCCAAACTCATATCTTATAGTATTATCTTGTCAGAAGACACCACAAACAGTTCCAGAAGGGACAGCATTAGAACTCAAGGGGAACTGGAATAATTGATCCCATCTGTTAGCATCTCAATCACCAGCAATGATCAGCTCAGGGCTGTCTTGAACAAATCAAATAGCTTTTCAAAGAGTGACAATTAACAGCAATCTGTTTAGAGAGATCTAAAAATTTAGTTCCATTGGAGATATCTTGTACTTCCAACATTCTCTAAAGACAGAACAAAAGGTTTAAAACTCATTTCAGTACTCCCATGTGTGATTTACATTGCAGCCCAGAACTCCAGTACATGAAAACAAAGTGTTAAATCTTACTTAAGCAAACCAAAAGTAACACATTTCCATTAATAATCCAGGAAGAATTATGGTTCATATGGGAAGCAATTATTAGTTTTCATAAAGACATTGTATCAGTTTACCAGATAATCTCACTCCATGTGCTTGCTTGAGTTTTTTTTTAAAAAGAAATTTAAGAATTACAGAATCACAGTTCTTATGGAAGGGACCACAGTGGGGTCATCTGATCCCACCTCCCTGCTCCAGCAGGGCCATCCCAGAGCACAGAGCACAGGACTGTGTCCAGACGGTGCTGGAATATCCCCAGTGAGGGAGACTCCACACCCTCTCTGGACAATCTGTTCAGGGCTCAGTCACTGCCCAGGACAGAAGTTCTGCCTCATGTCCAGGTGGAACTTCCTGGGATCAGTCCCTGCCCATTCCTCTGGTGCCATTGCTGGGCCCCTGGAGCAGAGCCTGGGCCCTGCTCTGAGCCCTCCCTGCAGACAGGGACACACAGGGATGGGGTCCCCTCTCAGCTGGGGCTCCTCTCAAGGCTGAGCAGTCCCAGCTCCCTCAGCATTCATGGATGCGTCTTAGAGGGTCAATGGACTTGTGGATGTCGTGTTTGCCTGGGTGTTCCCTGATCCAATCCTCCTTGACAAAGAGAAGATCTTCCTTCCAAGATTCCCTTACCCTGGTCTCCTGGGCCAGAGATCCCTGAGGGCTGGTTTTATCAGTGAAGACTGATCCAAAGAAGGCATTCAGTAACTCCAACTCTCCTCCTCCTCTGTTACCAGGATCCCCTCTCCATTTACTAATGGGCCCACATTATCCTTTGTTTTCCATTTGTGATTAATGTATTTGGAAAGTCCTTTTGAGTTATCCTTGACATCCTTGGTCAGATTTAATTCTCATTGGGCCTTGGCCCATCTAGAAGGAGAGCTGAGGAGGCAAGTGTTAGTGTATGCAAATCTGAAAAACAGTTAAAACAGCAAAGTGCTTACAAAGATAAGGTCATGAACTTAAGTAACAGGAAGGTTGGGCTCCTAGAGAGTTTAGCAGAGAAAATTCTCTGCATAGACGATAAGTAATATCCTAAATGGGACTCTGACAAAGACTTCCCTGAAACCTGCATGATGGCAACTCCACACTCATTTTATTTTTTGGAACAGGGGACAAAACAAGCCATTTGGGAAGGACAAGGGAAGATGAAGGTACAGAGAGGTCATAGGATCATTTAGGTTGGAAAAGTCTTCTAGGATCATCAAGACAAGCCACTAACTCATCAGCACTGTGTTCACCACTAAACTGCATCCCTAGGTGCCACATCCACATCCTTAAATACCTCCTGGGATGGTGACTCCACCACTACCCTGGGAAGCCTGTTCCAATGCTTTACAATCTTTTCCATGAATATTCTATTTTTCCCTAATATCCAAATTAAACCTCCCCTGACACACCTTGAGGCCACATCCTCTTATTAGCCAGAGTCAGGGAAAACAGAAGCCTAGGTTTTATTGGCATAAATACCATTCCTGTGCTTTAGTTAATATTGCCATTTTCTAGCAACTACAACACCACCTAAAAGTCCAAACTCCAGATTACACACAGGACTGAATTCTCTTGAAGACACATGATACTTTATGCTTCCAGACACCTTTATGTATTCACAAGAGAAGTTATAAAATGTTTCAGTGCAGATACTGTAACATGCGTATCAAACAATGAGGCCTGTAGAAAAGAGATAGATATGGACCAATTCTTGATAGATGTTTCAGAGACGTTTATTTCTCCAGCCGCATGGCCGGAGCTCTGCTGAGGAACTGCTCAATCATGGGACCCGAGGGTCCTTGCCCACGCAGGGGAACACAAAACAACCAATGGGGAACAAGGCTGACCAGGGGCAGGGAAACCCTGTGTCTCCCCCCCAGAGCCCCTCTCCCAGGATCCCACGGCAGAGGGGAGGGCCCCAACAATAAAAGTTAAAAAACCAGCTGACTGTGTTGGTTTAACACAGCCTGGTTTTCAGTGGGGGAAGGAGAAAAGCTGTTCGAAACATCTATGTCTGGCACAGAGCCAATCGCTGAAGGTTCTTACAATGGGCAGGTTGCTAGCTCAAGTAGAGAAGTTGGCAATGCCTCTGTGATGACATATTTAAGGAAGGAAAAACCACGAGAAGCCCTCTCTCTGGTGAGAGTGGTGAGGTGGCTGCCAGGACCCATCCTGGCTGGGGCTGCCAGGGGCCACACGGCTGGGGTCTTCCCGAGGCCAGGACCACGCAGCCAGGGCCCTCCTGAGGCTAGAGACGCCTGTGTGGTGCTGGTGAGGACCACATGGCCGGGGCCGGCAGTGCGGTGCCAGCAGGGACCACGTGGCCAGCAATGCAACATGGTGAACAATTCCCTGATGAGGAACTCAGACAAGATCAACCTCTCAACTGCAGCTTGCAGACACCAACCTTCTTCCAAGTCAGAGGAAAAGCGAGGACATGTGAGGAGAACCAACATGGTGGCACCGAGGTCAGTGAAACGAAAGAGAGGGAGGAGGCGCTCCAAGAGCTGGAGCTGAGATTCTCCTGCAAGCCGTGGTGAGGACTATAATACAACAAACTGTTTCACTATAATTCATGAGGTCCATGGGAGGGCGTAGAGATCCACGCACAGCCCGTGAAGAAGAGTACTCATGCTGGAGCACATGGGTGCTGAAAAGCTGTAATCTAGTGGGGAACTCAGAGAGAGATGACCTTTGCTTTTAGAGATAGAAGAAGAGAGCCTTCGCTTCCAAACTAGGACAGCTCATCCTTAAAGGACTAAACCTCATGCACTAGGCAGTTGTGGGAAGACTGCTTGGCCCGTGAGAGGGACTCACACTGCAGCAGGTTCGGGCAGGACTGCTGCTTGTGGAAGTTAAAACCATGATAGAAAAGTCCACAGAGAACTATATCCCGTGGGAAGGATCCCATGGCACAGCAGAAGAAACTCTTTTCCTTAAGCATACTGAAGGAACATTTTTAAGAAGTGAAATACTGACCAAAACCCCATGTTTTGTTTCCTTGAGTGGTACGTGTAAAGAGGGAGGGACTGGGAAAAAAGTTATTCTGAAGGTTTGCTTTTTTCTCATTACCCTTTTTACTTTTAACTCTGTTAATAATAAATCTTCTTTATACTGTTTAAGTTTTAAACCTGGTTTTGCCCTAAAGTGTTTTTTTTTTAATAACCTTTATCTCAATTCATGAAAATGAAGTTTTCAATTCCCCCTCCTCTGCTCAAACATAGCAGAGGAAAATAAGTAGATGGTTTTTTTGTGGGTGCCTGGCGCTTAGCCAGCTTCAAACCACGACACTGACCCATTAGAAAAGTAAAACTATCAATCATCAGTATTTCTCCTGGCTGCAGTTTCTCCTCCACAGCTCCATGAAGCTGAGGACACCAGTGACATGTGTGCTCCCCGTGGACATAAGGAGCATCACATTCTCATCATGAAAGCAAAACTCTTGCTCATTAGGTTACATATCTGTCACAATACACTGATCAATCTTTCAGTGTGACACTTGCAGCCTGCATGGAACAAAGACTACAAATGCCATCAAAAGCAGCAAAAAGCTTTGTTTGGGGAAAAACAGCCACAAAGTGACCAAAAAACCCCCTCAGCAACAGAACAGAGACCCATCAGTGCCATCCCCTCCTCCACCCATGTCCTGTTCTGATGCTCACACACACACAAAGATGATCACAGACAGCTGGCACAACTCTCGCCATAAAAAATTGACACTGGCATTCACCATATTTTTTGAAATGTAGTCAAGAGTGTTTAAATTTTAACCTATGGTACCATCTGACAGGTTTGCAGGTCTCAGTTGCCAGATTTGGTCTCCCAAAATTCCCAATTCTAATGAATGTACTTAAAATGATTTTCCATGGGATAACTGCCATGTAGAGGAGGGAATCAGAGGGCTGCTGCAGCTTTCCTTAGGGCAAACACTTGGTGAAATCCTCTTACTTGATTAAATCCACCAAACACAGAACAGGAATAGTCAGTTGAGTCTAATGCTGTGTTACCTCATGCAGATCTCCAAAATTTATGTTTCTTCAAAAATGTTTTTAATTTTTTTTTTTTTTTTTACTCCCTGGTTGGATGTACAGCAGAGTGATAATAAAACAAAATTGTAGGTTAGAGAGTGTCTTTTATGCTGCAGAACGTCATTGCTATAGAGCATACAATAGATTCTTCTAAATGCATTGATTTTGACCTACATAATTATTGATGAATTGGGCCATTGGTAGCTCTGAGCAAACCAAACCCAAGGAAGCTCTAGTCCTGTAAGGACAGAGGCACTCTGTCCACATCTTCATGCTGGGGACCCCAGACAAGGAGCCAGGCAAATGGTCAGAGCTGTCCACCCTGCTGTCCACCCACCTTCCCTACCAACTCTGCCTAGCACATCCCCTTTCTGGGTTGCTCCCTTTAGGGTGACTGATCCATCACTGTCCACAGCATAGGAATCCAAGGGTAGGATTTGTCTTATCTCATTTGAGATATCTGAAGGTTAGAGATCTAAATCTGAGCTGGTCACCCTAGCCTCTTTTATTTTTTTGTCAGTGGAGAGAAATAGGACAGAGGGATGAGTCTCTGGAGATGTCTATCTCGTAGTGGTGTGAATCAGCCTTTATATAAAGCCCCCTCTGCGATGTTAAAGATCAAGTTTATGCTCTATTGTGCTACAACTAATCCTCATACCAAGGTACCTAATAAGTCTCAGGCATGACCTGAGACCATGTGATCATGGTGTGACTACAGTTCTATGCTTTATTCACAGTGGATCCTTGTATTCTCCCTTGATGGAAAATTCCTGTGGTTTTAACTTTAGTTTGAGTCTGAGCCAGAGAAATGGTCACTATACTTATTTCAAATTGTATTTTCTAAGGCTTACTTTAAAAAAAAAAGTATTTTAAACCTTTCAGAATTTGATATTTCCACACAAACTTCACATATAAAAAACTGAGACATTCTAGAGACTGAAAAGAAATAATTTTAAAATAAAAAATAGAGCTGGTCAATAAAATATATCATATCCCTGTGTATTTTTCTTTCCTAGGCAGTGTTTCAGTACAGAATTTTCTTCTACAATATGTCGAATGGAATAAAAGAGGTTAAAAACCAAAGCAAAGTAAAATCTCACAATATTAAATTCTAATGAATGCAAAGACCTTGAAAACATCAGTGGCTCTGCAAGCCAAGTGCTGATCCTTTTGATAGAATATGCAGGAATAAAATGGTTAGTACCTGAAACGCTGTGGCAGCGTAATAATTGCTTTGCACCTGTAATTCTATCTCTCATTTTCCTATTTACTGTTTGATGCTTTTGTTTATCACAGAGTCATATTCCAGTCTCTTCATCTGTAGTCCATTTCTGGTAAATAAAGTATGCTGAATGCTGAAAGACATAAAAGACCATGATGATAAATTAAACAATATTTCTTTCTCACACTATTTTTTCTAAGCAGAAAAGCATTTTCTCTTCTTTGTCTTTTTTTTTTTTTTTTTTTTTTTTAACAATTAATTCCTGTGTGGAATCTCAGGGTTTTTTCCTATTTCATTAATATAAAACCTTGACAACATTTGGCAATTGTTAACATTATTATTTTACCATCACCATTTATTATTAGGGTTGAAATCAAGTTTTGTAGATTAATAAGCTTGTATGGATCATATCTGAATGCAAACCAAATTGTAATTAAGGTTTGGGAAATTTGCATTTCTGCTCTGCATGGCAGGAAGGCACTTTCTCCACACAAGTCATGAACAGAAGTGGTTGTGGAGAACAAAGAGAGATGTCTGTTACTGTTCTTAGTGAGGACTAAATTTTTACTGAACCACTGAAGTTAAAGGCACAAAAAATTGGTCAGTTTAAGAACCAAAAGAAGGTTGAAGAGGAAAAGGGAAAAATTTCACATCTCCAGAATAAGTGTACGTTCAGATTTTTATGGACAGATGAAAATCAGACTTAAATGCAGGCGTCAGAGCTTGCTGTCCTGAATGCTTATGATCTTTGCTGGACATTATAGCTCACAGTCAAAAGTTATAAATGTTTTCATGACATGCTTGGGAGCCCTTCAGGGGACCCTGGTCAGGACCTGGGGACAGGGCTTTGTTGGAGGCAAAGTTGTCACCAAGAAGACAAGATAAGAGAAGTGAAGGGAGTGTTGGGGGAAATGACAAAAGGAGAAAGAAAAAGAAGTTTGGAGATGTTTCAGCCAGGAGGTATCCCCAGTGCTACTGACACAAACCATGAGGAGGAGGACAGAGGGCATAGGGTGAGCTCGGGGTGTGTGGCTTGGGGTGTGTGGCTCTGTAGAGCAAGGAAACAGCCTTTGAAGGTGAACATCCTGGCAGCAGAGTGACAGAGGGATGGCTGCTCATCTTCTGCTGAGAAAAGTCACATAATGTCAATTAGTGACCACTTGATGATGGTTTATTATACAATGATTACACTCAGGACCAGTAACGAGAAGTTTAGGAGGTGTCTTGAATGATGGATGTTGATTTAATGAAGAAGAAAAACTTCTCAGCCTTCACCTCACCATATTTATCTATCATGTATATTTCAGATATTTATGTGTTGATAGTTAATTTTTTGTCTCCAGATTATTGAAAATGTTTCTATGTGATTGGCATGGCTCAGACAATTTATAGGAATAATGCAATAATTTTAAAGAAAATATTTTAAAACATTTTAAAATATGTAATAATTTTTTGCATCCAATATTTCAGGCAACCAAGTTTGCACTGTTTTCTGTATTTTTCTTCCATTTACCCCTACTTTTCAGCCAACTTCTTCACTGTGATCTGTAATTTTAAAATAAATAACTTGCTCTCTCTTCAGCCAAAATATAATGTTGATAGATCAGCATCCCCAAATCATTTAGAGCTATCAGTGTCACTTCTAAAGTGGTTGTAAGAGTTATTGAAGAGTCTTCCCTTGTGGTAACTGTAGGGCTCCCATATGACTATTTAGCTGATGACTGAAAGAATTAAATTTTAGTTTCTTCAATCACTGAATTTAGTATTAAAATGTGTCACACAAGACATTATGAGCTACACAGCACCTTTCAGGAAAAAAAAAAAGCTTAATTGTTGGCAAAGTATGTATACACTCCAGGAAGCAGAGAAAACAAACATAGAGAAAGAACTCAGCAATGAAGGGGGCTTATAGAAAAGGACCACATAAGACAAGGAGAAAGAGCACATGAATTGGGGGTGGGGGGGGGGGGAGGTGGGGAAAAAAAAAGGTAAAGAATAAGAGACAAGGTCCAGCATGAATATTTTTAAGCATTGCTTGAGCCAGCAGACACAGTGATAGTAAGAAAGAGCTACTACAATTTCCATATATACACCCTGGGTAGGTCAACCACCAATTACACCCCAAGGCCACCCTTAACTGGTGAAGATCATTAGCAGTGTGCAATGACCCCCCCTTCTAGGAGATCCCTGATAGTGTTGTAACACTTAAGCATGGCACCACTGAGATGCCAATTTAATTCATCTTCAGAAAGATTTTTTTTTTTTTTTCCCCAGAGGTCTTTGGTAAAAATTTTCTGGAGTCTTTTCTCTTCTTGCCTTTGTGCACCTGGATGTTTAAATCAATAATCGACCCAACAATAGAGAACAAAGTTAAGTAATTTGTGCCTAACTTTTGTAAATAAGGGAAGAATTGCTATAGTAACAGCAGAAGGCACTCAGTCACTGTGACAAAAATGTGGCAACCTGATAGCAGAGGCTAATGAGGGTATTCAATTTCAACTGAATTTCATTAAACTCAGCCTCTCCCCACTGCAAGACAGGAGGGAGGGGAGGCAAGAGAAGGGGAGGAGTACCCACTCAGGTGAAGACTAGCCTAATATTTACCCTAATTTGGAAGTGAAATCTGTCTGAAAGAGGTGGGGAAGGCTAAAAAATGTGAGAGGAACCCAGAAAACAGCAACACAAAAAAAGATAAAAAGGAAATATTTCTGTATTGTGGCTTTCTTGTTGAGTCCCATGCCTAAACTATAATTTCCTTCCATTCTTCTTTCTCTTCTTTCTGTTGAAATGGCTGGGATTTATTATGGTCAGAAATGGACTCTTAATTGAGGAAAAGGCTGAGAGGACTGAGTGGGGAACCTATAATTATTGAAAATAATGCTGCTGAGGTAAAGAGACTTATAGGCACTTCAGGGAGTGAGGAGCTGGATGTGCACCAGGCAGCACTTGGGAGTCACAAAGAGTCTTGGACACGTTTGTCTTGGAGACATCCTTGAAGATGTTCCCCTGACAATGCCTTGGAAGTGCTTCTGAAAATCAGGTTGACTTGCAAATAATAATAATAATAATAATAATAATAATAATAATAATAATTATAATTATAATGAGGTTTAGATGTGTGAGTTGGAGGACTGAGGTTTGTCACTCTGGGCATAAAGAGCTTTAGGGGACGATTATATACAAAAGCTGTCAAAAGTGCTTTGTTGTCTCTGGCTGTAAAACACTTAGAAGAAACAAAGTGTTTCCATTAAGAATGCATTTTCTTTGACCAGTGTTGAAATAGAGGAAAAGAAATAACAGTCCAAATCACCCTGTTGCAATTACTTGGGCAATGTGCTTTAAAACCCACTCCAAGTGTGTCCTGTTCCTAGAGCTGCTGAAAGTGGGAGGTTGTCACCTGGATTTATGAGCCTGCCTATTACAAAACATTTATGGGCAACTGTAACTGATGGCCCCTAAAGGAAGTTAAAAGTGATATTTAGCTTAAGTAGCCTGTCCCCTGCTCTCTGCTGAAATGCAAGCATTGCTTTGTAGCTTCAGGCTACAAATAGAATAGAAATACATGACTGGGAAAGTTCCTATACACTTTTTTTTTTTTTTTAATCTTCTTTCTTTGTCTTTTTCTTTTTCCTATTCCCAGGAGAATTCATCTTTCAGTCATGCTCAGCGTCATTTTTCACAACTGAGTAGATTTAGCCTAGTTATAAGAAATGCTCTTTCTGGCTATAAAAAATGAGTAATACTTCAGGGATTTTTCTTTTTCCTTGGATGGGAAGGAAGGGTGGGAATAGAATCCAACCCCTTTGCTATCACCTAAGGCCAAAGGTCAGGTGTAATTTGTACATTTTAGATTTTTAGCCAAATAAAAGTTGCTTTCCAAGAAGGTGCCTCTTCAAAATGAAAAAAATTAGAAGAAAACAGTTGCTGTATTGAAAGACATAAACCCACTTTGCAGGAAAAAAATCTTTTCTATTTTGGTGGGTTTTGTTTCTACCTTTGAAATTCTTGCTAAAAAGCACATGAACTATTCAACAAAAAATATTTTAAATACTAATTTAGACTATGATATAATTTTGTATTTTAAAATATAGGCAATTGTGGTATTAGAGGGTAACACAACAGAAATCCTACAGTGTTTTTCTAGGATTGAAATGAACACTTATTCATATTAACAAACCTTGCACATACCTCTTTAATTAAAAATCCTTGAAAATGTTTAGGGTTGCTGTCCTGTAAGGGGGGAATATTTGGAGTGATGGTGTTTGTCTTCCCAAGTAACCACTGCACTTGATGGGGCCCTGCTCCCCTGGAGATGGCTGAACACCTGCACATGGCAGGCAGTGAATTCATTCCTTGTTTTGCCTTGCTTGTGTGCACAGCTTTTTCTTTCCTTATTACACTGTCTTCATCTCAGCCCACAAGATCTCCAGCTTTTACCCTTCCGATTCTCTCCCTGATCTCACTGGCAGGGGAGTGAGCGAGAGGCTGTGAGAGCTTGGGGGTTGGATGGGGCTCAACTACTACACCTATTTTTCTAGATTTATGGGAAATCATCATCATTTAGGGCTGTGTATAAATACTTCGGTTTCTCATTCCAGTGTATTTTTCCATTCACTTCAGGCCAAGAGAAACAGCATATGTTTTCACAGAGGATCACTTATGGATAAGAAAACATCTGAGTTAGGGTGCTTTGGCTTTCTAATGTTGTCAGTCACATCACAGAGCCAAGTTAATGACAAAACTGCTCACTCTAGACTCCTTTGCCAATATATGAGGATCACTGGACTTGGTTTGAATATGATTCACGTGTTTTAAGATCTGGAACCATTCCGCTCTTGTATCAACTGTAAAAAGTCCTTTGGACTATTAAAGCAGCAAGATTAAAGTTAAGGAAGATCAATCATGATCGAGCTAATATTGATTCTAAATTGGTTCCAGTTTTATCTCCGACAAAGTGGCAAGCACAGAGTGCTTGCACAGCTTTTCCTGCTTACAGGCTGGTTTGTGGTGTTCAGATTGACACCTTGTTTGGTTTTGGGTTTTTATTCCCCTATTCAGGATTTTTTGTTTGTTTGTTTCATTTTAATGAGCACAAAGGAAATTCAAGGCTCTTGATTGCTGGATGCTCCCTTTACCCTAGGGAGCCCTCCTAAGAATGAGGGAATTCATTATTGCTAAAAGGATTGCTGTTGTAAACACTCCATCACCATAATGAGGGATGTACAGCCTCCTCCCCAGCACTTCCTACACGAGTTTAAATAGCACTGAATATGTATTTTATGGTAGTTAGTGTAATGCAAGGGAGAAAGTGGTGCTTCATCTTATGAAGTGACATCAGGTGCCCCCAGTGACCTTGGCTGAGTACCTTGGGACCTGGTACTGGGTTATTTTTTGGCTGAGATCCACTTAGTGCTCTGGGTTGCAGCTCAGGTGGAAAAAAAAATGAAATCACAGGCAGGCACAAAAGGCATATGTCCCCAGATCTGCAGCAAGGCAGAACACGGCCATTTCAGCATGTCTGTATGCACCATCCCTTACTGATAAGGTACAACCTGAGGGGAAGTCCTGTGTCTGCTGTTGGATTATCCCTGGTGTGTGTAAGAGACGGTCCGAAGATCCCTCATCTGCCTCACGATCATCGCCGAGGACAGAGACTGAACACAGGAGTCCTGGTCCTGCTGAGGTGGGATGTCTGCCAAGTGTTGCCTATGGGTGTGCCCACTGGGAACTGGTACGCATTCCTGAGGAAAATTAGTGCAGGTCACAATGGACTGCGGAAAGGAATGACCTGTCCTGTACACCTCTCCTGTACACCTGTCTTGTACATCTGTCCTGTACCTGCTTCCCAAAGCAATGGACCCCATAACAATGGCTGTAGATTTCCCAGCCTCTTGGGGAAAAGGGGGAGATGTGGGGATACAGCTAGAAAGCAGAAGCGAGAGCACTGCTAAACTCATGTCAGCTAACTCTGCTAGGCCACAAACCATGGCAGGCAGTACTGCCTATGAAAGGCGGGCTTGGTACGTACCTGTGATAGTCAGTGCTAGCTCCTAGTTTTGCAATGTTATTATGAAACATAGATATGGTCTTGTCCAATTGCCCCTCACTTCTGGAAAGAACTATAAAGGGACTTTCTGAAATAACTGAGACGAGATCTCCCCACGGAAAGAAGACGAATCTATTGGCAGAAGGCCACGAGGACTTCGCCTCATCCATTGGTAGCTATTGCCCCCCTTTTCTTCTTCTCTTACTGTTTTACTTTGTTTTATCTCTCTCTCTCTTTTTCTTCTCTATCACATTACTGTGTTGTGGGCACTTAATAAAGGTGCACTGTTTTGATTAAAACTGAAATCCCTTGTGTCCTTTTGCACTCTGAGATCTATAAACGAACCATCACGACCCTTGCTTGTATTAGCGGATGGTGACAGTCTGCAACAAATTATTTGTGAAACACAACTGCTTCAAGCCTGTATTTCAGGGAGTCATGGAATCATTAAGGTTGAAAAAGACCTCTAAGATAATCAAGTCCAACCCTTAACCCAGCACTGCAAGCCCACCACTAAACTGTGTCCCGAAGTGTTAACATCTACATGGCTGTGAACATTTCCAGGGATGATGATTCCACCACTGCCCTGGACAGCCTGTGCCAGTGCTTCATAACCCAAGTGAAGAAATTTTTCCTAAGATCCAATCTAAATGTCTCCTGGTGACCCTTGAGTCCATTTTCTCTTGTCATCTCCCTTGTTCCCTGGGAGCAGAGCCTGACCCACCCAGCTGTCCCCTCCTGTCAGGGACTTGTGCAGAGCCACAAGGTCCCCCCTGAGCCTCCTTTGCTCCAGCCTGAGCCCCTTTCCAGCTCCCTCAGCCGCTCCTGGGGCTCCAGCCCCTTCCCAGCTCCGTTCCCTGCCCTGGACACGCTCCAGCCCCTCCATGTCTCTCTTGTCCTGAGGGGCCCAGAGCTGTCCCCAGCACTGGAGGTGCCTCAGCAGTGCCGGCACAGGGGACGGGCCCTGCCCTGGGGCTGTGGCCACACCCTGGCTGGGACAGCCCAGGGGCCATTGGCCTCTTGCCCACCTGGGCACCCCTGGGCTCATGTCCAGCTTCTGGCACCAGCACCCCCCCCCAGGCCCAGTGTTTGACACAGACTCAGCCATGAGGAAGATGATGATCCAAAGCACCTCCTCTGTTTCAGGGACCGAGGAGATTGATTTTACTTGATTTTATCTGATTTGATTTGATTATTTTATTGTTACCATCCCCTCTTTGCTGTGCCCATTCCTTTAGCTCAATTTGGCCACTGTCTCACTTCCTCTGTGCTTTCAATTATTGACACAGAAAAATCCTTCCACATAAAGAAGTAAGATAGTCTTGAAACCACATCTACAAAAAGATGTTACAAGGCCTGGAAAGGAAAGCTGATAGGAACAGTAGTTTCAACAGGCACAGAGATGCCTTCCTGAGGGCGTTGTAAGCAAAAGTGAAAATATCTCATGGTGAAAGATGACAGAAAAAGAAGATGAAGAAATAGCAGGGAGTTTATAGAAACAGTGTTATATGCAACCACTTGGTTTTACTTCCAACAGGAAAGGATTGCTCTTCTCTTTTTGTTTTCAGATCTGACAATAATGGCTGTCACTATTATGCAGCATCCCATTTTCTTTTAATAACTGCAAAAACATAAAGAGATTTATTTTACAGCATTGATAAATCTTTGAGAAAATGAAAACACAATTAACCTGAGCTGGTTAATCTCTTATACATCTTAATTCAGTATATTTTCCTTCCCCAGAATGAGCATGACCCCTGCATAATAGCCAGTGATTGCAAGGCCTGTGATGAAGAGATAGACAGATACTTTCAGAGAGAGATAAGTGAATCCTGGAGAGCTGGAGGATTTGTAAATTCAGTTCAACGCTGAACCTTTCACCTAGCACTCAAAAACCCTCCTGTTAATGTAAAAAATTATTCTCACAAACAAATGAGAATGCACACCCCTAAAAAAATCCAGCATATCTTTAGCTAGAAATAAACAGAAGCACAGCCTGTCTTCAGTTCTCATTCACAGCTTCTTTCTTCTGCCTTAATGTAAATGACAATCAGGTCTTTCGCATTTATCTTCCATGCAGCTCATGCTGTGCCTCTCTTTTTCCTTTTTTTTTCCCCTCTTCCCCTCTTTTTAACCTTGTTTCTAATGGATTTTCTTTACCCTTTTATGCATTGGTGGAGATAAATCAGGAATGAACTTGGACCTGGTCTTCTTCTGTGTAGATGATGATTTGTATCATGCAAACTGGACAAAATCACTTGGAGAAATAGGTAATGTCAGTCAGGAATATAAATAGGAATTTTCTCCAGAAGGTGACTGGACTAAGACTATAATTTTCCAAACAGTGTGCTTGTCCTGAAACAGAATATGTATAATCAGATCATGAAACATAATAGCTTTTATAAGATCATTTTAATGGCTTTTTGTTTGTATGATTTGAGATGTGCACTCCTAAAAATTGCTCTGAGAAAGGAAATAATAAAAGGTATTATTAGAAATGTACTGCTGCAAGTACTTCCTGCAAGATATATCTAGATAATATATTTTATAAACCCATGTAATTTCATAGCACTCTAGTAGCGTTAATCAAAATTAAAAGAATAGCAATTTAAAAGTGATAACACACAGAATCACACTAAAAACGGGTCAGGCTGGAAGGGACCACCATGGGTCTCTAGTCCCACCTCCTTGATCTAGAAAGTTCCTCCCACACCACAGGATTGTGTTCAGACAGTTCTGGAATATCTCCAGTGAGGAAGACTCCACACCCTCTCTGGTCTCTGTTCCATCTGTGGTCACCCACACACTAAAGATGTTCTTGCTCATATTCAGGTGGAATGTCCTTTTTAAAAAAGTGTTTAACCTTGTGCTTGTACCTGACACCAATACAGAAATGCTTTTGCAGAGTAACAAAAATCGGAATGTTGGATCTTCTCTCCAGTCTGGCCCGCAGTTTCCCAGCTTCCCTCTAACGCTTCTGGAATTCAAGTTGTATCATACACTGAAAATACTTCAGTTGATGCAGTTTGGGTGTCTACTAGAATGTTTGTCTGGAACAAAACTACAGCTTTCAAATCCTTCTGTAGAATGAAGGATGGCCTAGACAGACTGAAATGCATGAGAGGAGAACCTCGGCTAGAATTCCAGCCTCCTGTGGTGTGGTACCCTCTTACCAGCTCAAGCTTGGGCTTTTGTGAGAGGCTTAGAGAAACTGCAGGTGCAGGTGCTTAAATATATACATATATACCATAGAATCATAAAACAATCTGAGTTGAAAGGGACCCATAGGGACCACTGAAGTCCAACTCCTGGTTCTGCACAGGACTGCCCCAAGAATATGTCTGTAGATGTGTTTGTTGGTCTGTGTGCATATATACATATATATATATATAGAGAGAGAGAGAGAGAGAGGGTGAGGGTGAGAGAGAGAGTGAGATACATATATAGATATGTATTTTAGGTTCCAGTGGTAAAAAATGCTAATTTGAGAGAAAATTTCTCCTCTTGGGAGCATAGGTTGACTTGCAGATGTGATATTCTACATCTGTGGATGTTAAGCTCAAGTAACAGAGACAGTCTCCAAAATGCTGCACATCCTGGTCTTTCCAGGAAGTTCTCCCTACGGCTATTTCCTCATTCTCTTTTGTCTGGCCTAATTTTCTTCATTCCCACAAATGTGAGGTGCAGACACTGCCTTAATCCTCATGCCTCCCCCAGAATAATCTATTTTCACACCCCAGTGTGTTGTATTGTAGCAACCCAGACCTAGGGAACTCTTGAGATCTTGCGTGAAATCTTGATTATTTCTTATCAAAGCTGAGCATTGCCTTGTTCAGACCTCTGTGATTCAGGCACTGGACTAGGAGGTGATGGGAAAAAAAAATCTGAACTAGAGAAGGGTTTAACCACCACTGCTGGGGCATGGTGGAGAATTGCCTCAGTTTTGGAGGCACATCCATGGCGGGGAGGAGGCTCTCGGTGGTTCCCCCATGTTTCTGTTGAAGAGGTAATCCCACACCTGC
Organism: Coloeus monedula; assembly: GCF_965178545.1. Taxonomy (NCBI): domain Eukaryota; kingdom Metazoa; phylum Chordata; class Aves; order Passeriformes; family Corvidae; genus Coloeus; species Coloeus monedula. The sequence continues at coordinate 80,886,192 of NC_138822.1, read as the reverse complement.
CCATCTCCTGTAAAGCAGGTTGAAATCCTGGTTTATGCTCTGTTATTGACTCGAAGGGACAGCCCCACCTGAGTGACAGGTGTCAGTGGGGTCTGCACAGGGTCCCCCAGGCTGGGGCTGCCTGTCACTCCTCTGTGCACAATGGGCAGCGTGACAGGCCCTTAACAAGAACAGCTGCAGCAGGCAGCAGTCTAATAAAAGTAATCCTATTTACAGCCTGCCTTGAGATGTTCCTGTGAGTTGAAAAGTTCACCTCTGGCAGTTTCCTGGTCTTGTCACCCTTTCTGCCATTTCCCTTGCATGTAGCTCAAAGGCGCAGGGTTTTATTAAATAGAAAATAGAAATAATAAATGAAAAAAAGAAGAATACAAACTAAGGCATGCTCGTTAATATGGCAGGAGTCCCATCTCTTGGAGTTTAGTGGCAGCACATTTTTGTCTCCCTGTCAGAGAGACAAAGCCATTCTTATAAGCCTAATCTACAATATCACATATCCTTTTTATGTGGCTGATATTATTATCTCCTATCCATGGGCATTCAATCCTAACTTAATTAACTTGGCAAGCAGAAGCATTGTGCTGTCGCACAGTCAGTGTCTGTTACGCTCTCAAACCATCCTACCCAGCTGGGTATCAAGACTTTTTACCTGCCCACACTTACTTTTGATCTGTGTGGCATACAATAAATCCAGTCAGCAACCCCAGAGAGCCTGGCTCTATTTCATCACTTTGAGGAATGGACAGACCACTTTTTTTTTTTTTTTCTTTTTTTTCTTCATTCTTTTCTGTAAAATTAAAAGCCTTCTGTGTTCACCAGATGAACTCAAATAAAGTCTTATTTTTCACTCTTCAATTGAACACCCTCTTAGAAGATCAGAACTTAGGGACTCTGAATAACTGCTGGAATGGCACATTAATATTCACACAGCAGTAAATTCAAGTTTCAATTATGTAGCTAAAAAAAAGAGAAGAATCTGGTCTGACATTGTTTGGCACTCTAATGTGAGTGAGAGAGACATTGGGATGGATTGAGGAGATTTTTAATTAAGGATATGGGCACCCTGAACCTGACCTTTTTTGAGGTTTGAATGATTTCCAGGAAACAGCATCTCCTCTGTTCCCTTTCCATCACTGTTTGTTCATCCTTGTTGTATTCTGATCTGTCACATTTTAAATGGAGAGACAGAAGTGCTAAAATATTACAAAGAATCCTCCTAGTCTGGAAGACCAAAATCATAAAAATAACATCCTAATGTAGACTTCTAGGCCTCAGGAAATGAAGGAAAGATGCTTGATAGATTAACAAACCTCTTTACTAAATTACCTTATATTTTCAATAAATTTCAAGTAAATTTTTGATATTTTGGACAAACCTTAATGGAAAAATCTTCCCACTCTCTTCTACCCCAAAAAAGGAAAAAAAAAATAAAAAAGAAAAAAAGAAGGAAGAACAAAGAAAAAACCAAATTTTTTCACAAAAGGCACTTAAGCAACCAAAATTTGACAACGGTTGTGTAAAGTAAATGTTTTCACTGGCAATTGCCACCTCATATACATACAAATTACAGCTAAAATAAACAATATGTAAAATTTAGATGGTTTTGGTTTAGAAAAGTGCATCGTTCTTGCTATAAAATCAAGAATAATAAAAAAAGATCAATTTTTTCATTAATAATGTATTTGTGGCTATATAAATATGTATCAAACTATTGTCGTCAGACTCCCTTCAATAGTAGCACTAAGAATCAATGACATGATCTTCCTTGTGGCATCTCTCTTGAATAGTTATTACTTAAACCTGAAGGTCTTATTCCAGGAGAGAGAGAAAAAAAGAGGAAAGACTGGAGAAATCTGAACAGCTGTCAAGAGGGAGGGGACAAATTTATTTAAAAATCTTCTGTGGGTCTTTGTTATGGGACAAATTAAAATTACATTCTCTGCGGGTAATGATAGCTGTGCCTCATAGATTAATTAATGTTAAAAAACAAGAGCCATTTTTCTTTTTAGTCATTTTTGCAGGAAACAAGTATTGAACTTTAAGTGAAAGTGAAGGGCTATGTTTAGATACAGAGCTACTTTGAGATGTTAAGTTGTGCTTGGTAAATCTACATCTAATTGTGGGAAGCAGAAGAGAAAAGTCAGTCTGTCTTCCTAAGAACTCATTATAAAAATTGCTCTTTAAACTTTTGACACTACAATAGTTTTCCAAAGTAATATTATTAACTGAACTTAACTTTTATATGTTCAGATTTGACTCAAATCTGAACATATAAAAGTTAAGTTCAGTTAAAAATATTATTGACTAGAAGATGTACATGTAAACTTTTTTCAAATTATAATCACTAATTCCTGCAACAGAATAATTTTACTGTAATGCTCAAATATAATTTCAAATATTGTAACACCTATGTGATGTAAGCCAGGCATTTCTTTAAGCTGCTTCCAGTGTCAGAGCTACAAGATTTTCTAAATATTAAAAACAAGAATGGTCTTGCAGAGAATTGGAGAAGTCTCATTTTTTTGAATGACAAAAATAGGGAATATATATGCTAAAAGCAGAAAGAAAAGGTGATTAAAATAGTGTATCCAAAATTGGGCGATTCTAATAAAAATGGACTTGAACCAAACCCTGGGCAAAAAGCCATCCAAACATCTGTCACTTTGGAATTTATGCATCAAAAATGCAGCGGATCAAACTTTCCTGAGAGCAATGAGTTTATGTAAAGACATACTTAGCAGCTTTTAAGACACAATTATCTTTACTTTGTTACAGCATCTGTTGGCTGCAAACTACAGATTAGGATGTGTGTTGAGAGTTCCCTGGGGACATTGCCACTCATGCCTTCCACCTAGACTGGGGTGAACTGGGAATAACTGTGATTACCCAGAGGTGATAATGATGCTAAAACTGAAACAGATGAGGCTGGAAATTTTAAATTTTACTTTTTCTTAATTTATTTATTCCTGAAATGGATTATTTCAGAAACATATTTACTTAATTTTAATTGTTTGAAACTACAGACCAAATCATCTTGGTTGTATTTGCCTCAAGGTATCCAGACAAAGTAGTTGTTTAAGTTTCTTTCAGTAGTGGATACTGGAACATAAAAGTTGTCAAACTCACTTCATCCTATTCTAATATTTATGTCTGAGGCCACGAAAAACACCCTGAAGGTCTTGATAGCTCTCTTTTGAGGACACTGAACCTGAGTAGTGACCTTAGGTCAAATTTAAGGGGTGGCTCACTGAATGTCTACTAACAGTGAGCTCTGTCAAGTGTCCACTCCCCTCTTCAAGTGTTTCTTTGATAACACCTGTGTTGTACTGCCAGCAATGTCTGATTCAGAAGTTTTGTCTAATGGTACTAAACAAGTGTCTGTGAAAAAGCAAATCCCACTCTTACAGTGGGACACAGGTGAAAGTAGCTCCTTTGCAAACTTCCCAAGGAAGGTGCTTGAAGATATAGTTGAAGCCTCTAGCCTTCAGGGGAGGTTTCTTATTTTGATGTACAAGTTAGGTGAAGAAGGCAATAGTCCATAAGAGCTTTTAGCTGGAATCCTTCATGTGTGCCTAATTTTGAGGATAGGAGCAGGACTGAGAGGCTCCCCTAACCAGATGACTGAAGGATTTTTAGGTTTTTTCTGCTTAAATGCCTCTGCTGGAGTAAGTTACCTTTTCAGTTAACTTGGTTTAGCTTGTAGCCTGAAGAAGAATGAAGACAAGTAGTTGAATAAAGCTGCTCCTTTCTATTCAGTGCAGCTGAAAACCAACCCCACACTCAATTGCTGCAGGTTTCTTTCCAGATCTGTCTTGTACCTGCAACATTATGGCTGTCTCAGCTCACATCTCTGCAGCAGGCACAGGGGCAGCTGGGCTGGACTGGGTCTCCATGAAACTGGAACTAGAGGTTATTTCCAAACACTCTGGTAACTCTGCCACACTTCCCACTCTAAGTTACTGTGCACGAGCTGCAGGGGATGCACAAGTTGTGCAGTTGTGAGGTGCTTCCCTCTCTTTGCCTTGCTCTGTCTGTGATAAAGACATGCCCCAGGGATTTTGGAAATGTTCCTCACGCCACAGCTCATTGTGGTGCCTACACCTGAGAAAGCTCTGTGGGTGCTGGATTAGGGCCCAGTAGTCACCAGGGAAGCACTGAATTTGACTGTCATTACCTCATACCAGTGGGGCTGTGGTAATTCTGACAGCTGATTTCCTACAGGATTCTGCATTTCATTTTTTTCCTAGTAAGAAACAAAGCCAAAAATCCTCCCTATTTGTTCACATTGCCCCAAACAATAGCTGGCATAGTTTTATTTGGCTCAGAGATTTCTCCTTACAACCATGGTTTTCACCCACACAAAACTTCAGAAGTGAAAAGAAGAAAATGCAAAGAAGGAAACTCAACTCTACTGCATCTAATACAGTAATGATCTAGTCTCTCCCTTGCTGCACTGGAGAAAATTAGTGTCATGGTGATGAAATCCAGCTATATCACAATTTCAAGTGATGCACTAGTAACCATGGCAACAAGGTATTCCCTTCCAGTAAATGCCTGTAATGGTGCTTTTAAGATTGTACATCAAAGGCAAAGCATGGCGTTGAATCACCCTGGAGCAAGTACTGACTTCAAAGCAAAGAGGTCAGAACAATGGGTTATTCATAAACAGAAAATAATTCTTTTCCAATTTGCAAGTTTTTTCTTTACGAGGCGCTCTGAAATAAAAGCGGGAGCAATTTAGTGGCTCTTGCACTATATTTGTGTGCTCTGGGATTACTATAGCAGCTCCTGTGGTCTCCTGGCTTCCTACACAGCTTCTGCTACTCTCTATGAGCTGGTGATCACTGCTGTGCCTCTGAGCTCTGCAGCAGGCAACGTGATTTAGTCTGAAAAGCGGGAGTGCGAAACTTATAGGAATAGATGGTTGAAGTCTTCTAGTCTGGTTAAGTATTCCGCTACACTTGTTGTGAAATTTTAACAGAAAATTGGAAAGCTAGGTGGTGGAAAAGATGTAGAAGGGAAAAAACAGTGCCTAAAATGGCTTTAAAATAAAACAAAAAGATGTTCATGTCTGAGGAATATTAATGTTTTTCGAGGAATATTAAACATATTGTTAATTAATCATGGAACCATTAAGGTTGGAAAAGACCCCTAAGTCTCCAACCACTGACCCAGCACTACCAAACTGACCACTAAACCATGTCCCTAAGTGCCACATCTAAATATCTTTTAAATATCTCCAGAAATGGTGAGTCTACCCTGCTCTGTTCCAGTGCTTAACCACACTTATAGGGATATTATTCAACCGAAATATCCCCTGACACAACTTGAGGCCATTTCCAATCCTCTTGTCCCTTGTTCCCTCGGAGCAGAGCCCGACCCCTCCCTGGCTGCACCCTCCTGTCAGGGAGTTGTGGAGAATGAGAAGGTCCCCCTGAGCCTCCTTTTCTCCAGGCTGAGCCCCCCAGCTGCTCCTCATCAGGCCCTTCCCCAGCGTTGTTACCCTCCTCTGGACATGGTCCAGCAAATTTCACAAAGCTAAAAAAGTGATCAAAAAAAAATTCCTTGATACAGAGAATTTTTACATCATTCATGCATCAATGAGGCCAGCTGCTTTTCCTAAAACCTGAAGCTCAATGTTTTTCCTTTGTAAGATGATTGCTGTTAAATACCATTTAAAGACTTAATTTTCTCTGAAATATTTTATTTTCACTCCTATATGTTTACCGTGGAATATCCTTTACTATGTGGTGAGTGTTATGTCTAGGTCAGGACACTGATGCTTAGGAGGATTTTAATTATCAGTAACTATGGAGAATCTAATGTGCTCACATTTGGTAACATTTGGCTGAATATCTGAAATGGCTTACTAAGAAGTCAGAGGTTTTTTAAATGATTGAATTCCTTATGTGGTAGATTCTTCAAATACAGAGACTTTTCCTTTAGCTCTGTGCATATTTATGTATGTGTAACAGAAAACCTGCCATAATTCAGAGTTAGGGGCATCTGAGTAATTGAAGGACTTAATAATATTTTTTTAATGCCTTAAGCACAAATTTTAAGATTTCTTCCACCATTGGTAAAACAGAAACAAAATAAATTTTGAAAACCTATAAAGGTTTAGTGATAGAGGCTACTAGACTATTGACTTATGTTTCTTGTCAATCTGCTGAAGACAGAAATTTTAACCTAGATATGTCTTGGCAAAGACTGTTTCCTTTCTTTGTGTTGATCATGACACTATTAAGATCAATGAAGGGATGATGTAAGATTTGGCACATGTAGGGAAGTAGCTAAAAATCATACACAAAAAAACCCTCAAACAAAGAAAGACAGTAGCAACAACAGATCTGAACATAAATCTGAAGCTACATAAGCTTTAGAAGATGAAAGAATTTAAAATTAAGTTGGAACGATGGACACCTTGTTGATGAATGTGAGATGGAACTTTCTAACAGGTACATCTTGTACAATCTCAGAAGGTCTCGAAAGTCAATAAATTCAAATGAAATGACTTGAGAAACCTGCAGCTCAAAACACATGAAGAACAAGTGCTAAGTATCATCTACTCATTGGTCATGTCAAGCAGCTGAAATCTTTCTCTTCAGCTTCTCAGTGACATTCTTTCCTTACTCAGCTCCACTCTCTAAACTCTCCTTGCCACAGCCCATCTACTGCCTCGCACCAATGCCCAAAGCTCAGAGTGAGGGTTCTGTTCACTGCTGACTAATTCTATCAGGTTCCTGTGCAGTTTTTCTTGCATGTGTGTGTTTTTCTTAACAAGATGAGATGAGATGGCAATTGATTTTTTCCAGAGGTTAATAATTTTTACTGCTAAGTCGCCAAACTTATTTAAACAAAAATAAAAATAATGCACCATTCGAGCCATTCAACCAATCTTTATCAAGGTGGTGAATTACACAGTGGCAATACAGAAATTCATCTCGTAAAACTTTCGTTCAAAGCATGTCAGGTGTGTACTACTCAAAATTGTGGTTGTTTTCACCATAAGAAGGCTGATAACCATGGTCCAATAATTGTGCACTTGTGCTGCTGTTTGTCTGCTTCTCATTTGAGAAACGCAGCTTAATTAGAATTCCAATTTGCTTCACAGAAAAAGCTGCCAAGCGCAAGATCTGACATTCAAAACAAAATCAATACTTTTGTAGAACATTTAAGCATCTTGGGTAATATCACAGGACTGAAGTAATTTGTGTCGTGTAGTAAAGCTCTAATTAAAGATGCGTCAGGAGTAGGAATTGTATTTCTTCATTATTTACCCTGTGCTTTACTGCTCGGTTCATACAAGGGTATTGATTAAATGTTCATGTTTATTATGGCTCCCCCCTCCAATCATGAGTGTGAGAAATGAAAGTTAGGGCAGATGAAAAATATTCACTGCTTGTCAGGTATAAGAGACAGTCAAGGTCAGATGCAGATAAGGAGAACCAAGGAAATTGAAGGGTTTTGTTTAGTTAGTGGTGAGCTACAGATTAATATCTAATTTTTTTTTTTCTCCAAGTAATATGTCTGAATGTCTGTCAAGGGAATAAAGTATCAGTACAGCTCTTATCTTTTTAAAGAGCATTAGATCTGATGAGCTCATAATATCTGTATCTAAAAGTTTCTTTAGTCTGTGAATTGACTCCTTAAGGTCAAATTATGAAAATTCATATGAATGCCAAGATACATCACGTTAGAGATAAATCTATTTATCCCAGAGAAGCAATTAATGAATTAAAATATAATTTGATATTAACTAAAAGGGGGAGCAGAGACCTACAAAAACAACATATTTGCCACCTCTCTGCCTTGACAAAGATACCTGCCAGACCTTAAAAACTACCACTGCAGGAGACCTTCTCAATAACAACCTTGAAGCTCCATCAATTCTTTTGTTGTTTAAAACACTTTCTTTATGTTTCCTTTCTGTCATTTAAACCTTATTTCTCATGTATTCTACCTTGGACATGGAGCATTTGCTATTCCCTTTCCACTACTGCATTTTTTAACGTGTTGGAAGCCAATTAACCTGTTTTACTAAGCACTTGGTGGAATCTTTCTCTCAGTCCTGAGTTAATACCCCTTGAGAATTTGATGACTCTATGTTAGAGAGATCTATATGAGGTCTCTAGGTTGCCAAATGGAGGTAGGTAAACCCATCCAAAAACTTTTTGACTCTTAAGTGTAATTAATGGAAGATAGATGAAGCTAGAATGAAGCGTTTTGTTGTAGAAAGCTTTAAAGCCTTTATTCCATGTGGCAATAAAATTCTGAAGACATAGAGGTAGAAATAATACAGAAAGTAGAGTTACATAGGTCATCTTCTGGTTGTCTACGGCTGAAAGACAAAAAATGAACAAGTAAGCCCTGGGGCTTCTTAAGTAATTTTGAAGAGGTCAGGTATCAACTTTGGAGATAAGACCATTTGATTCAAAAGGAACTGAACAGCTATTTCAGTGGGAAGAATTGAGGAGAATAAATACACTGTCAGCAGTAGAAGAGAGGAAAAAATCCAGAGTTTCTCTCTTTGGGTTTTAACAGAATTGAGAGGCTGAAGTCTTACCACCCCTGGTTAACATGGAAGAATATGGAGAGAAATAACTGCAGGAGGATTAGTTCTCTGCTTACTCTTTTCTACCTGCCAACATCAGTATCAGAAAATATAAAGCTGTGTCTGAATTGTAAATAATTAAGGACTTTTTTCATGGGCCTTCACCCTGATGCCTTCTACAAGCCAGATTTCCCAGGCAATGCTCTTTCCTCTTCAGCTCTAGCTCCAGGTGTGCAGAATCTCCCTCAGGTCACAGAATCATAGAATCATAGAATCACAGAATCATAGAAACACAGAATTGTAGACTCATAGAATCACAGAATGGTTTGGGTTGGAATGGGCATTAAAGAACAACTAGTTTCAACTCCCTGTCATGGACAGGTAAACCTTCCACTATTCCAGGTTGCTCCAAGCCCCATCCAGCCTGGCCTTGGACACTTCCAGGGATGGGGCAGCCACATCTTCCCTGGGCAGCCTGTGCCAGGGCCTCCCCACCCTCACTGGGGAGAATTTCTTCCTAACATGTAACCTAAATTTCCCCTCTTTCAGTTTGTACCCATTATTCTGTGTCCTATCACTATAGTTCCTGATGCAGAGTCCCTCTCTGTCTTCCCTGTTGGCCCCCTTCATATGCTGTGAAGGAAAATTCTGTGAGGTCTCCATGCTCCTTCTCTTCTCCAGGATAAAAAGCCCCAAATTTCTCATCCTGTCTTTATAGGGAAGGTGCTCCAGTCCCTTTACCAACCTCACAGCCTCCTCTGGACTTGCTCCAACAGTTCCATATCTTCCTTATCTTGGGGGCAATAGGACTGCATGCAATATTCCAGGTAGGGTTTCACCAGAGCAGAGAAGGAGAGAGAACCCCCTCCCTCAATCAGCTGGCAGATCATGGGTCCTCTAAGATCTACCAGTGCCCCCTCTGTATTTTGGATACCTGAGAATATCTCATATGGCCTCAAGTCCCCAAAGTGTAGGCAACCAAAAGAAATCTTAAGGCAGTGGCAAAACTCTGCATGCTTTGGGAGACGCCCACACAAGAGTCAAAGCCCTGGTGAGGAGGTTGAGGTCCAATCCCAAAAGCAGTGTTGCTGTATCAGCAGAACATTACAACAAGGGTAATTGACTCTAGCTCGTGGTTACCTCTGGGGTTCCTGCACTGGGGTGGGAACACAGATAGTAGGGCTGTGATGTCGAGGAAGGCTTGACATAAATATCTAGAAACATATTTGGAATATGTGGAAAATTTCTGGAACACATATATTTATATGCTTGTTAATGAGGTTTTAAGACATGGAATCCTGCAGAGATGAATCTGTCCCAGTTCTAAAATCAGAGTCTCTCAAAGTTCAGAAAACACTACTTAAAAAAAAAAGAAAAAAAAAATCATTGAAAATTTCAATCATTTCAATTTTCTGGAATTCCATTATATTTCCTGTGTCATTTGGTCTGGGGTGACTCTGCTTAAGCAGGAAACTTGGACCAGGTGACACCACTGTGGTCCCTTCCAACTTAACTCATTCTGTGATTCTGGGTTTCAACAAACAAAGCTCAGGGATATTAATGCAAGGGGTCGTGTATATCTTTTGTTATACAGACTCAGTGGGGAGAAATCTTTCTAGGCTGTTTCCACAGCTCCTAGTTCAGTGGTGTTCTACTTCACCACTTTTTTCCTAATTGGATTGCAATAAAAATGCTAAATTCAAGTATTTATACAGTTCTATTCGATCATGGATCTTGTTTTCTTTTACTTTCCTTTTAAATGTGATGAAAATAAAGAGCACAGATGAAATTTTCTTTAATGTCTTTGAAGAAAGTATCCTTAATAGCTGTGTATTTAGGGAAAGTGCAGTTTTTAAGCAAGGTGTTCTATCAAAAGAGGCATCTCAGAAAAAGACAAATTTGCTTCTAAGATAAATTAGATAACTTGGGCAAATGGTGACAAAGACTGCTATTCTCTCAAAGGAAGAAAGGATAAAAAGTGAAATAATGCTAAGATTTTCCTGCTAGAAGAGATAATATTTAGTAATGAAATCAGAGAATATGCAGCTTTGGGAGTTTGATTTTTGGGGGTTTTTTTGTAAAAGATGAAATTATATAAGACGGAATAATATGGAACAGCTTTCTGGAATATATTTGCTGATAATGGAAATAAGGCTGGCCTATTCACTGAGGTTACACGCTGAGCAGTTCTTTGCTGTATTAAAAATTACTGTGTCTTTCAGAAGTAAGCTAGTGCAGTACATGTAGGCGTTCAGGTTCTGTTAGCCATTAAACTAAATAGAATACTATTTCATGCATGATTTAGCTCAGTTAGATGAAGAATGCAGCAGTGGGCTTGAAGAGGTAATGTGTAAGAGTGGAAGTTTATACAAATAAATGTTTCCTTTTTGTTGGGTGGTATTTACCTGTGATTTCAAATGCCTTATTAAGAGATCTTTATAGATTTCCCCACTGATGTGTGCCAAAAATGTTAACAGATCGATCTGCCCTCGATGTTGATAACACAGATATTTGTAGCCCTGCTGGCAGGAAAGAAACAGCTTTTAATTGGCTACTGATGAATGCAAATTCCTTCTTAGAGTGAATTCATTGTTTCCCTGAAAACACTTGATTGAGACATCCAGACCGACAACACCCTGCATCAAATAGAAAATGTGATTTACCTAAAGTTAGCTGTCATGTCTGCATTTCATTGATATCTTTTCCTTATTGATATCTCTGAAATTAGGGATTCATTGAATGAAGGTGTAATGGGGCTGATTTGATGCTACAGGAAGGGCAAAACCAATGCTGAAGCACTCTGTGGATCTGGATGATGCCTACCAGTTGTAGGGTGAATTACCACAGGTTTTATGCTGCTCACATCGATTGTGATTTTCCTCTTTTTTCCAATTGCTCCCCTTTTCTGCCACTGAGCTTAAAAGCACACCTGTTCTGCTCAGTGGTTATGGAATAACACACAACAACCCTGCCATGGAGAAACTCCTAAATTTCATTCAACTTCTGTGCTTAGTTCTTCCTTTAGCCAGTATTCCTTATTATTTTCCTCTCCTCTGGTAAAAAAACAAACAAACAAACAAACAAAACAAAACCACACCTTTCCGATCCCTAAGTATGCATTTATTATTTGTGAATGGTTTTTTCTGTTTGTTCATGTTAGGAGTAATTCAAACACATTCAATTTTTTTCTTGACAATCGTGAACTTGCATAGATGTTTAGTGTCTCCTGACTGACCATAAAAATCTCCCCAGCAGTAATCTTGTGAGGGCAGAGAAGCACAGTTTTTAGGACACTTTTTGCACTCTCAGCTCTGCTGGAGCTATTGCATCAAGAGCAGTTTGTAAAGATAGAACATATTTAAATTTAAAGTAGCTATAGGCTAGCATGTAACTCACCAGGTCAGCTGCCAGAAATTCCCCAGGCTGATGAATTGAGGGGTTTAGTGTCAAGTGAGCTATGCAATGTCCCTTTTTCTGGCATCAATATCTAAGTTAATGGTTTAGAGTAAGGTTAGAAACACCCATGTGAATTGCACAGGCAATTTCTGGAGGGTTAGGGACATTCAGCTGAGCCTGGGGATTTTAGTGAAAGTTATGCCATGCTAATTCATTCTTTAGTGTCAGGCAAGAAGGTGAGTCAAATCCACATGTAGCAATTGCTCTAAATATTCACAGAAATCACTCCTGTGTTGAACAGCTTGGCTGCAATTTTAAACGCACAAATAACTTTCTGGAGTTACATTCAAATAAGAGATATTGATGTTCAGCAGCAGTAAAAAGGGCTTAGCAGGAACACTTTGAGAATGTCATGTGACTGACTTTGTATTATAACACTTTTAAATCATCTCAAAAATGGAATTTTGAAGTATACTATAAAGAATCCTTAACAAGAAAGCTTTAATGTATTATACATTTGGTGGTACTAACAGTAAGAGCCAGTGTCTTTCCTTGAAAATTTAGAATATCCCAGAGAAATATTCAACATATTATGTCACCTAAAGGTTTCTCAAAGTATATCAAAACTAAGAAGCATCATAGTTAGCACAAACACCTCTCTTCACTATCTGACTCACAGAGACTTTATTTCCTTTTTTCCTATTTTTATGACAGAAATCTTTATCTGAACCCAATGTCTTCTGTAGCAGAAAACTCTATTCATAAAGGTTCATATCAATCTCTTCTTAACCTTTGAAGGTTTTTTCTAGTGATACATTTCTGCCCAATTAATCCTGATGCTCTCCAATAGACATTGGAGCTGATAATGCCTGTAGAGAAATTGGTGTCCAACGCATCTCTTCTGTGGTTGTACAAGACTGTGTTGCTGAAATTTGTCAGCATCTTTGATCTTTGTCTTTGTTTTTAATTAATGAATACACTTATCTGTATTTACAGCAAAAACCTTTCCATTCCCTTTAAAAGCTTTGGCCCAGTATCACTTTATCTTTGTGTACATTGCATAATTTATAGCTTACTGGGGTTGGCAAAGGTTTGCTCTCATTTCCTTTTGTACTTGAGGCATTAACCAATCATTTAAGCCAAACTCCCACACAGCATTCATGCACCTTACAAAGCAGCAATGCTTTTGAAGATAATCCTACAAAGTGGAAGAAAATATGATCAGTTGGTCTTGAGAGTACATTTAAATGAGAAAAATGAGATGGTTTGTATGTCTTTGGAGAGGCTAATCTACAAATAAATGACTGCAAAAAGAGAGAAAATACTCAGTGTGTGGTTTCTGGGTAGTTGCCCGAATATGTATGAACCGTCAGAGTAAGATCACTCTGTGATGGCTGAAGGAGAATGAGAAAGACAATAAGACAAGAAGAAAATGAATTTCAGAGTTTATTGAATGGTAACATCCAGAGCTGTGGTAGTCCTGCAAGGACTGACTTTCTTACATGACTTACAGCTCTGTGTGAGAGTTGTGTAGGAATGGGAGATAAATTTAAATCCATTAAGCAATGTGCTCTGGAAAAGGAGGAAGACCAGACTAGCAGAACATTTAAAGATCATCTATGCATCTTAATCCCTGCCTAAAAAAGAACTGCCACTTCTGAGGCACTAGTCTTTTACAAGGAAAGGAAAGTTTTCCAGGTATCAGAAGGGGCAGAGAACTGGAGACTGGATTCTGAGCAGGTGCAAATCTCTAAAACTTTCTGCAGACATGTTAGCTAAAAAATAAATTAGTTTGGAAAAAAATCAGTAAAGTGGTACAATTATTTTTAACACTGATCAATTTGTGTTCTCAGAAAGGTTGCTTAATGATCAGCAAGCGTATTTATTATCTGATAAATCAGTTTCATTCCCTGGCTATATTTCTGGTACTATGCCTCCTTCCATTTTTACACATCAAACTGCCTGTAGTAACCTTTTACCCTTGTTCTTGTAAATTTCTGGGCAGAGAACATCTTACTCTTCAGAGATGTGCAGTATCTGTTACCACAGGACAGTGTAACTGCTCTGATGTCTGCTTTGCATTGTCTACAAACTTGCTTAGGAAAAATGAAAGTGTAAACTGGAAAATGAAAATGTAAATCCATCAGCTTACTGTGGTTATAACGGAAGTATCGACAGCTTAATGTGAATTCTTAGTAGTCCAGGAGTGATTATAGCAGAAAAGAATAATACTGTAGAATTAGTCCTAATATGAATCAAACTACCTTTTCCATACCAATTGTAGTAAGTTCAATAAGGGAAAGTGCCAGGTTCTGGACCTGGAATGGGGCAACCCTGGGTGTGCAGACAGACTGGAGAATGAGATGTTGGAAAGCAGTGCCATGGAAAGGAACCTGGGGCTCCTGGCTGATGGCAAGTTGGACATGAATCAGCAGTGCCCTGGCAGCCAGGAGGGACATTCCTATCCTGGGGGGCATCAGACCCAGCATCACCAGCTGGGCAAGGGAGGGGATTGTCCTGCTCTGCTCTGGGCTGGGGTGGCCTTACCCTGCATATTGTGAGCAGTTTTGGATGCCTCAATACAAGAAGGGTCCAAAGGAGGTTAGAGAGGGTCCAAAGGTTAGAGGGTCCAAAGGAGGGCAACAAGGATGGTGAAGGGCCTTGAGGAGAAGCCGTGTGAGGAGCAGCTGAGGGCACTGGGTCTGTTTAGCTGGAGAAGAGGAGACTGAGGGGAGACCTCATTGCAGTTACAACTTCCTTGTGAGGGGCAGGGGAGGGGCAGGCACTGATCTCTACTCCGTGTGACCAGGGACAGAACACCAGGGAATGGCCTGAAGTTGTGTCAGGGGAGGTTTAGGTTGGATATCAGGAAAAGGTTCTTCACCCAGAGGGTGTTTGGGCACTGGAAGAGGCTCCCCAGGGCAGTGGTCAGAGCACCAAACTTGGTGGAGTTCAAAGAGTGTTTCAACAATGCTCTCAGGGACATGGGGGGATTGCTGGGGTTCCTGAGCAGGACTGGGAACTATGATCTCTGTGGGTCCCTTCCAACTTAGGATATTCTATCATTCTAAGACTCTATGATCTATCTACTTAAAAACTCCTATGATTGCAGCATACAAACACAAAATAAAACAAACTAGACAGTGGCCTGTTGTTAGAACGCACTGTTTCAGCTAAAGTACCCAAGACAAAGCCCCAGGTAAGAGAACAAAAATTCAGACAAAGTGAGCCAGAGCAGCCTTGCTCCTGAGGTTCTGCAAACTCACTACAAAGCCTCTTACGATCAGTAGCAATATTGTGTTTACTGGGCTACAGTGCTGCGAAGTGATAATCACAGTAACTCCATGAACTACTTTATTGGATCCAGGTTGCGGGAGGACAGTAACAAAAATTGCAGTCCAAAGTTGAAAAATTTTTATGATTTCTGAAGGAGACATGAAAAAGCCCGGGGACACCCCACCTGTAAGATGGAAGAAAGGTAAAAATGGAGCTGCATAACCCAATAAAGATGACCTTTTTGGAGGTTTTGACATTTTTGAGGACATTTTTCATTGCTAGAATTCCTGCGGTCAATTCTTTCTGGGGCGGAATTTCTTCTCTGGACAACTGTTCCTTTGCATGTGATTGCCTGCAGCATTTTCTTCCAGGCTTTTGCCTAGAGGCTTCTTTTCTTGGGCAACGTTTTTCATGTAGCTGTTGCCTCAGGGACACTGAGAATAAGTTTATTAAGGCTTGGAAAGCATTCTGATGGTAGAATAAGAAAGGCCAGATAGAAGTCTTACCAAACAATGCAAGTGGGATATATCAGGCCTATGGAATCAGCTTTCAGGCATATATTTGTGAGACAGAGCTTGTGTTTCCCTGAACTGCTCACCATTAACATTTCCCACTGTATAATCAGTTCTGCACACTGACAATTGAGTAGCTAAATACTTTTGGGAGAGCATCATAACTAACCAGTGAATCACTTATTTACAAATAGTTTTTTCCTCTTGAGCAGCTGCAATGTTGATTGATCTGAGATTCTCCATCAGACAGTGGGATAAACCTCCAATCATTATGTGTTGCTCCAAAGCCTGTCAAAGCCAATGAATCTCTTAATTGACATCCTTGGGCTTTGGAGTAGCCTCTACTTGTATAATCTCTAGAAGCTGTCCAGAGACACACTTTGTAACTTTTTTTGCCTCTATTACTCATCAACAAGAAACTTTTTATTTTTTCATTGTACACGAACCCTGTTGGAATCCTGGGTTCAGAGAATTTCAATCTTTCAGTTCTGACAGGTAACGATCCTCAAAAGCACACTGCATTTGACCTGAGGCCTTGGGAAAGGCTTCCCTTTTTATGTAATAGCACTGAGATTGTTACTGTGTAATTAAAAAGAGATTTGTTATGTCACTGGATGGAATATGTAGAGATGTAGGAAATTAGGTTTATGGGATTTAGTAACAAGGTGGAGGATTTTGGGTGTGGGTTTGGGTATTTTGGGTATTTTGGTATTGGTTCAAAAAACCCACAGTGAGGATCATAAATGAATAGTTACTGGGTTATAAGTAAAAATAAATTAGTTGGCATTCCATAATTGGATAGATTGGGCTTTAAAAGACCTTGAAAGTTAGAACTCAGGGCTATTTTCCACCTTGTTAACTAATAAGCACATCCTGTGCAGCTGTACCACAGATAAGAAAATAATAAACATCTAAATCCAAAGAACAACCTAGCATCTTCTGCCTTTTAATGCAAACTCTGGGAAAAGGAACTCACAAATCAGAGGCAAAACAAAAATAGAGAAATCAACAGAACCCAACTGAGATGTAATGTTGCCTGGGGAATACTGGAGACAGAAGTGGTGATGAAAATGTGGCAGTGGCAGAACAATTCCAGAATTATCAAAGATGAAACAGAAAATAACTTGGGGAAGCTGAGGAACAAATATTTTAAAGAAAATGTGCAACTTTAGATGGTCAAACAGGTAGCTCCAGATGTGACACAAAGGATATAACACAGTGGGAAGACTGACTTTTAAAATTATTTTTCTTTTCCTGATAACTATCTCAAAAAGGCTCCTTCTGTCTCTGTGTCCTCTAATTACTTTGCTTTCAGCCATATTTTATCCTTTTCTTGTATGTTTATTTTTTTGTTTGTTTGCTTTTAGGCACTTTAGTTCTGAAGATTTGTAGGCATTTCTCTTCATGACATAGGGAATTTCCAAAGAAAATTACTATTTGATATTAAACTATCTGAATAATAAAAGATATTTACAGAATATCACAGTAAAATGTGTAAATATTATAAAGGCAAATTAAAAAAAAAAAAAAGAAAAGAAAAATGATCCTGGGACTGATGAAGAATGAATGGATCAGGGTTGCAATGAAAAATTTATTTTCTTGAAAAAGAAGTTCTGTGAGCTTAGATATATATAGATAATCTTTAACCTCATAGACCTTGAAAGAACATTTTGAAACCTCATTTCCTTCCTCCTTTGTATTCATAGGATGTTCAAAGAGGCTATTCAGTGCTGATCAGAGTTTTATTCTTTGAAGTTAAACCTTATGTTTTCAATATTACTTGTCATTATTGGACAGGACAGACCTTCTCAGGCCTTACACAGGTGATGGTCGAAGTCTAAAATTTTTCCAGGTGTGGAAGAAATTAATCCTGTGAGCTAATTTATAACTTCCCAGGGATTCCGCTCATGGATCTCATTTGATACAAATAAGAAGGAAGAATTTTTCACTAAATCTCACAGAATGTGCTGCTGGCAGACTTGGCAGACATTAGTAATGAAAAGAAGAAGTTGTCTCAGACATTAGGTGCTTATTATTCTTGGAACAGTAAGATCCAGCTACATTAACTCCTGCTGGTGACCACTACTAATTATGTCATTACCTAATTCCAGTAGCACCACAGCAACTGCTCCCATCTGGCATTTTCTGATATGCAGGTTGGTGAACTGTTTATTTAAGTTGATTAATAATAAGCTATTCAGAGCAGTTTCAGTTTTAATTTTAGTTGGTCATGTCTAATCATTACTAAACTTAATAAAAGATGGACTTTGTAATGGGAAAAAAGGCTTTGAAAATTGCAACCTCAATAAAAAAAATATCAGTACAATTAGGTTAACTTCTGAATCTCCAGTGATAATTGAAGTGTTCTAAAGTTAACAGTGCTAAAACAGTGTGAAGAAGAAGATAGTGAAGGAAAAGGGGCTCTGAACTTCTTTAATGTATTATTAGATCTTTTGTGGGGATGACTGAGGAGAAGGCAGAAAGCATCAATCAAAACCCTTGTATTTTGAGGTTATAGAGATCAAAAAAAAATGAAATCAAGTGATACTTCAAAAAGAGATGCTATGCCTTAACAAGCTCCTGGTAAAGCACTATTTCTTAATAACTATGTGTGAAGTTGTAGACAAGCTAGGCCCCACCCCCAGTTTTTTTGGATTGTTTGCTTGTTTTTGACCAACTATTCAATCATGTAGTCTCGACACAGCTTAGCTGGCATTAGAAATACTCCCTTCCATGTTGCACCAATTGACTTATTCATAATAATTTGTTCATACCTTAATATCCTAGAAAGTACTGAGATGTGCAAGATCTGAAGGAATTTTTTTTTTTTTTTTCTCCCCTGGGCAGTTACACACCGAAGTGTGCAAGACCCTTCCTCATATTTCACACTCTTGTTGCATGTATACCCAAATCTTCTCATCTCAAAGGAAGGTGTAAACTTAACTGAAATGCTGTTGCTATGTGCATCCAAACAAAGGATTTAAAATTATGTTGTATTTAGTGCCCAGTAATTATGAAAAGATTCTCTATTTGGTGCCACTATTATTCTGTTGTTGATGAGTGCTCATTGTTATTTAAATCCAGTACATCTTAGAAGCTGTAAGTTCACAGATACTGTTAACTTTGGAGAAAATGTCTCTATTCAACACCTGAAGGAAAATATCTCCATAGTTTAAGGTTCTCAGCTCCCATACAGATTGCTTTCTTCATGTGTTCTCAAATAATCTGTCAGAAGGTTTGAGCAAACAATTCATTACATGATCTCCTATTTAAGCAGGAAAAAAGGCTAATTATGAGTTGCTGACTTTTAATTCACTTTATCTGTGCACATTCTCCACCCTTTATTCCATACCAGTTAAGTCATGCTCAGGCTCCACACCAGCCAACATGTCCTCATTAACCACACACTCCCCTTCCCATCCTTTGATGCTATCCACAGATGTCATTCCATTGGTCTATGGACCAGCCTTGCTAAATATCTACACAACGTTCATTGAGTTTGTTTAGTCCATGACTAAAGGCTCCATCTGTCAGTGTTCACTCAGGACAGGAGGTGTGGTGTGTTGTGTGGGGTTACTGAGCACCAAAGCCAGGCTCAGACTGTGTCACTGCTGCACTTTCATTGTTTAAATTAAGGCTTCTCCTCCACTGATATGGGTGCCTCCTGTTACAGCATTTCCTACAACATGCAACTCAAATCCTGGGTTACAACAATTTAAAGGTGTTTGCATTACATTCTGCACCCCTGGTCCCTTTGGACCAGACCATCTGGTTTAACATTCCAAAGATCTCTTCCCTTTACCCCTGCTCTGCCCTGAACTAATCCACAGACTGCAGACCCTTTAGGTTGTTCCTGCTCCAGGTGGGGTCTTATCTATGAGCCAAAGTTTCATCAGGGGTTTACCTGAGGCTCACATGTTCCAGGGTGGCCTAATCCATGGGCCACATGTGGTTTGAGGTGTCCTGCTCACACGTCACAGGTCACAGCACTTCTACTCAAGCTCACACTGGGGTTTCAGCCCATCCAGCACAGCAGCACAGACACAGCAGAGGTGGCCTGACCATCTGCCAGCCCAGGCACACCATTACTGCTGCTACCAGAACGTTCCCAGGCACAGCACAGAAAGGGGATGGGCAGCACAGCTCTACAGTGAGCAGTGAGAGCAAAAAGTAGCCGCTAACAAGCACGAGACTGGCAAACAGGAAGGCAAGAGAGCCCCATGGCAAGCACAGGAGCCTGCCAACTGATCCCTATACAGCACTAACAGATATAAATTCTATCCAGCACTTCCCAATCATGTCTGCAGTTACCTCAAACACTCTGGGGAGACAAAAAGAACTGCCATGGTTTAGCCCCAGCCAGCAACTCAACACCATGCAGTTTTGGCTCCCCTCCTCTATTGAATGGGATGTGGGTGAAAATCATCAAAAAAAAAAAAAAAAAAAAAAAGAGTGACATTTGTGGGTTGAGATAAAGGAAGTTTAACATGAGAGAAAAGGAAGGGATAATAATAAATAATAATAATAAAAAAAAATATAAAATAACTAGAACACACCAAATGAATGATGAACAATGCATTTGCTTACCAACTGTTGATCAATGCCCAGCCATCAGCCCCTGAACAACTTCCCCCAATTTATACACTGAGCATGATGCCATAGGTTTGGAGCATCCCTTTGCCCAGCTTGGGACTGCTGTCCCAGCTGTGTCACTTTCCAGCTCCTTGTGCCCCCTCAGCCTCCTCGCAGGAAGGGCAGGATGAGAAGCTGAAGAATTCTTGACCACTGCTTAACAACAATGAAAACACCAGTGTGTTATCAATATTATCCTCATCCCAAATCCAAACCACAGCGCTTTACCAGCTGCTGGGAAGAAAATTAACTCTACCTCAGCTGAAACCAGGACATTAGTTTCCCTCGTGCTAGGATAAGAGGATTTCTAGGATCTTTCTAAGCATTTCCATGACACAATGCATCAAGCTTAAGATGATTTGTTCACTCATGTTACCTATCTCTAGAAAACCTATTTCATAGTTTATTTACATGACAAAACTAGACTGATTCTCTAAAATTCATAAGGCAAATAAATTCCCTTGAGCTAACATATCACCTTATCAAGAGATGTTAAAAGTGGGTTTTTTTAAAGAATTGAGATTCAATAGTTGTGGTATGGAGTTACTTGTGATACTAAGAAACTGATTTGCATTTTCACATAAACCCACATTGTATCAGAACTTCCTCATGAAAACCCATTTGTCTGACTCCTGTCACTTCCTCTTATGCCTTACACTTCTTCTTTCTCAAGGGCAAAGATTGCCATTTGTCTTACCACAATACCCTCATGATTTAAAACTTCCCCTGGTGTCATCATCCAAATAATGATACCTCAAGAAATCATAATCCCTGAAAATTTTTCTGATATTGGTTTCCTTTCCTTTATTTTTTTGCATCTAAAGCTAAATCTATACTTTTACACATGATAATTTATTCACATCTCCTGTATTTTCAATCTGTTACATAGCCTGTACTCCTTTTTTTTTTTTTTTTAAATGATGAAAATGACAAAGGCTGTGAATAGAAAGTTATAAAGGATCTAGTGTGATAAAAGGGAAACATTCCTGTAGTCTAGGTGGGGAGGAAGCGATTCGTGCTTTTTCTGGCAAACTACATTAGCTTTGCCCCCCCTTAATGCTGCAACACCACTGAGTAGGTCCCCGACACAATGGCTGTGTTACCCACTGATGGAAGAAGCAGCTATTACTGGTCCATGTTGCTGCCCAGGGGCAGCTATAATTTCACTCTGTGTGTGTGTGTTTCACCTGCAGCCTCTCTGAGGGGCTCATCTGTATGCGGCAAAGCTGAGAGTCGGGCCAGCACACATCCTGCCCCCGTCCACGGCGTGTCACAATGCCAGCACCTAGAAAAGGCATTAATATTTATGGAGAGAGAGCACAAAGAAATCAAAGCATCTCTGTCTGCCTCTCAATTTATTCCACTTCTCAGAAATTTAATTTTGGAGGAACTTTTGGAGGGGTAAACCCCACACCTGTAACAGCGAGGCAGGAATGCACACGTTTGATATTCAACTGTAATTGAGAAAATTCATGCTGATTTTTCCTTCAGTGAATTTGGGATTCCCTCCATCTTTTCAAAATTTAACACATTTTAACATTTGTTCTAATAAAAAGAACATTTAATAAATACTTTTCTCTCCTCATTAAGCATCTCTGTTTCTTAAGGAGGACATAAAAGGACATCCTCTTTCTCCTGAAGTCCAGAAACCAGTTGTGCAGAACCAGGTTATCAGAGTCCATATGCTTGTAGTGCCAGTTCTACACATGAAACCATCCCAGAACTTCACAGTAAATCATGGTTTCCTCCTTCCCACACCAAGAAGTACAGAATGACCAAGAGCTGTGTGTTAGTGCTCAGGATACTTCCTCCTCCATTTCCCTCTTCACTCCTGTATTCTCTGCAGAAGAGGCTAGAGTTGAAATGTTTCCTGTGGGTAAATGGAATTAATACAATCACAGTGTGGGATGTCTGAGCCATAGTCTAACAATTGAACTCTGCGGTGCTGCAGCTTTACCTACCTGAGCCCTTCCAAGTACTACTTTTTTTTGTAAACTAATCAGTTGCACCATTGAGGCTGTGACCTCCCTGCGCTCTGGGGGATCTGAGGGGCTAATGAATCACCAAAACTCTTAAGGTGAGCAAACAGTCTCGTGTAGACAGCTCTACTGCTACAGCAGGCACAGAGATGTTTCCTGCAAGGAATGACTTGCTCACCCAGCCAACACAGTGAGGTTTTAGAAATTGAGTTCAAGTCCTTTGCCCCATCTCTGTGTCCCTGAGCCCCTGTCTGCCCTGTGTATAATGAGTGGTAAATTCTGCAAAACAAGGATTGTCTCTTGCCTTGTGAGGGTCACAAAGCGTGTAAAATGCTTTCAAAAAATGATGAGTTTTGTTTACTGTAAGAAAATGAGACGGGTGTGCTTTGACTATCAGTAAATAAAGGCAAGCAGGCAGGCTTCTCTTCCGCTAAATCTGGTTGTCTCCTCACACTCAGTCACATAACAAGGCACAAGGCCTGCATGGCATCCTGTGGTGGCAACTCCTTTATCCTTTTGTAGCTTTTTGTGAGAAGGGAATGGGCAAAGCTGAATATGCCACATATATACTTCTGGTTGCCATATAGAGTGGAAAATTCCCAACAGCTTGGAGTATTAGAAAATAGCCTGGACAGGGTAGCAGAGCTGTGGTAGGGACCAGGAACTGGGACCAAGGAAGGCAGTACAAGCTGTTGCCAAGACCCTGCTTCTGAGCCCAGAGACAAAAGTCTATTTCAACAGTTTCCTGGTCAGGTACCTTTCGAAGCCCTGGCAGGGGAGGTTCAGAATGGACATTAGGAAGCGTTTCTTTACAAAAAAAAGGGTGGCCAAAAACTGCAACAGACTTCCTGGAGAGGTGGTCAGTGTCCTAAGCCTGTCAGTGCTTAAGAGGCATCTGGACAATGCCTTTAAGAAAATGCCTTAACCAGGTCAGGTCTGAATTGGTCAATTAATTAAGATTACATGATCACTGTAGGTACCTTCAAACTGGAAGCATTCTATTCTTCTCTTCTTTCTTTCCTTAGTTAAAGAATTCAGGTATTCCCAAGGTCTCACAAAGGTTTAGGCAAATGCAAAGGTTTGTCTGCTTTCTGTAGGAAAAGTCTCAGCTTTCAGCCCAGATACTTCCAGGTGCTCTCCAGAGCTGCAAATCTCTTCCAAGTCAAACTGCCTGTGCAAGCCATAGGGTTATTAAAAAGGGGGTTTGCCTAATTCACAAAAAATTCAGCCCTTGACTGTCTGTCAAGACTACCACGACAACAAAAGGCTCAGAAACATTATGGTTCTAGAGCTGCTAGCTCTGAATCCCCTGAGCTTCTTGACTACACCTAAGGAATTTCTCATTTAATGCGTGCACGAACATTACTCCTTCAGCTCCGTTCCCAGGCTCTTGGGTCTCAGACTGACTCCCATTTGTGAAATATAGTTTTCCATTTCAGCTGTACAAATTCTTCTGAAAGCTTATCAGCTTAGTTGTAAAACCTACTGCACTTCTTCTTCATGGTAAAAGGACAGAAAGTTTATAAACACAGTTCTCTGCCCCTGCATATAACCTGAGTGACTTTTAGTTTCCAATGATGCACTGAGGGTTTTTTTTTTTTTTAATGATTTGTTTCTGTTTTCTGATGGTTTTTAATGTCTTGGAGGATGAAAGGCAAACCAGCTGATCTCTTTAAGGACAGGCCCCCTTGCCCACTAGTAGACATTGACAAGGACCGTGATCTTGTCAACGCTCACATCCAAAACATCTGGTTTATTTAGCAGCCCACTGTCCTTAATACCCTAAACCTTACTGCACAATATGGTTTAGTGGCCATGGTGGTGTTTGGTTAAAGGTTGGACTTGATGATCTTGGAGGTCTTTTCCAACCTTAGTGATCTTATGATTCTATTTTATTCTATTTATTTCTCCACCTAAATGTAAAGCCTGTTGACCAACAGCTCCGTGTGGCTGCAGTTTTCCTGCCCCCACAGCTCTGCTGGAAGCAAGAGTGAGCTGACTCAGGGTTTGTTTCCATGAAGTCAAAGGTTTGGAGCAAAGATCTGCATGTAGTTATGTATTTTAACTATGGATAGCACCTGGTGACATGAACCCTGCTTTTAATTTGCTACCATCACATAAATAAGTATTTCATAATGATACTGTCAGCAGCAATTCGAGCTTATATGCCCCTGGAATAAAAAGTTGGTTCATCTTCTTTATGGGGCCCCTAGCTCATTGTTCTCTAACATTTTCAGCTTTACTCCCCAGAAATCAATCTTCCCTGAGAACAGACTGTGTCTGTTATTTTGGAAGGGTAATGAAACATGAAACCAGTGCCACAGCTTCTATGATGATTTAATTCTGTGTTACTTACATATCAACATAATGCTTTTTTTTTCTAAACAAAGTATTACAAATGCATTATGGCTCTGTATACACACTTGGTCGCCCTGGGCAATAGTCATTTAACTTGTTTACCACACAAAATTGCTTTGTTTTCTCTACCTTTTTCCTAATTTAAGGCAGTAAACATACCAAAATTTAGTCTTGAAACAAGCTTAGTTCAATTTGCAAATCCAGGCACTGGAAGAAAGGATTAAAAAAAAAAAAATTAAAAGCCAGCTAATTCCATTGCTCCCTTTCCTGCTGTAGCAATAAACTGTAAACCTTCCTGAAAGTTAACATTTGTTCTAGCTAGGTAGTAAAACAGCAATATCGTATTTGCTAGATTAGCCCTACATTTTTTCCCTTGGGGGGGAAAGTCTGAAATTTCCCTCAGCAAATCCAGAAAAATAAGAAAAATAATTAATAAAAATATTTATAAAAGTGATAACTCATAAACATATAGATTAAATAAGTGAGCCCAGATAAATGTTGAGTAATCTGGAATTCACATCAGAAAACCATTGTATGTTTACACATTTGACAGCATGTATTTCAGAGACTTAACTAAGCATGGAAAGTGTACAAGCTTCTCAAAACAGTGTTCTCCAGTCAAAGGTTGGCAAGTCCTGATAAAGCCAAAAGCAGTACTGACCACACTGAAATGTAGCTAATGCTGGAAGGAGACAGCGATGTAAAACTTAAAAATACACTGGTAACAATTACCGTTAATTATCAATAATATAATTCTGGTATTAATATCTGTTTATTCAGAAAAAAAACCCCAACCTGATAGGTATCCACATATAAATAATGGTTTTACTTCTATATTTGCTTACACTGCAGAGTCATTTTTAACTGTGCATCCTATAACAATGGAGTCCAAACAAGGAGATAAAACCTAAATATAATTTAACTCGAGAAAATAGCAAAGGAATAATGATACAAATCTACATATATATATATTTATTTTTTCTTAATTTACAATCAGGAAATCAATATGATTTTTTAGGAAGCAGATTGTCTAGTGTGCAAAGAAAGAATGGTCAAATGGTTAGTGGAAAAAAGTTGTAGTAACAGAAAAACACCCATTTCTTGGAAAGGCTTGTAGACACTCTCTTCTCTTTCTTTTTTATACTGTTCAGATTTGGTCCCAAATACTGTTACATTGTTTTTTCTTTACTGTTGTTCCATTCAAGGATCAACTGATGATGTGCTTTGAGGTATTACTGGTTTATTGCAAGTATGAGAAAAAATAACAATACTAGTAATAGCAGCAGCAGTAGCAGTCTGAATATACTTTATTCACAGATTTATTATTATTACTATTACTGTTACTATTACTATTGCTACTATTTTTTAATTTATTTTTCATTGTGAGGATTGCCAAACACTGGCACAGGTTGCCCAAGGAGGCTGTAGAGTCTCCATCCTTGAAGTTATTCAAAGCCTGAATGAATGCAGCCCTGACCAACCTGTTGTTGAGCAAAGGTTTGGAACTAGATGGTCTTCAGTGATCGTTCTATTATAGAGTGATAGAATTATAGAATATTCTAAGTTGGAATGAATCCACAAGGATCATCAAAGTTCAACTCCTGGCCTTGCACAGGACAGCCCTAATAATCAAACCATGTGCCTGAGAGTATTGTCTTGCCACAGCCATTTTGAGAATTCAGACTTGTATTTCCAGATGCTCTGTCCTGGAAATCCTACTGCTTTTGCTGAAGAAAAATTGCAGGTGAAGAAGTATGAACTTGAAAAGGATATGGTTAAGTAATATTTGTTCTCATTTCTCATTACAGCATGGATTTTGGGGGGACTTGAGGGACAGAAAATAGTCAGCCAAGAAGTCCTGAAGTCCTCACACTGACAGTCATGCAAC
Source organism: Coloeus monedula (assembly GCF_965178545.1). Lineage (NCBI taxonomy): Eukaryota > Metazoa > Chordata > Aves > Passeriformes > Corvidae > Coloeus > Coloeus monedula. Next base: position 80,859,600 of record NC_138822.1, on the reverse strand, counting down.
CTTGATCAGCTGCCACTTTTTAAGGAAAAGAAAAAAAAAATCAGGAAAACAGCTTAATATCCAGAAAGTCCTTTGGGTGGTTGTTTTGTGTTTTGTTGTTGTTGTTTCTTTCTTTCTTTTTTAAGTACCATAATTTCTTAAGCTGAATTCAGAAGGGCAGAGTCTTGGAAAAGTACACCCAGGCCATAAAGGGAGGGTTTCAGTTGCCTAAGTATGGGTGTGTGCTGCTGTTTTATGCAGGGGAAATATCTCAATCATCTCTTACTGCAGCTCCAGAGGAGCCTGGGTCTCCTGTGATTCTGTGTTAAATCAATTACACATATGCAAAAATTATGAATGTTATCTGGCATCTCCGTCAGTACAAGGTGTGTATTTAGGACACCTGGTTGGGATTAAATTCTCTAGCACTCACAGCCATTTTTACTTTTGTGTAGCTGTGTCAGCAGTGGACACATTTATCATGTTCTTTTACACAGCCATGGAAAGACATATTTTTTACCAAACTATAAATAACTTCACCAAGCCAATGAGATCTGCTAACAGCTTGCTTTCTGTATGCACGTTCATACACTACTTTGCATAATTATTTCATGAAAATTTTGTCTCTAATGCCTTAAAAATCCTCAGCTCTCCTTAGCAGCTAACAATGTTGCCTGCCTATATCTTTGATAAGTGGAGTAATATCAAATAGATGATCTGTGGAACAGGACATGACAGCAGCCTCGAAAAGGCAGAAAGAAAAGCAAATAAAGACCAAGCATTCTCCCACCTTTCAGACCCAATTCCCAATCCTGGGGTTTAGCTTTGTTATTTCTTCTAATCTCTTTGAAGAAACCACTCCTGGGCAGGGCATCCTTATTGCAGGGATCATTAATTTGAAGAGAGGCAAACGAAAAATAGGGAATTTGTATTTCAGTCACAAAACGGATCAAAGAAAACTTTCCTAGGGCAAGGTGCTGTTGTCAAGATTGTCCTGAAGAAAGGAAAATCATTACAGAGGATTATCTATAACAGTGTTCTCAACCTTTCTTTCAGCTTCTCTACCCCAAGGCAGAAATACAGTGTGACTGATTATGATTACCACACACGCACACAAAGACTCACTCTTCCACAGATAGATTTTTGCATGTGTCTTTAGCATGACGTTATTCCTAAAAACAGACCTGCCACGTACATATGGACTCACATATGCTCAACCTTAAGATGATGATGAGTACTATTATAATAATTATAATGGTAATAATAACAGCAACAACAAAACAACAATAATAATAGCAGTAGTAATAATAATAAATAATAATAATAATAATAATAATAATATTCTTCTTGAGCTCTCAGACAGCGTGATTCAAAACATAGGGAAAAATGCATCCTCTGTTTGGAGAGTGACGTGGCAGGAGATTTGTTCCATATTTCTTCCCCTGTTACTGCTCACTGGAGCTCCTCAAAGGTCACCATTTAAAGTTGATTTTTCTGGGGAAACATTGATCCTTTTGCTACCAATTATCCCTAGATGTGACACAACTGGTGAAAACACATCTTTTATTAACTCATAGCAGCCTTGGAGCTTGCTTGGGTAGTGGGACCCTACCAACATCTATACTACCCAACCACCCAACAGTGGACCCCATTCTCAAGGCTCCATAACTCCACAGTAGTTTGTATCAGAGCAGCTAAATCTGCTTTCTCCCCAGAGACCCACATGGCCTGGAACTTGCTGCCTACTGGGAACAGTGTTTTGTCATGCTACACATATTTCTGAATACCTGGGATAAAGTGTCCTGGACTAAAGTCATGCAGGAAGTATGCCAGGAATTGACTTCTAGGATTGAAACACAGTTGAATACAGCACAGTACTCAGGACTATATTGTGATCCTATTTAGACTTCTAGGGTGGATGTAGCTCCTGGGGCAGAGCATCGTGTTAAGATGATGGACAAATCTGCTTCTGTGGTCTTGCTCTTCATGCCAGGCGTAAAGGTCCTATTATTAAAACCATTAGAGAGATGCCTCTACTTGAATTAGGGTGCAAGCGAGACCACAACAGAAATTCTACAAAGGATGTTTCATAGCAGAGGATTCAGTATTTGTTTTCATAACATTTCAGCATCAATTCAAAAAATGCTGGAGGTGATGCTACGGTCTTCCTGAAGACATACACTAGTCTCAGTGTTAGGCATGAAAGAGGTGAAATCACATGCAGGACAGGAAAAGAGAAGGGATCTATTTTATTTATCTTATTTATCATTTTCAACCTTGTGCACCTGGTTTGGTGTGGGAGGGCAGCAAAGGACTTCTCCTTACTTATTTTTCAATTATTAGAATTGGCATAATGATAGCTTCCTCATAGTCATTGCATAAATATGTTATCTATAGATAATATTTTAGCTCCTTTGCTAGATGTTTTGAGTGATAGGGAAGAGTTTTTTATGGCACATTTTTGTGACATTTCTTAGATGGATCCTAGGTAACACTCCAGAATAAAAGGATTTCCTCCTAAAACAATCATGAAGAAGAAATGCAAAGAAAAGTGAAAGTTATAAACTTCCAGGCTAACCAAGATTAGAAAAAAATTGTTAAAAAAAAAATCTAGTGACAAACATACAAGGATATATAACACAAAAAATTATATTAGAATCAGAGGGCTGCAACATGCTCCCTATGATGAAAGGCTGAGAGAGCTGGAGTTGTTCAGTCTGATGAAGACAAGGCTCTGGGAAGACCTTGTAGTGGCCTATCCATAATTAAAGAAGCATTATAAGAAGGGTGGGCAAGGTCTGAAGTGATGGTACAAGGGGAAATGGTTTTGAACTAAAAAAGGGGATATATATTGGATATATATTGGATATAAGGAAAATATTCTTGACAGTGAGGGTGGTGAAGCCCTGGCACAGGTTGCCCAGAGAAGCTGTGGCTACCCCATCCCTGGAAGTGTCCAAGGCCAGGTTGGATGGGGCTTTGAGCTACCTGGGATAGTGGAAGGTGTCCCTGCCCATGGCAGGGGGTAGAACAGGGTGAACCCATCCAATCCAAACTATTCTGTGATTCTACAAAACCCTAGCACAATGCACCACAATAGAAATACATTTTCTCACACAAACACAAACAGAATTTTTACGTGATCAAGTATTACAACTGGATCACAGAAACACTGAGAATTTTTTGTGTTCTGCTGTGGATCGGGGAGTTCAGTGTTTAGGGCAGTGCTTAAAATACCTCTCCAGCCTTTCTGTGGTGTGAATCCCCCTTGGAGAAGTGCTATTCTAGAGATGAAAAAGGCAGAATGAAATGAAGTTGCCATCACAGCATGCATGAGAGAGCTCGGTTCACTGGGATTACTGATGCTACACACTCCTGTGTTTCTCTTGGAAGGCAGACAGCTGTGCACGGCCATAGAAGCACAGCAGATGCCAAATGCCAATTGTTAAACCCTAGTGGTTACTTTAATTGCCCCTTTCCACCAATTTGAGATTTTGCAATGGTAGGGAAGCCACAGAGGTTGCTGTCACTCAAGTTCTCTGAACCTACAGCTCTGAGAAGAAAATAATGAAAAAACAAATGTAGTTAAAAGGACACAAAAAGACAAAAAAACCCCTTCACACAAACAAAGTCCTCAGGCTTGTCACAAGCTTGTAAACAAAAATATAAAGGAAAGGGAGAAAAGGAGGCGACTCAGTTGCAGATTCAAGGTTTTACCTGAAAGTTTCCTAAGGCAGCTGTGAGTGTTTTATGAGAGAAAGGATCCTCAGCAGCAAAGTTGCAGCATTATGGACTCTGACATTTTGTAAAACTGTAAAACGTGTCAGTAGCTTAACAAGCAGGAATGCTTTGACCTCCTGAGGTTCCTGTCCAATTCAGCCATTGCAACTCGTTGATTCGCACAATTAATGGTTACATTCAGCCAAGGGAGGGAGGGAAAAGGGTGACAGGAAACGTCACCTTAAAACCAAGACAGCCTTCCTTTTCTTTTTTTCCTGCTCTAGCTCCATTATCAGATTTTCCCTCCTAATTCTTCACTGTGTGTTAGATATTTTCACTGCTTTACTTTTCCCTTTGAATCTATATTTGCAAGCCTCTTGCTCTGTAAATATGCATTAATGGAATAATTCCAAAAGATTCTGATCCTTTGACTAAACAATCATAAGGTTATTTTGCAGACATTTCCTTTTACATTTGCTAGCACTAACACAGCACCCACATTAGACTGGTTGTTTGGTTATTTCTTCCATTTTGAGGATAATCCTGCTCTACCTGCAATTTAGGGATCATCACTTTTCTCCAGAGGAAAAAAAAAGTCACTTTGAGACCTTGCACATCCAAAAAGCAGGAACAGACACATGGGGGGGGAAGGGCCTTAAGCTTGGAGGATGACTGCTGCTAGCTATCAGTAAAAAGGTGCCAATTTAAGAGAGCACTACAGAGTCATTTCATGGATACAAAACAGATAAGACATTATAAAAACAAAAGAATGCTCATTTCCTGTCTTCTGTTACATCTGCATTTCCACCAGATGAGGAAGGAAAATCTCTCCAAGAGGCTTGAAATTCTAAAAGAGAGTCTGTTGGTCAAACAGCAGTGTGCTGCCGAGGCAGGTCCCACCCATGCAGACTTTCATTCCTGTTCAGTTATGTGAAAGAAAATTCAGATCTCACCTGGGGATCAAAAAGAAGATTTACCAACAAGATCTTCCCCCCCAGCACTGCAGGACAAACACATCTGTTCCAGATTTGTCCCATTTACAAGGGCAATTATTAGTCATGTATTTGCTACTTTGGTGTACTCTGAGTGCATATTTCATCCTGGGGTTTTCTAGATATAAGCAGAGAGATTCAGCTGTGGAATTCCCTTCCCTGGGATGCTGTAGATGTAAAAAGTTGACAAGGGATCAGGAGAAGACTGGGCGTATTTGCAAGAAGAAAACTGAGCCCATACAGTAAACACATGGAAAGCACTCCTGTCTCAGAAAGGTTTATTATCCTGTTAATAAACATCTGGGGGACACATCAGAGCTGGAATCACTCATGCTTGCTCTGACATTGCACTCTTTCATTGGCATCCAGATCTGACTGCTGTTGGAGATATTAGAAGGATCTCTTTGACTCACTGTAGCTGGTGTTTTTATGTTCTCAGAGATCCTTAAATATGCTCTTTCAAAATGTCTCTCTCCCTTCCCTAAGTAAGGACTGGGGGCATGCAGAGAGTGGAGGCATCCCAGAGATTTCTTCAGGTGTCATGACAGGGAAGAGGAATTGCTTGGGGAAAATTAACAATAGAAAAAAAAAAAGATTAAAGATACGTGACAAGCCTGGGAAAGGTGCAAAATACTTGAGAGAGGAGATGTAAATGAGGGCACACAGAACTTATAGCTGAGCACAAATTCTTGAAAGAAAGGAAATCAGTCTAATGTCAAATGTCAGGCTTATACTTCCAGACTCACTTAAATTATTGTTTCCCAAAACATTCAGAGATATATATCTTTTCTTTTGAAGGGTCCTCATAACTCAGTGAGATAGATTAGAAGATCATAAATGCTTGGAGGATGGGGCTGTACCTCCCTGTTTGCTCATACAGGAGTTAGCAATAGGGATCATTTCTCAATTCCTAGTATACATATTATTATATCTTTTTTGCCATGTTCTTCCGTCAACCTTGCAGATATTTTTCTCTCAGAAAATCTGCACATTAACACCTTCCACATCCTACACAGTAAGACAATAGCAAAAACATCTCTTAAAAAATTCCACTCTTTCTTTTACCTGAATATGGATGCTAAAACTCAGTTCATTGCTCATCTGTGGGTCTCCACATCTGCACAGAAAGTGAGTTTGGGGCCAGATTGCATTTCTTCAAATATATATAGGTGGTAACTAGAGGTGAGGTTGACTCCAGGATTCACTCAGTCACTGCAAGAAAACAATTTTTCCGTGGCTTGGAGTACAATGCCTTACCTGTGAGTCTTCACACCAATTCTATTTTCTCAGAATAAATATGTTAGAAAATAGTTCTTACATTTTTCCTTCCAGCTCATCACTGATCATGAAATCTTTCTACTGCCACAGAGTAATGTTTTTTAATTTTCAGTAGATTGGTATAAATATAATATGAATAGAAGTATAGGATGAATAAGATGCTGACCACTGAAACCCTTATATTTTGTCAGTTTCTGTCAAATCACAAAGAAATTTATATCATTCTTCTCAGAACTGCAGAATAATTTCAAAATATAATATATGAATAATTAAAATTATACCTAAAACTGGTGGGGGGTTGTTTAATGTGTTTTGCTTTTCATTATCTGAATTGGTATTTATTCTTTACTAGTTCATGGTATTCCATAAAAGGAAGCCCCAGAAATATGACTGCATTAATAATTTACACTATATTTTATTTTTGTCTCCCTTGCAAAGCATATTAAAGGTAAATGCTGGGAGTTATGATATAACCCTTGCAAGAGAAATAAGTACCACAGCACTGATCTCACAGATGGGGAAATCAGGTCATGAAGGATATAAAGGCTGTATTGTGGGGACATAAATTGCTCTGTGCCACACACCTTCCACAAACTCTCTGAAGGAGGTATTTGAAGCTCTAAAACTTCTGTATTGACTGGCATGGGACTTGACTGGAATTTAGATGGTCTGCACACATCCCAGACTGCTTCCTCCAACTCATGAGTGGAATCCAAGACACAGTTTGCCAAGATGTATGTTTTTAACCAATGGGAATGCTAGGAAAATATTTTCCATCCAGAAACATAAAGCAATTTCTGAATATTGCATGTATAGTATGAATTTTATAGTTTAAGCTTATTTTTATCCTTTCTCTAAGTTATTACTACATGCATAGAAATTTGACACTTGTCCCTTTCTCTTCCCTGATTCATCTTTTCCTGTGACGCTTACTGTGTTCTGCCTGTCTTGTGTCCCATTTCACAGACAGCAGACACACAGGTGGATCCTAACAGGGAATTGTTCCTTTCAGGTTTACAAAGAAAAAAGAAAAAAGAATAATATGTAATTAGATTTACAATGTTCCTCCTTTCATCTGAGATTCACCTCACCTAACTTGGCCATATAAAAATTAGCTATTTCATTAAGGTAGTCACCAAAATTTCCTCTCTAATGAAAGGAGAGAAAAACGTCTCTTCAGAGAATGTTTCATCACACACATGTTAAACATCTATTTTAGGATAGCATGAATTCCTTTATGGTGATACCATGCTCTCTCCCATGACTGTGGAAGTTTAAATAATGGGCTATGAGCAGAAACACATAGTTTTAACAGGCTAGAGTTAGACAAGACAAATGTTAGTAATTTTTTTTTTTTTCATTGTGTTGAGTGCTATATGACCATAGTAAAAAAATGAAGCTATCATTTAACATATGGTACAAAAAATGGCACAAAGACCACTAATTATTTGCACAGGAAGCATTGGTGATGCAGTACACGTGTCATTCAGGAATCAACAAATTTTGTATTCTGAATTTCAAAGACCCAGAAAAAATGTCATAATACTGTCAGCTGAAGTTTAAAAGGAAGAGATTTCTTTCTTTTCTTATTCTTTATGGACATTAAAATCAGTAATTGTCAGCAGGGGGTGAAATGCTATGAATTTTTCTCTCATCCTTACTTGGTTCATTCTTTAAAATTCACCTTTCTCTCAAACTTTCTGAAGGCCATGGGTTTCACATGCACTTTTCATGTAACATTATTAATAAAGGAGAAGTCTCTGTTTTGATTACCTACAGGCATCCTGACATTTGAAGTCAGCTATACAGCTCTGTCATTCAGGTTTATACATATCCACAAACTGCAGCCTCTCAGAAAAAAATAGGTTGCACACCATGAGAACAATAGTGGGGGAAAAAAAGATAACACTCGTGCGAAGCTTTAATTAATATTAAGCCAATGCTGGCCTGCAGGAAATGTCAAGTTCCACTGGATAAATCAGGGCTGCTACTCAGTTTTGCAACACATCATGTTCTGTGTTCAATAAGATGCCAGGCTGCTTATTTTGACTGTCATTTATGTGCAGCATTTTTCATGTGGTCTTAGAATAAGGTGCCGAAGTTGTCTGGTTCCCTGACTTTATTCTACGATTAATAATGCATTAGCCTAGCAAAATATTTGCTCCTGTTATTACTCTTGAGGTGATGAAATTAAATATATATAACTAAAGAATACGGTAAGTATATGGGAAATAAATCTTTCTTTGGTCTTCCCTTCCCTGTTTTCATTCATAAGGCAACACCCTTAGTTATAAGAACAGCTCTTGAAATTCAAAATGCATGCATGAAAAAAAGACTTCATTAGACGTGCTCAGCTCTGATTTGCCTGCCTCTGTGATCTTAAAAGCCCATCTCTGCATAAAACTAAATTCTATTCACCAATCCAATAGTGCAGCTTTATAGCAAAACAGCTCCACTGAATTCAACACTTACATCAGAAGCTTCATATTATTAATAATATTTTTATTGCATCTTATGTATTTTAGGTTATAACTTATACATAGAAGGATACAGAGGTCCTGATTTTTCTTTTTCAGGAGAGAGAGGTTGGGGAAAATAACTTTGAACCTGGATTCAGACCTGATTACTGCCCAGGACAAGCATTGTGCTGCTGAGTTTGCTAACATATACTCCTTGCTAGGGATCTAGAGACACACTCAGTGTTTGTGCTGTTTTGTTATTGTAATCCTTTACAACCCTTTTTGTTTATTTTCTCAGTCTCCTCCTCATTTCTTAGTTCTGTTTTCCTCCAAATCTTTTTTCTTAATTCCTTTGAAAGTTCCCTGGGATCATTCTTCAGTGATGGAGCAGCTGGGGAGACAGCCAGCACCAGCTGTGGATGCTGAGAGAGAAGTGCTCAGGAAACACTGAAACAGGGGGTTTTACCTATCTTTTTCACCTTCATAGATGCTACAGGATGAGCTTAGCTGCCCTCAAGCACTCCCTCACCTGTAAATACCTACTGGTATGGGACACTAAGGCTTTGCATGCGCCAGGTGTTTGGAAACCTGTGGGAGTGACTGATCATGCGGTTCAGCATCTAGCCACAGAAGCTTGGGGTTAATAACAAAAAAAAAAAAAACCAAAACAAACCAGTTTGCAACAGTTCCCAAATTGTTACTCTTTTGTAATTAGGAAAAATGAAAAAAATCTTTCACGCTGAAGGAGAAATCGGGGTTTGTATAATAACTGTTATTAATTATATGTAACTAACACTTATAATCAAAAAGTTACATATATTAATTATGTGAAATTTCTCTTCTAAAACCTCTATATGTGACAGTTTTCTAAGCAAGCGTGGTGATGCGATACCTTTATTGTATTTTTATGTAAGTTTTTTGTACCCCAATGGTTCATCCCTACCTTCCCCACTCCTATTCCCAGTTGGTTTCCCCCAGACCCAAGCCACTCCCCCGGTGCTCCCTACATGGTTGTTCTCCTCCCCTTGTTCTAGCTCTTTCCCTATCAATCACCCAAACCCCTCCTGTTGTTCCCGGAGGTTCAGTGTCCATCACCTGAAACCTCCCAGTTTACCCTTATATGGTCCCCATCAATCTCCCAAGACCCTACCCCTTTAGTTATCTCCCCCTTTGGAAATCCCCTAAACCTCGATGCCCCATTGGGGCATGCAATCCCTTTCCCTCCTCCCCTTGGGGCTGTTGGCCTAAGTAAATGCCTATCCCTGTCCCTACCCCTCTCCTAAGGACCCCTATTGGCCCCCTGTTAAGTCCTCCCTATGGTAATGTCTCCCCTTATAATGTATCACCCAGAGCTGCTCGGAGCTTGCTTGCTTGTTGTCTGAAGGAGGCCTCTCAATAAACTTGGATTATCCCGTGTGGCAAGCCTCCTTGCTACTCTTTATCCTCTCCCTCGTCCAGACTGCTGACAGCCACTGGGCCTGGAGCTTCAGCTCCCCTGGGCAGAGCTGAACTCCTGAGGAGCAGCTTTAAAGCCAAGAGCCTCCATGCTCCCCACTCCTGTCGCACACCCCAGGGGCTAGCCTGGGCAGCGGTCAGTAGCAGTCACTGCAACAAGCAAATAACTGCATTTTGAAATTACGAAGTGACATGCTCAAGAAAATTTTTACTTTCCTATTTTGTTCATTTTCCTGTTCATAAGCTTTTAAAAATTAGATTGATGATCTTCAAGCTGTCAGAAGAGAAGTTGAAATTATTTTTAAAACAACTATTTTTGTTATTTATGCCTGAAATATTTTTTTTTGTGCTAACCAAATCCTACAGTCTTCTAAATTTCAGAATATTATTATTTTAGATGGAATTGCCTGAATTTCCTCTTCTGTTGACACCTTTCTGTATCAAACATGTTTACCTCATTCAATTTCTTCAAGAGACTTGTTCATGGATGGTGTTGAAGAGAGAAGTTTGGGTTTGTGACTTGATGCTGGGTGCTGCAAGCTCACCCTGGTGTTCCTGTGTTATCATTAATGAGTGTGGATGACGAGTATTGGTGTTGGATGCACACATACATCCATAATGGTCAGAAGACAATCATGGAGATAATTAGATTGTAACAGCAATGCATAATTAATGCAAGGTAATGGGACAGATCCCAATCTGTTGCGCCAGTGGTAAATCCAAGGTAACCCTATTAATGTCGAGGACAGTTGTTTGCATATGTTGTACATTGATTTAACTGAGGTTTGATTCAGGCTCATTAAGTGACACATTTTTCACTTGTATCGTTTGTATGGGCAGACTGTGGAAGATTACCCTCAGCTCGAATGCCACTACGTATTATCTGCTTTAAGACATGTGAATTAAACTCTGATCAAGTGCCAGAGATCCCCTAATTAGAAGTGCAAGACGTGCCCATGCTAAATTCTAGGTTCCTTAAAGACAACAGACTCCACTGAATGTTTATCAACAGCTGTGGGCACATTAGGATTTTAAAACAGTCCCTAATCAAAACAAGGAATAATGCTTCTTGTAACTGCATGGGGGTTTGCTAATTTGTTTGTTTTGCTATTTATATCAGCAGCAAAGAAAATGTCATTTAAAAGGCAAAGAGTTTTTAATGGAAATGGTCAAAACTGTGGTCTGCAGTAATGTATCTGTATTCTCTATAATAGAACAACATCCCAAAATGCTTTCTAAGGGAAATTGTGATCGGGAAAGAGAGGCAGCTCACTTCAGATGAGTCCATGGAGTTGCTGGGGTACAAAGGGATCTCTGGAGATCATCTTGTCCAACTGCCCTGTAAAGCAGCTTGCACAGGATCGGGTCGAGGTGGTGCTTGAATATCCCCAGAGCAGGAAGCTCAATAACCTCCCTGCACAGCCTGTGCCAGGGCTCAGTCACCCTGACAGTAAAGAAGGTGGAACTCTGTCTTGGTGCCAGTCTTTCATGTGACAACTGAGAGCCCAGCCACCTGGCTTGGCTTAAACAACCAGCTTTTAGCCTTGTCTGTTTAGTGAAATGATTTCCAGTTGTCATGTTCTACATAAAGAGTCAATCCAGCCACGTGCAGCCAGGTGCGTCACTTTGTGAGCGGTCACTCCTGTAGAGAAATGCAGGCGTAGGGGCGGTTGGATGAAGCTGTCCTGAGGTTTTTTTCTCTTCAGGTGGTGTCTTTAAGGGCCAATCAGCTTTTTCATTTCTGGAGCACACAAACAGAGCAGACAGGAATTCATCTAAGGCTCCAGAACAGGGTGACTGCATGCAGACAGCCTCTTGGAAACACTGGCCTGGCTGCCAAAGCACGTCTCAGCTCAAGGGGTTTTTTAGAGTAGTTAGGTTTTATTATTAGAGACAGTATCACTGTAAATATTGTACAGCATGAAATGAGAGAATTAGTATTCTAGTGGCCAGCCTGTACTCTGAGCTGATGTAAACCAAACAATGAGAATTTCTTAGTACGCAGAGTGATTCAAAGCCCAATTAAGTAAACAGAGAAACTCCTCTGATTTCTTTCTGTCTGAAACAGGCTCTTGGATTTTCATTGCACATAATAACACCCAGTGACTCATCTCAATATCAGCTTCAAAGAGAATAGGAGATGCTGCCCCACCTCACAGAAGGGTTGCAGGGGTGAGTTAGTTCCTGTCTGCTACACATTTGGATACTGCAGTGATGAGCATTATGGAAAAGTCCATAAAGAGTTGGCAAGTTGTTGGGGGTTTGGACAGTGTGAGGTAAATAAACCCCAGGCCTGAAGGTTGCACAAGGGAAAATAAAATGTGGTATGAAGGTATAATGTGTGTTCTACTCCGCCATTGTGTAAAATTGATCAATGCTTGTGAACAAAAAACCCCTCAGGCTAGCTTAATAATCTGATAGTGCAACACCAGGAAGAAGAAAAAAAAAAAAAATTAGAACAGAATGGGAGACTTTGCAGAATTTCATAGTGTTTATTTTTCTAGTTCAAGGCATAAGTCTGAAGTCTAGAATTGCATTTTTCATTGAAAGGTGATGGTTCCTCAGGAGATGAGATTTTGGCAGCTTTTCCCACGTGTCAGTGTGCTGCCTCTTCTTTGTTCTATCTCACAAAAGCTGAGCTCATGTGTAGGGTTTTACTGGCTTCCTGGTGTACTTCTGCTCTAGACTTTTTGTGTCCTTGCATGGCAACTATAATTTCGCTTACTGTACTTTTGTAAGTGCTTTGGCAATTTTGCCACTTCCAAAACCTCTGTAGTATTTATTTGGGTCGTTTGCTTGGGTCATAGAGAAGATAAAAGATATTTGTTTTGTCCTTGTTTTTCACCTTCTACTCCAGCTTTCACATGTCTTTATATTTCTTTATATTAATTTTTTAAACATTTTTTTCCCTTGCCTTGTCTCTTTTTTCCCACTCTATCCCTTTACCCACTTTTTCTGTTTTAGATGCAAATCAGCACTATTTCCCTTGAATTATTCTTTATTCCTAAAATAATGAAAAAAAAAAATTGAAAAAAAAAATTAGCAAGCAGGTGACCTTTTTGTTACCATATTTTTAACTCACCTTCCAGATTTCTAATTGCTAGTGTTTCCAGCACGTTGACAGCTGTTTGACAACAGCATCTACCTCTAGTCATACTTTAACCATTATGATAAACCACAAAGGAAGCTTGGTTTCTCTAGAGAAAATTCACTCTTGCATCTCATGTTAAATCTGCAGGTCTAATATGATATGCAGAAACCAAATCTGAAGCTTTCTCATTATTATTTAATCATGGCAATCATCTCCACTGTTTTATCTACAAACTCACACACTGAGAACTTTGTTTTCCTTCAGAAGCATGATGCCAGTTCCAGTGTCACAGTGTGGGGATTTTTTACCCTCTGGGAAATGCCTATATATTTAGATGTCTGTACTAAATTTCTTGAGGTTGCTCTCAATAATGTAAATAATTTAATTGCCCCCAAACACTGGCCTCTAACACCTGTGTGAGAAGCTATTTCAAGAATAAGGTGGGCTAACTGAGATCAGATGGATTTTAATTTTCATTTCACAGCCAGAGTATTTACTGGGCAACATACCCCTTGAAGATATTTTGAGAACCTCATTTTGCTTTGGCTTAAAAGGCTGACATAAAACCTGTAAGACAACTGTAAAATCAGGGCTCTAAAAATTTGACTCCTGAGTGGGATGTATAAAGTAATTTTGTCCTATTTATCTTTTTTTGTGAACCTGACACCTTGCATTTGATTGAAGTTTAGCTTTATAAAATTTAAATAATAATAATACAAAAAAAGATGTATTGCATAGCTTGAAATAAAGGACATCAAAAGTTTATGGTGGTCCCGTAGTACAAATGTAAGTCTACAGAATGGGTACCTTATCTTCACTAACTGATCTGTGAGAAAATCTTGAAATAAAGGAAAAAAATCATTAATTTCTCCCTTCGTTAGCAAAACTTGGAGGAGTTCAGCCTTCAAGCCAAGCATTGCACCTTTGTCCTCTCTCTCCCACGTTGCTCACTCACCTCCCCATTGCTGACTTGAATTGCTTCCAAATAGGCTGGGAAATTTACAGCTACTATTACAGGTCATGTAATACAGGTTAAACCCGTGTTTACAGCCCAATAATTTCCCTGTGTCTTTAAATGAGCTATGAAGTATTTTGTAATGCAGATTGTCTGCTTTTTTTATTTGCCTGTAAAAGCAGTGAAGGGAAGCTACAAAAACTGTGTTTCCTTGTCACTGAGGACAGCCTTGCAGCTGTGCTGCACTGAGCCTGGAGAACCAGAACTATTAAATGGTTGCGAACTTCAAGGAATTGAAGGTGCTGGAATTAGCAGAGTGGGTCAGAAAAAGGAAAATTAATAGTAATTCAAGATATAGGCAATTTGAGCATTGTCTTTGTCTAAGACACCTTTAAGGTGTCTCTCTTCTCTTCTGATCTTGGGGACAGCCAGAATTAAATTACCCTCAACACATCTATCAGTCTTGCTGCTACTCTAGATGAGAATAATTTGATGACCACTGAAATTTCCTGGTTCTTGAACCAGACAAAGGATCAAGCCACAGAAATCATATCTGGCCATATTTCCTCTTCATGCCAAAATAAATACAAGAGGAGTAAAGCACGAAATGATAAATGTGTAAAGAAATTTTAAAGCTGATAAGGAGAAATGTGAACATGGTTTGTAAACATTGTAACATTCAGAGATAGGGCAGGTAATCTGTTTTGCCTGGATGCTCATACTAGTTCAGATCTGATTCATTGCCTTTGATTTCTCATGGATTTCATTTGACAGGCAACGGATCACTTGGGACAAGGTCTCCCTTGTGTTTGTGCCAACAGCATCCAAGAATGTCAGCTGTAGACCAGGACCCCGTTAGGAGAACTGGTGTACAAACATAACAACAAAGAGACTTATGACATCTTTTATTCAAACCAATTAAGATAATTGATTGGTGAGCTGTATCTGAGCCAAATATTAAGGATATTTTTTACCAGTTCATGTTCAGAAGCACATGAATGGCATCAGATTTTTGAGTTCAGACTAAAAAATGCAAATGCTGAAGATGTGAATTCCTTTTAGCCTCTTTATCCAATATATTTTCCTTGGTTTTAGTTTGTAAAGAATCTAGACCTGGAGGAATTATAAATTGAAAGATTATCACCATAATTCTTTGGACCCCAGCAGTGATTATAAAATGAGCTCATCAAATAATCATTTGCAAGTGTTTATGAGCCAGGATGTAATTCCTTTGTCGATTTTGCAACCACGCTCTGTAGCATTTGGAAATGTTACAGTTTGCAAACAATTCCTTGCTAGATTTCTTTTTCCCCTTCATGAAAGGAGCAAGCTCAAATGAGGCACTTCATTATTACTTCAATAATGCCCAGTCATCAAAGCTTTCATGTATCTTGATTGTTGATAGCCACTGATGAAATAGGAAGAGACAAAGTTTGTCAGGTAGAGACCTGTACAGACACAAGTCACTCCAGCTAAGCAGCACGTCCATGTAAATTTAAGTCTGAGGCAGAAAAGACAGTGGGGAGGAGGGGAATCAACACCTATTAAATTTGGATGGGGACAGAAAGAGTGGCCTTTGTTGACTGACAGACAAGGTTATGTGGCTGAACAATAATTTGAAGGCCTGAATTATTCATGTCCAATTCAAGGTAAAAGGGTTTAACCTGGTGATATCATCGTGTTGCAGTATTTCACTAAGGCAAAAAGTGTTTTTCCTGACTTTTATTTTACTACATTCATGTCCTCTGCAAGAAATTAGAGAAGGGATTGGGAATAACAGCTAATTTTTAGACAAAAATATATGTGCATATTTTAAGGTCCAAGAACAATTTGTTATTTAAAATAAAAGAGCAAACAGCTTGCAAAAGGCCCTGACAGCTGAAATTCAGACTTCTGTTCCACCATACCCTACTCACCAGAAATGTCCTTCTATGTAACTCTTAAACAAAGAGAGTAAAGGTTGGTATACTACTGGGACTCCAGCCTTTATTTGAAAATAAAGTTTAGGGTGTTTTTTTTTTTTTTCTTTGTTTGCTTGTTTTTAATAAAAGTTATATTTCTTTGCTGTCAAGAAATATAAACACAATATAATCCCCGTCTATTTTGCACTGGTGCAGCCTCACTTCGAGTTCTGTGAGCAGTTTTGGGGACCACATTCTAAAAAAGACATAAAGCTGTTAGAGAGTGTCCAAAGGAGACCATGAGGAGGATGAAGGGTCTGGAGGGGAAGCCGTATAAGGAGTGGCTGAGCTCACTTGGTCTGTTCAGCCTGGTGAAGGGGTGACTGAGGGGAGACCTCTCTGGGATATTCAATACCCTCATGAGAAAAAGAGGAGGGGCAGGCACTGATCTCTTTTCTCTGTGACCAGTGAAGGGACACAAGGGAATGGGATGGAGCTGAGTCAGGGGAGATTTGGGTTGGACATCAGGAATGGTTTTTCACCCAGAGGGTGGCTGGCAACTTAACAGGCTCCCTAGGGCGGTGGTCACAGCACCAAGCCTGTCTGAAATCAAGAAGTGTTTGGATACATGGGGTCACTCTTGGGGGTGGTCCTGTGCAGGGCCAGGAGATGGACTGGATGATCCTGATGGGTCCCTTCCAACTCAGTATATTCTATAATTCTATAATTCTGTTCTACCATCTGTTACAGCTTCCTGATTTGGCCTTCTAAAGTGTTCATTAATAGTGATGAAGAGTTCATGGGCTGTCCAAGATCATCACACAGGTAATTGCTACAGAAAGGATTAATGAAACAGCCTACAGATAATGATACATACAGATAACAATGCAGTTTGAAATGTACAGCCCTGGTCAAGATCCGGTTTTTTGGTTTTTTGGGTTTTTTTTTCTATTAGCATCAAACAATTAACTTATGAATTAATTTAGCTTGGGATAATATTCATTCACTCCAGATAAAGAGACCTGAGAGAATGCACTTAATTGGAGATGCTGGCATGCAATGGTAGTCTTAGGCAAAACCTGAAGATTTCTTACTAAATCTCCCTCCTCCTATCATAAAGTGCATTAAACTGCATTTTCTATTAGAAAATCCATTACCAGTTCTATCTGCCCTTTAGTTCACAGTATTCTGTGTTATTAATATCACAGGAAGTATTGGTATCTCTGAAGCAGGAGTCAGTTGCTGGATGCACCAGTTTCTATATTTCAGATCCTCTTCTTTGAATTTCTGGTCCCATTGGAACTCCAAGGGTATTTGTGGTGCCTCAAGGGATTGAGTTAAGGACATATTTAAGGACATAAGGACTGTCTGGGGCACTGGCAATTTACAGCAGCTATGAACTCTCATTTCCTTTTATCCTTTTTATTGAGATAACTCTTTCACATGCCCACCTTTAAGATCCACTTTAATGTAGCCACACACACCACTGGCTTCCTGACTTTGCTTTCATGGGGCTGTAACTTGCAGATTTTTTTAACCATGTCGCTGCTATTATCCCTACAGCTTTTTCCTTCCTATTCAAGAGTTCTCCATCTCCCACGCATCAAGTGTAACTAAGGCAGATCTTTTCAGCTACAGGAAGACTGCAGTTACTTTTCTGAAGTGCTTTACCCACCCAGTAACATCCCCTGTAGAGATTTCAGAGTAATTAGCTGTAGTTATTAATCAGTGCTTACTCACTTACAAGCGGGCTGTGCAGGGAGACACTGGAGTCCTGAGCTCTGCTCTGCCTAGGGAAGAGATATCTGTCTCAAAGTGCTCTCCTGTCCTTTGTTGATTTTAACACTGTCCCTCTGTGCTTTCAAGAGCCAGGTCTTCAGGACACTGTGGGAAAAAATACAAAAATAAATGTATCAGTTTGACCAGAAGTACTGCTTTTTTGGTGTGATGGATCTAAATTTTTTTCACAGCTTTGAAACATCCAAGTGATTTGAGAGAGTGTATTGTGGTCAAATGAACACATTTTCAGTGTCATTTGCTGGGTTTATTTATGCAGAAAAAGACAGATACTTTAGGGAGGTAATTCCTTTTCTCACACACGAAAGCAAGTAGAAAAACTAATATCAATATAATTTGCAAGATCATTTTTGGGTGTAAAGAGAACTCACATGTACTGAAATGCTCATAACTGACAGACCTTTTTCATCACCTAAATGCTTTAAATTGAGTTGAAATTGGAAAACTACCTGAAAAATCTGAGTCACCAACACACTCTGGACATTATGTCCAGAGATGAACAATTCAGTATAAAAATAATATCTGTGAGCACACTGAACAGGAAAATCTAATCTGAATGCAAAAACCCAAAGCACAGTGACTACTGTACAGGGAGGACTGCCCTAAGAAGGAATGTTTCTTTTCCAGCTTTCACTTGGGACTGAGCTTAAAAAAAATACTCTCCTATTTGCTGCTGTCTTCATCCAAAGATGGTTCAAGAGTTTTTACTCTTTCATCATCTCCTTGGGGCATTTTATCTCCTTCTGTGTCTTGTAAAGCATCACTCACTAAATAATTAATTTACTCAAGTAAGCATGATCTCTTGGGGTTTATAGTGTTTCTGAGTGAGGAGAGATGATGGCTGATGGTGCTATCTAAGAAGGAAGCAGTGAGGAAGAAAAACCCAACATGATATGCTACTTCCTTTATTTTAATTGTCATTACAGTCACCAAAATTCTTTCTTGCTTAACTTCTCCCATTAGGAAGATTAGATATCATTCCTCTGATATTGTTTTAATAAGTAGGGCTGGGAAGTGGGTCTATTCTGCCTTTATCAGTTTATATAAGGCCAGAAGGGGATTGAGAACAAAGTCTATCTCCCTTTATAATCAACTGCAGCACCACGGAAGCAGGAATAGATCATTACTAGTGAGAACTTCTTTTTCATTGTACAGAGAGTCTTAAAATTCACATTTTTCTCACCAGGCTTGCAGAGAAAAAACAGCATTTCAGCAAGTCTAGATATGAAGGAATGACACGTGGCTGAAAGTACAGAGAAGGCTGGTGCTGGTGAGTCTTCAGACTCTTTGATGGATCCACCTCATAAAATTGTTTGTATACACACCAGCATACATATAAGTGTATTTAATTGCATGTTTTTTCTCTCCAACCATAAAACTTATGGGTGTGATTAGTTTTTATTATCTATGGAGAGCACCATATCATCTACCTCCTAGTTTATCTATGAACGACACGGCCATCTCAGAGCTCTTCACCAGAAACACGTCACCCTCATTCCCATGTGTGGACTACTCCTTCTGTTCAGTCTTAATTTAGACCTAATGATTATCAAATAATTAAGTCCTCATATCTGTTTCCTTTTAGTTAAAAAATAGCTAATTTAAAATAAGGCATCCTCCATCTGAAACTTCAAAATTAATTTACCTTCGCTGTTTGAAACAACTCACATTAAGGAAAAAATTTCCAAATTGTCTCTCATTTTACCTCAATTCATAAGAAAACACAGAAGATTTTCCCTGCAAAATTTCCACAGGAGACCAGAAAGCTAAGGAATATTGCTTTTTGTTGCGGTGCAAGTGGCTGTGACCACTATGACCCCAGATGGAACAACAGCATTTGAGTCCTGGTGGTCAGGCACCAACATCTAGGATCACCTCCGTGGTGATGGCGAGTCCCCATAATCCTCAGTTTCCTTAGTTTGCTTATTACAGGTTGGTTGGTTACTGTTTTCCCCTCCTAGTTTTATGTAGAAGACCATAAATATTTATCCCCTTGGTTGAATATGTATCAGTTTTGGAAAGTTCTATGTTACTTGATGTCTCATTGGTTGTTCCCTGGGATCCCTCCTACGAGTTACTCCCATTGGCTACTTCCTAGTTACCCCTCCCCTATCACCTTACCTGATTGGCTGCCACCCTTATCCCCACCTTTCTTTCCCTGGACCCTCTTGCAAAAATTAGCTTTTTGTCCCTGGACCCCATCACTTGCAGTAAACCAACTCGTGGAACCCATACGGAGAGTCCCTCCTGCTTCTTTGCCTCCGCTGGCGTCTCTACCGCCCATCTTGGGGTGACCAGCTCAGCCTGGGGCTTGCTCCTCAGAGTGAGGGGCTCACCCCCTAACCACTGTGACTCGCCTGCCAAGGGCTGTCATCAGCAAGACGCTGTGCTGCCCTCCAAGCTATCCCGGGGCTTGGCGTCTCAGCTTTTCCTTAAGTTTCCTGTGGAAGAGCTGCTTTATGTGAAGACTAGCAGATGTGTGACTTACGAGTTTTGAGAGCCTTCCTTTACCTTATAATGCCTCGAATTTTGCAAGCAAGGCACATGCAGTTTCTGACATTTAACCTGAAACAGAACAAATATGGTTGGATTTTTAAAGGCAATTCTAAGACAGTTCAGTTTCCATTAGATATTTCCTCAGCTCTTTCCAAAACCGTACTGTAACTTCAAAACTGAGACAAAGTTTAGGGTGAGACACTGCCTCTGTAGGTTGATTTCTGCAGTTTGAGGCATCTGAGCTGGCTGAGGACCCTGAGGGCAATGATCAAGGTCTTGGGGGGCTGTGAGGTTTTCCCCTTGGCTCTGTTGGGGAAGAGGAAGAACTTGAACAGGAGCAGATAGATCTTGAGTGTCAACAGTTGGTTGTGTGACTGGTGTTGGCAGCGAGGATTGTATTTTATGACCACTGGACCTTCTTTGAGGATTGAAGAGATAATTCAGTGGGGAAAAGTCATCAGCAGGCTGGCTGACCTGGTAAGGAGAACTTTAAACTTGAACACAACAGGAGAGTGAGATGACTCACAGTCAAATGATGAAGGGGTGGTCTGGCTTGCCAAGTAAATAGTGCAGGGTGATATGGACAAACTAGGTCTGAAAAGGATCCACCTCAAGCATTTGCACATAAGGAAGTGCCTGTGGGATGACCTTAAGTTACTCCTACCGTCTCTGGAAAATCAGCAGGACTGAGTGTGTCTCTGCAGGACTTCTACACTGCTGCAAGGGCATTGGGAATAAGCAGGAGAAAACAGATTCCTGTGCAGGTGCAGGACTATGATCATTGCACATATCTGCTATGGGCTGCCTAATCCTTGTGAGACCACTCTGAATAGCCTCTGGAAGGTGATAGTGAGAAATGCTCCTGATATCTGGAAGAAAGATGATGTCACTTCAGTCTTTAAGAATGACAATGCAGAGAACTAGATGCACACCAGCCTCCCTTTGGTCCCTGGGAAGGTGAAGGAGCAAATAATCCTGGAAACCATTTTCACTCATAGGAAGGGCAAGGTAATTGGGAGTAGTAAGTGTGGATTCACAAAAGGGAAATCGTTCCTGACCAACTAGATAGCCTTCTATGATAAAATGTGTATCTCAGTGGACTGGGTGAGAACCACAGACGTTCTCTTTCTAGGCTTTCACAAGGCTTCGACATTGTCTTCCGTGACATCCTCATAAACAAACCAGTGCAGTGTGGGCTATTGAAACAGATACTGATGTGGTGTGCTGGGATTGCAAGGCTGTGATCAGTGGCACAAAGTCCATCTGCAGGCCTGTCACTGGTGAGGGACTCCTAGGGCTGGTGCTGAAAGTACTTTAACATCTTCACTAACGTCCTGGGTGATGGGACAAACTGAACCCTCAGCAAGTGTGCAGACAATGCAAAACTGGGAGGAGTAGCTGATGCACCAGAGTTGTGCTGACATTCAAAGGGCCTTTGACCAGCTGGAGAACTGCACCCTTGGGAATCTCCTCAAGTTTAACAAAAGGAAGAACCAAGTCCTGCATCTGGGGAAGAATCTCCTCCCAGGCTCTGGTGTTTTGTGATAAGCTTAGAGCAGCACAAAGGTGATATAAATATTTTCATTTTTGCTGCCTCTGCTCCATCTGTTCAGTGGATCAGTATGCCACAGCATTTTATTTTGCTGAGGGCCAGGTGCCTTTTACAGCAGAAGTTCAACTTCTTGGTAAAACAGGGACCAGAAAAATTCCACGGAATTTATGGAGGGGAATAACAAAAGTAATCACGGTGGGGTGAAAGGATGATGACATAGTTCGGCTTGTTTCTAAATTATATTGGATTATGTTTTCCAGGCCCATGAACAGCTGAGCTGTGAAAGAAAGTTTTCTTGGGAGAGGCGATGAGAGTGTTAATACAGTGCTTTGATGCAAACGGATACAAAGCCATCTTTACTTCATTATTGAGGTGAATTGACTGGAAAATTCACTTAACTAATTTAGGAAGAAGTTAATAAGTTTGGTTGGGTTTTTTTTCAGTCTTGAAATAATGCAATCTTAAAATCTTTGAATTTTAAAAAATGTTAATACAGGTTTCTAGTTTGCTATTTGGGTAAGGGTGCTATATTCAGCTGTAGTTGTCATGTTATATCTGGTGTGTAATTAGTAAACATTAGTAAATATATTTTAAAATACATAAAGTTGTTTTCTTCATTCTGCAGGATAACTGAATGTATTTAATTTTAGGAAATTATTTTCAACTGGTATACGCTTGCTACTTGCAACATTTTATTTTGTAAAAGAAAACGTCTGCTTAAAGGCAGATTCAGGGATAGCACGACAATGAGACTTCTGATATACACTAATATTTTGAAGTGATTGAAGAATGTCTAATTTAAGCTATCAGAATTCTTGCTATAGTAACTATATTCACTAGAACCAATTCTAATTATCGTGTGTTTTGCTTAGAAGGTGGAAATATTCACTGTGAAGATGAGTATTCCTATTTTATACTATTCAGAGTAACAGCTACTCACACGAATAATGATTTCAGGTTTAGGTAGTACTGAATTTCAAGATCCTCAGGGGCCCAATGCAATTAAATATGATATATCTTTGGTGTTGTTTGTAAATAATCCCATTCAATATTATAGATTCCAAGAAAATACCATGTCTAAACTGAAACCGAGCACTCAGCCAAACTGCCCATACTTCTGTTTCTTGCTAGCTAAAGTGCTTGTAGGCATGGCTCATGGTGCTGTGGATGTCAGCAGAGAATGTGTAATTCTTCCCTGAACTCAGTATACATTTCAAATTCAGCGTCTGTGCTCATCAGTCTTTAACATACACACACTGAAATATTTAGCTTAACATAATTTTGGATTTTAATGTTTGGCATTCCTGCATTGAACCAAGTTTAAAGTCCAAGCAATTTTAATTATGTATTAAAAGTAGAAATGAAAATATTCAGGGCTTTCACAAGTCTCTAATATGCAATGTGCATGTCAAGAGAGACTGTTGTGATGTACAATGTGTACAGCCATGGTAAGTGTTCTTCTCACAGCTTTCATGCTGTGTTTCTGATGTGACAAGGTCACCTATGTGTTAGTGCTGGGGACCATGACCCAAGATCCTCTATCTCTCTTGCTGAACTTAAATCCTGTTCTGGAACAACCTCATCTGCACTGGGTATCCACATCTGCAGTCATATTATATGTCATTTTGTTCTCATCTATACAGCAGGCTAACAAGGAGAGACAGACATTGATCCATTTATCTCAGAACAGAGGGCTTATTATTACTGTTGAGCAGAACTAGTAAGGAGGCACTAATGAAGCCAGACCTTATTATCCTGTCTCATTTTTTTCAGTCATCTATCAGAGTTTGAACTTGCTATTTTTCCTGTATGAGAGAGCACTAGCATGCCCTCTCTTCTCTTGCCATTTCACCTCTTGAAAAACATATAAATGTATCTACTTCATCCCCTTCTGTGCTTCTCTTCCTACTTTATTCTAATTAGGCTGCACATAAAAATTTCTTACCTGAAGCAAGGCTAGACAATCAGAAATGTATTGTGATCACATAAACACAGTTTCTCAGAAGGTAGACAAAAGAAAAGTAACAGAATGTGGACAGAAGAAAGATGTAGGGGAATTAAAAGGCTGTGGAAGAAATTTTAGATTCTTGCACTATTTGCTCATGGCAGATGAAGGCTATAAACAAGGAGAGCCATTGGCAGTGAAATAGAGTTATTATTTGTGTTGCTTTCATGACTGAGATTATTGTTATTATTTTTGTCCTTTCCATGTTCTTTTTAATATATGTTAATTAAGTAAAGTAGCAAAGGGGGAAAAAAGATATTGCTTGTTTCACAATTACTTTGGAATGTTGCTTTGATAATTAGTTCACAGAAGCTGTCATCCTGGTCGATACTCTCTTCTGTGCTGAAGACAGCATTACTGTCTGATTTATGTTTTGGCTCATCCCCTTGTCCCCTCCCGTTAATCGTCTGCTGTTGATAGCCATTTAACTAAATGTGTCTGGGGAAATAGGGTGAATAACAGTAATGGGCAAAACAAGGATTAGAAACATTACCCATAAAGCAGAATAGATTTTGCACATTCAAAATGAAGATGAGCCAACTACTCCCTACGAAGAAAAAATTCTGACCTCCTGAACACCTCCAGTTTCTCACAGTAGATCACATAAGATCAGATAGATAGATAAGCAGACAGATAGAGATGTGTGTATGCAGATCATCATAATATGCTCAGGGGCCAGAAGCACTTCTGCTCTGGAGACAGGCAGAGAGAGTTGGGGGTTTTCAGCCTGGAGAAGGCTCTGTGAAGACCACAGAGTCCCTTCCAGTGCCTAAAGGGGCTCCAAGAGAGCTGGAGAGGGACATTTGACAAGGGCCTGGAGTGACAGGACGAGGGTGAATGGCTTTGAACTAAAAGAGGGTAAGTTTAGATGAGATATTAGGAAGAAATTCTTCCCAGTGAGGGTGCTGAGGCCCTGGCACAGGTTTCCCAGAGGAGCTGTGGCTGCCCCATCCCTGGAAGTGTTCAAAGCCAGGTTGGATGGGTCTCTGAGCAACCTGGGATAGTGGAAGGTGTCCCTGCCCATGGCAGGGGGTTGGAACTGGATGATCTTTAAGGTCCCTTCCAACACAACCATTCTTTGATTCTATATATAAATTTATAGAAACACACCATTATATCTATATATTTTTAAAAATAGATACAAAATATGCATGTACTTGTGTCATTGTGTGCATATCTACATGAACATTAAACATTATTAAACTGTCATTGGTGTATTATTTATGGATTGGCAGAAAATGATACAAAACATAAAACCTGAGCTGAGGCAACTGCAGTATTGTCTTTAAGAAAGGCTGACTGTTAATTCTCCAGAATTGGGATATGACATCAGAAATTTCCTACATGATCATTTTGCTACCATCTGTTAGATTTTTCTTTCCTCTTTAAGTTTGCTGTGTCATCTGGTCTGTAGGTTCCACCAAGGACTTCTGGCATTGGGACTGAGTGCAGTCCTAGACCAGTGATGAAATTTTTTATTGAAAAAATTCATCATTGGAGAACAAAGTTTGTGGTTTGGTGTGTTTTTTCTGTTTGTTTTGGTTTGCATTTTTTTCTGTGTTTTTTTCGTCATTTGCTTGTTTGGGTTGATTTTGGGTTCTTTCTTATTAAGATGCCTCATCTTCCTTTTTGTCCTTTCTAGGGTTTGTTTTGTTTTTTTTCCCAATGAGTATAGCAGTATTTTCTTTGAAGGTTAATATTTGTGGGTCTTACTGAAAAAAAAGATCCAGAGAAATCAAATCATAGAAGTGTAGACCAGGAGAAGATTTTGAGATGTTCAGAACAATTTTCATGATGGCAAGATGTAATATATTTTGTCTCCCCTAAGAAACACTTGATTCAGAATTGATACTCTGTGACTGCACACAGGTAAAGTTCAGAACCTTCATGATCCTAAGACTCTGCATTTGGTGCATCCTTCAGCCAAATGATATAGGGCTCTGAAGAGTTCTATCAAACAGGCATCCTCCTTAAAGAAGGGGAAGATTTTATGTCAAATCTTAATGGTGGAAGACAAGAAAAGCATGAGATCCCCAAGTACACACGGCACCATGGCCATATTATAAAAACAAAACGTTTTCTTGTTAAGTGAATATATTAGTTTCTTTTCTGCAATAAAAATTACTATTTTCCCTGAGAATTGAAATTTCTTACTACTTTTAATCACAGTCCAAAAAATTCTAGAATGATTCACATATGCTTTAACACCTGTAGTGAAGAAATACCCTTGGGAAACAAAAAAACCCCACACCTTTTTTTTTACTGGTTTTCACTTAATTCCTTTTCCTTACAGGAATGTTGTATTCTGGAAAGCTGTTCAAGGCAACAGAATTCATGGAGACTCTGTAGTCTCTCTAATTATAATTTTAAAGCAGATTGTTTCTGGTTTTTAATCTCGCCTTCTGTTCTATATATCAATTTGAAATATGCCTTCAGGGCAACTTTAGCTCATAATGGGTAAACACTCAGCATATTTAGTATCTCAACCTCATTGGATATTGGGCCAAAATTATGTGCAGCCCTTCAAAACTCATCTCCAAACATTAAGATCTGCAAAGTTAGCTGGACATCTCCAGAAAATTTAATGAAAAATCCTTAGTAACAGCAAAGAGCAGACCTCTCATCACTCTTTCCAGTTTCAGTAATGTCAAAGCCAAAAAAATGCAAGGACTGAAATTAATTTAATCAGCTGTTGTTCTTATTTGATCTGAATCCATATTCAAATTTATGTATCTGGTTTGAAAGCACCTGCCCTTTGACTTTTGAGCAGAAGTTTACTCAAAGTCATGCACTGCTTTTGGTAACTCCATCTTTTCTTCTTGCTGGATTTCAGTTCCCCTAGAAAAGTTTACCTGTGCCCTTGTTTATCCTCATTTGCCATGGGTACTGATGGAGATAGATGGGTGTTTGTAGGACTTGCATTTTCTAGTGCCTGTGCTTGATAATATGGCCCTGGTCAAAGCCCATGACATTTAAGAATCCTCTATGGTACCTCTGCTATTTTGTCAGTGTACAGGGGAGATGTTGACAACTTCACACATCTAAATTAATTGATGGTTTAGCCTAGGAAAAACTAGAAAGAAAAATAAATATCACCAGTGAAATGAATATTCTGATGAGAAGACTTGATTATAGGCTTAGCAGCATGTGCTGATCAAATTTTAAGCACATCTTTCAAAGCCATGTTTCAGTTTGAAACACTGTGAGGGTTGACAAGATTAAATGCTTCAGCCAAAAAGGACTCGACTTCTTTTACCCCCAGTAACTGAAACTAGGTTTTAAACATCAAAACAGAGACACTTTTCTCATTATGGTTCCCCACAAAAAAATTTGAATTCTTAACATATATATATATATATGTATCACCACCATGCAGTGTGCAAAGCACCTGCTCTTTCCACCCACTGATACAAATATTAGTTACCTTGAAGAGTTTTGGCCAATAATGTGCACACATCCATCCAACCATCCATCCATCCATATGCACACCTGTACATAAGGCAAAGTTACATTCCACATCAGGGTGGGAATTTTGCCCTTCATTCATCAGTCACAGAAATATATTCATTCCCTAAAATTTACATTAGAAGCTTCTAGAACAAAATAGAACTATAGAACTATTTCAACTGGTCGTGGTCTAAAAAAATTTTAATCACAGGTTTCCTCAGTAAAAAAATTCTGAGCATATCTCTCCAGTAGATATAATTTATTTATAAATTATGGACTTGTACTGCTGAAGTTTTCTAATTCTTTCTGTGCCCAAATGGTTTGTCTTGCTCTTTTTAAGAGACCACTGGAACAGAACCTCCTGTTTATTCTCTATAACTTTTCTGAAACAGAGAAAGGGATCAGATGGGTGTTAGAGGCAGAACTGAGACATTTAAGGAAATTCTATTTTATTTTTAAAAGCAGCTATATTGCAGCCAGTGAAAGCTGGGCTCCCTTCTCTATGCCATCATGCTACAGGGATACTTAACTGATAAAACTCATGGTTTTTATTCAAATAACTGGTTCCAGTTAAGTAGGAGTGAAACCAATTTCATGCAGGCTTTTTTGGGACAAACCTATTATGTGGTGAAATGGTATAGAAAATCATTTGGTCTGCTCTCAGCTTTTGATGTGCAACAGAGTCTGTTTATTGTGACAGTCTTATTTCTAACTTATTCTAAGTAACCCATGGAGGCCTTGCAGTTCTGCTCTCCATGTTGCACATGGCAACATTCTGGTAATCAGAGGTGGAATGAGTACAAGAAAAAATCCCACCAAATAATATTTTTAAATGGAAAATTTTGAAGCTTTTCATTTCAATTTACTCCCCTTTGCTCAAAACATAAATATCCAAGTACTTGAGAGATTTTCAACTGTCTTATAAATAAAAATATAAAATTATACATTCTTTAAGTATCTTTATGTGGAAATGTAATAAAATGCAGTTCTTGTATATGAGACATTTAGATTAAATAGTTTCAAAAATAGCTGCAAAAGGTTTTGTTGTTGCTGATGGTTGGTTGGTTTGGGGATTTTTTTTGGAGAAAAGTAAGGTAAGCAATTAATCTTTTTTATTAAAAGAGTAAAGACTTAGGACTTAATTGAAATACCATTAAAAAGATGTACACTAACAAAAACACAACAGAAAAAAAACCCCAAACCAACAAACAAACAAACGCAAAAAAACCCAACTCAGTCATCTCCAAATTTAAGCACATTGTTGTATTTGGCAGACAAATGGCAAAGTACAGCTGAGGAAAGCACAGAACAGATTAAAATGTACTGAGAATTTTTTTTTCTTGCTCCATTAAACATAATTCAGACACCTGGCATGCCATAGAAGTTCATCACAGACTAGAAGTGAATAAAAAGCAAAAACCCTGATTCTAGCCTGTGCTGACTTGGAGCTACCCTATGCTCTTCAACTCATCTCCATCCAGTCGTGTGTGACAGCAATTCAGAGTTATAGCTTGGCCCATAAAATTTCAGAATACAGAGGTCATCCTGGCATTTCAAGAAAAATAAATTACTAAATGAGCATCTTTTCTTATCCTAGGTGTCTGTTTGGCATATCAGGCATGTTTCCTCCATGTACAAGCTCATGTGCTTAGTATCTCCTGGAATATCCCTTGGAAGGAAGGAGAAACAGGTCTCCTCACTTCCATGTGGAACATCTGCTGCCAACATTTTTTATCTCTGAAAACCCTTTGTTGGTTCATAATATTGTAAGGGCGACGTGTGGGTGTTGCTTTTGGGGACATTAATGACTTCTCTTACTACACACGGGGTTCATGAGACATCAGCTATTATAAAAAAAATTTAAAGATTAATTTGCTTTCACAAAAATATGTATATTTTCCTTTAATTTGCTTTTGGGAATATATATATTTAACCTGTGAGCAAATCAAAATAGTATTTGCTGGGTTACTTGTCAAAAAACATTTTCCTTCAATTCTCGTTGATCTGGCCAGTCAATGGGAACCTGAGAAATGATAATCCAGTTTGTCTTTGCTCCTTGCATTATGGATCCATTTGAATTGGCAGAAAAGTTCAGAAGATTTTTTTTTCCTCTTCTCTACAGAGGATTTGTTGTGAATAAGAATGAACCTCTGCTTTGCTGATAAGTACAAAAGCATGACCTATAAGAATCTTTATCTCTCTCCTTTCACTTTATTGACAAACTTTGGGGCATCCCATCTGCTGTGAGACAGGAATTTGCATAAATCAGAAGGCAGAGAATAATGCTTTCCTCTTTGCTATTCCTACAAATTAAATGTCTACAAGTAAGCTCCGAACCCTGCTATGATCCAGAGAGGTGATCAAAGAACAGAAAGATAAAGGACTCAAAAACAAGGCATCCTTGGCCTTATAAAGTCCTGGGCAATAATAGTATCAATTCTGTTAATTTCTTTATTTGTTTGGGGTTTTTTTTTGTAGGATGGAATTTTATTTGCTGAATTCGAAATGGGAAGTTAAATTCAAACTAGAAAATTATTGAATTGAGGAATATAGTTTTCATCCCAATTATGCTTTAGTTTTCTCTTGCATAAGTCTTTATATAATTGAACATAATCTACAAACCCTCTCTGAAAATTGCTACATAATTTAATGGGAGCAAAATGAATACATTTCTGTACAAGTATAACAGACTTTCATAATAAAAACAAACAAAAGCCAACCCATTTATAGCTGACAGAATTTAGTAGCAAATTAAACCTTTCTGTATTTCATAGATCTTTTTATCTCTTTTATAACATTCTTCACATACACTTACAAAATTAATATCATTCTTCTTTACTTTACTGAAACGTTATTATAAGTAAAATATACCTTAAACTACACATGAAACTGAGAGAATGCTTCTGCTTAGAGAAAAACAGCTAGCCCATGTGAAAAGTATTATAGACACATAGTGAACTACAACATTTTTGAAGTAACAGAAAAAATCAACAATAGGAGTTTATTACTTTTATTACACTCTGTGGCTTCATAATTGTATATATCATTTAAGTTCCATATTATCATTTCCATTAACGTTCCTACAGACATTTCACAGTGTTACAGCAGAGGTTTTTGGTTTACCACAAAAGTTATGAAAGTATGCTTACTGCAAATCAGATTATAAACATTTCAGGATGTCTTTCAACAGGACCCTATGGATTTCACACTCATAAAATTCCCTACAAAATTTTTATGTAAAGGAGACGATGCAGTATATTTGCTGCTAACGTCTTACAAAAGAGAGGTGACTATGGTGCTAATACAGAAAATACATTAAAGAATTTGCCCCATTTTTATGGTTGACCCCCCAAAAAATAAGGTGGGAGAATAATCTCCAGAGTCCAAACACTTGAATTCAGATGCATTTATGTAAGCTACATGCTTAATTTCCCACAATAATATTTATTTTATTTTACTTATTAACAGTAAAAAATTGTTTTCTTCACACACCCTAATGAATTCTCTTGACCACCTGTGGGCTGGATGTTGAACACTATGGGTGTAGAGAAGGATGTCTGACCTCCAGTTGCTGATTTAAAAGTGCAAGTCACTCTTAGGTCCTGTGCAGTGCCTGTCAGCTTCAGGCATGCCTCTTGGATATTTACAGGTATCTATTACAAAACATGACAAAAAAAATGAGCAAAATTGGCATTGCTGAGGAAAAAAGAATAATATTTTAATCCTTTTTTTTTTTTTTTTTTATGAAAGGATGCATTGTTTTATTTTGCTGTGTATTTAAAGACTGCAACAATGTAAATCCACACACCCTCCAGCAGTCAGGCCCACACACATGTACATTGACTAGGAATATAATTCAGATTCAGAGAGAAAGATGGACATGAGTTAATGTTAACAAGCACAGTGGGTTGCACTGCTGCTTTCCTCAAGGTCAGATTATCACAGTTTTATCTCACATCTACCAGTGAAAATTTTTCTATTCATTAAAAAAAAAAACAGAATAAAGGAATCAGCACAGAAAAACAGAGACAGAAAATGTTTGGGAAAAAAAAAAAATGCTAGAAAATAAAAATAATTTAAAAAAACAAAACCAAAACAACAAAAAAATCTACAAACAAACAAAAAACAAACAACCAAAACCAACCAAAAAACCGAAAAAAACCACACCAAAAAACAAGCAAAAAACCCCACAAAAAAAAAAAAAAAAAAAAAAAACAGAAAAAAACCCCCAAAAATAATTAAAGAAACCAAAAACCAAAAACCAACCAACCAAAAAAACCCCAAAGAAACAAACAAAAAACCAAACAGCAAAAAATAAACACAGAAAATGAACACATAATTGTCTCCATCCCCCCAAAATCAAACAAACAAACAAAAACCAACCAACCAACCAAACCCAAAAACCTGAGCCCCATTTTAAGAAAAACACCAGGGAAAACCTTAAGAAAGAAAACTATACCTGGATTACACCAAACACTGAAAGGGAGGGAAGGAGTAACACCTGTCTTTCTGTGACCATTTAGAATATGAGATGCTGAAGGTTGCTCCTGCCTATTAAGGAATTCCAAACCTTTGTGGCATTGTTTGTCCTAGAAACAGTCTTTAGCCACATGTAATGAGAGCTGAATTTCCTCACTTGTCTCAGTTTCAGACTTGCCATTCCATAAAGTAACTGAATCCCTAACAAAACCCAGGGAATACTGCAGTCTTTTCCAACCTGAGACATGTAGTTTTTCTCTCTGCTACAGTGCTGATCAGCTAAAAAAGCCATGATAGGGCACTCTGTCTAAAAGTGCCTATTTACTCTCAGTAATTAACCTCTAATTCAGAAGCTGGACAGATAAAGATAATCAAAGTATAAAACACCTGGTGTAATAGGAGCTTAAAAATGTCTTCTACCACCTGTATATTTTGCAGTATATGCATTTTCTTTCATCTCCATGCCACAAATCCTTACTCAGAGGGGTAATTTGTCTGCATGAAAAGCTGCGGTTAAATCCTTTTTTTTTTTTCCTTTTTTTTTCTTTCCCCACCTCTCTCAGCTTTTATCTATACACAGGGTCTTCATGGAACAAGTGTTTATATTTACTTTCTGATAGAGATATGACTTACAATTTTAGATGCTGAAATAGTTGGATTTTCTCCTCTAATTGCATTTCATATCTTTCCATGAGAAGTGTAGATAAGAAAAACACCTGAAGTCTTCAGGTGATTTCAAAGAAATAAAAATTCCCAATGCAAATCAGTGGGACACAGGTAATGATGCATGCCAAATATTTAAAGGTTCCCACTAAAAGAAACTAATCCATTGTTTTTATTGTGGAAAATGCTCAGATCAACCTGCAGAGCAGTAATTCTAATTTTTGCATCAGGTTCCCTGGCTCTAATTCACTGTTTGCTGAGAAGCAGCTTTTGATGACAACCATGGCACAAGTGTAGCTGGCAAGAAGTGTGTTGTTTCCATTAGTGAAAAACACTGGCTTTATTCAGAGATGAAGAGATTCTTTCATCGAGGGACTGGACACAGTCAGAGGGTGTTGTGCTATTGGGACCCAGTAAACGAAAATCAGGTTGACAGCTGTGACATGTGAGAAGCAAAGAGGTGAGTCCAAGAAAACAAGTGTAAAATGGTGGGGTGTCATGCTCTCCAGGAAAGTGAAATTGGAATTAAAAAGGGTGAATATCTTTGGGGGTCTATGCCCAGCATGCCAATCCCAGTTGTCTGACAGTGGACTGATGGCTCATGTCCTTGTCCATGGGCTCTTTGCAGAACAAAACAGAAGATCTTACATCTTTCATCATTTCATAGGGAGGGGGATTTGTAACACAGGACTAGAAGAGACTTCCTGGAACACAGATCAAAGGAAAAACAGAAATAAATTATGTTTATTCCAAAGAGCCAACAGAATATTAATGCTTTCTCCTCCACCGTGAGTCTAAAAGTCACAAAATTATCTCCATAGTCCAAATTAAGAAAAAAATCACTCTTATTTTCCTTTTTTTATTATTATATATATATATATTATTATTATTATATATATTATTATATTATTATATTTATTATATTATTATATTATATTATAATATTATATTATATTAATATATATTATTATATATTATTATATATATTATATATATTATTATATATTATTATTATATATATTATATTAATATATATATTATTATATATATTATTATTATTATATATATTATAATATTATTATTTATTTAATGTTAGGTGCAATTTGGCTTCTTCAATATCCCATTTTGAAGTATACAGAAATGGAGCTTTTTGGAAAACTTGGCAGTGGTCTACATCTCTTTACCAGTACTCCTGGCTGATTTATCAGTTTGAAAATGTATTGTAATCTGCATAAAAATGGAGTCTGCTAACTGATTTGGATTAATCAGGTCTGACCGTAATTCCTTTTGGTATCCTCATTTGAACAGCACATCAATCACAATGACCTCTTTTGATAATAATGTTACCGTAATACCTAAATTCATATTAATTCCATTGTAATTTAGTGGGTATTCATTCTAACAGTAATTCCTATGGAATTGCATCTGACATCCTCATGAATACCAAAATAACTCAACATGATAAATGTTATTGCACTGAATACCAAAAGAGAAGATAATGATTTGCCATTTATAATAAAATGTTGCCTGCAAAATATTAGTGGACATTACTGCCTAGCGCTGAGGATGTTCTGTTCACATCCAACCACATCCCAAATGTCTCCCCTGTGTGCCAACATGAGCTTGAGGAGAGTTGCTCAGACACCTTTTTTCCAGACTCAAGATACCAGTGATTTATCATCCTCCACCGAACCCATTCTATCAGGGATCTCACGCTGAATCCCACAAGCCAAACCTCGGCAGCCTGTCAATGGGAAAAGCTTGAAAGAGTGCAGAGATGGCTTCCAGCAGTGGTTGTGCCAAGATGCTTTCTGATATCCTCATTTCTCATTAGTGTTAAATTAGTCTCTCCATGCAATAGTAAGAGGCACTCAGCTCTTTGGCAGCTCTGCCTGTCGGATGAGGCACAGATATGAGTTCCTGTTCTTGTTTGGCATGCACGTATATATAAAAACATTTATATATTTTAATATATTCATATATATTAAAAATGCTTTAATATGTGAATGTGTATCTGTATCCAGTGCCTATACATCTCAGCTGACATATATATAGCTTACAGAGGCAGAGGAGGGGGGAAAGGTGGTTCCCAGCACAATATTGCAGAACAAATGAGGCATAATTTGTTCTCAGCTTTTAGACACACCATCATTCTTGAGGAAATAAGCCTGGCTGAACCAGAGTACAGGTATCCCTCACTTGTCTGGATAACAGCCCCAGGCCATTGGGGGCCACTTCCAGGGTTCATGACATCATAAGAGTGAGATTAAAGAGAAACTGGTGCCTCAGGCTTTGCAAAGCCTCATGCCTTCTGTTTCTACAATGGTTTCTTGTGAGACTCACTGCAGCCTAGGGAGGCAGCTGTTTACAGACTTAGGAAGAGAAAAACAGCAGAAATCTCAGTATATGCTCTGTTGCCAGCATTTATGCAACTAATAATTAACGTATGTATAATTTGGAAGGTATATGATGAACACAACATTGTGCATTTCTATTAAAGGAGTACAAATTAAGCCTAAGGTTCAGATGAGTTATTTTTTGCCATTTTTTACAGTGGCTCCCATCAGGAATGCTGTAGCAAGTCTCAAGTACCTGGGAGGTGTTTCCCCAGCACAGTGTTTGGTGTTGGGCACACCAGCAGCAGCGGGATTTGCAAGCCTAAATCTTCTACAGATCCTACAATCAGCAGTGTGGGTTCAGTATCACCTCCATCAAGCCAGCAATGGCTAAAGGGGTGGAAACAGGAAACAATTATATTTTACTTTTTTTCTAATAACCACCATAATCTGTTTCCAGATATTCGGGATATTTTGTTGACTAAGAGGTTCATATTTGCACAGCTCCATCTAAACACCAAGTTAATCTTTCCTTTTGCTGCAAATTCTTTGCAGTTGAGTGGAAATAAACTCAACAATAGACAGTCTCTTCCCATTTAATGCCTGCACAAGTCCACTTTCATGCACATTCTCATTGATTATTCTCATTGAGAGTGAACGTACTCAGAAAATAGAAAAAACCCCACACCAATAAAACACCACAAAAAGAACCTGGAGTTTTCCCCCCCTTCTTCAGACAGCCATAGCCTTCATTTGTCCCTTTAAGTGGGAGTTCCCTTCTCCAACCTGCAATCACTGTGGGATGCACCTTAAGGAATAGCTTATTCATGAAGTCACCAATATCATTCTAAGGTATTTAATTCAGTTTTAAAAAATGGCAAAGGGACCAGGTCCCTGGAGTAACCCCAAGAAAGAGCCTGCAGAGATAGAAGAAGGTGTATCAAGGCAGCATTTAAGGTGTTCAAGCCTTAAACGACCTGTTCAGGTGCTTGAGAGCCAACAGCTTGGGAAGGGGATAGGTGTGGGCCAGGGATGCTGCCAGGGCCATGGCTTACCAAACTCATAAACTCTGTCAGCAGATATAAATAAGAACAATGTGTACAAACTTGTGCTAGGCTTTTCTGCCCTGCTGACACAGCATACAGTCTTCACCTCAGACTGTTGAAGTGTCAGGTGTGTTATGAAGAGATGTTTAGATGAAGGGGGGTGAGAGAAGTCCCTGCCTTTTTGCCCAGGCCTCTGGCAGCAGGCAGTAGCTTCACTGAGGTGACCAGCATGCCCAAAACCCACTCTCATTCACAAGTTCTTTAATAATGGCTGATTCAGTCCATTATAGAATGAATTCTTTATTTAATAGACACAAAACTAACAGACTTAAGACTAAACAGACTATTACTACACAAGGATAAGACAAAAAGAGACTACTAATAAATACATGCAGTGTGGTGTTAAACGTACCGTTAATTTTACAGCTAGCAAAGAAATAGTGTAACTTAGGATCCAGTGTTTCTTACCATCCAATTCCTGATGGAGCACACATCGAAATCCTTTCCCTCAACTCCCTGGAAAGGAACCATGGAATATACATCCAAACTCTGGGCAGAACTCCCACACGTTCTCAGGGTGTGTGTAGGAGACTTGTGCCTCTGTGATAATTCGCGTGTGCTTTTATAGTCTTTGTAAAACGGTGTCTCTCAGTCAATAATATTTATTTTACTTTTATCTCTTCCCACATTTACTCTCCAGGCTAAGATGTTGATTCTCAGGTGGGGGCCTGAGCCCTTTGGCACCAGAGATGATCCCATGCTGGGCCTGTGATCCACCTGGGTTACCTCTTCCATATGCACCAACCATCTGTGGTAGAGAGGGGGTAGACACGTCCTGCCACAAAGTGTTTTTCCAAAAGCAGAAGGGTCAGACTCTTCCATTCACATTAGACCTTCTTCTACTCTAACTGATATTAAACAAGCTATTGAAAGAAGAATATCTCAGATGTTGGTCAATAATTGCTGTTATGGGACATAATATTCCACTGCCAAGCAAGTACTAGCACAAAACATAGACAGATTGACGTATACTTGTTTGTTTCATAATACTCTATAATCTAATGACATAACTCTAAATGAAATTCTGAAGCTCCTTATCAGATGATGATTCAGCACAACACTAAGTGCTGCTTAGAGTCAACAGCTGAAATCTTCCAACCTGTAAAGGTAGCTTGGAAATTTCTTTTCAAGTACGCAGCTGCATACTTCACGTCAAAATCACAACTTTTTTGTCATTTATCTGCAGGAATCCTGAATCCTTTCTGTTTTCTGCTATTCAGCTGGGTTTTCTTTCTGCTGGCTACAAACTGAAAATTTAAAAATTTTAATTTAATAATTAATTTTGTAATTAATTTAAAATATCTTAGTATTTTTATTAATGAAGATAATAATGTACACAGAGAAAATTATCAGAGGAACTGTTTTTGATTTTGATCAATGTAAACAGAACAAGTATGTGTTCAGTTACAAAGTGTGGCTCATAATAATGTTGACCAGTGTACAGAAAGGGATTGAAACAGCTAGAGAAGAGCTGAAAGTTGCAAAATCCAATCTGTGAGCACACTCTGGCACTGAATTGACATGCCTTTTCATTCTGTGTAGCCCACGGCTGGGTTTTGTGCTTGTGTGCACTATTTGACTTGCACATGAACCTAAGAAGTGAATGTGAACTGTTAATAATGCTTACACTGTGTTCAAGATTTTTTTAGCTCTTTCTCACAGTAGTGGTCTGCATTTCTTGGCTAGAATTAAGCACTTTCGGCTGTAAATTAGCAAGCTAGCACACAGTTCAGCTGTAAAGCATGCAAGAGAATGAATATAGATCAGTCAAGTCAGCTATTTACAGAGTTTTTGCCTTAGAGATATGTTTTACTGTCTGTGCTGTGGAGATAGAGAGTACAAATGATTTTTAGTCTTGACAGTCTAAAAGTACGGTAGACTGCAATTATGGCAACATTTCAGAGAAGTCCAAACTCTGTGCTCTCTCATACACATATGCACTGAATGAAACTTTTCCTAACTCACTGAAATTTTTCCTTTTGTTCTGGGTATAAAGTAAAAGTGAATTCCCTCATAATAAAACCTGGCAAGTGCAATTAATAAAATAGTACAGGAAATTATGAGCACTACTGCAGCAATGGAAACTGAGTCATAGCTTCAGGTGATGACCACATAATTTAATTACTGTTTTTAATGTAAGGCAGTAGCTGCCCACAACAGGTTTTTACCTTTCCTGGCAGTTGTAGACACAAACTAAGGAAGAAGAAAACAGAACATTAGTAGTTAGTTTTTCACTGTATGCATATAGGTATGCATTGAAGTAAAAAGTGTCTTACAATACTGGATGTAGGACATCCTGATGCTGCACCAGTGTGTGTCTATTCAAGACCCTGGCAAATGTCCTGTGATTCCCAACAGGTAATGGGCTGATAAGTACACTTGATTTCTATCTCCCTCATGTGAAAATCAAAAAATTATGTACTATGTGATTTGGGTGGTATTATTATTACTACTACTACTACTGCTACTGCTACTACTACTACAACTGTGGCTGCACCCAAAGCAATGTGAACACAAGGCTGAGGGAAGTAGTTTTGCCTGTCCAGACAAGGTGAGACCCAACCTGTAATGCTGCCTCCAGCTCTGGGATGCCCAGAGTAGGAAGAACTTGGACCGTTTGGAGTACAGAGGAGGCCACCAAGATGGTAAGAGGGTTGGAGCACCTCTGCTATGAGGAAAGACTGGGAGCATTGGGATTGTTCATCCTGGAAAAGACATGGCTTTGAGGTAACTTACCCGCAGCCTTCCAGTACCTCAAAGGAGCTAATATAAAAGATGGGGAGAGACTATTTACAGGGCCTGGAATGACATGACAAGGAGGAATGGGTTCAAATCGAAACAGAATAGCTTTAAACAAGATATTCTGAAAATATTCTTCAGTGTGAAGATGGTGAGGCCCTGGCAAATGTTGCCCACAGAACATGTGGCCCACCCCTGGAAGTGTCCAAGGCCAGGTTGGATTGGGGGTTCGAGCAACCTGGGATAGTGGAATGTGTCCCTGCCCATGGCAGGGGTTGGAATCAGATGAACTTTAAGGGCCCTTCCAACCCAGGCCATTCTGTGATTGTTTGATTCTATGATTAAAAGCCTGATTATTCTGTGTCTGATTATTCTTTTAAACAGCTACCATGGATCAGGTGTAGAGATGCAGAAGAAGTAGTTACGGAAGGATCTATCTATTACCAAAGTGTAAGCATAATGGGTTTTTTTAAATTTTTCTTGTAGCTAAAAGCTCAGGATAAAACTTTGGTCTGATCCACTCCTGTAAAGTCATCATAGTACCATTTGCTCACTCTGTGAAAAACAAAATTTAATGGAAATACTTTACAACGTGGATGGATAATTATAAAATTGCTTCTGAAATGTCTTCTAGATTGTAAGGGGGGGGGGGGGGCAGTTTGCATTTTCTTGTTTGAGCTTTGATTTTTTCACCGTTAATACTGCAATGCTGTTTTCCCCAGCATGAGTATTTCTCAGATTTCAAAGAAGTCTTTGGCTAGATAGCAAGTGTCAAGATGCATGGAAAACAGAAAACAGACACCAAAGAGATGGTGAGAAATAAATAATGTGAAAAGCAAGTGATGTAACACTAGATAGCTCCTTCACTTATTTTACGTGAATCATTCATTTTAGGTGGTTTTCCTCCCTGTATTTTGGATTTTGCATTTGTTTGTTTGCTTTTTTCTAATGTTTGTTAAATTTTGAATATTTTGCCTACGTATGGCAGCAAAACAGGCTGTGCCATGCAGCTGAGATGAATGTGGTATGAACTGCTGCCCAAAAATTAACTCTTTCTTAATTAATTTGTTACAACAGGTTTGGGATGAAGAAACCAATACTGTCTGAAATTTCCCAATTTCAACGCCGTGACACACCTCATGCCCATCCCTAAAAAGCCCAATGCAAAAGGAAATTGCAAACAGCAACTGCAGAGACCAAGAAAAGCCAGAAAGCAAGATGAAAGCACTGAAAATTCTCATTAATCAAATTGCTAATCTTAATTCATAAAGGTTCAGAGGTGCTGTGGTATCAGTTGTCCTAAAAAGTTTAACCATCTCCTAACATTAGTAAAAATAGGAGTCAAATTTCCCAATATACAGAAATGTAACATTAGCTCTGTGAAGGCCAGGACAGTTAGGGGCCCAACACCCACAAATGCAGACCCACCACTCTGGAATAGGCCCCCATTTACAAGGTGGGATGAAGCTCCCCTGAACCCTTGTCAAATACAAAACTGGGTGATTTAACTCAGTGATGCTTTGCCCCTTGAGCTCCCCTGCAGTGAGATGGGATCCGTTCCCTTGGAGCTGACCCCTGTGCTTGTAGGGTGTGCAAGGGGCCTTTGTGACTCCTCCCTGTGTGATGCTGAGAAGGACTTGTCTGAGGGGTTTGCAGCCACTGGGAGCTGGCAGAAGGGGGTTTTACCCCTCACATGCTGACACAAAGAAGCCCGGAGGTCAATGCTGAAACCCCTCTGGAAGGCGGCACTCAGTGCCCATCACACAATAAAAAGGGGTAGAGCTCCTCACCCAAAAGGGGCTGTGTCTTTCTGTCACTGTTATGCAGGCACGCAGGCGAAGGCAAAGAAGAGAGGGGACTCTCCCTATGTGTTCCACACAGGTTTATTCCCGTGAAAAAACAGGGACGAAGAGGCAAATTGGTGGGAGAGTCCAGGGATCTTATACTGGGTACAGAATAGATGGGGAAAGGGATCTCAGCCAATGGGATAGAGACAAGCAGGTGGGGTTGACAGCAAGGGAACCAATGGGAACAACACATAGGAGGGACTCAGGGAAGGATCCAAGGGGCGTCCAGGAACAAGGAACTTTCAAGAACTGATACATATTAAAGAAGATAAATGAATATACATAAACTCATGCATAAAACAGGGCGGGGAAAACATTAACCAGTTGGGAGGAAACATGCAAAAGGAAGAACAAGGGAATCATGGGTTCTCACCATGACTGAAGTTACATGCTAAATTTGGGTTGCTAACCACCACAGCTGGTTGTCTGAGTTGTTCTCAGAAGACAGAGTGGCTGGTGCTATTTGCACTGCCACACTCGTTGATTTTGACAGATGAGAGGGGGGATGTGAGGTAGCTATGGGGACTGACAGACTACAAATACAAGCAAATATTGTGCTGCTTTCAAAGCAACACGGGCAGCAGGTTGAGGGACACAATTCTGCTTCTCTGATTCTGCCCTCAGCAAGCCCCACTGTAATAAATGGTTTAAAAGTTCTCTTTTTTTTGGTTAAGAAGAAGTTAAAAGTTGCTTGTAATAAATGGTTAAAAAGTTCTACTTTTTTTGGTTAAGAAGAAGTTAAAAGTTGCTTGTTAGAGGAGTGGGGGTATGCAGTTAATGAGTTAACTGTTACTGCGATTGTACAGGTTAATGTTGTCATGTGCCCACTAGATGGGGACACCAGTAGGGGAAAGTAGTTGGCCTACAGGAAGGAGGGGAATGCTCTAGAATGTTCTCAAGACAACCCAATAATCATGATGTCAACACTTTGAAGGATTATTGGTTAAGGGACCAACCAATCACTCGACGCCCCAGAGACTGATGGAACTGAACACCAATGAGGACCCTAGCAAAGAGCCATCAGAGGGAGGATCTGAGCTGCACCAATCACAGCATCAAAAGAAACTATAAGAACTGCTTTGGGGCTCAGCCCCTCATCTTTCTGAGGAACCTGAGTGCAAGGGAACACCCTGTGCTATGCACTGTTTGTTTCTCTGGGTTGTCGAGTTGGACTTGAGCTTACCTCGAGTCTCTGCTCCTGGTTTTCTTTTTAATAAACGAGCAGACTTTTATACCACCCCAAAAAAAGTCCAAGCTTCGTTTATAACACCACCTGGAGCACTGTGTCCAGGCCTGGGCTCCTCAGCACAGGAAAGATGGGGAGCTGTTGGAACAGGCCCAGAGGAGGCCATGGAGATGAGCAGAGAGCTGGAGCACCCCTGCTATGAACACAGGCTCAGAGAGCAGGGCCTGCTCAGCCTGGAGAAGGGAAAGCTCCTCACTGTGGCCTTCCAGCACTTGAACGGGAGCTTAGAAACAACCAGGGACAGTGACTTTTGGCACAGCCAGAAAGTGAAAGCACAAGGGGAACAGTTTTGAAAAGGAGAGATGAAAGATGCCCAGAGCAGCGGTGGCTGCCCCCATCCCAGGGAATGTTCAAGGCCAGTCTGGATGGGGTTTGCAGCAAGCTGGGCTGATGGAAGGTGTCCCTGCCCATGGGATGGGGAGCTAGAGCTAGAGGAACCTGAAGATCCCTTCCAATCCTGAGCATTCCACAATTCTGTGATCTTGAGTGGCATCTTGGGCCATGGGTGTGGAGCCTGGAGAAGAAGGAAGGGAGCCTGGTGCTGTGGGGATCAGTGTCCTTCCTGTGGGAGACAGGGTCTCACACCATGTTGTGCTCAGTAGGAAGTGCACCTCTGTGGGCTGGCTGCTCACAAAGATGTCCCAGTGGTCTTGCCACACCTCAAAATGCATTTCAACCCTGAAGTTTTCCTTGCTTCTGGTCAGCTGGAGTTGGCACGAGCATCTGGAGGGCAGTAACAATAGATGCCAGTGGTAGGAATCAAGCAAAAGTAACCAGGCTGCTCTCACCAACTAGTAAAACATGCAGGCACTTTCTCCATTTTTAGGTAGGGGCAAGTACAGAGAGTCTTGGGGAGGTGGAACTTCTGATTCTTCCTCAGCTCTGTTGGAGCTAAGGCCAACAGCTGAACCAGCTAGTGGGCCAGAGAGCCCCAAAACAGCAAAGGCCTGCTGGTGGAAAAGCTCATATATTTGAGACACCACTCTCACCTTTGTGTGAGTAAAGGAAAAGCCTCTCACAATTCCTTGCAGATGGAACCTCACACACCCCCAGACCCTGGTTAAAGAAAACTACCTCTCCCAGCGGCCTGTGCGGTTGCATACCTGAGCGGGTACCCCGCTCCACCCCTTCCCTCTGCTCATTGGTTCCCTTCCCTAGTCCTGCCTTTGTACCGCCCATGTGCCCTCGGATCATTGGCTCTGTAACCCTATGTGAACCTGATCCTGAACACGTTTTGCCCTCTCTCTTATCTGGCCTCTCTGGCTTGAGAGAGAGAGAGAGAGAGAGAGTGTGTGTGTGTGTGTGTGTGTGTGTGTGTGTGTGTGTGTGTGTCACCAGCACATAACATCTACACGGGGCTGAAAGAAGAAGCTTCCTAGTGTGCCATGCATCCGAGCGGTCTTGTGCCTGAGACAGCTTCGGGGAACACAGCGGCAATCTCCTCATCGCCCTAACACTACACACTTTTATACAGCTCCTCCTGGGAAGCACAGCATCTTCTTGCCCAGATGCTCCCTCAGGCAGGTGCCCACACACTCCAAGCTGATGCAGAGCTTCTTCCCTGGCATCCTTGTGCAGGTGTCCAGCTCCAGGGGAAAGCTATGCCACACACAGGGACTCAGGCGTACCAGCATGCAGGACTCAACCCCCTACACCGGGACTCCAACTTTCCAAGGTGCTGTTGTAAGAGCCTGATAACA
The DNA here is from genome assembly GCF_965178545.1 of Coloeus monedula. NCBI lineage: Eukaryota > Metazoa > Chordata > Aves > Passeriformes > Corvidae > Coloeus > Coloeus monedula. The sequence continues at coordinate 80,816,357 of NC_138822.1, read as the reverse complement.
AGAAAAAGGATTCAAAAAGTGTTTCATGATTATGTCTGCTTATCATAATCACTCTTGAGCACCTGAAAACTATGTGTGGGATGGTCTGTGAGTAGCCCACCTTGAGGCCCATAAAAAGGAAGGCAAAACTGGTGCAAAATGTGGAGGGAAAGTGAAAGGCAGAATCGCTGACCTTTGTCTTTCCCCACCACCACCACCATTGCTTCCTGCAAGACACCCTGAGGCCGCTGGGAGCGGACTCTGCCCTCTTGGGGAGAATGCCCCAATACTGCATCCTTGGACCGAAATCCCGATGGAGTTGCAGAATCCCTATCCCTGCTCCTGTGTCACGTGGTGAGAGCACAGCGAGTGGACTGAGGTTCGGCTGCAGCGACAGGGCACCACGCCTGTGTAATAAACGTGTCAGTCGCCTTTTGAAGGGTTAACTGCTTTTATTGATGACAACACAACCACTGAGGATGGGATACCAAGGTAAGCCCAGAATGTGCACGACAAAGCAAAAGAAACAAGCAGTGTGTCACACACTGGGTGCTCCCTTGGTGGATGTGTACCACAGGAGGACCCCACACAAAATGTCCCAGGGGTTCTTATAGCTTCTTCTCAAACAGGATTGGGGCGCTCTTCAATCCGCTCTCTGATTGGTCTTTATCACAGGCTTCGGATTGGTCACTTCTCAGGTGCATCCCTGGCCAATCATTTCTGGATAAGTCTATCCCATTGGAGGACTGCTTCACCAGCTGGGGTTTAGGGTGATGTCACTGCTTCTGCAATGAAGTTCTAGAATGTTCTTTCCATTAACTCCCTCATAGGACCCCCCCCAGTGGTTACATAAAGGTAATACACCTGTACATGAACACACAGTATGATAACCTTCGATTAGTTAACTTATAACTTATTCTACTATTGGACATGTGCTAACTCAACAGTATATCAACCCATCAACTTGTAAACATGTAATTAGCCCACGAAAGCCACCACCTTCATAACAACTCCCCCCTCTCTTCTTTTGATCGGGTTTTAACCCGCATCAACCTTTTACTAAACAGGGCTTTCATGGGCTCAGTAAATTTTTCTTAACTTTTGGTATCTTTCATAAGTTTCTTTGTCAGTCTCTGGGGTTTTTTGTTGATCATCAGCAGCCTTTAGCATCATGACTTTTTCTTCAGTTAATTTCTCCAGGGAGCTTTGGATGATTCTCGTTATTATTTGAATGAAGCAGGGTATTAAACAGGGGAGAAAAATGACACTGGTTATTGCACACATCCCAAGAAATACTGCTTTTTTCCATCATGCTCCACCGAGTAGATAGTCCCACCATCCTGCTTTGAGGAGGGGTGTCCTCTTCTGAACTGGTACACGTGCAAGCTATCTAATATTTGTGGTAATGTTTTTAATAGCTTCACCATGGTCATCAATTTCAACACAACATTCAGAGGAGTTTAATTTCCCACACACACCACCTTCTTCGGCTTGGAGGTAATCTAGGGCCAACCTGTTTTGGTAGATGGAGGTTCTCATTTCTTTTTGTTGTGCAGGTATTAAATCTAAGGCTAGGGCTGTTTGGTTTGTGATGATTGCAAGGACAGCCTGTAATCAGATGATTCGATTTAGCATATAAATGGGGGTCCTATAGCCCCATGTGCTGTCCTGAGCCCAAGTGGCTGGGCCATAAACCTGAATGATTCCTTCAGGTGGCCATTCATCTTTTCCCCACTTCTGAGCTCCTCCAATCAGATCTCGTCTCTTCCTCGCTAATGTATCATACAGTGGTATGCCTAATTCCTGGCCTGAGTTTCATGAAAGAAAAAGGAGGGCCTGATAATTCCTAATGTCCAACTTCCAGCCTAATCTTCTGGTAACATAAGCTTTCCTTCCACATAGCCAAAACAATCCCTCTGGGGTTTCACAGAAGTTTGGAACTATAGACCCAATGCTAGCTTTATTCCATAATCTTGCAATTTTAGGTATGCCTAGAAAGGGGTTTAGGGTCCTAGTAATACATTCATACAATCTTATCCTTTTTTATATAACAGCATCCTCCTTTATCTATTTGGGGCCAATAGAGGTCAGGGGCTTTGGGAATCCACCACTTATGTGTTCCATTGGTGACTAAATACCATTTGCAAGACATTTCTCCCACCTTTGTTGAATATGTTATTCCTCATCTCCACAGACATTCTTCACCGATTACCCCCGATCTTAATGTCCGTACCTCTTCTGGATCTCTTTTGGGTATTGCACTCTGCTTTTCTCGGCGTTTCATCAGTTGTACTATTTCCTGTGGACTTAAGGCAATTCCCTCCCAAGGCCAGACCTGTTAAACAAGTGTCACCACAAATCCAACAGTTGGAGATATTAAATTCATAACTTATGCACAATACTAAATCTAAAAACAAATTTTTCCCACTTAAAATTAAGTCTTCTATTTGCATCTTTACCACCCCTCTTAATTCTTTCTCTTTAACTTGGTCTAACTCAGGTCTTCCCTTCTCTATAGTCATTTTGCTCAAATCTTTTTCTGAACATATCCATTTGTCTTCAATAGGACACTCCCCCTACAGTTTGTTTAAAGTTCCCTATGTTTTCTGCTAGCCAATAGATTTTTCCATCCTCTTTGCAAGTTTGTATCTTCAACTGGTCAATACATTGGATATTACGGTTTGTATGGATTCTTAGGATGGCACTTCGGGAGTCACCTGCGTACAGGGGATAGTAACATTTGTCACAGGGGCCTTCTCGACTCCCTTGGATATAAGCCCGCATGCTCAACAGGCTTACTATCAACAAGGGTCCAGTACAGGGTGCCCTCGGGGTTAGAGCAAGGCCTGATCGGTCTTGCCCCTCGTTGAGCTTCTGTCCCTGATGTTCGAGGTGACTCACCTGTGTTCTCTGGATATCAACCTCTTGTTTGCTTTTGGAGTCTGATTGCTAGATGAATGGGAATGTTTTATTTCTTCAGAATCTTATTTTTTAGCATATCTGAAGTAAGAACAAATATCAAGAATTATGATTTTCAACTTTAAATATGAATATAATAATTTTTTGCAATAAACAACGTTTTGGTAATAAATACAACAGATAAATAACCTTTTTAACCATTAATATAAGTAGATCAGCCAACCTTGAGTCAAATATGCATTAAGGTTAGTTCTGTTACTGTCTACTCAGTTGCAGTCGGTACACGTCCTTTCACTCTGGTGGCATGGGTCCATCCTTTTTCTTGTGTGCGCACAGCAGTCTCTGTGGTCAACAGAACTTGAAAGGGACCTTCTCATTTCAGGGTTAGAGGTATTTCTTTCCATACTTTGATTAGGACCCAATCTCCTGGTTGAAACGGATGGATTTTAAAATCAATGGGGATGCTTTGGGGAAGGTATCCCTTTTTCCTCAGGTCTTCTACATTGCTGGCAATTACTTGAACATATTATTTTGTGTTCTGTTCTCCCTCTTCATAAGTTCCTATGTAATTAGAGGTAGCTAGGAATGGTAAGCCAAACATTGCTTCCTATGGAGAAATCCCCATATCTGCTCAAGGTTTTGTTCTAATTCTCATTAATGCTAACGAAGACACTTTAACCAGGTCATTTTTGTTTCTAGTACTAATTTTGTAAGGGTACTTTTTAGAGTTTGGTTCATTCTTTTACCTTACCTGACTTTGGGGTCGCCATGGGGTGTGTAGTTTCCATGTAATAGCGAGTGCTGTTATTGTTTGGTGTAGAACTTTTGCGGTAAAATGTGGACCTTTGTCCGAGTTGATGGCGTTAATGATCCCATACCGAGGTATGATTTGTTCTAGTAGGATTTTACTAACAACATTAGCTGTGATATTAACAGTCGGAAACACTTCGATCCAGTGCGTTAGATGATCTACTATGACTAATAAATATTTAAATTTCTGAATTGGGGGAAATTCTGTAAAGTCTACTTGAATATTCTGAAAACGTCTCTTAACTAATTCTCTCCCTCCAGGCAGGGCTTTTCTCATCACTTTTTTATCTTTTGACAGATTATGCACCTTTTCATTATTGTTTTTGTGATTTCAAAGGTTCCAGTACATACATAAGTCCGTAAAAAGTAGTTGGACACAGAGTGCTTGCGTTCCCCAATGTGTTGAAGTGTGGATGTCTTGTAAAATTTTCTGGGTTAAGGCTTTATTGAGGATTTGTCTTCCATCTGGTATTGTCCATTTTCCTGTTTCATCTTTGATCCCTCCATTTCTCTGTAGCTCTTTTTGCTCTTGTTCATTAAACACTGGAACTTTTGTTTCTTCTTCTCCTAGATTTCCTAACCACAAGATACTGCTCCCCGCTTCTAAGGCTGCTTCCTTTGCTGCTCAGTCTGCTAAATTCTTTCCAAATGTTTCCATAGATGTTCCTGTCTGGTGGCCCCTCACATGTACAACAGGATTTCAGTTGGTTTCTTTAATGGTTCTAATACTTCTTTTATTATATCTTCATGAGCTAAGGTTTTACCTTTTGAGTTTACAAAACCTCTTTCTTCCCAAATTTTGCCAAAGGTATGTACTATTCCATAGGCATATCTCGAGTCAGTGAAAATAGTTCCTCTTTTTCTTTCTAATCATTCTAGTCCTCTCTTCAATGCAAAACTTTCGCAGCAGTGAGCTGACCATTTTGTATGCAAGCCTTCTTTTTCTAATATTTTCATAGTTTTTCCATTAACTACTGCATATCCTGATGCTTGTTTTCCTTCAGTTACTCTGGAGGAACCATCTACAAACAACACTTCTCCTTCTGGTAGTGGGAGCCCTTGTAGATCTTCTCGTATTTTAGTTTGGAGGTCAATTATCTCTCTAAGCATTCATGTTCTATGTCTTCAGCTGGTTCCCCATAAAGAACTGTGTGGCATTCCGGGTTTTGGTTGTGGTTAGTTCAAGGTTCTCTGTATTGGTTAGCACTAATTCATATTTTAACACTCTGCTGTCTGTGAGCCATTGGCTTGCTTTATGGCTCAATATAATTTTGATAGTTTTTTAAGTGAGGGGTATACACTTTGATTTTCCTTCCAAACGTTCGTTTATATCCTTCTCCTATTAACACTGCTGTGGTAGCAACTGCTTGCAGGCATGTGGGCCATCCCCTAACTACTGGGTCTAGTAATTTGGATATATATGCGATAGGCTTCCTGACTTCACGCCATTTTTGGGTAAGTACTCCCTAAGCTACTCCTTCTTCTGTATTGACAAGTAATTCAAATGGTTTGTCCAAATCTGGTAGGCTTAACACTGGGGCTTTCATTACTTTTTGTTTCAGTTTTTCTACTTGATGGCTATCTTCTTCACTCCAATTTAAAGGTTCTGTTTCTATTAATTTTTCATAAAGAAATTTAATTAATTTTGTATGTTCATCAATCCGTAATTTACAATATCCAATTAGTCCTAATAATTTTTGTTATAAACAAAGCTTGGACTTTTTTGGATGGAATAGAAGTCTGTTCGTTTATTAAAAAGAAAACCAGGAGCAGAGACTTGAGGTAAGCCCAAGTCCCACTCGACAACCCAGAGAAACAAACAGTGCGTAGCACAGGGTGTTCCCTTGGATTCAGGTTCCTCAGGAAGACGGGGGGGCTGAGCCCTGGAGCAATTCATATAGCAGTTCTCTTTTGATGCTGTGGATTGGTGCAGCTCAGATCCTCCCTCTGATGGCTCGTTGCTAGGGTCCTCATTGGTGTTCAATTATGTCAGTCTCTAGGGCGTAGAGTGATTGGTTTGCCCCTTAACCAATAATCCTTCAAAGTGTTTACATCATGATTATTGGGTTGTCTTAAGAACATTCTGGAACATTCTCCTCCTTTCTATAGACCCACTACTTTCCCCCATTGGTGTCCCCATCTAGTGGGCACGTGGCAACATTACACCCATACAATCGCAGTAATAATTAACTCATTAACTGCATACCCCCACTCCCCAACAAGCAATTTTTAACTTCTTCTCACTCAAAAAAACCCCCAAACTTTTTAACCATTTATTACAACTCCCTCCTCTAAAACTTTGATCAGGCCTTTGCCCACATCAACCAACTTACAGCTTAACAATTTTTCATTAGACAGTGTCCTCATAACCCTTATAAATTTGTTGTAGTCTTCAGTATTTCTCATAAATTACTTTCACTGCTTCAGGGGCTTTCTCTTCTTCTTGATCCTCTTCCAATTCATCCACTTGCAGCACTCTAATTCTTGCAATTTTCTCCCGGTTTTGTGTCTGTAACTCCTGAATGAGGGGCATATTCTGCACAACAGAGGTTATAAGTCTAACAAAGCAGGGGATTAAACATGGCAGGAATATGAAACCAGCAAACGAGAGTCCAACAATTACCAATGCCTTCTTCCACCACTCTCCGGTTAGTAGGTTGTCCCACCAGTCAGACTTAAACAGCAGGGGGTCCACCTTTGTATGGGAACATGGGCCAATTTTCTGATGTTAGTATTCTTGATAGCTTCACTGTGGTCATCAATTTCTACACTGCACTCTGATGAATTAAACTTTCCACACACACCACCTTCCTCTGCTAGCAGATAGTCCAGTGCCAGCCTATTTTGGTATATCATAGTTCTCATTTGTCTAGATTGTGCGGAAAGTAAATCCAGAGCTAGGGCGGATTGATTAGATTATTATTTCCACCAGTGCTTGAAGACAGATAATTCTGTTCAACATATATATTGGAGTCCTGTACCCCCATGATCCGTCCTGGTCCCAAGTTGCAGGACCATAGGTAGCTATGATCCGCTCAGGTGGCCACTCACCCTCCCCCCACTTCTGGGTTTCCCCTGTCTGGATGTTCCTTTTCTTCCGTGCCAGCCCATCATACAGAGGAACCCCAAGACCTTGTCCCTTGCTTCGTGGAAGTAGGAAAAAGGAGGGTCTAATTATGTCTAGGGTACAGCTTGCAGTCCAGTCTTTTTGGAGCATAACATAGGCCATTTTCCCACATAACCAGGAGTCCTTTTGGTGCTCGCCAATAATTGTGAAATTTTACACTGTTTATGCCAATCTTACTCCAAAATTTTTTAATTTTTGGTTCATCTTGGAAGGGATTAGGTTCCCTGGTAATACATTCATATAACTTTTCTCGTTCTACATATGTACACCCTTGTTTTTGTTTCCTCGCCCAATATAAATCCTTAGCCTTAGGGATCCACCACTGATGTGTACTGTTTGTTACAAAATACCTTTTACAGGGAAGCTCACCCACATACGCTATGTATTTAGGACCTCTCCTCCATAGACATTCTTCTCCGATGACTCCTGATCTCAAGCTCCAAGTTTCTTCTTCCTCGCTCTCATCTGGCCCTGGTGACTCCTTCTCCATTATCTTTAGGATCTCCTGTGGGGTCAAAGCAATCCCCTCCCAAGGTGAAACCTCTGCCATCTGGGTATCTCCACAAATCCAGCAATCAGGTATATTCCATTCATGGCTTATTTTCTCAACCAGATCTAGGAACAAGTTCTTTCCTCCCATCATTCTGATCTCAGGTCCCTTTTTAATTACCCCTTTTACCTCTTTTTCTCTAATCAAGTCTGGCTCCCAATTCTCTGCTTTTGCTTTTTGCTTTACCGGGTCTTTCTCAGAGCAGATCCATTTCTCTTTCATAGGGCATTCTCCCAGCAATTTCTGTTTAAAAGTCCCTACATTTTCAAAAAGCCAATAGGTTCAGCCATCCTCTATGCAGGTTTGCAGTTCTAAAAAGCTGGCACAATTAGGGCTCGGATTCGAATGGGTTCTTAGGATGGCCGTCAGAGAGTCTCCTGCATACAAAGGGTAGTAACATTTATCGCAGGATGGTGCTTCTCCCGCTTGGATGTTGATCATGAGGAGAACCCATATTAGCAGGGGTCCGGTACAGTGCACTCTCCCACCCATGTCTCCCCTCTAATCCCTATTAGAGGATCCGCAACTTTTTATCTGTGACAAGAGTATATCCTGATCCGATTGCCCCCTCACAATATTCTTACCCGTTGGTTACTGTTACCCTCTTGTTGCAGTGATACTCTCCCTTTTGTGTCAACTTATTTTCCTTCCTTTTAGGGTCTGATTTGCTAGGTGTGTGGGAGGATGCTCTATTCCTTCAGAGTTCTTTGGATCTGTAATGAGACACATCAAAAATTGAAAATGGTTCTTTTAAATTCTTCAATAAATAACTATTTTAAACTTTAAATATTAATAAGTATTAACCACGCAATAAACAATTTCTAATTCTTAAGACTTGTAATATTGCTAAAGCAGTTAATAAAGTTCAAATCATCTTAAAAACTCCATCTTTATCTGTCCTTTCACAGCTTCTTCCTCAGTGTCAGCTTGGTGTCAGTCGAGTTAACTACTGTCCAGTTGGTTGGGGCTTGTACAGGTCCTTTCACTCTGGAGGCATGAGTCCATCCTTTCTCTTGGGTCCTCCAACTTGATATATGTAGGATGGTTCCTTCGTTCCCTAAGGCTGCTTTCTTCACTATCTGGTGGGCCATGTTATTTCCTTTTATCTCCAGGGAGTCTCCTCTTTGATGTCCTCTTACATGCACTACGGCTATCTCCACCAGGCCTCTTAAAGTTTCAAATACTTCCTTGATTAAATTCTCATGCACTAACGTTTTTCCTTTTGAATTTACAAATCCTCACCGTCCATATTTTACCAAAGGTATGTACCACTCCATATGCATATTTCGAGTCAGTATAAATAGTTCCTTTCTGATAATTAAGCCACAGTAGTCCTCGTAATAAAGCATAGAGTTCACAGCACTGCGCCGACCACTGTCCTGAAAGTTTCCCTTTTTCTATAATGGTCATGTCCTTTCCATTTATCACAGCCTACCCCAGAACTCATTTTCCTTCTACTACTCTAGACGAACCATCCACAAAAAGGATCTCTCCCTCTGGCAAGGGGTGTTCCAATAAGTCCTCCCTGACTTTAGTTTGTAAGTCAGTGGTTTCGATGCAGATATGCTCAAGTCCTCCATCTGGTTCTCCATATAAAAATTGGGCGGGGTTTATTGCTCGGGTTGTAGTTAGCTCTAAATTTTCCATATTATTCAGGATCAATTCATATTTTAAAAGCCTGCTGTCAGAGATCCATTGGCTAGCTTTTTTACTTAACATGGTTTTTAAATCATGTGGAGTGTACACTCTAATTTTGTTACCAAAAGTCAACTTATATCCCTCCTCCACCAGAGTTACTGTGGCCGCCACAGCCTGGAGACAGGTTGGCCATCCCCTTATCACTGGGTCTAATAACCTTGACACATAAGCAGTCGGTTTCTTTACTCCACACCACTCCTGTACAAGCACTCCATAGACCACTCCTTCTTCAACATTCACAAATAATTCAAATAATCTGTCTAAATCAGGCAAACTCAACACTGGAGCAGTTATCAGTTTCTCTTTCAATTCTTCCAACCTTTTATTATCTTCCTCATTCCAGGTTAGGGTTCTTCCTCTACTAATTTGTTATACAAGAATTTTACTAGCTTGGTATGTCCCTCTATCCATAATTTACAGGACCCGATCAACCCTAACAATTTTCTCACATCAGTTTTTGTTCTTGGTGCTGGCAATGACAATATTCCCTGTATTCTACTCGAATCTAACTTCTTGTATCCATGCCCAATTAAATGACCCAAATACTTCACCTCCAGTTCCATAAACTGCAACTTCCTTTTTGACACTTTCAAGCCCTTTTCTCCCAGAAAATTTAGTATAATTTAATCGTTGTTTCCTGGACCTCTCCTTTTCATTCCCCTGAGACCAACAAATCATCCACATACTGCAATATTTGTACTTGTCCAGCCAGTAAAAATTCTTGCATCAATTCTTCTAAAGCCTGACCAAATAAATTTGGGGATTCTGTGAATCCCTGAGGCAACTGGGTCCATTGTAGTTGTTGTTTCCTCCCTGTAGTCTCATCGTGCCATTCAAAGGCGAACCATCCTCTGCTCTCTTTCTCAAGTGGGCACGTCCAAAAACCATCTTTTAGATCGATTACACTGAACCATGCATGTCATGATGATGTTTTAGTTAATAAGGTATATGGGTTAGTGACAACTGGGTAACGCGCAATGGTTTGTTTGTTCACCTCCCTCAAATCTTGTACCAGGCGATAGGTCCCGTCTGGCTTCTTAACTGGCAAAATTGGAGTGTTGCGGGGGGACATGCATGGCTCAAGTATACTGCCTAGAATTAATTCCTTAATTACAGGGGTCAGTCCCTGTTTTCCTTCAGCTGATATATGGTATTGCTTAACCCTTACGGGTAGTGTGTCTGGCTTCATCTTTATTTCAATGGGTGGGATGTCTAATAATCCATGCCTTCCGCCTTCGGCCCACACTTCGGGATTAATAGTTTCCTCATCTTCTTTTGTTAGCACCATTATTTTAGCCACCATCTACCTTCCTCGGGGACTACCCCTATTCCCAGCTGTAATTGCAGGTCCCAGCCTAATAAATTGCATCCCAATTTTGGCATATATAACAAATCTACACAACTTTCTTGGGAATTACCTTTAACTTGTATCTGTTCAATCATGGCCACATCAAATGGGTCATTCTTAGCTCCCTGTCATGATCCGCTAATGCAAGCAGGGGTCGTGATGGTTCATTTATCGATCTCAGAGTGTAAAAGGACACAAGAGATTTCAGTTTTAATCAAAACAGTACACCTTTATTAAGTGCCCACAACACAGTAATACAATAGAAGAGAGTAAGAGAGAGAGACAGAGAGAAAAAACAAAGTAGAGAGGGGGAAAAAGAGGGGCAATAGCTACCAACGGATGAGACGAAGTCCTCGTGGTCTTTCACCAATAGATTTGTCTTCTTTCAGTGGGGAGATCTCGGACTTGGTTATTTCAGAAGGTCCCTTTATAGTCCTTTTCAGAAGCGAGGGGCAACTGGCCAAGAGGTTGGGAAATCTACAGCCATTGTTATGGGGTCTGTTGCTTTGGGAAACAGGCACAGGACAGACGTACAAGACAGGTGTACAGGAGAGGTGTACAGGACAGGTCATTCCTTTCCGCAGTCCATTGTGACCTGCACTAATTTTCCTCAGGAATGCGTACCAGTTCCCAGTGGGCACACCCGTAGGCGACACTTGGCAGACATCCCACCTCAGCAGGGCCAGGACTCCTATGTTCAGTCTCTATCCTTGGCGATGATCGTGAGGCAGATGAGGGATCTTTGGACCGTCTCTTACACTCCCTTAACTTTACATTTTCTATCATTCAACTTACAACCCTCTGGAAGCTTCAATATACCCGATCTGTGTGCTCCAGTATCAACAAGAAACTCATATTCTTCACTCTGGGAGCCAACTTCCAGATTTTCCAAGGGTTCTGTGTGATTTTCAAAACCTTCCCCCAGAGCGAAGAGCCCCTGACACCCCTAATCATTTCCCTTTAAAATCTTTTCCAATGTCTCTTGTTCCCTAGCAATTGCTTCATCCAAACTTCTTTTCTTACAGTTTCTCTTTGTGTGTCCCTCTTCACCACAGTAATAGCATATGATTTTGTCCCAGTTCTATTTCCTCTGCCTGTACATCTTTTCCTTCTCCTCCCCATCTCCTTTTGACTCTCCCCTTCCAACTCCAATGCTTTCTCTAGCTATCACTATCACAATCTTTGCCTTAGTTTTTGTCTTCTCCTCTCTTCTCAAGTATACCTTCTGCGCCTCCCTCAACAATTTGTTCAGGCTCTTTTCCTGCCAGTCATCTATCTTCTCTAATTTCCTTCTAATATCTGTCCATGCCTTGGTAACAAACTGGATCTTCACCAATACTTGCCCTTCTGGGCTATCTGGATCCACACTAGAATACAATTGAAAATTCCTTTTTAACCTTTCCAACCACGCACTCGAGGTCTCATCCTTTTCCTGCTGGCTATCAAAAGCCAGCCTCACATTGTTTGTCGTGGGCATAGCCTCTCATATACCTTTTAGTATGAGTGCCCTATAATCCCTCATATTCTCCTTCCTAGCTCATCATTTGGGTCCCAGTCTGGTTGCACATGCGGCATTTTCTCCTCCCCCCGGGGTCCATTCCTATTCTCTCGCTCCCAGATCTGCATGCCAGCTGCCCTAATTAGTTGGATTTCTTCCGGGGAGAAGAGTATACCCATGACAGAAGTCAACTCTTCCCATGTATAAATGCTAGGACCCAAGAACTGGTCAACTTCATTAGATATACATAGTGGATCCTCCAGCAAACCTTTTTGTCGCAATGACCGCCACTGACCGCTGCCCAGGCTAGCCCCTGGGGTGTGCGACAGGAGTGGGGAGCATGGAGGCTCTTGGCTTTAAAGCTGCTCCTCAGGAGTTCAGCTCTGCCCAGGGGAGCTGAAGCTCCAGGCCCAGTGGCTGTCAGCAGTCTGGACGAGGGAGAGGATAAAAAGTAGCAAGGAGGCTTGCCACACGGGATAATCCAAGTTTATTGGCGGCAACTCACAGAGGGGACAAACTTTGAGCAGCTCCAGGGAACCACTTACAAAGGGAAGTGTTACAATGGGGATGGCTAACTGGGGACTGATAGAAATCTCTAAGGGAGGATATGGACGAGGATAGACATTTCCTAGGGCCAACAGCCTCAAGGGGAGGAGGGAAAGGGATTGCATGCCCCAATGGGGCGTTGAGGTTTAGGGGATTTCCAAAGGGGGAGATAACTAAAGGGGTAGGGTCTTGGGAGATTGACAGGGAGCATATAAGGGTAAACTGGGAGGTTTCAGGTGATGGACACTGAACCTCCGGGAACAACAGGAGGGGTTTGGGTGATTGATAGGGAAAGAGGTAGAACAAGGGAAGGAGAACAACCATGTAGGGAGCACCGGGGGAGTGGCTTGGGTCTGGGGGAAACCAACTGGGAATAGGAGTGGGGAAGGTAGGGATGAACCATTGGGGTACAAAAAACTTATATAAAAATACAATAAAGGTATCACATCACCACGCCTTTTAACTCTTTCTTAAAATTCCTCACCTCAGAAGCCATCAACAGCGCATTAACAAACCCAATTCCTCCTCTAGCACCTCCCATGGGCACTTCTCTCAAGGGGAAGAATCGGTCCACTGTCTCTCCTTGAGGCACACACTCCTGGGTTTGAAGCCTAGTATTGTAACCATGGTGTTTTACCATCTCATCTGAGTCCTTTTTCATCTCTGATTCCTTTCCCCCCCCCACCCTTTCCCCCCCCCTTCCCCCCCCCCTTGCACTACACTCCCTTCAGCAGGGACATTATGTATCGGGGAGTAACTAAGGGGTGTAGTTTGAAATGTAGGAGGGACAAGGAGAGGCGTAGGAAGGTTCTGTGGTATGGTTGAGACATTAGGGATACATGGTTGAGGTGCAGGAGAAATTGGCACAAGTGTAGGGGAAGCAGATGGAGTCTGGGGTGATGGAATAGGGTGCAGCAGAGGGGGCTGGGACTTGTGTGGAACAGGTAGTGGAGGTGGTGGGAGAGATTTTGGCTGAGCAGGGGGAAGTACCGGAGGAGTAGGAGGGTGAGCTATAGGTAGAGTAGGCAGTGAAGGGGATGAAAGACAGTCAAGAGGGTTCCACCCTTTTGAATTACTTTTCTCTCCTACTTTCTGTGCTTCTTTCTTACCCGCTTCCTCCTCTTTTGATACTTTGTACACTCTTACTTTCTTGTCCCAGATCTCATTTTCAAGCCAACAGGCTGCGTGTAAGATTTCTTCCTCATTTTGGGTCTCCTTTAAATTAACACGTCTGTTTAAAGCTCTGCACATCCACTTTTCTTTGGATCCATACCAGGGCCAATAGATAGGCCCTTCCTGAATCACTTTCTTTGACCAAATCTCGATACTAAAATTAATCATTTTAATTTTGTCCAATTTCTTTAAATTTTCATCCAAATCCCAATTTTCGAGCATTTCTCCCAATGGGCTTTTGGGAGGAATGTCTTTTAAGGCAGTGTGTCTTTCTTTATCTTTTTATTCTTTACTGCACACTGGCCCATGATTTTTGGTAATGTTTTACAGAGTATACTTAAGTATCAACAGAGTTTTGTTTTTCTTTTTTTTTTTTTCTTACAAACTTATGGCAGCAGATAGTCTTTGTTTCAAAAAGGAATTAACTTCAATCTAAATTAGGCACAAAATTTAGTACACACAACACACAAACTTATTAATATCTACCTAACAAATAATTGTATCTGAATGAACCAACAAAACCAAGGCGAGCTACCACAAGTTCTAATAAACCAGGCAAAGCTATGAGAGAACAGATAGGGTTTTGGTAAAAGGAACGAAGGTCACGGGAAAACAACAATAATTTTTAGTTTTTAAAACGAGGGGTTTTAAAAGCAATAACTAATACAACTAGTCGTGGGAAAATTTGTTAACCGTGGGAATTAAATGGCTGCCCGTGGGAAATCTGACAGGAAACCTCAGAAACTACAACCTAAATGGTGACCGACCCAACCAGAAACTGGATGACCCCTATCAGGCCCTTCCAGCCCTTCTGGGACTCAATTACAGACTCCACCCCTCGCCGGAGTGAGGGACCCTCCCTCCTCCAGGGAGTTCTCTCACAAATTAAGATGGCGCCCACCAGACACCACTAGGCACTTCTCTACAGCCCAGATCTTAAAAATGGCCGCAACACCAAAAATTTCTCAAAAATTAAAATGGCGCTTGCCAGACGCCACTAGACACTTCTCTTTTCCTGATAGGCAGTCTGGGGACTATTGGATTCACCTCACCCCAGAACCTCACCTATCAGGTTCACCGCAACCATGCAATTAGAACAAGTTTTAAGACTGTTTAACGTAATTAATAGGCACTTAAAGAAATCTTCTGAATAACCAAAAAGGACCAACAAAATACACCCAAGTTGTCTTGAGTTCTAACTTAAAACGTAAATTGTCAACAGAAAATGTCACCAAAAAATTCTCTAACCACGCAATTAAAACAACTTACAAGACTGTTTAACGTAATTAATAGGCACTTAAAGAAATCTTCTGAATAACCAAAAAGGACCAACAGAATACACCCAAGTAGTCTTCAGTTCTAACTGAAAACGGAAATTGCTAACAGAAAACGTCAACAAAGAATTCTCTAACTTCCCTGGGTGGCAGGTTCTAATTTCTCCTCCCCCTACAAACCTCACTAGGTTCCTAGCTCGGGGGTCCTAATTCCCCTTGTGCTGGGCACCTTCTCCTCCTCCCCTGCCAGAAAGGAGGCAATCCCCCAACTGGTGGTTCCCCTTAACTCTGAAAATCTCCTGTTAGGAGTCTTCCTTCCAGCCCACAAAGGTCCTAGTTCCCTAGGCACAGACTCTCCAGGGTCTGCCCCAAGGAACCCCCTCCTCCCAGGTGATCTTGGCTGATGGTATCACTACTTCCCCTTCCGGGACTCCTAGCGATTCCACCCCCGATCTGGCAACAACCAAGCCACCTCTAACTGGAGCCTGCACGGGTACAGGGTGGCTCCCACCTTTAAGGGTCCCTAGGGGTACAGCACTCACGCGTTTTTCACTTGCTTCCCTCCTTTCCCCGCAGAGGACCGGAACCGTGGTACTTGGAAGTCCTCACTCGCTTTGGGAGTCCGCTCTACGCAGCCCCTGTCTCACTCAGTCACCACTACACACACACTCGTACCCTCTAATGCCTTGACCCCACTCGCAACACCGACCTGACAGTGAGTCCCGCTCCTCAGAGGGTAATCCTCTGGGCTGTCGGGCCCCTCATCTTCTCTTGGGACAGACGACAGTCCTCCCGACGGGCACGAAGAAATCCAGAGTCCAGGCGGCAAAAATTCTGCCGGACACGTCTTCCCTGGACTCATCCTTCTCTGGGACCGCCCAGGGGGTGTGGCTTATCCCGGAAGAGGCCCCAGAAAACTGTTATAAATGCGGCTTGGACTTTTTTGGGTGGAATAGAAGTCTGCTCGTTTATTAAAAAGAAAACCAGGAGCAGAGACTCGAGGTAAGCCCAAGTCCCACTCGACAACCCAGAGAAACAAACAGTGCGTAGCACAGGGTGTTCCCTTGGATTCAGGTTCCTCAGGAAGACGGGGGGGCTGAGCCCTGGAGCAATTCTTATAGCAGTTCTCTTTTGATGCTGTGGATTGGTGCAGCTCAGATCCTCCCTCTGATGGCTCGTTGCTAGGGTCCTCATTGTTGTTCAATTATGTCAGTCTCTAGGGCGTAGAGTGATTGGTTTGCCCCTTAACCAATAATCCTTCAAAGTGTTTACATCATGATTATTGGGTTGTCTTAAGAACATTCTAGAACATTCTCCTCCTTTCTATAGACCCACTACTTTCCCCCATTGGTGTCCCCATCTAGTGGGGACATGGCAACATTACACCCATACAATCGCAGTAACAGTTAACTCATTAACTGCATACCCCCACTCCTCTAACAAGCAACTTTTAACTTCTTCTTAACCAAAAAAACCCCAAACTTTTAACCATTTTTTACAATTTTCATATCTCTCTTTTGGTTTTTGGCGGTGGTAGAGAGAGTATTCCTTGGATTCTACTTGCATCTGATTTTTGGTATCCATTTCCATTTAAATGTCCTAGATATTTGACTTCTGACTCTACAAATTGTAGTTTCCTTTTTGAGACACTAAAGCCCTGTTCTCCAAGAAAATTTAGTAGATTTACTGTGGTAACCCACACTTGGTCTTCTGTTTCTCTTGATATTAGCAAATCGTCTACATATTGTAGAATTTGCCTTTTCTCTGCTTGTTGGAATTGTTTCAGGAGTTCTTCTAGTGCTTAGCCAAATAGATACGGAGACTCGGTGAACCCTTGTGGTAAACAGGTCCACCTGAGTTGCTGTCTCCTCCCTAAGTCAGGGTCTTCCCATTTGCAGGTGAACCAGTCTCGGCTTTCTTCAGCTAGAGCACATGCCCAGAAAGCATCTTTCAGGTCGATCATACTAAACAACGCATGCTTTGACAATACTTTCCTTAGTAGGGTATAAGGGTGCGATATTACTGGGTACCAGGATATTGTGTGTTTACTTCTCAGAGGTCTTGGACTAGTCTGTATATGCCATCTGATTTCTTTATAGGTAGTATCGGGTTGTTGTGTGGGGACATGCATGGTTCGAGTATGTTGTCTTTAACTGGTTTTTTTATTACTGGAGTTAGTCCTTTCTTTCCTTCAATGGAAGTGGGGTATTGCCTCACCCTGATTGGTGATGTCATTTATAAAGTTGTTGGTTTGGTTTTTGCATGAGTTCATTACTTAAACTGTTATTGTGTTAAGACTTATTATCAATCCATGATTGATCCCCTTCTGTTAACCACTACACATTTCTTGCTTACACCATTTTAAGGGTCATTTAGTGTTTTACAAGAAGTTAAGAACTGACAGTTGCTAATAATTATATCGAGGTGAAATGTTCCCTGTTTAAAATTGAGTTGTGTATTAGTAATCATTTTTAAGACTCTCCCTCCAGGACCCTCAGCAGCTCGTAAGTCAACATATTAAAGGCAACGGAGTCCCTCTGCAGGTCGGTAACCTGCAACCACGGCAACCATGCATTTCAATGAAGAGCTTTTTCCACCAACAGAACAGATTACTTCAGCAGCCCCTAGCAGCAAGCGAGCCACTGGATGAAAGAATTGATGTCATGATTTTTTTATCCAATTACCTGAGGCCACGAAGGCTGGGCCATGGGCAGACTGTGGGCGTTTCTGGGAGGTACCAGAGGGTTTAAAAAGGCTTCTACACAAGCTGAGGGTCGTCTTACCTCTCCTTGGGCTAGCCTTGGAAGAACCCAAAGCTGTGGCTTTTGGTCCCCATACCTCTTTAGAAGCCTAATTAATTCACTTAGGTTTTAGATTAGCTAAATCCACCACAGCTTTGTTGGGTTTTTGCTCTGAGGCTCCTGGCCGGTTTGGCCAAAGAGTTCTTGATCCTGGTACCCAGGCTTTTTCTAATTTTATTTTAAAATTTTATTTTTGTACTATTCCTGATTAAATCCTTTTTTTAAATCCTTACCTTTTTATGGTAATTTCAAGAGCTGTTGGTCTTTATAACAGTGAGATGCCCTGTTCCATTTCTATTTTTATTGGGGGAATGTTTAATAATCCACGAGTACCTCCTTCTGCCCACACTTTGCAATGTATTGCTTTTTCATCTTCTAATTTTAGCACCACTATTTCTGCAACCATTTGTCCTCCCTTTGGGACTACCTCCACACCAAGTTGCACTTGCAAAATCTCTGCCTAATAAATTACATTCTAATTTGGGCATAAACAATAAATCAGCACACCCTTCTCTTGAGTTTCCTCAAATTATCACTTTTTCTATTATATATACTTTGAATGGTTGGTTCATTATTGGCACCTCTTATTTTTGTTCACTTAGCTTACACCCTTTTGGAAATTCCGAAATACATGATCTGTCTGCCCCAGTATCAACTAAAATCTCAAATTCTTCTCCCTGGGCACCCACTTCTAAATTTATCAAGGGCTCTATCATTTTCTTATGATGTTTCCCCAGGGTATAGAGCCCCTGACATCCCTATTCGTCTGGATTTTCTGTTTGAGTTTCCTTATATAGCTCTCTGTCTTCTTTCCATTTTTTGCAATCTCTCCAAAAATGACCTTTGCCGCCACAATAATAGCATCACTCTCTCAAGATCTCCCTGTGTTCTTTCCAATCTCTATTTCTTTCACTTTCCTCTGTGCTTCCTGATTTCTTTTTCCCACTTTCTCTACTTTCTCGGGATACTGCTATCATCAGCTTTCTTTTGACTTTACCTTCTCCTCAAGTATACTCTCTGTGCTTCTCTTCATAACTCATTCAACCCCTTCTCTTGCCAATCCTCTTATTTCTCTAATTTCTTTCTAATATTATGCCAAGACCTTGTTGAGAATTGTACTTTTACTAATACTTGTCCTTCAGGGCTCTCAGGGTCTACACTGGAGTATAACTGGAAGTTATGCTTAAGTCTGGCTAACCATGCACTTGGTGTTTCATCTTTCTCCTGTTGCCCATCAAAAGCTAACTTCACGTTGCTACTCCTTGGAACAGACTCATAGATGCCTTTTATGATTAATGTTCTATAATTTTTCATATTTCTTCTACCTATCTCGTCATTAGGGTCCCAATCAGGTAGATTTCTCTTCTTCGGGAGGGCCAGGTCTATTCTCTCTCTCCCATATTCTCATCCCAGCTGTTCTAATTAGCTGGATTTCTTCAGGAGAGAATAGAATTCCTAATATTGCATTGAGCTCTTCTCAGGTATATATACTTGGGCCAAGAAACTGATCAAATTGGTTGGCTACTCCCATAGGATCTTCTAGTAAACTTTTAATTTCTTTCTTGAAGTTCCTAACTTCTGAGACAGTCAAGGGAGCATTAATGAACCCAATTCTCCCTTTTTCTCCTCCCACAGGGACTTCCCTTAACGAACAGATTCTCTATCATTTTCACTCTCACACTTTTTATAAAGTTTTTGATCGAGTATTATAGTGATGATCACTAGATGTTGCAGGAGTTTCTCTCAGGTTAATTGTGTTTTTACACTCACAAGGGATTTCTGTGGGAGTACTTGAGAATCTCTGGGAATTCAAGTTTCCTGGCATACTTTGTTCATTTAGTGACTGTGTTTCAGGAATAATTTGGGTTACTAAAGAACAAGCAAGGTGAGGAGCAGCTACAGAAAGATCAGTGAGAGGTTGTGGAGGAAGGAGAGAGAGAACCCCTGGAGAATGGGCCAAAGGAGGAGGGAGAGGAACAGGAGGGGGAATAGTAGGGATCAGGGAAGGAGGAGAGGAATCAGAGGGGGAATAGAATGGACAGGAGGAAGGGAGGGGAGATAGGAGGGATAGGAGGATGAACTGGAGAGGCAGGGGGAGGTGGACAGTCTAAGGGATCCCATTTCTGTTGTAGTTTAAATTCTTCCTTTTTAGCCTCTTCTTTGGACATTCTGCATACCTTAGTTTCTTTGTTTCAAATCTCAAGGTTCAGCCAGCAGCCTGCATATTTTATTTCTTCTTCCTTTTGGGCTCTTTTGATATTCACATGCTTATTCAAGGCTTCGCAGAACCATTTTTCTTTGGACCCATACCACAGCCAATATACTGGTCCATTTTGGATGATTTCTTTTGACCTTATTTCTATACAGTATTCAATCATTTTGATTCTATCTAACTCCTTAGTGTTTTCTTCATTTTCCCAATTTTCAAGCATTTCACCCAGCAGACTACTGGGTAGAATATCCTTCACTTTGTTTCCTTTCCTTTTTCATCTGCGGGAATTTTTCCCAGCACACTGACCCATAACAGTTATACTATCAGCAGCAGTTGCTAACTTTGCTACTTGATGACTTTGAATTTGATTAAAACTTTTAACTTGTTGCTTACGACTAAACCTTGACTAGTCATATAGCAGTTATAGTGTATGTTTAAAACAAGGATCATCTAGAAAACTAGCCACTCTTCTAGTAATTTTGACTACATTAAAAAACCAGAACCATGAGAAACAACTACAGACCCTGGGAAATAAGAAAAACCGTGGGAAAAGGAATAAGGTTGTGGGAAAATATATAGGGGTCGCGGGAAAGTAAGAATAATTCTTGTATTGGACCAAACTGTATATAAAGCAATAATAATCATCATACAACTAAATATTTAACTCAATTGTTCACAATGTTACAACCACAAAATTACTAAGAAAATAAGAAGGTTACGCATCAGATATACGAGAACTAAAGTGAAGCTCAGACAAGGTGGGGTTATGGGAAAACACAAAGGATTGGAGGGAAACGGAAACAAACTGCTACTAATTGTGGGAAATCGGGTAATAGGGAAACAAGAGGAGATAGACTAATAATCAACAAGTATCTGGGAAAAATCTAAGTGTGGAAAATTATGAGGTTATAATGTTACTAACTGTGGGAAACAACTCAGCTGTGGGAAAGGAGGAGTGATCTTGAAACAAAACAAACAAAATAGCTATGGTACTACTTCCGGCTCACTTGGATGATGGCGAACTCTCTGTCAATTACTTCTCTTGCCTGCCCCCCTTTTTTATGGGTCAATTATTACACTGAACAACAACACCACGGATTCTCTCTTACTCTAACTGATGAGTGGTTCAGGGACTCTCGGCACCTGCCTCACCCTGACACCTCACTACACCAGTGTGCCGACCCTTATGCAACCAAATAAAATCAAAAACTAAAGGCAGTTAAAATATTTTAAAGTAACATACACTATCTATGCACCAAGTAAGTAACAAAACACTTAGTCCTATAACGTCTTGACAATCTCCAAAGCAGACAAGTGCTCCAACACAGACTAAAAAAAAAAAACTCTTAACTGACGAGTGATTCGGGGACTCTCAGCAACTGCCTCACCCCAGAACCTCACTGCACCAGTGTGCCAACCTTTACACAACTGAATAGAATTGGAAATTAAAACCAGACTGTTACAATATCTACGCACCAAGTAACAAGACATTTACACAAACACTAGATCCTGTAACGGCATAGTAAACTCCAAAGCAAACAAATGCTCCAAAACAGACTAAAAACATTCATTCAGTCTAGATCAAATTTTAACAGCTTAAGCTAAACCCTAGTTGGCAGGAATCTACTCGCCCTCTCACTCCTAATGAGTGCAGAGGCTCCTCACAACCAGTGGCGGCTTTCTGGTCATTTTTCAATTGCCTGAGGATTTTACCTCTCAGGCAGCTAATCTCACTCCTGCACACAGAGCCACTGACCTGAGGTCCTACCCCCCTTGGTCAGATGCCTCATCTCTGCCCCATCTGGTCAGGAGCACTCCCCTGACCGGTGGCCCCCCACAAATCTCAAGTGGTGTCTGGTCAAGAGTCTTTCGTCCACCCCAAGGGTCCTAATTCCTCATCTCTGTTTGGGACCTCCCCGACCCACTCCGAAAAATCCACACCCCCAGGTGCCCTCAGCCTGTGGACCTACTATCTCTCTCGGTCAGCCCCCACGCCATGCACGGGCTTCTACTGACTCAAACCTCCACTACAAAACCTCCTAGTCAGCCACCCCAATGCCTGTCACAGCCCTAGGAGAGGAAGTCCTGGAGGTCTTTCCGCTGCATATGCTGGAAAGTTGTCGTTAGCAAGCCACTACCCCCAGTTCCTTCTGTCGATTGGCTGAGTCACCCACATGGGAGCTCTCACTATGGGAGTTTTTCGAGAGCCTTAGCAGATTAGGACCAGTCTCCAGGACTGCTTCCCCTTCTCCTGCTTTGGGTCCCTCAGAGTACCACAATTGCACACTTTCCACTCACTTCCCCCTTTTCTTGGCTGGGCTTCTCACAGAGAACTGGAACCGCAGTACTAAGGGGTCTGCACTCACTTCGGGAGTCTGTTCTACCCAGCCCCCATCCCACTCACACTTCCCTCTCTCACTCGCACGCCTTTCACTGCGCCCCACTCGCTATCACTTACAACCTTGCAAGTCCCGCCCTCTTCTCTGGAGGGTCCTCCAAATCTGGTTTGCCGGGTCCTCAGTTGTTCTTCGAGCTATAAGAACCCCTGGGACATTTTGTGTGGGGTCCTTCTGCGGTACACAGCCACCAAAGGAGCACCCAGTGTGTGACACACTGCTTGTTTCTTTTGCTTTGTCGTGCAGATTCTGGGCTTACCCTGGTATCCTGTCCTTAGTGGTTGTGTTGTCATCAATAAATCAGTTAACCCTTCAAAAGGTGACTGACACGTTTATTACACTTGGACCTTCTCGTTATCCTGGTTCTTTGTCCCTGGACCCTTCACCTGCTCCCTGAATAAACTGAGCTTGTGGAACACATATGAATGACCCCCTCCTGCTTCTTTACTTCCGCCTACGCACCTGCTATCACAGCTTGGGGCTAACTCCTTAGGGAGAGGAGCTCACCCTCTAGAGCTGTTGGGCACTACGTTGCCTCTCAGTGAGACGCAGATGGACCTCCGGGCTAATCTCTGGCTTGGCGTCTCACACTTCCCCCACCCCTTTGTCATGAAGCAACAAAGAGAGAACAGTGTGGTAGTGACCTATTCTATGCTTTTTAAAGTAACCTCATCACTTTCTAACTTATCCCTATTTTTCTTTTTCTTTCTCTTTGCCTCTCTCACTATTAAATATATCAATTGTTTGGCATCACATTTAATCTTGTTTGGTTTTAATATCATTTTTTGGGGGAATGTTTTGAACCTTCAAAGTTCTTTCTGTTTTGTGCACACAGACTTAGTTTTCTTTGCTCTTCTGCATTTAAATGGGTTCCTAACAGCTGTCCTCCATGATGGCTTCTTGTGGCACTGGGGAGAAAGGACTGGACAAGCGTGTCCAAAGGCATGTGTCAAGTTGTCCATCAGGACACTTCCCATGTCTCAACCTCTCTCCAGGTCCAGGACAGGCCACTGCAAGTGCTCCTCTACAAGCTTTCCCAGTTTATTTTCAAAAGCCTGGACTTTGGCTTCTTTTGTTTCAGATAGTTCTTTTTCTCCTTCCCCATTTCCAGCATTATCTTCTTCATTTGTGTTAACACTGACGCCACCTTCTTCATTTTTTCTTCCCCCAGATTCCCATCATCCTTTGCTGTGGGAGTATGTTTTAGTTTGGTTCAGTCCGGGTCTCCCCTCGGGTTTTGTACTTTTGCATTTACCCAGTTTGTATCCTCCCAGTTCACTGTCAATTACCCTATTTCCCTCCTTTGTCTCCTCCCTGGCCCTTGCCAATCGTGCTGGCACCCCTCCCAGACTTCTAGAAAGTTCTGGCAGAGGTGTCGTGTGATTGGCTAGGGGAAAATGATCCCTCCCTTCCTCTCCCACGGCTGGTCCCCTGAAATGCCTTTCATTCTGTTCGCCACACCCTTCCCTCCTATGATTGGTTATTTCTTTGATCCCTCCCCTGTTACCACCCTCCCATAAAACCTCCTGCAGATGTCTTCTAAGCTTGCTCAGAGCTGGGCATTCCTGGGAGGTGGGACCTCGTCTCCGAGGGCTCAATAAACTTCCAGATTTAACCCAGATCTGAGTCTGCCTCCTCCCTCCACTGCTTGCCTCCATCTCAGCGGTCCTGTGGAAGGACCCACGAGCCAGACCTCTGGTCTCCCGGAGTCCGGAGGCTGGCCCCTGCAGCCGACTGCATCCGGAGCTGACCGGGCTGAGTGGGATCCACTCCAAGGGGACGCAGAGGCAGCTTGGCACCCAATGTGGGGCCCCCCGCTTCCATCGGACCCCACGGAATGGACTGATTGGCTCTCTGAGCCTGTCCTTGGGACATCAAGCTACCCCAGTTGTAGCACGCTCCGTTTTAGCGAGCTGCGCTCCTGGGGGAGAGGACGGTAGCTCCGCCCGCGCCAGCAGAGTTGTCCTCGGTGGAGGATTGGTCGTCTGGAGCTCGCCTGGACACTACGGGGTAAATATTTTCCCCCGGGGGGGGGAATCTACTTCAAAGCTGGTAAAGGCTTTTCGGGACCTGTATGGTCCTTGGCTCCTGAGGAGCCACGAGTAGGCTGTGCAGCCCCGGGGCGAGTGTGTCACTTGCCGCCGGTGAGGATTTGGTGTCCAGGGTTTATTTCTTTGGCTCCAGATGTTGTGCTGCGGGTATGGGCGCTAAATTGTCCACAGCACAAAAGGGGGTATATATCCAAGCTGTGGGACTTGGATATACACCTGGAGGGTGGGGGGAAACGTTTTCCTAAGGGTTGTTTAAAAAGGTTTGTTCATTGGCTGGTTTTGCACTTCCCTCATTGCTCCCAAAATTCGGTTTTGAGTGTTCCCTTTTAGAACGCCGTGGGAGCAAAATTGGCACAATCCCAATTAGTGAAAGAAAAGGATTTAGATAAGTTTTCTTTCTTATATTTACAGATTCAGTCTGCTATAAACAAAAAAAGGGAGAGGGAAGGACAGCCAACCCCAGGTTCCCCACTTGCTACCCCTAAGCCTTCTCCTAAGCCCGTGTCCCCTAAACCGGGCATCCTGAAGAGAGTAAACCGCGACGCTGCGCAGGGTTGCTATCGACTCCCTGGCTCTCCTCGGGATTCCCGATCCCCCCGCCCGGACAGTCCTGGCCAGACTGCCCGGGGCTCACCCCGTTCCCCGGCTTCCCCAGTTGTAAGACCCCGAGTTCGTTTTAGCTCCTCGGAAGGTTTAGAAAATGGCTTCCCTACCCAAGGAGGACAAGATGGCGGGCGCCGAATGGCAGAGACCCCCTCTTGCCCTCCCTCTCCTTCCCCATCCCGAAACCCTTTCCTCCCAAGTCCTAACCCCTCCCATCCCAACCCCTCCCCATACCCTGATTCCTCCTACTCCCAAGTTGGGTCCGCCCTTGCTACCCCTCCCACCTCACTTCGGTGTACACCCCCTTGCTCCGCCCCGGGGGGTTGTCGTAGGTTCGTGTCCGGTCGCCACCCACTTCCCGCTTCCAGTTCTCACGCCCCTACCTCCGGTTCCCATGGTGAGTGGTCGGAAGAGGGAGGGCCTGAGGGCCGGAACCCGGAACTGGACCCCATCCCTTCAGTCGCTCCAGTTCTTTATCAGAGGTCCCGGAGAGGGGGAATGACCCATGCCAGTTGGGAACCCCTCTCCCATCAAACAATTAAGGAGCTCTGCAAGGCACAGAAGGAGTTTGGAAGGGAGAGCGAATATTTTCGCGGCCTTTTACAGGCAAATCTCTCTGGAGCAGTAATGACGCCTTTTGATCTGCGTCAACTTTTCTCATGCTTGCTTTTCTCGGCAGAGTTTCTGCTCTGGAAATCAGCATGGGAAAGGGAGCTCTGCCGACTCCTTCCGGTGCTTTTGCGGGGATCCGATACAGCCGTTGATGCTGATAATCAGGCATTAACAATGGACCATCTGAGCGGTGAGGGGGAATGGGCACTGGTGCCAAAGCAGGCCCAGGGTCTGCCCTTAGAGGTGCTGCAGCGTGTCAAGGAACTAGCCGGTAAGGCATTCCTTGACCTGAGGCCGGACGCGCCTGTGGAAAGCTACTCGCGGGTCCGACAGCAGCCCACGGAATCATTCCTCAGATTTGTTGAGAGACTAACCCGAGCCGTAGAGTTGCAGGTCAGGTAGCCGGCGGCCAGAGAGGAGGTCATCGTGGAGATGGCAATGGCAAACGCTAACCCTCAGTGTAAGGCAGCCATTCTGAGCCTCCCTCTGGACCCTCCGCCAACAATACAGGATATGCTGGAAGTCTGCGCTGTGAAAGTGCCGCACCTGCAACCTGCCAGCTTGGACAAGCAAAGCCCCCGAGGAATGGCTTCTGTGGGAGAAGCTACACCACGCCCTGCTGCGGACCAGAGGAGAACCACAGGCCAAGGCGCCCGTCCTCCACTGAAGAACGCTCGGAGGCAGCCCCAGCAGCAGGCCCGGAATACCTGCTTCCTCTGTAATCTACCTGGACACTGGACCAAAGACTGCCCGCTCAAGCGGGAATTCCACCAGTTTAAGAAAGAGAAGGGGTCAGGGGGATTTGTAAGCGAGTCACAAAATCTGAATGGGGAGCGCGCGCCCGCCCCGCGTGAAGACAAAAAAGGGACGGGACATGAGGGGGAGGAGGGGTCGGGGGGGGCAGAGAGTGATGAGACAACTTTACTGGATGTGACATTTCAGCCAAACTTGACCTCTTTTTCCGACGACTCTTTCAGGTTGCAGCTGTTGACACCGCTCCTCTTGCAGGACAGCGAGTGGCACGCCGCACCGGTGAGCACTGGTGGTGAGCTGGGGATGGGAGATCAGAGCCCAGACAGGTATGTCATCGTCGGAGATGTTAATTGCACCCGAGATCGAAGTCGCTCCAGGGCTAATGACATCGAGTCCCGAAGGACCCGTTCTCTGGCTGCGCTGTGTCCGTCCACCTCTGTTTCTGCCCAGAGGGCAGATGGTCGCCCAGGCTATCCCTGCAGGAGGGCCACACCCAATGGTGTGTGCCATCCATGTAATAGGAACAGGGAAGCCGAGGGTGGACTGCAAAATCAACAGAGGGGAAGAAGTCCTACACGTTAAGGGACTTCTGGACAGGGGCAGATGTGACGATCATTCCCACACGGGAATGGCCGGCACATTGGGAATTGCAGAACGTGGCAGGGCATGTACAAGGTGTTGGGGGCATCCAATTGGCGAAACAATCTAAAAGCATCGTACAAATTAAGGGGCCGAGCGGACAATTGGCCAATTTATGTCCGTTCGTACTTGATTACAAGGAACCCCTCTTGGGGAGAGATCTCATGCAGCAGTGGGGAGTCACTATTGACATTCCTGACCCCCCACAGAATTTTTGCGCAGCGGTCACTGAGGAGCGCCCTACCCAGAAATTGACATGGAAAATGGACCGCCCAGTATGGGTAGAGCAGTGTCCGCTCTCCGGTGAGAAATTAGAGGCGCTAAAGAAGCTCGTGGAGGAGCAGCTCAAGAAAGGGAATATAGTGGAAACTAACAGCCCTTGGAATTCCCCTGTCTTTGTGATTAAAATCCTAACAAAGACAAATGGTGGCTCCTGAAGGACCTTCGCCAAATTAATGATGTAATTGAAGACATGGGCTCTCTCCAACCAGGGATGCCGTCCCCAACGATGCTCCCCCAAAATTGGAATTTGGCCGTAATTGATATTAAAGATTGCTTCTTCCAAATTCCTCTACACCCTGACGATGCCCCACGTTTTGCCTTCTCAGTTCCGGTCATCAACTGAGGAGTCCCAAGAAAGAGATATCATTGGAAGGTGTTGCCACAGGGCATGAAGAACAGCCCAACCATCTGCCAATGGTATGTCTCTTCCTTGCTTGCCCCAGTACACGCAGCCGCAAAAGAGGCCATCATCCTTCATTACATGGATGATGTCCTCGTGTGTGCCCCCGATGATGACATGCTTGCGAGTGTGCTTGACCCGACAATCGGAGCATTGGTGGCTACAGGGTTCAAGCTCCAACATGAGAAAATACAAAGGATGCCCCCTTGGAAATACCTGGGCCTTGAAATTACCAAGCGGACCATTGTGCCGGAAAAATTGGCAATCCAAACGAACATCAAGACATTGGCGGAGGTCCACAAGCTGTGTGGGTCCTTAAACTGGGTAAGGCCATGGCTGGGTCTGTCTAATGAAGACCTAGCCCCCCTTTTTGATTTGTTGAAAGGGGGAGAGGAGCTTAGTTCTCCCCGGACGCTTACCCCAGAGGCACGGACAGCCTTGGAGAAAGTGCAACACCTGATGTCCACCAGGCAGGCAAGCAGGTACAGGCCTGACTTGCCATTCAGGTTCATCATCCTGGGCAATCTGCCGCACCTACACGGGGTTGTCTTCCAATGGGAAGACAAAAGGAAGAGCAAGAAGGACCAGGACCGGAGGGACCCTCTCTTGATAATAGAGTGGGTCTTCCTCAGTCACAACAGGTCCAAGAGGATGACACGGCCACAGGAGCTGATGGCTGAACTGATCCGGAAAGCTAGAGTCCGGATCAGGGAATTATCGGGATGTGACTTTGACTGCATCCACGTACCAATTAAGATGCGGACGGGCCAAATCACCAAAGCAATGTTGAAGAGCCTGCTTCAGGATTGTGAAGCCTTGCAATTTGCTCTGGAGGGTTACACAGGCCAGATTTCCTTACATAGGCCGGCCCACAAAATTTTTGATTCGGAAATTCAGTTTGAGTTAAGCACGAAGAGTGTTCGGAGCAAGGAACCTTTAAAGGCCTTGACCGTTTTTACTGACGCGTCTGGGGCGTCTCACAAGTCTCTCATGACTTGGAAAAACCCCCAAACTCAGCAGTGGGAGGCTGACATTAAAGAGGTGGAAGGATCACCTCAAGTTGCTGAGTTGGACGCAGTCGTCAGGGCTTTTGAAAGGTTTCCCGAACCCCTAAATTTAGCAACCGACTCCGCATATGTAGCAGGAGTAGTCTCCAGAGCCGAATATGCCATCTTGCAAGAGGTCTCCAACACGGCTTTATATGAGCTGCTCTCGAAATTGGTCAATCTAGTCTCCCACCGAGAGCAACCCTATTATGTGATGCACGTCAGGTCACACACGGATCTGCCCGGGTTCATCGCGGAGGGCAACAGGAGGGCAGATGCCCTCACTGCGCCAGCCGTGATGGCCCCGACCCTGGATGTATTTGAGCAGGCCAAAATCAGCCATTGGCAGTTTCATCAAAACTCCCCTGCCCTGGTCCGGCAGTTCAACCTGAAGCATGACCAGGCCAAGGCGATTGTGGCCGCGTGTCCAGAATGCCATCAGTTAGCTCTTCCCTCCATTGGCACCGGCGTTAATCCCCGTGGACTCAGTAGTTGCGAGGTGTGGCAGATGGGCGTGACACATGTCGCTTCATTTGGCAGGATGAAGTATGTACATGTGTCAGTGGACACCTTCTCCGGAGCCGTCTTTACTTCTGCCCACACAGGGGAAAGGGCTAACGATGTCAGGAAGCACTTAGTGCAGGCATTCGCTACCCTGGGCATCCCCAAGGTCATTAAAACCGACAATGGCCCTGCGTATTCTTCCAAGGAGTTCAGGGGCTTCCTGCAGCAATGGGGAATAGAACATAAAACGGGCAACCCCTATTCCCCAAAGGCCAAGCCATCGTGGAAAGGGCTCATCAGAACATCAAACGAATATTACAACGTCAAAGGTCCCCAGAGAAACTAGATTCCCTGGTTGTCAGGCTCTCAAGGGCGCTATTTACGTTAAATTTTCTTAACTGTGCCTTTGAGAACCTGAACCCGCCGATTGTGTGGCACTTTGGAGGGTCTCGGCAGCTGCAAATGAAGGAAAAGCCTCCGGTGTGGATTAAGGACCTGGAGACTCAGGAGATACAGGGCCCCCATGAGTTAATTACGTGGGGGAAAGGGTATGCCTGCGTATCCACCCCCGAGGGCCCTAGGTGGATCCCATCGAGATGGGTGAAACCATGTGTCTCCCGTTCTGCCGGAAAGGGAAGTCAAGCAACCCCCAAGACCGGGATACGCTGACCCCATGCCCTCTGGACCCCGACTTACCCCATTTAAATCCTTGTTCTAATAATGTTCTCTTTGAGTTTGTTTTAGTGGGAGACAGCGGAGATGGATCCTGCACCATCCACCCGAGCTATAGCCAGAAGCCTGCAGCTGGTCGTCATCTTACAGCTGCTTCCCTGGCCTGTGTTGCTGTGGATCGTTCCCCAGCCAGCAGCAAACGTATGGTCGGTCCTGGCACGAACCATGGGCCAGGACCACATATGTTTGTCCACAGCCGCGGCCCAAAACCCTATGGCTACATGTCTGGTAGGGATCCCTCTTGGGTGAGAGGAACTTACCTCTCTCCTTGAAAAGCTCAAGACCACGCAGGCTTTGACGACGCCCGCGAGTAAGGCTCCTGTCGTCAAGCCACCTGTCAATCTGCACAGTCCCTGGGTACCCTATCGGAGACGGCCCCCTTTCAGCTGGCACCGCAGGAGGAAACGCAACACCGATAACCCCCTGGAAAAGTGGCTGCCCCTGCTCCCGAAGACCAGTAGTGAGCCCCAAGAGCTAGATCTCTTGGGATCCTATCCGGCTCACTACTGTGTCCAATTTCAATTCGGGTTGTCCCCGGATCGGGAGGCTTTCAGAAACATCGCCCCAAACTGTCGTGACTATGGGGCAGACAAATGGTGTCTGGTCATCAGCAGAGTGACCACCGACAATCCCCGTAGGTCACACCTGAAAGGGTTACCCTGAGGACTGTTCCTCATCTGTGGTGACAGGGCGTGGGCAGGCATCCCTTCTCGCCTGTTAGGAGGCCCTTGTACCATTGGCCGCTTGACGCTGTTGATGCCCAACCAAACTTTAGTGCACGATTGGGAAAGAAAAAGGAACAGGACTTCTGAAT
Source organism: Coloeus monedula (assembly GCF_965178545.1). NCBI lineage: Eukaryota > Metazoa > Chordata > Aves > Passeriformes > Corvidae > Coloeus > Coloeus monedula. Next base: position 80,785,590 of record NC_138822.1, on the reverse strand, counting down.
TGGCAATTCAAAACGTGAACTCGCAGATTTGGATCAAAATTGTGACTCGGAAGTTGTTCATTGGGCCAGACCAAAAGGGGTTGCAATCACCATGTTATTGCCGTGGGTAGCTGCAGCCAAAGCGCTAGGGGAATTAGGTCATTTGGAATGTTGGATCGTCAAACAAGCGAATCTTACTTCAAGCGCCCTGAGTGACCTCCTAAAAGACGAGGAATTAACCAGACAAGCCACTTTACAAAATAGGGCCGCAATCGACTTCCTACTCCTCCTCCATGACCACCGGTGTGAGGCGTTCGAAGGGCTGTGCTGCCTAAACTTAACATCAAGAGCAGAGAACGTCCACAAGACTCTCGACACGATGCAGGTCATGGTGTCGCAGATCCAACGCGAGACGGGTGATTGGCTCGGCAACATCCTCAACGGATGGGGACTATCAGGATGGGCGGTGTCTATTCTCCGGACCGGACTGCTCTTATTTTTCATCCTTTTGGTTACCCTGATTATGTTTGGACTTCTTAGAAGACTGTTGCTTAAGTTGATTGCAAGCTCCCCCTCCCCCGTGGACACAGGCCAGGCCGAAGCTCTCCCTGAACCGGAGCATGAGCCCATGGCCCCAGAGTTGCAGTGGTTTGGGGATTTATATCCAGACTCTGAATATTGTCCCCAACCTGAATTTGAATCATCTTGAAAAACAAAAAAGGGAGAGATGTGGGAGTATGTTTTAGTTTGGTTCAGTCCGGGTCTCCCCTCGGGTTTTGTACTTTTGTATTTACCCAGTTTGTATCCTCCCAGTTCGCTGTCAATTACCCTATTTCCCTCCTTTGTCTCCTCCCTGGCCCTTGCCAATCGTGCTGGCACCCCTCCCAGACTTCTAGAAAGTTCTGGCAGAGGTGTCGTATGATTGGCTAGGGGAAAATGATCCCTCCCTTCCTCTCCCACGGTTGGTCCCCTGAAGTGCCTTTCATTCTGTTCGCCACACCCTTCCCTCCTATGATTGGTTATTTCTTTGATCCCTCCCCTGTTACCACCCTCCCATAAAACCTCCTGCAGATGTCTTCTAAGCTCGCTCAGAGCTGGGCATTCCTGGGAGGTGGGACCTCGTCTCCGAGGGCTCAATAAACTTCCAGATTTAACCCAGATCTGAGTCTGCCTCCTCCCTCCACCGCTTGCCTCCATCTCAGCGGTCCTGTGGAAGGACCCACAAGCCAGACCTCTGGTCTCCCGGAGTCCGGAGGCTGGCCCCTGCAGCCGACTGCGTCCAGAGCTGACCGGGCTGAGTGGGATCCACTCCAAGGGGACGCAGAGGCACTTTGCTTCTTCAGCATTTCTCTTCCTTCAGCATTTCTCTTCCTTCACATCCAACATTGTCTGTTTAATTTGTGTCAGCACTACTACCTTGTTTTCCATTTCCTTTCTAATTGTCCTCCTGCACATTTGCAAAATCACCTTCTTTTTTTGCTACATCATTACCTACCCCATCCCCCTTTACGTTCTGCTCCAAGTTGCTGCCAGAGTTGTTATCCTAGCCACTGTTGTCTGCATCACGGCTCCTTTTCTCACAGCTAAACCACGAGCATCAGCAGGACTGCAACAAGGGCCCAGAACTACCACTGCTGAAAGGCAGCCCACAGCAGAGCTCCCCATGCCCCTCCAGTCTGATCCAGGGTGCTCTAGCTCCGGCAGCATCCAAGTCATCTCTTCATCCATATGTTTGGCATGCAGCTCCATGTGCTGCCATGTGGCCTCATCCAGCCCATCTCCCACTCCCTGTGGGGACTGAAGAAGGCTGTGCACAAGCCAGACAGGGAACAGTAGGAACACCATGGCCTGCTGTTGCAGGGAGAGAAGAGGTGAGCGTGGCAGGCCAGAATGGACAAAGGGAACTCCTGGTGGGGAAGCAGGGACACAAGTCTCAAGGATGTGGGGTGGGAAGGAGAGGAGCCAGGCAGCTGGAAAGCCGTGTGCCACTGCCCCAGCAGCAGCAGCAGCCCTGTACCATGCCCAAGGAGCTGCTGTGAGGCACTGGGCTCTGGCTGCAGGGTGAGAGCCACTGCCTCGGGTGCCCAAGGTTGTGGTCCGGCTCTCATCCAGCACAGCCTCCAGGCCCTGTGCACACTCACCGCTCACCCAGGCTGGACTGGGGTAGTGCTGGGGTAGCTGCCTGCTGCTTTTATGGAGACCTATCCCTCTTGTGACACAGCCTTGGGATGTCCCAGACACCAGAGATCCCAGACAGGCCAGTCCTGCCTTTTCACCCCTCTCCCGTGGCTCAGCCCCTCATCATGACCCCAAGCAAAGCCCCAACACCCACAACATGCAGACCAACTGCTCTGGAATAGGCCCCCTAGGCCTTCCTTTACAAACTCCCCTGAGCCCTTGTCAAATACAAAAGTAGGTGATTTAACTCAGTGATGCTTTGCCCCTTGAGCTCCCCTGCACTGAGATGGGATCCGTTCCCTTGGAGCTGACCCCTGTGCTTTTAGGGTGCTCCCAGGGCCTTTGTGACTCTTCTCTGTGTGATGCTGATAGAAATAAACTAACTTTTGTGTACAACTACATGGAATCAAAAGAAAACTGTTTATTTGTAACGATTCAGGTGAGTCTGATGCACTTCTCCCTCCCCCGAGAGCTAAATACTCATCCCCTCCAATAAAATGGCTGCTTTTTATACCCTTTCCGGATGGGGCGGTCCCTATCCCCTTTCCCATTGGATGGGTACTCAGGAACCGCCTACTCTTCTGTCCCCTCCCCTCTCATCCTCCTTCCTTTTGTGGTCAGGTCTTCAGCTCCGCCCCCCTCCCAGCTCTCAGCCCCACTCAACAGATTAACCAAAACAAATTCAAACCACAGATACTACACATGAAAAATGGAACCAACAACTTTCATCCTTTTAGTTAATAATCCTTTTGGCTGCAGCAAAATATTACTTCATCTCTCACAGTGCCGAGAAGCACTTGTCAGTTCTGGGGGATGAAAGGCTGGCAGTGAGGCAGCAGTGGGCACTCACAGCCCACAAATCTAATCAAATCTTGGGCTGCTTCCAAAGCAACATGGGCAGCAGGTTGAGGGAGACAATTCTGCTCCTCCGATTCTGCTCTCAGCAAGCCCCACCTGGAGCACTGTGTCCAGACCTGGGCTCCTCAGCACAGGAAAGATGGGGAGCTGTTGGAACAGGCCCAGAGGAGGCCATGGAGATGAGCAGAGAGCTGGAGCACCCCTGCTACGAACACAGGCTCAGAGAGCAGGGTCTGCTCAGCCTGGAGAAGGGAAAGCTCCTCACTGCGGCCTTCCAGCACTTGAACGGGAGCTTAGAAACAACCAGGGACAGTGACTTTTGGCACAGCCAGAAAGTGAAAGCACAAGGGGAACAGTTTTGAAAAGGAGAGATGAAAGATTAAAAGCAGAGAGATTTAGATTGCATGTAAGGAAAAAAACTTTACTGTGAGGCTGCTGAGGCCCTGTCACAGACTACCCAGAGCAGCTGTGGCTGCCCCATCCCAGGGAATGTTCAAGGCCAGTCTGGATGGGGCTTGCAGGAAGCTGGGTTGATGGAAGGTGTCCCTGCCCATGGCAGGGGGAGCTAGAGCTAGAGCTAGACCTAGAGGAACCTGAAGGTCTCTTCCAATCCCGAGCATTCCACGATTTTGTGATCTTGTGTGGTATCTTGGGCAGCGGGCATGGAGCCCCAAGCAGGAGGGGAGCCTGGTGCTGTCGGGATCAGTGTCCCGGGACAGCTGGTGCAGGAGTGCCGAAGGCTGCCTGTGCACTGGCACACGATGCACATGGCAGCCGGGGAAGCCACGGCCACACCGCCCGATCTCGGCTCCCCGGGCTTCTTCTTCTGGGGGCTGCCAGGCGGCTTCCAGACACATGCGCGGCCCCTCGGGGAGAGAGCTGGGCCAAAGGTCCCTAGAAGGGAGTCAGCACCAGGCTCAGCGCCCGCCCGGTTTCTTCGGGCCCAGGAATGACGGAACGCCTTCTGTCAGGGCACGGCGGGGGCGGCGGAGCCAGAGGGTCCGACCGGAACCGCTGCCCTTTCACCCGGATCGGGGCCCGGAGCCCCTTAGCAGCTCCAAGGGTGTCCGAAGCTCCGTGACACGAGGAGGGGAGCGGACGTGGAGAGCAGCGGGAGGAGCTGGAGGCGGGGCGGGAGCAGCCGCGGGAACATGAACCCAAAAAGGCTGGGGAGCAGCGGTCTGAGGGAGATGGAGCTGCTTAGCCTGGAGAAAAGGCGGCTCAGGGGCGACCTCATTGCTCTCTGCAACTCCCCGAAGGGTGGTAGCGCGGGGAGGCTCGGCCCCTTCTCCCAGGTAACAAGTGACAGGGTAAGCAGAAATGGCCTCAAGTGTCACCAGGGGAGGTATATGTTGAATATTAGGGAAATTTTCTTCAGGGAAAGGGTTGTCAAGCATTGGAACGGGCTGGCCAGAGAAGTGGTGGAGTCACCACGTCCTCTGTGTGCTGGCCAGGGAGTGAGGGACACTACTGTCCCCTCAGCTCTCCCCAGGCTGAGAGATGGTCATGTTCAGGTAGTAAAAAAAAAATAGGTTATGTATTTGAGGTCTGCTTCAGTGCATCAGTCTTTTAGTTGAGCTGAGTAAAAGAAAATAGAAAAAAACCAGGCACAGCTGATTGCTGGATTCCTTTTTTTGTGCTCACCAATCAAAAACTGCCAATGATGATACATTCAAACAGATCGGGTGAATTGGCATATCTTGAAGCTGCTAACACTAGAATCATAGAATCACAGAATATCTCAAGTTGGAAGGGGCCCATAAGGGTCACTGAGATAAACTGCTTACTCCTGAGAGGACAGTTTCACTAAACCCTGTTCCTAAGAGCTCCAGATGCTCCTCCGACTCTGACAGGCTTGGTGTTGTGAACAGTGCCCCAGGGAACACTCCCACAATAACACTTGCCGGCTTTTTGAGTATTCCGGGATGAATTCCATGGGCCTCATGGACTTACATGCATCAAGGTGGAGCTGCAAGTCTCAGACTTGGCTGGGAATTATCATCATCGCAATCCCAGTATTCTAAGACAAGGATCCAGGGTTCCCAGGACCCATCATCAGTGTTCAATATGAGGGGAAGAAAAAGCATTAAACGACTGTGCTTTGTCTGTGTGCCTTTTTGGGAAGTAACCAACCTCATCAAGTAACAGTGTTCTCTCTGATACTCCTTTTGCTGTTGACTTCTTTCAAAAATCCCTTTTTGTTGTTCCTTCCCAATGCTGACCAGCTGGAACTTTACAGTAGTTTTGGGCCCACAAATGTTCTGCCTGCTGTGGTGAACAGCATCCGTGTAGTCCTCCTGTGTCACCTGTTCTTGCTTTCAGTGGCCACACAATTTTCCTTGGTGCCTGAGTTCTAAAAGAAGATCTCTGCTCAGCCAAGTCATCCTTCTGCCCCCCTTGCCAGTGCCTATGCCTGTGCTCTTGGGAGATGGCTCTTCAAAGGTGACCAGCATTCATCCTGCAGGCTGATTACTGTGATATACTATCCCTCTTAAAGCTGCTACTGGAAAGAGAATATTAGCATGCATTTCTCTTTTCACACGGGCATTCTGTTACTGCAAATTTTTCATAGCTGTGTCTGTCCCTTACAATGTGTTTATACAGCATGGAGCATAGTGGGACCTTGATCTTTGCTAGGATGCCTTAGCATGAATCAGCAGAAATAATGAATGCAGAACTTTTTCATTATCCTTTGCTTATACTGTGTCAGTCTTTCAGACTGAGAGCAGGGAAAAAAGAAAAGGAAAAAAAAATAGAGGACAATTTATCGTATTAGCCTCCCCTGAGTTAGACTAGAAGAAGTATAATTAACAACCGCCATATTCATATGAATGACTCATACTATTCTGGTAGTAATATCTCACATTTCTTTATCTTGTTCAGTCTATGGTCAAAAAGGGCTGGTTTTGCTTGTGCTGAGTTTTAACATTCTCTAAGGATATACTGCATTTTAACCACCAAGTGTTCACCTGAAGCAGGAGACAGGGTGAGTGTAACAGATTCCAGTTCATCTTCAGGGGAAAAGAAGCAAAGCCTAATTTTTCCTTCATTTTCCATCAATCTTGAGAAAGACCGAATATAGGTTTCTTCTTCAGCTGTTGCTGGAACTTTCATCTGAAAACTCTTTACAGATGAATGATCTGAAGAAAGAGTGATGGTCTTTTTGCCACTTTCTGTGTCTGGGCTAGTTTAACGTACAATCCAGGATTGTTTTCTTGCTAAAACCAGCTGGAATAGGACCATCTGCTTCCATCCTAGAACCTCCATTACTCTCCAAACAAGTCTAAAATCATAGAATCACAGAATGATTTGGTTCAGAAGAGTCCCAATAGACTCTCTATTTTAAACCTGCTGCAATGGGTAGAGACATCTTCCACTAGACCAAGTTGCTTGAGAGCCTTGTTCAACCTGTCCTTGAACTTTCCAGGGACTGGGTAGCCACAGCTTCCCTGGGTAACCTGTGCAGGGCCTCACCATCCTCACAGGGAAGAATTTCTTCATAATAGCCAATGTAAACCTGCTCTCTCTTGGCTTAAAAACATTCCCACTTGTCCTATCAAAAATGCTTGTTAAAAACAGACAGTGGCTTGTCCTAAATTACAGACTGTATCCACAAATTGTTTAGCAGAGTGTGGGTTGCACCAAGGCCTCTTCCAACCGTTTAACAACAGAGGTGACGCTGTTCTGGACCTTGGCACTTCCCTGTCCCAGATCAATAGTGTAAGTGTCACCACTGTGGGCAAAAGCACACTCTACATTCAAACTGGTGAATTTTGGAACATTAGACAAGCAACTGGTCTCCAGATGGAACACCTGAAGCCTTAAACCACTATCCTGAAATAGGGGACTACCTTTCCATTTTCTTTCATCCCCTCTGCATGTTGCAAAGCCTATGTTAGCACGAATATAGAAAATATATATTCCTTTTAAATTGACATGTTCTACCTGTGAACTGTGCCATTCTTAACCACCACCAGTTGCACTATGGCAGATGGATCTTCTCTACATTGAGGTGGTTGCAGTGTGTCCTTAAAATATCCTTTAGCTTAGAAAATAAATTCTGGTGGTGTCTCCTGCATTCCTACCACCACAGCCATAAGCTCTTTTGCAAACCAAACATGCTTCCTGCCATTCCTTCACATCAGTAACATTTAACTTTAATGCCTGTGCCCTTGAGGAGCTGCAGAGTAGCATTTCAATTCACCATCCACTGATTTGTCCTGAAGAATTAGAGACATGTCAGCTTATCAGTCTGTGACCTTTTCTATTAACATTGTCTTCAGGTTGACTTGGCAGCACACAAGGAAAATAAATCTTGTTACCCGAAGCTGGTCTGGCTTGCCAGGATAGTACAGCTGTGGCTCAAATCTGTTAAATTTTTAAATTGCAAACATTGCTATGACTACATGAAATTTATTAGGTAGAATAATCCCTGGTAAAGGGTGCAGAGGAAAGCAATGGAATAGAAACCATAAAAATAGATATGTAGGAGGTTTGTTTTTGGTTTTTCTTTTTTTTTCTTGCAAAGCCTGGAAAGTTTTATCGTTTATCTTATTTACAACCTGGCCTGACACCCTAGAGATAACACAAATGGAGTTGCATTGTAAATTATAGGACGTTTTAGTGTTCCAGTCTTTGGAAGATCTACGTGGACACTCTTCCAAGTAAGCTGCATGTACCTTCCTTATTGCCTGCTCCTAGGCTTTGTCAACACCTTTATCTGTTGTGTTCTTTTAATGATAAAGGAATGAGGAGAAGTATGATGACCTCAGAATGTGATGCCATGAATAATTCTTCTGAGATGAATGTGTTCTGGCATTATAACCCCTGCACTTCCCACTGCTCTGATTTTCTACAACATCCTACCGTGGAGCAATGCATGATCTTCTCCAGGATGCTTTCCATGTTGATATAAGGATATTTAGGGCTCCGAACATCTGGCTAAACACCCAGTGGTTTTTTGAGATATACAGGGTGTTTGAGATGCCCACAGGAGACTTGCAGATTTGCTATAGGAGCTATTCCTTATCCTTGAGGAGCTATTCAGCTCCTCAGCTGGTCAGGAGGCAAAGCTGAGCTATCTTGAAGGATTTGATATTTGATGAAGATGCTGGGTTGATGGTTGTACTTGATGATCATCGAACCAGTATCATAGAATCATAGATCCAATCATATATAATTGGAAGAGCCCTTTCAGCTCATCTAGTTCTATCCTCCTGCTGGGGTCAGGGACACCTTCCACTGTCCCAGGTTGCTCCAAGCCCAGTCCATCCTGGTCTTGGACACTCCCAGGGATGAGTCATCCACAACTTTTCTCGACAACCTGTGCCAGGGCCTCACCACCCTCAAAACCAAGAATTTCTTCCTAATAGCCAATCTAAATCTATCCTCTTTCAGTTTAAAACAATGATCTTAGAGGTCTTTACCAACCTTAACAATTCTCTGATTCTAAGATGCTGACAAATAAATTGAGCTCCAATAGTGGGATTCAGCTGCAGATTAAGACACCTTAATTAGTGCCTGGATTCAATTAGGTTCCAAATTCCCACTGGAGTTGATGAAGACCAAGTTACTGCATGCATTAGAGCCCAGGAAGGAAGCTGAAACCACCTTAAAGCAGGGGTGTATTTCTGTCCATAGGTCTAATGTCAGCAAGAATTATATTGCAACAGATGTCTGACTGTGGTGGCAGCTTAGATATCCAAATTACACTTAGATATTTGCATGAGGACAGCAAAGTGTTTGTTGTGTTTTTTTGGTTTTTTTTTCAATGAGTTTAAACTCCCACAGTTAAATATTCCGGGAAATAACAATGAACCTCCCACCAAAACAACAACAGCAAACAACAACAACAACAAAAGAAAAGAAACAAACAAAAAATCCCAACCATACAAAAAGAGTAGGAAAGGCTGTTTCCTGTGATTGTTAGCTTAGTGAGACAATATTATTTACCTTTTCCTTTCTAGTTTTTAGCTGTAATGTTGGCCAGGTTTTCTCCTTTTAAGTAATACCTTTTTCTCACTTAAGCTCCACCAGATGCTTGTACAAGTGTCTGATCTCTTTTGCTGTACTTAAGCTCCATCATAGCTGTAAGATAACATAATTCATGCATAAGGAAGATTTCTACTCTGAAAAGTAGGTCAACCTAAACATATTTTTGGTTTATATATTTTCAATCTTAGGAAAAAACAAATTAAAATTAAATTTCAATTAAAAATGTAATTGTACCAGCATAAAGCAACAAAAATAATGATGTAATCTAGGAATTCTTGCTATGTTTCTATTGCTTCCACTTCTTTTTGTTGTCCAAAATCAGTGTTGAATTATATCCTTCACAGTGCACAATATTTCCCTTACTGTGTAAAGAAAAGTGATGTCTGTTAAGTAACTGGTATAGTGATGCATGTTATGAGAGCCTATACAAAAAAAGGGGGAGAAAACACACCTGACAGCAGCAAATCTGCATCTTTTGCCATTCTTGAAAGCACTTTCCTTGAAAAGAACTCATCTCTTCTTCCAGTTGTTTTGCAATTCTTTGTGGTTATATTGGATTTTGGAACTGGAGCCATTGCTTAGCATGATGAGACAAGCTGAAGATTTAATTTTTGCTCTATTCATTTGGGAGACTGCATAGCTTCTACTGCACTAGGCAAATTAATAGAGAAAAGTTCTATTAAAAAAAAAAAAAAATTCAGCACGTAAAAGCCCAGGGTCAGGAACTCTCTGCAGAGCAGACTTCTGGAAGCTGCAAGGAGACACAGTTTGCCTCATTTTTACAATCTTTTCCTGAATGTTTGTTCCTGGCTACTTTCAAGTGCAGGTTTGCAGGTTTGCAGGTTAGATTTTTAAGGTAAACATTTCTGGTCTGGTTCTAAGTGTCTGCAACAAGGTAATAATAAACTGAACGAAATTTCACAATGAATCAGTAACCCCCTTTTCCAGGAGGCATTTGGAGCTTTTCTTGAAGGTCCTAGGCGAGTGCTGAGCTGCACTGGCCAAATGATCTTGTGATGGGAAAAATTCCTAAATGACAACAGAACATGAAGCTGTCTTCAGAAAGGTCACTTGGACTCAGGCATTCCCATGTATTTGTTTATCTTGTAATGATCTTAAATCATTTGCATCATTAACCCTAAGCATGTAGATCTTAGGATGTTTGCACCCTAAGCCTGAAAATCAAGTCTTAGTGAATTAGTTATCATTTAATACCACATGTCAGATTGCAGCTGATGAAATTCAGATCTCTTAATCATGCTCTCTATACTATGAAATTCCTGAAATCAAATGGTGAAAAGAAGATCTCGGCCTGTCATACATGAAATCCCTAATTGTGTTTGGTCTTTGCATATTAAGTGTTTTAATCAATTAATTCTGAGTTAAATATTTTAAATTTGAATGTTAAAATTAACCCATCAGCCCAGGTACAAAAACCAAGTTCCATTATCAAGGTTTTCAATTGTTCAAAGTAGTTTATTAAGAGAGTTGCACCATTCCCAGTTAAAAATCCCCAGTTTAAAAAATCCCAAACTTATGCGCCCTTCTCAAACTTTAAACCACCTGTACACCATAAGAGTTATCTTTCCTATGTTCATTGTCTACTTTTACAAGTGTTTTAAGATGTGTTGGATGTATTTTTTTTTTTTTTTAAAGTGTTTTTACCTTACACCCCAACTCAAAGCCTAACTTCAAAACCCGTTTCTAACAGCCACCAGCTGTTTTTAGCTCCTCAACCGTTATCCTGCAGGCAAGCTCCATGGCAATCCGAATTTTAACGAGGGCATTTTACCACCCTTATTTCAACTGATACCACCCCTCTGACATGGATGGAAATGATCTGTCAAAGGGAAAGCACCAATCACTTTAAACCAAAGGGGCGGGCTGTGGGTGGGCTGTGGGTGGACTGGGGCGGAGCAAAGGCACTAAAAAATAATGAGACAGGCCTCGGGGGAGAGAGTCCTCTGCAGGCTAGCTGTGGGTGGATGTCAGTGCTGGGCATTAAAAGCCTTACTCCTATTAAGGAGTCTTTAATAACTTTCTTTCTGACTTTTGGACCAGCCAAAAGTCAACTCAGCATTGCAAGTCCTCTTTCTCTACCTGAGGTCCAGTGCTGTCTCAGCCAGAAGATCTCATATCCCTGCACTCCTGGGGCATACCATCTACTGAGCCATAGGATCCCAAATTTTTATATTTTTCTAGTTTTTGCAATTTTTCAATGTTTCTGTTTTCAATAAATTATTTTAATTTTTAATTTAACTAAGAGGTGTCTCATTCCTCACAAGCCTCAGCTAGAATTTTTTCAGCCTTGTACAGAGAAGAACCTGGACCTCTGCCAGACTAACACCTAAATATCTCAAAGAAAAAGGGGCCTTTTATGTTAAAAAGCAGTCTTGTAGTCAGAATCACTGCTACTGAGTGTTTGGCTTGTACTTTTTGATGGCACTAGCTGGTAGTAGTCTCCCTAGAAAATAAATGCAGGTCTGTAACATGGATTAGGATATTCTACACCTTTTTGTGCAGATACATGTCAGAGCGTCCTAAGTCCTTTTTGCAAGTGGTGACTGAGTAAAACAGACAACATTTCATTGAAAGATCAGAAATTGAAGTATCATGCCCAGTTGCTCATTAGGTTTATAGTAAATAATTTGCTGGTTTATGACCTGTCTGAGTAAAAATTCATCTCTGCAGCATGAAGGGGTACCCACATTTCTGAATGAGTTTGACAGAGCGCATTATGTTCAAATCTTACATGAGGCAAACACAAAGTTTAGTGCTTTAGGCTTATCTTCACAGCTACTCATCTTCTCATTTTTGTGCAGAATTTAGGCAGGCTTTAATGAAGAAAGAAAAGGATGTTTTCAAAGACTTATGGTTTGTATCACATCTCGTCATCCTTCTTTTGATGTGTTCCATGTGTTTAATCTCTTTTCCTGCTGTTAGGGTATCTGCAAATGGATAGTTAGACATCTTAGGTGTATTCATTTAATATATGATTCAGTTTATACTCAGTACATTAAGTATACTTTCAAAGGTATATTAATAAACATTATATTAATGATTATAGCTAATATGCTATTTAGCACAAAGTACTGACACATAGCATCCTGTATCTCCAATAAGAACCAGAATCTTTCGGAAGCCATGGATTTGGAGGTTCCTTCTTGTTCTCTGCATTTTCTACAGATAATTTGCACAGCAGTTTGAATCTGTGCTTCAGTTTTCAGTGGTTGTTTCCAGGATGTGTAATGTCTAAGCTGTGGAAGTTAAGTCATATAATGCATGGAGTTTATTTGTTGGGGAAAACGTTTGAACATTTTTATGCAGATCCACCTACTTAACATCAAGTTATTGCAAACTTTCAGCCTCCCTATATAGTTAAGGATTTTTATCACTTTTAAAGGATTGTGGTGGGTTTACCCTGGCTGGATGCCAGGTGCCCACCAAAGCCGCTCTCTCACCCCCTCTACAAGTGAACGGGGGAGACGTGAATAAGCCTCTAGAGATACCTTACTGTTTCAGTACATCAAATGTAGGAGGAATGAGGACTCAGTTTATAATGATAAATTTAAATGGGATGTGAATGTGTGACTTTCAAGACAAACTTGTAACATTTCATGCCTTTTTCAATAATATTTCTAGACAAATATATGTGGAGGGCATCCATATTTATGGAAAATTCATGCTGAAGGAGACAGATAAAACCAAATTAATTGATTAGAAATTAAAACAAATATTTGCAGATATATTTGAACAATTTTGTAAGTTTGGGCTCTAATAGTAAGAAGTAAAAAAATATTTTCATAAGCTTCTTTTTCTCCAGTCTATGCCATGTGGAAATACTCTTCACATTTCCCTCCACATTATCTTGCTCATCTATTTTAAACCTCATTTCTGTATGTCTTTTCATCTTTACTTAAACATATTAATTTCCCTTTTGCTCTGGGATATATAGGTATATTTTTACTCAGCAAACTATTTTGAGAGTGAATTTTTATGAAATACCGTGGAAAAGAACTAACATTGTTACCAGTAGGCAGCCACTTCCCGCGCTGAACTTCTAATTAAGTTATTCTTGGTTCATGCAGGGGAATACTAACCATGTATTTCTGGGGTTACCAGGGTTAATTGTCTGTCTAGACTATAGGGACTGCATTTCTTTAACTAACAGACCGCTAAAAGAGTAAGTGAAGCTCTCTGGACCAAGATTATAGTTTTATATATAACAGCTGTATTTGAAGTGGCTTCTTGGAGGTTCACATGTAGGTGGAGAAAGATTTGGGCAGCAGAAGGAATGAGGTACACAGCAGAAAGTTAAAATGAGATCAATATCAAAAGAAAAAGCACAGATGGAGCAAAGAGTAGTTCAGCCTGATGGAGGGATTAAGTTACTGCATTTTGTTTGTGTGTTTCAGTCTTGGTGTCCTTGTTCCTGCACAAGTTAGCATGGTGCAATGGTTGTTCAGTGACATGACAGACTCAAATTGGGAACTGGTTTACAATCCTCCAAAGCAGAAGGGACAGGCCTATGCAATCTTTTCTGGTGCAAAAGCGGCCGAAGTGTACTTAGGTAAGACATTTCTAAGTGAGCAGCAGAAGCTGTTTCTGCTGGTGCGGGAGTGGCCACATAAGGCAGTGTTCCGTACAGGGCTAAGGTATTTGGGAGACTTTTTGCATTTGGTATAAGATTATATATAATGACGGATCATCCATGTCCAGGAGGAGTTGTGCAGGGCCGTGGAACCCCTGGATGTAACAACTGAGGAGTCTTGCCCCATCTAGCTGAAGATGTTTCAAGGACCCCTGCCATGGAAACTGACTCCGCCAAACAGAGACAGCTAAACAACCTGAGTCCCCGTGCAAGCTTTACCCTGTGCATAGATCGCAATAAACTACTGTTTCTTTCTTTTCTCTTTTTTTTTGTTTTTTTTCTTTTTTTTCTTTTTTCTAACTGCTCCTCTGTCTCTTAATAGCTGTGCAGCATGGACATCAAAGCAGGTGAATGCTTGTGTCAGCACTGCACTCTGCTGAAGCACAGCCCACAGTGCTACATGGCAAGAAGTTGACCCGAATTTAAACCAAGGTTTCCTTCCTTCCTAAAACCCTTTAGCAAGCTGTCAGCACACATTGCTGGAGGTAGAGCACTACCACCACTACTGTGATTACATTGTGCTAATTGGCTTCAAGCAGTTTATATGAATCAAATCAGAGCTTGAAGTAAACTCTCAACTCCTAGGGAGCTGGTAATGTGTACAGCCAGAGTGTTACTGGCTTTTCCCTAAACATTAGAGAGCAACTGTGTAAAAGTTTAGCTAAGTCTGTGTGCTTTCATCTTACAGACTTGCCCAGTGTCATCTTGAATGAGATCATGTCTGACAGCAATCCCAGTGCTCGCTTTGACAGGTTCTTGGGAGAGCTGCTGTTGCCTCAGCCTAAGAATATCCCGTCCTGCCTCTCCTTCTGGATCAGCTGTGTTCCAGCTGTGAAGAACGGGTGGCAAGCTGGGCTGGGTGTCAGACACTATTAAAGCTGAAGTGCTGCTGCTGTGTTTGTTTCATGCCCTGTGGAACTTTACCTCACTTACTTCAAGAGTAAAACTGAGCACATTAAATGATTTAGCAGCGTGGTGGCCAGCTCAGTAACCTGACAGAAATGCGTTTTCTGAGCAGTCAAAGCATAATGCAGTGAATAAGCCCTTTTATAGTAATAAAATTCAATAACTGGCCAGAGTGGTTTTACTATTAGATACTGAATAAAGCCTTTGGCACAGCACATTTTTTATGTATCCCTTCTTTTACACATCTACTGATGACTGTAGTGTAGGTTTATACAAGTGTCACCTGGTGCTCTGCTCATGGATTTTTGACTTGAACTACATCTCAATCACTGAATGGTGCTACTGATTTTCAAGGGACATACTTGCAGAGGAGGTAAAAATTCTACAAAAATGTGACATAAACATTTAGGAATTACTCATTATGTGCTAGTTTTGGTCAGCCTGTAGAGATATCCTTTGACACTTCCTTCAGATGATTCCTCTATCACATCTAAGCACCAGATTAGGAAGACTGACTATTTAAATTCTTATTGTACTAAAAACATTATTTGCCTAATGTGGAAGACTTCAGGGAACAGATCTTGCAGCTCTTTAAGATATTCTGTGCCATCACTGGTAAAGCACTTTAACAACAAAAAAAAATTTCATAAAATTTTCAGAAGCAATCGCTTCAAATAACTAATGGGCTCAGAAACCTAAGCACTGGAGCAAGAATTCTGTTGGCTTTCAAACAAATTTATGTTTCGAACAAATCCAGGTGAGACTATTACTGAAGATAGACCCATGTTGCCCGGTGATATTAGATTTTGTCCAGCTGTAACCCAGAGGTGTTTTATCTCTAGAGGTGGAGATACCACTCACACACCACATTGGCAGGATGGAGGTTTGAGTACTCCTCATCTGTTCCACTCCTAAGCCAGACAGCTCAGCCCTAGCATCAGCATTCAAAAGTTTTTGGTGCCTTGCTTATTTCAGGCATGAGAAGAGAAAAGACAAATCAGCACGAGTTATGTAGAGTAGAAACAAGGCTGTGATTTAATTAATGCACATTTCAGTCTATGAAGTGTGGTTTTATTTAAAAACATGTTTTGAATAAACAGTGAGATCTTAATGCTGCTCAGAAGATCTGAAACCACTGATACCCAGAGATGAATTGTTACAGCGGGGATTACTGTAACACATATATATCAAACCAGGAGGCCCGTGGAAAAGAAATATATATGGATGGATTCTTGGTAGATTTTTTAGAGATGTTTATTTCCCCAGCCGCATGGCTGGAGCTCTGCCGAGGAACCCTCACCGTCTGGACTGAGGGTCCTTGCCCACGCAGGGAAACACAAACCAACCAATGGGAATGAGGCTGACCAGGGACAGGGAAACCCCATGTCTCCCCCCCCAGGGCCCCTCTGCCAGGGCTACACAGTGGGGAGAGGAGACCCTGACATTTCACCCGTTTATTTTTAACAAAAGAGATGTAAAACTTAACATTGAAAACAACAAGAACAGTTTCAAAACAAAACAAGCCACCGTCCTGAGTCTTTGAATGTCCAGACAGATTCTCTGGAACATCTTAAGGCTGACAGAAGGGAGACAGAACTCTCTGAGCATGCTTTGTGTGGAAACTGAGGCAGGAGAGGGTTTAATTTCTTCCCTCCCCCTTTTCATCCCCCACTCAGCATTGGAAAGAGATTTTTGGGGAAACAATTGGCTGGCAAAGGTATAGTTTTGTGAGGGAAACCATGGATGAAAAAACGGGTTGGGAATACAGTGGGGGTAATAGGACATAGGGTAAAGGGGAAAGGTGGGATTAGGAAAGGGAGACTGTAGGGGGGGCTTACAATGGACATATTGTCTAACATGACTACGATTTTTAGCATATATACTGCCTTTTACAGGAACACCATCAGGCCCAGTGACCTGCGATGCTTGGAACCCTTTTCTACCTTGCACAATTTTGAATTGCACCACCTCTCCATCTCCCAAGCTTGGGATGCATTTTTCAGGGTTATTCTTTTTAATAGCAGTTCTGTACACGAATATGTCTTGCTGGTTGTCACATCTTGTTATAAAGCCATAATTTTGTTTAACATTATACCACTTCACTATTCCTAAAACCTTAGCTACGATATTTTCCTTTTTCCAAGTGGCTGCTTTTTTCTGTCTCGCTGCGTTCTTGCTTTCTCTTTCACTCGCTCCCACGTTGGAATTGCTGGAGCTGCTGGGGCTGCCATAGCTGCTGGTGCCTGCGCGCTCTTCCCAGGGTTGCGTTCGGGGCTGCGCGGGCCGGGCCGGGCCGCGCCGCTCAGTTCTCCGTGCGTCGCCTCCTCTGGTCGCAGCTTCGCTGCCGCTGCCAGGCGCTGCATCTACCTCTCGGCTGGGCCCCTGAGCGATGACTCCCCCGCACCTGCTCCAGTGTGTGTTTTGGCTGGGCGCGGCTCCGCTCCACCGCCGCCAGCCGCCGCCCCCGCGCCGCCCCTCTCGGTCGGGCGTTCCCGGGGCTCGCTCCACCACGCGCTGTGCGGGGCCGGGTGGGCACTGCCAGGTCCCGCCGCTCCCGCCACGCCTCGCTCCGCCACCGACACCGCGGCTCGCGTGGCTCCGCCCGCACGCGGGAACTGCCTCGCTGCTGCTCGCAGAGCGCTCGGTGCACGTGGTCGAGGCTGCACGGTCCCTGCGCCAGGCTTCCCTTCGCCAGGACACAGCTGACATTGCTCAACAGTCTCGGTAATTAAATAATATTCATGGAAATATTCCTCCATCGGCATATATTTTGACTCAGAAATTAACTGTGTCCAAACAGTGTTCCGAAAGTCTTTGGTAAGAATTAAATCCCAAGAAACATAGAAAAAGTTCTTAAACAACCATGAAAGGAAATGTTTCAGTTCGTTTTGAGCTTGAATCAAGCTAAAATTTACAAATCGTTGTTCAAGAATCATTTTAAGTCATCAATTTAAATGTCCATATGCGGCTCTGAGAGCTGAGAGTCTTCCCACGGTTCCTCCATAGTTTAGATATGAAATAGCAAAACAAAACCAAGAGGAGGAATCCAAAGTTTCTAGGGTTTGCTCATATACATCAGTCACATAGGGATCGGGGATTGTTCTGCTCACAATTTCCCACCATTTGTTACAGCTGGGATACTGTAACACAATGCACCAAACCAGGAGTCCCGTGGAAAGGAAATATATATATACGGATTCTTGGTAGATGTTTCAGAGATGTTTATTTCTCCAGCCACATGGCCGGGGCTCTGCCGAGGAACCCTCACCATCTGGACCGAGGGTCCTTGCCCACGCAGGGAAACACAAACCAACCAGTAAGGAACGAGGCTGCCCAGGGGCTCGGGAAACCTCGTGCCTCCCCTCAGTGAATGGGTTCCTTGCATGTGCATCTTTAAGTTGGCTTTGGAATCCTTAAATATAGTTTACAGAATCTTTCAAACTGTGTGAAAATATCTCAGTGACTCAAAATATTACTTAACTCACAGTTGAAAGCTTATTATCTCAAGACCTACGGTGAACAAGTGACATATGAGATATGCCCATCTAATAATAATAATTTCACTTATAACTGAAATGCAACTTTCTCTTCAGAGTATAGAAACACAGAAAAGCAGCCCTGTATTCAGGCTAGATTTCAGTAATCCAAATATGGTCAGTTCCTGTAGAGGTGATACAGCATTTTGTAATACATTTCCATTCACTATGCACTTGTCTTTACTTACTTTTTTATTCATTATTACAGAAAATACTAAAACTACCCATCTTAGGAGAAGGACTAAAAGAAATGTCATAACTAATTGATAAAAATATTAACACTTTTGCTAAGCAAAATGTAATCATCTCAAATGGAAAGCTAACATGTTACTCAGGCTAATGACCCCTAGAATCTACATGAATAACTAATCACTGTCTTGCAATTCACCAGATATGCTCTTTTCCTTACCCTCTTGATTCTCATCTGAATATATTTTTCTTAATGTTTATTTAATACTATCTGCAATAAAGTGCAATACAGCACTTTCTGGTATTCCCTAACCAATTAAGCATCATAATTGAATCCCTCTGCTGCCCTTCTTATGTTGTTAATATAAATTCATAATTATCTGACTCCCATCCTATTTAGTGAGCTTTGGATCAGACCATATCTGGTCTTTTCTATTTGAGAACAGATCACTATTTTCTTAATAGTAGAATGGCTTTTTCCGTGTTACATTGCTTCTCTGGACATGACCTTTAGGGATTTCACAGATTTCTGTAGTTGTTGTGTGAGACCCCTTATCCTTTTAAAATCCGTAATAAATGCCTGTCAGACATTGCTGCAACATTATAACATATTGCCTCTACATTGAGATCAATCAAATGCCAGGCCCTGAGATTCAGTATGTCTTTTCTAAAAGATGTGAAATTTGCTGAATAAATTAAGGAGGAAGTCTAAAGTCCTTGTGGACATAAATTAAGAGAACTACTTGATACACAATGAGGATGAAAATTTTTCATGGGTGTGTAGATAATGAGGTATGTGGTCACTTAAAAAACATGCACAGTTCCACAAACACAGGCAGCTCTGAAGGCCACACGTAATTTTGTTAATTATAATGTATTCCTTTCCATAACTGTAATTATGACTTCTCTGTGGCATTTCCACCTATCAGTGCAGAAATTTCATGTGAGTTCCTGCTGCTCCAAGGCACTGTTACTTGGTGCTGCATGCTTATTTGTACCAGCATATATTTTGTGCAAAATGCAGCTATGTGAGATCTGTTCGGATTTTCTACTGGAATAAATGGCTTCTCCAGGTAAGGGAGAATTCCTCCATGGCTCTTCCTGGTCTGGCTATTGAATTATCATTACTTTTTTAAACACTCTTCTAAGTGACAACTTCTCCATTGCTAAAAGGAGGTAGATAACGCCTGAAGTGGATGTACCTTGAGAGAATTACTTGCCATAGGGTTGGATCTTGCCATTTCTCTTATCTTGAACTCTCTTTCCTCAATTTCTCTTCTGTATTTGATCTCATCTTTTTCCAAAGACAGGTGAAAAACCTTATCAGTAATTTACTGAGGAAAAAGGAATCGGAGAATAAGTGGAAGGTTAGCTAGAAAGAATCAGTTTATTCTGCACAGTGGCATATCCAGTTTGGTTGCAAATTGTATGGCACTTGAAGTGAATCACTGAAATGTGTTTCCAGGCAGATAAAGTCCCTGATTTTAACCCTGATCCAGCAGTGCTTTTTCACATAATACTGGCAGTTGACCATGGCTTGAATTACTCTGTCCAAAGTAAGGCAATGATGTCTGCGAGTCTAAAATCCAAGTTACCCTTTCACTGGGCAATATCAAAATTTTGCTAGAAAACTCCCAGCTGAACTGTGACCACGTGACACTGCTGTGTGGACAGAAGGAGTGCACTGTGGTGGTGACTGGACACCAGTCATGTTGCCCTGCCCCCCATAAGCTGCACACAGAATAAAGCCAGGCTGTAAATTCAGCTCCAAGCATAGACATGTATTAGGAAGTATTACCAAAACAAATGATTATTCAGTATCATGAGGGCAGCAGCCTATGGGCCCTTTCATTTTGCTTTTTGTAGGAGTTATTTTTTGGATTGTTTGAGCTGTTTGTTAGGTTTTTGTTGTTTTTTCTGTTGTTTGTTTCTTGGTTTTTATTTTTTCATTTCTTAGAATGGAGAATTTTACTTTAAGAGGTGGAAAGAAAATCTCACTTCTGATATTCTTAGACATTAGATGTAGAGGATAAAGCTTGGTACAAATCTGCCACCCTAATTTATAAGGCTGTTGGTCTATTTTTAAAAAGTCTGCTGAATAACTTCATAGTTCACTGTCATGGGAAAAACTTCATTACTGGGCATGAATCTATTACATTAGATCACCAGAGCATGACATAGTGGGGGAAGGGCCTTTATCTAAAATTTTCAATTAAGCTCTATGTTCTGAGTGGCTGCTGACCTCCACTGTTGAAGAATATTCATGGATGAATAGATTTCAAAGGCAAGAGGGTCTCTTTCAGTAATCTAGCTCAAATGATTCAGTAACATGTGGCTGGGAGCATCATCTGGTAAGTGTTGCATCCTGACCACAGCTCTTCCAAGAATGACAGAATCTCTTTCTGACAATATCTAGAAGTTCTTATATCAAGATTTAAGGTAGCAAATTCCTGGTTTTCCAAATGAATGATTCTATTACTTCATTAGTGTATTTAAAGTACATATCTTTGTAGTTTATTGGTTGTTCTGAACCTCATTGCCACAGGGATTGTCAACAATCTCCCACTTAAATAATTTAAAAATTTCTCTCTGCGAACAATTTATATAAACCATACATTCATTTAGAAGGATAGAGCAGAGAGATTTACTTAATGATGATGTCTGCAGACCGTGCTATATTTCCCAGTTTGCACACAGAACAACTACACTATCTAATTAAGCCATCTAATCTGGATATTTAATCAATAGAGGTAAAGGCCATGACATTATGACATTAAATTTCCTTTTTTTTTTTTTTTTCTAGTTTCTGAGAGTCTGTTTCATTTCTTGGTCTTGTATGAGAAACTCCATGTTTGTGTGTTCTTGTTTGCACACATAATGAATAATGAACCAACAGTGAGGAAAAGAAGTTTTTATGTATGTGTGGATAGGTAGATGGATAACATGCATAATTGCTTTGAGCAGAGGGTAAGACCAGATGACCCCCAGTGGTCCCTTCCACTCTAAATCATTCTATTGTGCTATGATTCAATCCATTGATCATTAAAAAAATTTAAGTGCTTCCCATATGATCATGACTGGATATTTACTACAGCTCTATCAGGTATTTCAGTATTCCTTCCTTTCAGCCATTCCTCCATCTATAAATCATAGAATCAGAGAATGTTAGACTAGTTTGAGCTGGAAGGGACCTTAAAGGTTAGGTGGTCCCAACTCCCCTGCCATGGACAAGGATGTCACTCACCAGATCATACTGCTCCAAGCACCATCCAGCCTGGCCTTGAACACTTTCAGGGCTGGGGAATCCTCAACCTTTCTGGGAAACCTGTTCCATTGCTTCATCGCCCTCTGAGTAAAGAATCTCTTCTTACAGCCAATCTGAACCTGCCCTTTCCAGCTTAAAAGCACTACCCCTTGTCCTGTCACCATCTGCTGGTATAAAATGTTCCTGTCCATCCTTTTTACTAGCCCTCTTAAGCCACTGAAGGGGCTGAACACATCCAGCTGAACACACTGAAAGTTCTCTCCCAAGCCCTCTCTTCTCCAGCCTGAACACACCCAGCTCTCTGGCCCTGTCTTCATAGAAGAGGTGCTCCAGCCCTTGGACCATCCTCATGGCTTTTTCTGGACCTGCTCCAAGTGGTCCATGTATTTCTTGTGTTGAGGACCACAGACCTGGACACTGCAGGTGGGGTCTCATTTGAGCAGAGCAGAGGGGCAGAATTCCCCTCCTCTCCCCCCCCCACCCCCCCCAGCTGCCCATGCTGTGGGATCATCCCAGCACATGGGGGATTTCAGGGCCAGGGCACTTTGCTGCTCTCCATGAGTTCTTCCAGTCTTGATGTCTGGGGTTGCCTCAACCCAGTTGCAGCATGTAGCGGGTTGGGTTTGTAACCGGGCAGAAACACCAATTTAGTGTAGTAGTTTCGTCCAAGATACTCATTACTGTTTATCTTCTGTGAGATAAGAATTAGGAGAAATGCAAAGCAGGCACCAAACTTGAAAGAATATAAAGAAGTTTATTAACAGACCTAAAAGAAGAAAAAAAAATACCACACCTTCAGAACTCTTCTCCTCCCCCCACCTTCCTCCCTTCTCCCACTGACAATGTAAAAAGACAACCCTTGAGATGTTCCATCTGTTTACCACTTCCATAATAACCTTGTTCAGTCCATTTAGGAAGAGAAGTCTCTCTTGCTCATGCTATGAACACTATCACAACGAGACAGCCGCCCACTTCCAAATAACCTTGTTCAGTCTATTTAGGAAGAGGAGTCTGCTCACATGTGAGTCCCTTCCCCCGACTTGCAGCTTTTCCCACAACTGCTTTCGAGGGTCCACTCTTGAAGTTTTTTGGGGTACAATTTTAAGGTTGAGCCATTCAGAAACAAAAGTTCTCTTCACCCATCTCTGGGAGCATTTCATGTCTAAGAACAGAGGCCCTTCTCCTTCCCTTGGAGCAAAGGGTCCTCCTCATCTTCATCTTTAGGACTATCTCTGGGAGCATCTCTAGGAACTGAGGTTTCTCCTTTCCTGTGTGGAGCAAAAGTCCTCATTGCTTCCATCTCTCCCTGTCCAAACTTCTCATGAAATTACAGCTGCGTCAGCATCTGCCTATCTCAGCACAGGTGCTGAGATCACAGGTACAAGTTGAACACTCCACCCCCCATATCTTCATGAAATTACAATGGGTACTCTGACATACTATAGCTTTACAACAGAATTTCAGCTTTAAGCATCTCCTCTTTCTCTTCCCTCAGGTTTTCAGCTCTTCACAGCACTAAAAGGGTTAATCTCACCTAGGCCTTGCAGCTGGAATGTGGCTTATCGCAGTGGAGGGGGTGGAGCTGAGCCATTCCGGCTGCTCACAGCAGGGATGTGGGGGGGTTCCATGGGTGCAACAGGGCCCATCGGCTCCAGGATGGCCGTGGCCCAGCCCGGCCTGGCCTGAGCAGGGCCTGGCCGGGCCCGCTGGCCCCTGCACAGGGCCCACAGCCACCTGTCCCAGCACCGGAAACGAGAGAGAGCCTCTGCCTCAGTGTTTCTGTTCTTAAGTGTGTATCACAGAGGTGGTCACAACTTTAAGTGGCTTAAAGAATTGTCCATATTCAAACTGACCAGGTGATAGGTTCTGTCAGGTCATAGAGGAAGCTGTAAGCACCCCTTTGCAAGGACATCACTTCCGGTACTATGCTAGCTAACCCATGACAAGCACCTTGCTTGGATTTGTTGGACTTCTTGTGAAGCCATTTTTTGAGTTTTCCCAGGTCCCTCTGGGTGGCCTCTCTTCATCCTGTTGTGTTAGTGGCACACCATTCAGCACATGAAGACAGTGAAAGGCAAAATTGACCTAAGTTCTAAAATGCATATAATGCTCATTTCCTCAAAGCCTTCTAGGCAACAGTCACATTGAAACACTTTCAGTACTTCTTTGGAAGTCACAACATAAAAACATGTTTGAGATTTACTGCCTGTTGTTAGGGAATGATGTTGACAGTTCACTTACGCAAAGAATCATAGAAAGAGGACTGGATTCTTTAATTTTAGTTTCTTTTACTTAATGGGTAATATTGATCTTTCTCAAAAAAAGCTTGAATTAATTTGCTATAAATGTACAGCTTTTTTCTTTCCAAACTCTATTGCCAGAAGCAGAAGAAAACAAGTATTTCATATGCATCTGCTGGTCCTAAGCAAAGGTAATAGGAATGTTTTTTCCGGTTCTAAGTGTTTGAAGGGATATGGCATCACAGATTACCAGTAGCATCACAGCTACTCTCTGCTGTATGATTTTTTTTTCCTCAGTACAGGAACCAAAATTGATTGCCCTTGGCTCTGCAAAAAATCTGATCCTTAGAAGGTAGAAAAGCTGTTGTGTCCTACTTCTAAAAGACTGGGATGTTGACATGTCAGAAACTGCTTCATAAAAGTGTTTTTCTTATAAGATTAATGACAAATCATAAAAACATTACCTCAAACAGGAAAAGTGCATCTTTTTACTAACAGTAAATATTGATATGTGAGTGAAAACATAAGGGAATTGCTAAGAAGATTTTCTGGTTCTCTGGGTAGAGGCTCACTGGAAAGATATTTTACATAGCACTCGTGGATGTTTTATACTGTTGTCCCCGGTTTATTCTTCAGTCTCTATAATTCAACGCTAATTTTCTGATTTACCATAGCTGGAAGGCATGCAAAATATAGTTACAATACTAAACGAAATAAAATTTCAGATGATTAATTTCAATTTTTTTAAAAAAAGCCCCACAAATAAAAAGAATGGAAAAAAAATATAGAAAAGCTTTCATGGGTCATTTATTTTAGGAAATCATTGAATGAATTAGAATTTAAATAAAGACTGTGAGATTTACTCTGGTATAATAGCATGAAATTAAGACCAAGTTTTACCTGTGCTGTTGGTAATAGACAATATATTCAATTACATACTAAATCTGATTCACTTGTCTGTGCAATTAAAATGCAAATGTTCAGGTCATAATATTAGAAGCCTCCCATTTTGGATGTGGCATTATACAGTTTTCTTGCTGCTGTTTTTAACAATGATTAATATGGGAAGGTAACAAAACTTTAACCACCAACATATGCCATCCTGAAACAGGGTTTCTTGTGTCCTATATGCAGTCTAAACTGCTGCAATGAACACACAATTTTTCTAGGTGGAAGTCTTTGGTTTTTCCAAGCACCACAATTTAAACTATGCCAGTGCCTTCTTTATCCAGCCCTGTGGACAAAAGATTCCAAGTAATGTGCTTTCTTTGATCTTTTTTGCTGTGCATGTGGCTGTAGCTGCGACCACTGACACACAGCACCCTGAGTCCTGGTGGAGAGGTACTGATGTGTAGCATCTCCGTGGTTATGGCAAGTGCCCGCAAGCTTTTGCACTCCTAATTTGATTATTTGATGTTGGTTGGTTCGTGATTTCCCTCCCTGTTTTATGTATTAGATTATGAATAGGTAAACCCCCTGTTTGCTTATGCATAAGTTCTAGAAAGTTCTCCCCTACTCAACATCCCATTGGCCTCCTGTTGTAAGCCCCTCCTACACATTACTCCTACTGGTTGCTCTGTTGTTGTTCCCACCCCCTTTGCTTTTCCTCATTGGCTGTTCCCTCAACTCCGCCCTATTTTCCCTGAGTATAAAACCCTCGGACCCTCTCATCATCCTGGCTCTTCGTCCCTCACTCTTTGGGTGCAATAAACCAGCTTATGGAACCCATATGGAGAGTCCCTCCTACTTCTTTGTCTGCACGCCGTAACAGCTTAGCTTGGGACTAGCTCCCTTGGGCGAGGAGCTCGTTCCTTGCACTTAACAGAGTTGCTGTTGGTGAGTATGCAGCCAGACTTCCGGGCTTTCCCCTGGCTCAGCGTGCCCTCAGATCTTCATTTTGTTTTATTTACCTCAGTCTTGAAAATTGGATTTTCAAGATGTTCTTTGCTTAACAAAATGTGAACGTTAAACACTAAGTGGGACTGCAGTGTCTGTAATATGCTGACAGGCTGAGACAACTGATCACAAAACAAAAGTAAAATGTATTTTATAGAAATAAAAAAAAAAATTCTCTATGTCTGATACATTTTAATTATTGAAAGTATTCATGATCTGTAGTAGTCAAAGAATATTTGATTACTGATTAGAACACACCTCTTTCTGACATCATAAGAACAATATCAGGAAGCCCAGAGGTCTGGCCAGTGTCCATAACTACTGTCCATCTGTGCTGGTTCCAGCCTCCAGGTCAGACGGAATCTGTGCAGCAGAACAATGAACATTATCTGCATAAAAGGCAGCCTGGGATATATATCCTCTATTGTCACAGACAGTATTGATAAAGGTAGGTTTTATTACTTCAAAACTGTTACAGGAAGAAAAATCTTTGATGCTGGCTTGTCTAGAGAGCTTAGGAATTCCCAGTGTTATCCTTATGGGAGGCTAGAGGTATGTTTTATTGTTACTAAAGAACATATAGAAGACTTGAAACTGCCAGTTTATTGTGGCCCAAGAACTCTAAAATTGCAAAATAAAGCTTGTTTTTTGTAGCTGCCAACTTCCAGTTTATTGCCTTGTGAAAGTGAGGGACTGAGTGTATATCAGTTTTTCTCCTGCCCTTGAAGAAAGGGAATTACTCTGTTGGGTTTCATTAGGTTTGTTTTTTTTTTTTTGGCTTTTTTTTCTTTGTTTTTTTTAATCTAGATCTACTTATGGGCTATCACACCTGCTACTTACAACAACCTCTTGGGAGAGATAATAAAAGAATGCAGTTTTGTTTTGTTATTGCTGTGTGATACAGGAGGCATCCTGATTTCACCCAAGTACTTGAGCTTTTCAGGCTTCAGAAATGAAGCTATCCTTTGTCACTCCACTGCTTTAGACAGAAGCAGTGTGGTAAGTTCAGACAAGCAAGCTGAAGAGTTGATGATCACTAGACTGCAGAAACTGGGCTGAAAGGAGCTATTGACTTACATTTAAAATAGGAAGGAGGGTGGGGCAGGTGGGCATGGACAACAGGTTGGTTCTGACTGTGTTCAGGTTCAGGCCATACACCATGCAGGGGCAGGCAGTTTTGCTTAAGTTGAACTGGCAGTGTTTTGGCAAACAGTGTCTCCACAGATATGTTGCCATCTCTGTCAAGCCCAGTGTCTCTTACAGCTGGTCAAAGGGAACTGGCCACTTCTTGCTGCCAGCTACCAACACACCAGGGATTGTTAGCCAGCATTCAGAAGGGATGCTTATGTTTGGGTTATCCTTCTCTTCTTTTGGAGTCTGACTCGTGTGCCATCCTTTAGAACCTATTGAAATACTGGCGTTTCATCTGGTGCAACTTCCCCTAACCACACTGGCACATCAGTCTACACTGACCAAGGACAGCATCCCAATTCTTTACAAAGGAAAGGCAGAGGTAGTAATTAGTCCCCTTCTGCCTCAGATTTCTTCACTTGAGTAAAAATGATTCCCAGGAGCATGGACTAGGCGAAAAGCAATTTCCAAATTGGAGAGTGAAACTGCATCTGTGCAAATAACTGTACATATCCCAGATCAGTGCTGGTTATGATGCCGATTGACCTGGGAGGACCTACACCTACAACTGTGATTCCTACGAGGGTCAGCCAGGTGATGGCAGTCAGACTGCTTACTGGATGTGGTTTCAGTCTTCTGCAGGTGTTCTTCTGCGCCCAGAAATAGTTTGGGAAAGTGCCTGTTGGCACAGATTAAAAATGTGTTAGAGACTGTCCTAAAAATTTAGCGTAGAGACAAGTGAATTGCCTGGAAACATTCTTTGACATGTTCAATTTATTACTCTAGACAATAGCCTCAGAAGCAAAAGTCCAAGGCATGTCAAGGCATGCGCCCTCACACAACAAAGCTGCACTCACCTTCATGGAGTTACCCATCTCCTTGATACCTCCATTGTGGCAAGGACTTGCCATCCTCGGCATAGATGGCTGCTTCAACAATGGATTATTGGTTTATGTTGTTGGGGTTTTTTAATGCATCTAAATATGACACTTTGAGAGATACTATCTATCTTCTGTGTAAGTTCCAACCCAAAAATGTCTTCATGCCATGATAAAGGAAATCAGCTTTGTAATTGGATCAACAGGTTTATTAAATGAGGAAGGGTCCCTGGACTCAAATAACCCTAGGAATACACTAAGATTTTGTCTTTTTTGGGAGGAAGCTCTGAAGTTTTCCAATATGTTGCTGTGTAAAAAATTGAGTAGCCAAGAGAAAAGAGCTTTTTCAACCTGTAAAACCCATATGTTTTATAGGTTGTCCTTCTACCTGTTGGTTTCTCTGGTTCTACATCTCTGCTGATGGTGCTTTTTGTACAACACACTGATATAATTACAGTTAGCTAGGTTTCAAACCCATGATTTACCCTGGCCTCTAAGTCCTAAAATGGAAGCTCCATATTTTCTTGCCACCCTGTAGGTCCCTTGGTGAGATGTATAGGAGGATCATGTGGTGGACTCAAAAGTTTAATTTTAACTTGAGACGTGGATTTATTTCCCAGGACTGTGAATTGGCTATGTGGGAGAGGAAGAGGAGGGGAAGGAAAAGGTGGAGAGGGAGAAAAGGGAAGAGAGGGAGTGAAAGAGAAAATGTAAAAGCAAATCTCTTCTTGAGGGACAAAAGCAGATCATAGAATCCTAGAGCGGTTTAGGTTGGAAGGAACTTTAAAAATCATGTAGTTCCTACCCACTGCCATGGGCAGGGACACCTTCCACTAGACAGGTTGGTAAGAGCTCCATCCAGTCTCGCCTTAACATGTCCAGGGATGGGTCTCTGATCTCTGGACAACCTGTTGCAGAAATACCTGACTATCATATAAAGACTGGGCGTTGATTCAAATGCAGCTTTTATCTTTGACAAAGAAAGACGAGATATTTTTTTCTCAACCAGCATGAATTACAGTTTCTTTGTAAATATTACTGAAGAAGCACAGCACTAGTCTTACTCTTTCATTTATGTTGCCTTTATTAGGTGACTCTTCAATATTCTGAAAAGAAAACAAGCTGTAGAACTGTAAGAAAATAATAAGCCTTAATAGCAGCAAGGTAGGAGAATGTAATTTTCAGTTTATGATCATAAATGCCTCAAAGCTCTTAACAAATATCTAGTAATTTAGCTTCAAAACAGGCCTGGGAAATAGTTAAGTATTTTTATCTACATGCACATCATAGGAAATTGCAAGAAGAGAGAAGCTAAATCAGAAACTGAAACCATAGCTGATCCAGGAATATAACCTCTGAAGTCATCTCTATTCTTCTTTGAGAGGTTAATACCGAATTGACACTAAGCTGAGTATCTTTTGCCCCTGAGAACTGAAAGAGGAAACTCTTATCTGCTTTATTTAGATGCCGCATCACCAGCTCTATGAGTTTCTGGCCTTAAGAGGGCTATCCAGTCCACTAACACAACTACCAAAGCTCCATACATAAATTTAACTGAGCACAGCATTAACCTCTGAAGACTTGTCCAGCTTATCTGCCTCCCTCTTTCTATCAAATTGGTCAGGGCAGTGACTCTTCATTTAAGTAGAAAAGTGAAGCTTCGAAGTCTGGCTTTAACTTCCTGCCATTTTGCAAGCTTGGAAATTCACATGTTTTTTAAAAACAGCTGCAAAACTTGTCATTCTGTCCGGCAGCAAACTACAATACTTGGTGTGGGAAAACACAATAACCATAATGCAGAATCTGTCAAGCACAGTGACACTTGAAGCTCAGCTCAGTTGCCCCAAAAGGATGTCTAGTGCGATTTGGGATGATGACTGTCATCCTGCCTGGCCTCTAGCTGATGCTTCAGGCGAGACCAGGATTTCTACAGATCCTGTGTCATGTTTTATAGCTCTCTGTAGCAGATATTCACATGTGACGCGGGGGAATAAAAGTGAGAAGATGCCTTAATATAACCAACTGAGATGAAAACTGTTATGGTAAAATTTATCTTATACAGCTTAACTAAAACATCATATTGGAAATAGGCTCTATCCTGGTCACCCAGGCTTAGTTAACATGTATAAGCACTTTCAGAAAATGTTTTTTCCAAGCAAGAGCTTAGCATAGGTAAAAATTACCACTCTCTGAGGTACCTGCATTATAGTCATATCTATATCACGATTTTAATGTAACAGCTAAATTTTAGATGTCTGTCCTTTAGTTCTCTGAGGTGAGGTGAGAATCTGGGGTGTGCTGCACAGAGCTTTGAGTTTTTTCAAGACATTACCGTTTGTATAGAATTTCCCCTATCCACCTCTTTCTTCACAGTATTGCTGTAGCATGATCACAATGTCAAAATATTTCATTTCTGTGAACTTTGCTTTTTGCATTTTTACCAGAGCAATGTTAGTAACACCATACCCCATTTCCTTGCAGCTTTGTTCACATAGTGCTGCCAGTTTCCCATCTCCTGACGCTTTTTTTTTTTTCTCCATGGTGATGCTAGCATTTTCTGTAACAAATCACAGAATTGTAGAACCATTTAGGTTGGAAAAGACCTCTAAGATCATTGAGTCCATCCATTAACATCACACAGCCATGTCCGCCACTAAACCATGTCCTCAGATACTACGTCTACATCTTGTTTGAACAATTCCAGAGGTAGTGTTTCCACCACTTCCCTGAGTAGTCTCTTCAAAATGCTTGGCAACCCTCTCAGTGAAGAAGTTTTCCCCAATATCCAGTCTAACCTCCCCTGGCACAACTTGAGGCCATTTCATCTCCTCCTGCCCCTTGTTTCCTGGGAGCAGAGCCCGACCCCCCTGGCTGCCCCTTCCTGTCAGGAAGTTGTGCAGAGCCACAAGGTCCCCCCTGAGCCTCCTTTGCTGCAGGCTGAGCCCCTTTTCCAGCTTCTTCAGCTGCTCCTCATCAGACTTGTGTAAAACTTACTCTAAGGCACTGAGAGTAACGTGTTTTCCCCAGGAGTTTGTTGACTAGACTGTGATTCCCAAACCATACTGGCACTCTCAGTGGAAGACTAGTTACTTATCTATACTCCAGAGAGTGTCCAGTAAGTGGAGAGAGAATGGTGGAGTATGAAGTTTGAGAAACCTCAGTTACTACTCCAGCCCCAGGAGTCCTTCTCGTCAAGTGCCTTGGAGGACATGGCATGAGTAGACGTCACAGAAGCAAACACTTGAGTTGGGAATGGGGGAATGGAATTTGCTAAACTTAGAAGATTTAGGAACTATGAGTCATTTTCAGCTGCCTTTGGCAAGATGTTTCTGTTGGGCTGCTGCTGAGGGCTCTGACAGTGAGCTGGGAACAACCAGTGCCCTCTGGCTACGTGTGAGAGAGGAGAGAACAAACAGCATGAAGATCCTTCTTATAAGCCCAGATGGGAAAGAGGTGTAGGTCTTCGTGTGTCTCTTTCTTTTCATCATTGCGCATAGGTCTGGAAATTTTCTCTCATCCTGAGAGAAGGGATCACCTTTCAAAGGCATAGTTTTGTGGTTTGCTTTCCACGGAAATGAATATTCTGTTTTTCAGGGCACAGAAAACATTTTGTGGGAGCTCAGGAGAGAGAGAAGAGCTGTAGATGAAGTGTGGCAGATCTCAATTCCAAGTCTATATCAACAGAAACACTACAAAGGCTTTACAGAATGCCTTCTACCTCATTCCAAATTGGTTTTATGTTACAATTTGGAAAACTGAGGAAACACAATAGAAAGGACTAATAAAAGTCACTTAATAAGTCAGTTTTGTAAACAGAAGGAAAATCTACATTTCCATGAGGGGAATCTTCAGTCTTGGTCTAAAAATCAGGAAAACGCTCTCAGAGGAGATTGAAATCCTCTATTGAATTTCCTTCATTTCACAATTATAAAGGTCTTCTGTAAATGGCTATTAAAAAAACCCAAAACTGTACATTGGTGATCCATATTGTGCACTAATTCAGCATGTATAAAAAAAAAGACCTCACTTTTGTTCTAGAAGCAGGAGTTAACAAGAGTGCAGAAGTAGGCAAGATGATTTGGGGAATTTTCCTTAACCTCAACAGATCCTTCAAGTTATTTCAAGTGCTGGCAGGAAATTTGGCCCCTCTCCTTACTCAGCAAGATGTTGCTCCTGTCAGACTCTCCTTGTCATTATTCAAGTGCAACTAAGTATTTATGACTTAAAAAAACCCAAAAAAACAAACAACTTGGCTTTTTAAGAATCCTAAAATATGTTCTAGGTATCAATTTGACTTTATATAGCCTTACAGTTTGTGTCAATATTATATAGATTCTTCTCTAAGTTTCCCCTAGGAGAGAGGATGAACTGACAAGGACCCAAATCTTAGTTGTGGGAAAAGAGGAAAGGAAGTCTCTTTTCTTCATCACAGGCAAAAAGAGAAGACTGGGATATAGTTTACTTTAATTGCCCAAGGAGGCTTGGTTTTAAAAAAACAACCAACAAAAACAAACAACAAAGAACCCCAAAAAAAACCCCGAAACCAAACAATTCCTCACTCCCCCCCAAAAAAAAAAACAAACAAACCAAAAACCTTAAAAATAATAGGAAAGGCAGGGAGATTTATTATGATGTATGCAGTGGTTTCCATAACAGGAAAAAACCCTTCCCCTCCCATCCTAAATCAATTGGTTTTTTTTCATGGCTAATTCAAAGGGTTTGCATTAAATACTAGGCATTGATTTCTTAGCCTCTTATTTCTGTTTTGGATCTCAGAACATTTATACCAACCTTCTTTCTATGAGAAGAACTTGTGCTAATGACTCAGCTACCTTGGCATGTAACCAATTAAAAAAAAAAAAAAAATTCTTCCTGGAAAACTTACTGATTGATTGGGAATTGTGTGGAATATGTAAAAGACTTCTCTTCTGGAAGCAGAGGGATAAAAAAAGTAAGATTCACAATAATTTCAAATAAGCTCCCTGATGCAGAAACATCTGATAATATTAAAGGATTCTGATAGGTTTATGTGTGTTATTAAAATGTTGGCACTCATCAAGGCATTCAGGTTGGGTTCCAACATTGTTTTCACCCAAAATCCATGTAGCCTCCTCCTGGCCCTTATTACCCTTTCACACTTAAGTCACACTGTGAGCTGGACCTCCAGGACAGGTTTGCCCACGCCCTGGCCAGAACTTGGTCCTGAAGAACTGCAACACCAGCGACTTTGTCAAAGCTGCAGGCCCCCTACAGACAGAGGTCCAGTGATGTATTAGATGCAACCTTTGTTTACCATCTGGTCAATTAATTCACCATTGATTTAGGATAAAAATTGCATCTCATTTTCCAAGCACGCTGAGCATAAATTGATTGGGTATACCCATTGTCAAGCTGTACACATTGTCAGCAAACAGGCAGCACTCTCTGCCATATTCGTATGTCCAAACTGTGCTAGCATGTGCAAGTGTCTGCATGGCTGCAGAGTATGCATATGGATGTAGGATAACCAGAAAAATAAAAATATTAACATAAGCTCATTAAGGAGAAATGTTTTATCCTGTAATCACCCTATGTGAAATCCAACTGCTTAAGCCCAAGTTGGAAAATACATTGAGATTCTAAATATACACCAGCATATCTTCTTGTTGGAATAAGATAGTTGTGGAAATATCTACCGTAGGCATTTAGGACTTCTTTTTCTCTCAATCGTAATAGCATCTATCACTCCAGGGCAAAAACTAGATTAGTGTCCAGACAGTATATCTTGAGACCTGGTGCTGTAACTTTGCTTCACAGTGCCTGTATTTTATCACTTTGAACATGTCTAAATTAAAGGAATATGCATATGAATGATCACTGATCTTGAGTAGCTCCCAGCTCAGGTCATTTGCTTCTGAAAGTACATGTCAGCATGCATTTTAGTGCTGGAGGAAATGTGCAGTCCATCGAGGGGTTGTCAACCAGCTCCAGGTTCCTCCAGGATGAGATATCATTTAAATTACTCTTTTTGAGCTAGATAAAATCCATACCAATTAGGAAGCTGAAGTGTTGCAGTATACAATTTTAATGCAATCTTGCACTGAGCAGCTTACTCTGGGGTTGTATTTTCACACAAGACCCTGAGTTTGGATTTACTTTAGAATTATAAATCACATTTTTTTTTATACTCAGGCAGCCTTAGCATTTCCCCGTATAGACTTAAAATTTGATTCAGAAACCAGAATTTTACAATTGAGATTTGAAAAAGCCCTCTCATAGTAGCATAATCCATCATTTGGGTGCTCAGAGTTGCATAGTCAAGTCAAAGCCACTTTATTTTTCTTCAGTGATTCTCCTTATTCCATCCCAGGTTTTGTGATAACTGAATTTTGTTGTTTCAGCTCATGCTGCAAAGGGTGCAGAGTGAAGGGAGGGTTTCAGTTCTCTTACTTAAAAATAAAAGCTTGGGGAAAAGCAACAAAATGTATCCTGAGAGGAACAAAAGGGATGATGGCTGGAGAGAGCGTTAGGAATATTCAGGGAATGGGTAGTTCAGTGTCCCAGGCTTTGAGAGCTCTAAATGCCAAGCAGGATAATCAGGTACTTCTGTGATGGCAGCCTCCCTCCCAGAATCCCTGCTATTATTTTGTGAGATTTTTTGAGATCATATGATGGAAAGCCCTGCAGGAAGGTGAGATGCTGCTCCTTATTGCCATTGCCTTCTCTCTCAGCTATTCAATGCGCTCAGCTAATGGCTGCACTAGTCATTATCTTTCCTATATTTCACGATTATACTATATTACACCAGTCACAGTCTTCCCCCTATTTCACTATTAAATGAGACTTACTTTTCATTCGAATGTTATTGAAGAAGTTAGTGCATCTAATTGAAGGTTTCTGACTCATTTATGGTAGTTTTAAAAGCTTAATCTTCAATTTTGAGAGCCTGGATGACCCTGATTACATGAACCATGAGCTACAATATGACTTTCTATATTTTCTGTGTCATTAAATGCTCTGATTCATTTCATGGCAGTGTGGCATATATCTTTGCACCTCTGTGTATATTATGTATATATTCAGCAACATCAACAAAATAAATGTTGAAGCAATGTGCTCAACTATATTTATCATGTACTGCTGCTGTATTAGTCCTACTGTGAAAACTGTGACATACAAGTCCTTCTAACACGGATAGCTGAGTTAAAAATTCAGTTCCTTAAAAATTCATGTAAGAGATGTTGAATGTGACTTTGTCTTAGAAGTCATATGAGGTCATCAGATGGCAAAGAAAAGAGAACAGGCAATAAGCCGTATGTAATGATTAAAATTAAAATAAATCATTAAAATTATTTATAATTTAGGAGAAGTGTCCAGCATTTTGATACTTTGAGGGGATGGTCCTGATAAGTATCTAAAATAAAGAAGTTATATTCATCAAAAAAACCCCCAGTAAGACAAGGAAAAGTCTATTTAGATGACGAAAACTAGTAAATTCTGAGTGTGTGGCAGGATGTTGGGGCCCTCCTCCTGCCATGTAGTCCTGGGAGAGGGGCCCTGGGGGGGAGACACGGGGTTTCCCTAGCCCCGTGGTCAGCCTCGTTCCCCATTGGCTGTTTTGTGTTCCCCTGCACGGGCAAGGACCCTCGGGTCCCGTGATTGCCACAGTTCCTCAGCAGATCCTGGCCATGTGGCTGGAGAAATAAACATCTCTCTGAAACATCTATCAAGAGTCGGTCCATATATATTCTTTCCGCGGACCTCATTGTCTGATACATGTGTTGCAGTATCTGCACTGTAACAGCAGGAAATGAGTAAATCTTTTGGTTTTTGCAAAGAAAAGATTCAGAAGGGTCCTAGTCTATATGATTGTAGTAAAAAATCAAGAGAGAAGTTGTTATGCTCAAAAAAGTCATTCTATATTATGGCGCTGCAAGTGGCTCCAGCCACTCTGTCTCCTGATGAGAATTCAGACAGCTGTGGTGGTCAGCAACCCAAGTTTAGTATATCACTTCAGTTATGCTGAGAACCCATGAGTCCTTTGTTCTACCTTTTGCATGTTTTCCCCTGATAGGTTAATGTTTTCCCCTCCCAGTTTTATGTCTGAGGTTACGTATATTCATTTTCCTTGTTTCATATTTATATGTTTTGGAATGTTCTTTGTTCCTCGATGCCCCCATTGGCTCTTTTCCTAAGTCCCTCCTATGTGTTGTTCCCATTGGTTCCCTTATTATCAACCCTGCTTACTTATCCCTATCCCATTGGATGTAATCTCTTTCCCCGCCTATCTGGTACCCAGTATAAGATCCCTGGACCCTCCTACCAGCTCAGCTCTTTGTCCCTGTCAGTTCGCAGGAATAAACCTGTGTGGAACACAAATCAGAGAGTCCCCTCTCTTTTACTTCTTCGCCTCTGCTGTTGCATGCTCTCACAACAGTTCAAGGGGAAGCTCTTTCGGGTAAGGAGCATACCCTGTCTGCCTGCTTGTTTGGAAGTGTGTGCCTGCCATACTGTGGACGGGTCCATGGCTAGACCTCCGGGCTCTCTTTGGACTAGCACGCAGGACACCATTACTACATTTAATAGGTCTTTGGATATTTCTAGTATCTATTTTTAAGAAGGCCGAATGATCTTACTGTGAGAAGTCTTCTCCAACTTCTTTTCGGTTTTTGCCATTTATAGTGCATTTAAGTACAAGGTGTCCTCTTCTGGACAAGTTTCTGAAGGCTTTGGGCTTATTTTTATTTGAATAATGAATCACAGTTATGGAGCCTTTATAAAGATGTCAAATAAATAGTTTGTTTTGGGGGCCCAAAGAGTATGGGCAAATGAAATAAAGCTTTTCACAACTGGAACTGGATGAAGAAACTTTAAATGAGCACCAGTCCTTAACAGTGGTCCTGGAGGGGTGATCTCCTGGGAAGTCAGTCCAAAGGATGTGTCCAAATGTCTATACAGGAGCAAGTTGTAATGGAACAACACAGATTTTTCTCTTAGTAGTGTTTCCTGCTTATAGGAATTACACCTTTCTAACCTTAGCAAAATTACAGCACTTCTCATTTGAGACTACCAGATAAAACTGAGTCAGTCAGTAGCTAAGACTACAACCATATTAATAAATGGTTAGATACATCCAAAACTATTCCCTGGCCATTCCACTCTGAAATGTCAATATCCATAGTATTAAACTTTGTTACCCTCTGAAAGAGGGTAACTGCGTTCAGTTTCCCTGTTGTGCGTGGTCCGTTGTGTATGCTAACTCCTACACTGTGCCCTGAAATAGTTCAGGGAAATGTCAGTTATGTCAGGCAGATAAGGTAGCCTGGCCTGTCCCAGATATTCCAAGTGGAAATTTCACAGAAGCAGAATTTCCTGGTGTATAACAAAAATATATAAATGTGTCCTCTGTGATTTCCAGTTGCTTCATTTGTAACAATTATCTCACATAAATTAAATTTTCTAGGGGATATTTGTGTGTTAAAACCAGAATTCTGTTAAATAGGCAAGCTTTGCAATACCCTTGACCTCTCAGCTCAGACCATGCCATGGTTCTTTGGAGAGGACTAGCAGCCTTACCAGAGCTTGTGCCACAAGGCCTATTTCTGTACCAACCCATTTTTCTTCACTTTGGGTCACTGGCGAAGAGAAGGATTCCACCTCCATGTTTCCCATTTGAATGCCTACAGTCATCTTCTATCCATCATGACACATTTCAAGGGAGAAGTTAGAAATCTCTCAGCTTTCAAGGACTGACTGACAGGGTAATGAATAAAAACACCTCAAGTTTATCAGGCCAAAAGCAATGTCAGACAAACTGCAGAAGCTACAATATTTTTTGATATTTTATTGACTGTCATGTCAGGCAGGGAAGTGATCTAAAACTTAGTGTAACACTTACTAAGCTATCTTGAGACTCAATCTCTTTTTTTGATAGAGAGATAATGGGGGGGGGGTGGAGGTGAGTGTGTTTATTTCCTTATTTGTTTGTATGGCATTGTTTTTTTGATGGGATTCTTGCAGACAGCAACAGGGTCACTAAGGATCCTTGCTCCACACAGCAGCATCTAAGTCAAGGTGTGAAAGGCTGGCATGCTTCAGGAGGCTCTGGGAATGGGTCAAGGCTGATATTTATCGAAACCACTAGTGATTTTGGAAAACCCTCCTAATTCAGTTCTTCTAGTTTTGCAACACCTTTGATGGCATTTGTTTTGATATTACTGAACCACTCACCTTTTGAAAGTCAGATCCCCCTTCTATAACTGAGCTCTGATGCTTGAAACCACTGCCAGTTTTTGAAAACAGCTAAACATCATTAATGTATTATTTAGTACAAAAGACTATAGTTTTTTAGTAGCTCTAACACTATGGTAATGAAAGGAAGTCACGAGAGAACTTGTATTAGTGTCTTTTTCTTCACATTTTATTTTTCTCCTTGTTCATACTTTGACAGGTTTTGAGTAATGGCTTTGTTTTTTTGAAGAAAAGGACATTAGTGTAACAGAGAAAGTATCATGGACCTTTTTGTTTAATCAAGGGTGGTTTGTGTGCCATCATCACCATGACTTTTCTGTAAATCACAAAAGATAGATGCTCTACTACCACCATTTTCTCCATAGTGTCTCCATGACATTTATTTTCTTGCAAGCTGGTACAAAAAGAAAGAGAGGACTGAGATCAATTTGTTTGACCCACACAGATAGCAAGTGAAGGAGCTCAGAGAAATTAAATAAATACAGTAAACTTACATTGTATATATGTATGTATATGTGTATATACATAAAATATATATACAGGGAAATATTTTCAATAATACTTGCAATTTTCCTAGAAAAGCATCACTCCATTTAAATAGTAGCTCTTATAGGTGCAAGTCTTCCACAAGCCACTTGTTCACTTCTTTCCATCAGTGAAAGATTTCTCAGTCCAAAAGGACTCAATTCAATGAATGAGGATACTTGGTGCAGGTTTCCAAGAGTTCTTTCCAGCATCCAAATTTCCTTCCCCACACAAAGGGAGGAATCCACCTGTCCTAACAGTTTCTGTCTTTGCAACTACCATTTATTTTCAAGCCTTGCTAGCCTTTGTGCTGACTTTTAAGAAGTTTAGATAATTCTGAGAGCATAATGAGGCCATAATATTATAATTGAGACTATAAACTCATAATTTTGAGACCATAATTGTTATAGTTTGACCTGAGGCATAACACTGGCTGAAGAATTTCATGAAGTGGCTCCTGAATCATATTCATCATTTCTGCTGTAGAAACAGAGCCCAGGGTGATGGTTTGTGCTGCATAAAAACATACAGAATGTGCTAATGTGAGAAATACCTAGAGCATCCTTTTTTTCACCGTCCTGTCCTTTCCAAATCCCCAAACGAGGTTTGCTGTTTCCATGGGCAATGTGCCCTGGCACCCACCAGTGCTGCTGCAAGGACTCATGGCACCCTGGTTCTGTTTCCTTCCACCCTACTTGCCCAAATTTTCCTTGCACAGAGATAAGAATGTACTCAGAGTAGGCACTTGGTAATGCCTTTGTGTCCTACTGATACATTTACCTGGAAGCTTAATTGCCTCATTATAGATATTCAAGGTTGGAAAAAGCTGATGCTATGATTTTACTACTTTCATAATAAATACTACCCACCTAATTTTTTTTTTTTTTTTTCCCCTCACAAACAGATTTTCTACTTGCAGGTTTTTGCCCTTGGGAAATAATAATAGTAAAACCAAAAACCTTGCTGTTTTTTATATTCTCTTTCTTTTCATTTCAGCAGGGGAATGGGAAGGAAGGAAGAGCTGCAGATGGTTCATATTTTCTTGCTTTATTCACCTATCTTTAACAATGTTATTTTCTCTTTTAAATTGCTTAGTTCAGGAACACAGTGTAACTGAAATAAAATAATTCTTTTATCTTCCTCTGCACAAACCTTGCAGCTATGTGTAAAGGAATCTAGGTAGATATCTACCAAAAAAAAAAACAAACCTGAAAAAAACCTTCACACTATTTCTCCCAAGGCTACTTTTAGCTTAGAGTTCAAGAATTTCTATAGGAAAGAAAGGTTGACAGTATAAAAGGGGATTTTTTTAGTGTTATTTAATAATATGTTCCAGTGTCATAATTTGAAACACCTTTCTTCCCTTAGGTATAAGATCTTCTCTGAAACATTGCTCAAGAGAGGTTTCTTTTTTCTTCTAAAACTTAGAGTGGAATCAAAACTATTGATGAAGTCTAAAAACCTATAAAAGGCAGTATAGTAATTACTGTGCTGCCTTTTTTCTTCCCTTCACTACTTGGTAACACTTTAGCTCTGGGAAGAAAACACTTTGACATGATCAATATCTTAATACATTTCCTTATGAAACTGGCAAAAGACCTTGTCTGATTTGACCCATTACAACTGAGTGCTTCTCCCTCCACCTCCACCCTTCACCTTAACTTCTTAATTCAGCTGTTTTCCTTCCAGTGCTGCTTGGAATGGATCATTTGGTGACCAGTGGCGTCATTTGAACTTCATCCTCTTTCTTTTACCATCTGGAAAATTGCCCATTTGTATAATACAAGTCACAAAGAAACATTATACTCAAATGCAACCAACATCATCAACTGAAATCTAAACCTATAGCTTGCAACATTTAAAGAAAAAATACTTATTTTCAAAATATTTATTAAAAATAATATTTTCCTCTGCTAATCATTAATTTTCAATATCTGAACAACTGTGCACAGTGAACAGTCTCAGCTGTTTCTTTCACAAGATGAGAAATACAGAGAACTCCCCAGGAAATGGATCTTCCCTGAATAACTGAGATAGAATTTTTAATGTCATGTAAGAAGGATTCCTCAATCTTGGCTGCAATAGTGCAAAGTGTAAACGGTAATGAGCTTTCTGTAAGTGTTTTGTTGACAGGAAGAGTGAAGTAGGCGAGGCAAACAGCACCACTCACTGCTTACTGTGAAGAGCAACCCTTTATTGAGCAGCAACTAAGAACGGGTACCGAGGTAAAACCCAACAGCAAGGCAGAGTCGAAGCAGCGTGCGCGCAACGCCGGGTGCTCTCCCTCACCAGTGTGAATGGGCCGAGGACCAGGTGCTGAGCCCCAACTCAGTCTTTATACTCAGTCCTTTGTCCACTGGTCCGTTTTGGGTCCTTCATGCTATTGACTCGTTTCTCCTGCTGTCATTTGTCCATTTCAAGGATACCTTTTTCACCAGTCATTTTCCAAGGACCTCCACCGATTGGTTTGCGCTATGTCCAATCCACGTCCTTGGTGACATCACTCTTATCTGTTGGAACGATCCAGAAAACTTCCCCTTTCCCCCTGATGTTAAGTTTGCCACACGATGGTTACATGTAGGTATTACACCCGGTACCCTGTTCACAACTTGATAAAACAGGGTAATGAACACAGGAAACTTCAACTAACCTAACTCCTCCTATTATTTACCAACTTAATTAATTATAGGAAACTAAAACTTATTTATAACACTGTTACTTACAACTACTTGAGAATAAGGAACCCAAACAAACTTTATTCGTCTGAAAAGCTGTGTGAATGCCTGAAAATGTAGTTTAATTATGTGGTTATGTTACTCCTAATGGCCATGTTTTCATATCTGATGTTAGCCCAAGAATATCTGCAGAGAACAGACCCAGTCAATGTAATTGATCTCACAAAGAGATCTTCATCTGTTTGTTTCTACCCAGTATTCCAACTTCCATATGATTTACCCAGCCAAAATTTTTAAACTTTGTTTTCCAGGCCCTGAGTTTATTCCCTTAAACTAATAATAAATACTACAAGACTAAATCTTGACTACAACACTACTGAAATTTATTTCAGATTCAGGATCTTTAGTCAAAGCCTTTTTACACGGGTGTATATGACTGTGTGATAGAAAATCAGTCTGAATACAAATCCTCTTTTTCCATATACAGCTAACAGCAGTAACATCATTGTAACATTGACTCTTGACAGTAATCTGTAGGGAAACAGGGAAAATTAACAGCTGAAACAGGAAAATGATGGTATATTAGTGTGCCTGTATACGAAAAGAGCGAGACGTTATATTTTTGGGAGTAGCACCAGGAAAGCAAATGTGCATCTGGAAGCTGTGATCCCTTTGTGCTTGACCCTAAATGGTTCCAAACTCTGGCATCAGACAGAGGTTCCCTGTGGAAGAAAACTAGCCAGAAGTGTCAAGCATCTATAAATGGGTTTGGGACATGCAGGTTGTTCCTGACCAGCCTGATCTCTGAAGCCCAGGTGACCTGCCTGGTGGATGAGG
Source organism: Coloeus monedula (assembly GCF_965178545.1). Lineage (NCBI taxonomy): Eukaryota > Metazoa > Chordata > Aves > Passeriformes > Corvidae > Coloeus > Coloeus monedula. Next base: position 80,743,622 of record NC_138822.1, on the reverse strand, counting down.
GAAGGCTGTGGATTATCTGCCTGGACTCCAGCAAAGCCTTTGACCCCGTCTCCCACGGCATCTCCAGGAAAAGCTGCAGCCCAGGGCCTGGACAGGTTCACTCTTCTCTGGGTTAGGAACTGGCTGGTGGCCGGGCCCACAGAGTGGTGGGGGATGGTGCCACACCCAGCTGGGAGCCGGTCCCTGTGCTGTCCCCAGGGATTGGTGTTGTGGCCAGACCTGTTTAATATCTTTGTTGATGATCTGGACAAGGGGATCAAGTGCACACTCAGGAAGTTCTCAGGTAACACAAACTTGTGGGGAGTGTGGATCTGCTGGAGGGCAGGAAGGCTCTGCAGAGGGATCAGGACAGGCTGGATCCATGGGCTGAGGCCAGTGGTGTGAGGGGCAACAAGGGGAAGTGCCGGCTCCTGCCCTTGGGTCTCACCAACCCCTGCAGCTCCAGGCTGGGGCAGAGGGGCTGGAAAGGGCTCTTTGGGAAAGGCTCTGGGGGTGCTGGAGCCAGTGGCTGGACATGAGCCCAGGGGTGCCCAGTGGCCAAGAGGTCAATGGCCCCTGGGCTGTCCCAGCCAGGGTGTGGCCACAGCCCCAGGACCATGATTCTTCCCCTGTACTCAGCACTGGAGAGGCCACGTCATGAGTACCATGTCCAGTCCTGGGTCTCTCAGTTCAGGAAGGGCATTGAAGGGCTGGAGCGTGTCCAGAGAAGGGAAACAAAGGTGGGAAAGGAGCACAAGTCCTAAAGGGAACAGCTGAGGGAGCTGGGGGGATCTCAGCCTGGAGCAAAGGAGGCTCAGGGGGAACCTTCTGGCTCTGCACAACTCCCTGACAAGAAGGGGCAGCCAGGTGGGGGCTGGACTCTGCTCCCAGGGAACAAGGGACAGGATGAGGACATAGTCTTAAGCTGTGCCAGGGAAGATTTAGGTAGAACATTAGGAAGAATTTCTTCAAAGAATGGGTGATTGGGCATTGGAATGAGCTGCTCAGAGAGGTGGTGGAGTCACTGTCCCTGGAGGTGTTTAAGGAAAGACTGGACATGGCACTCGGTGCCATGGTCTGGTTGACATGGTGGATTTGATGATTTCAGAGGTCTTTTCCAACAGAATTGATTCTGATATAAATAATGTAAATTACATAAATATATATAATGACATAAATTATCCAATATGGACTGAATGGTATCATTATATGAGAATGGTCCACGAGCTTTCTCAATTTATAAACACCTTGTTGAAACTTGGATGTATTTCTTCCTTATGTATACTAATGCACATCTTGCTGCTCATTCAGGAATTAAAAGTATTCCGCTGTGCTAGTCTCTGAAAACTTGCTTCATAGGGGTTGTTAATCTATTTAAATTCTCATAATCATGGAAGAAAATAATGCAATGAATTACAGGGATTTAGAGCTAAAAATCAGAAAGCAATGCAGTTAGAGTTTCTCATAAAAAGAGGCAATACTGTGATATGAATAAGCATAGCCTTTTCATGATTATGGGAACTTAAGCTTCTAGGAAAAGGAGATGAAACAGATGAGAACTTCTGCTACCTGCGAAGTTAATGAGAAGGCTGGGGCACTTTGAAAGTCTGTTCTTGCAAAATGTCTTCTGAAAAAGAAGTGTGGTCTTTTATTCCCATCAGCAGTGATCTTGTCAGGAATATCAACCAGCACATCCCTGCTGAGGATTTACATTCCTGAAAGGAGCTGTGACCTGGAAAAGGGAGCTTTGGAGCCTTAAGTTGGCCCTTTGGCTTTCACAGAAAAGTCAGAGCCTGTCACTGACTGAACAGCAGCAGCTGGCAATGCTGGGGCATCGGGGACCTGGGAGAGGCCCACATCACTGTGGAGGTTTCTGTCAGCTTGGAAGATTTGGAAAAGTAAAATGATGGAAGGCTGCCAATGAAACCCATTAACCCATTAATCTTGTCTTAATCTTTTCCTTTTTTTTTTTTTTTTTTTTTTTATTGGTAGTGGGTTCCCTCCCCCCTCTCCAGTAAATACGGAAAATTTGCATTTGCTGCTGATGCATTATTGAGTTTCGCATCCTGTTCAGCATCTTTATAAACTGCAAACAAGACATAATGGTCAGCCAGCTATGCCTCATATGATGACACAGTCAATAATGCTAAACAGTGGCTGAATAAACCTTCTGCATTAATCTTGAAATAATTCACCAGAGAAGAACATCATTATTATCCAAAAAAGAAAAAAAAAACCAACCCAAAATTAAAAGAAAAAAATCTTCAAATTCACCTTAGGGTCAAGAAAGACTGGTCTTTTATTCAAGGCTTACTGATAAAGCTTTTTAAATGTTGCCCTTGTGATTTATAAAACCTGACAGCCAGATTTTACTCTGAGATTTAAAAAAAACCAAATGTTGCATAGGATAGACAGCGAGTTTATCCAGCAAGGACTTCTGTAGATCACAAGCCCTTAAAAATGGAGAGAGACCTATGGCTGCAGTCAGCTCAGAGAGCAAAGACTGGTCAGCGTGGCATGACAGAACATGGCATGGCACAGTGCCACAAGGGTTTCTGTACACAAAATGAGCTAGGACTGGCATAAAATAAAATAACAATATCTCTTCAAAGAAAGATAAAACTGTTGCCCATGAGATACAAAAATCCAGTTGCTGTGCTTTATTATAAACCCATGACACATCCAGGCACACATGTATTTTCCTAAAGTACTTAAATAAGGCTTCATGCACTTCCACAATGTGTTCAGAGATTGGCTTTTGCTTTGATTTTCATCAAATGAAATGTGACAAACTTTGTTTGCTATGCAGTTCTGCTTCCTATTGCAAATAATTGTCACTTTGGTAACTCTAGCGAGTGATTAAGGCCGAGACTGAGCTGTGTTTTACCTATTTTGCTCATATTCGCCAATACAGCTGCCTCATTTTCACACAAAAATGTCGCTGTTTTGCTTTGTTATCCAAAATGGCTCTGTGACAGTTTTGATGCACTTGTTTTAGCCATTGCAGCTGGAATTATGGAAACAGACAATGCATTAGCAAGTAACTAAAACCCTGCAATTTTCTGCCTCATTACAGAATCAGAAATGATAAGAAACCACTATTTACATTGCATGCCATCAGAGCTCTGCTATCAGACAGAAGCTGGTAGATGATATTTAGCCTTTGCATTAAAAAACCAGTTTCTCATAAAATCAGACTTCAAGATGATTGCTGTCCTTCAGCAAACAGTTGGAAAGCAAACCAGCAAAACAGAAAAAAATGCACAAAAGTTATTTACATTATAAAGATACACAAGGCTTGCTTGGAATAGAATACGATCAATTAATTTCTTAACTAATTAGTTTAAAAATTTAACTTGAAATGCACAGGATCTGGACAGAAGGACATTTTAATTTTTGCACAGAGAAAATATCTGGGGCATATCTTCTGTTCCACGGTGGGGAACTGAAGCAAAAAGAAGCTGCACAAAGGGCCACAAAAGGCTACTCCCAAGGTCAAAGGGAGAGTTACTTTGGAAACTGAAATGTAGCTGTGACACACTACTTTTTGAGGGGCAAAAAAAGCAGGTTTTTTTCTCTTGTTAAACTCAGTGGGAAAGATCTCAGGACTTTCAAGTTTCTGGTGTATTCTAGACACACAAGACCATCCAAGGTGCCCTCATGAGGCCAACAGATGTGACACAGCGCCTGCTGGTCTTCTGGCTTTTGAAGCAGCACCTGGAGACTGGGCAGAGCTCTCTAAAAATGGTGCCTGAAAAGGTAGTGGCCTTTTCTTCAAAAGGTAGTGGCCTTCTCTTCAAAGGACTGGTTTTTTGCGGGAGGGATCCAGGACTGGGTCCAATGCCGACAGAAATGTGTAGAAAAAAAAAGTGATTGAAACTTGGAAGCCTTTTTATTCTTTCCCCAGTGTTAAAGGCGGTAACAAGAAGTTTCTTGCTCAAATGAATGGTGTGTGTACAACCAGAATATGATCCTGGGAGAGACCCCTGCAACCCTTTGTGCCTGTATTCACAAACATTTTAAATACAAGGGGTAGGTTTTTCTGCTGGGATTACGTTTTTGACGTTTTGTTTTTTCGTGTGTCCTCTTTTCCATTGTTTTTTTCTTTTTTGTTTGCTTGTTTTGTGGGTTTTTTCCCCTTTTTTACTCAATTACCTAGTTTCTTAGAAAGCATTTGCTGCTTGCTTCTAAAGCAGAGCAGAGCAGAGCTGGACTCATTTCACAAGAGTCCTACTATGTATTTTACTAGATATGATTTATTCTCCCTCTCTTTTTCCTGAGTTTGGCAGTGTCATCTAAAAACACACTTTACAAACCCATAATACCTCTTCTTGCCTTAGGTTCTTCAGCCAGAGGTAACGTCACCAATAAAAATCTGTCCTTAGTGCAGCAGGCAAAGAAGTAACAGAGGCAACAAGAGGGTTTGTGGCCGATGTGCATTGTGCAATGCACCAGAAAATATAGCATATTAATTAATTTACTCTACATCACTTTAACTTTGCGGAAGGGTTTAATGGTCAATGTTAACAACTTTATGAGTCTGATTTTGCTTATTGCTCATACAAGAATAACCAGATGCTCTAAAAAAATCCCCCCACATATAAATAACCTATGAGGTTAGCCCAGGTTTTTATTAGAGGACAGAAACACAGACCATACTTTTTCTGGATGACAAGAGATTGCTCCTTCCCACAGGGGATCTTTTATAGTGTCATAAATCCTCCATCTGGCATTTCATTCACTTCATTGTTCAAATATTTGCTATCTGCTGATGCATTGAATTTTCTTTGCTTTGTTAATATCTATTAATTTGTGAACTTATTTTCTAGATACTGTAGTGGAAGAAGGCCCCTGGTGTCATAGCACTCAACCACTTCTCATCTAAGAAAAAACACACCTGCATATTCTCTTGTCCTTTAGAAATTGTTTAACTTGAACACTGAGTGTTTTCTGACTAAACCTGTTTTTTCAACACTGGGCTTTGGGTTTGGGAACATGATTTCCACAGACTCATCAAGGAATTCTCATTATCCGTAAACTGTCTTTAATACTTCATAAGAGCCACGAACACTGACCTTGGGAGGGGTGCCATGAAAGATGTTGGACATACAATTTGTTTTCTCCATGTTCTTAAACTATAGTCCATGTTGTCCAAATCTATAGGTTGTAGGGACGTGTCTACCTTATAAAGCCATTATTCTAAAATAAGTTCATCAGATGTCTATCCAAACGTGTGCAAATGACTCAGGAGAAGGATTTTGTCTGTCTAAATTAAGGCTCTGGCACTTTCCCCCATTCACCAGAAGCTCTTGGACTGTTTTACCTGAGAGATTAAATGCAATTGTGAAAATACCAGTTTTCTCAGTCTGGCGAAATCACAGCTGCAGTTTTACTGTTCTGACACATCAGGATCAGACCAGATTAAAGAATAATCAGTGACACTGCCACCACCTCCTACTTTGGCTCACTATTGTTCAGGAGACATAAGTCCTGTTGTCACTCTCACTATTCTGAGCTACCTTTTCCTCCCTGAGTTTACCTCTCGTTTCCTTCTTCTTTTGTCCTCAAAACTGCATTAAGGAGCACCTTTTCTGCCTCAGTTCTGTAAGTGCCAGGGAAGGGGTGGAGTACTCCTCCCCGGAGGTGTTTGGGCAATGACTGGATGCACACAAAATGTGTCAGTGTCAGGGCCATATTTTCACTTTTTTACTATTTTTTAATATTTTGATTCCTTTTATTTAATCCCTAATGCTTTCTTTAGGTTTTTAAATTATGTTTGAGGAAATCTGATCTAACAATCTAGAAGTTGTTAAGTGACAGAAGTTGTTCTGTAAAGGTTTTGGCTTTTAAAAAGAAGATCCAATTAAACACTTTTTCAGTGTTTTACTTTTTAAGCTTTTAAGCTGTTCTTTTCCTTTTTTTTTCCCTTCCCTATCTGTAACAGGAAGTGAAAAGGCTTTTGCAATGGGAAGAAACTAGAAGCAATCAAAAGATAGGAATGTCCTAGAAAGGATTTTAGGAAGTCTTACAGTCCCATCTGTCTTGAATCTGTCATACTACATGACCCATGGCTTTTTGTCCCATCCCTGCTCAGCTGGCAGAGGTCTTTTACAAACACACAGACCTTTGTTACCTCAAAACCATAGAATTTACTTCACCATTTTGTGGTATAACAGTAAATAAGTTTTTAATTAACACTTTGACCTCACTGAAGCCCAAATTCTCCTTGCCAGCCTAAAAAAAATTGTGCTTTATATCAAACTTAAGCCTTGCTGTTTGATACAATGTGGTGAAAAAAACCAGTTTGCTTCAGGAACACTGGAAATTTAAATCATTTAAATTTAAAATCATTTAAATTGAAAATGTCACACCAAAACATCCAGCATTACCATGTCGAGTCTCTTCATATTTTTTTCTTTCCACAGTGAACATTAATATTATAGTCTTTATCTTGGCTTCTGAGATTCCTCATAGTGTGGAAATTCAGATTTGTGAGAGAGGTAATAATAATTTTTATTCTATATTTATTTTTTCTGCCTTCTCTGTTTTGGTTGTGTTCTCTTTGGGGCAGAGGCTATCTCTTATTAGATGAATTAATTGCAAATAATAAGATAGCTGCATGTAAATTTGTTCCACTGGTGCTTAACTGTTAATGTGCAAAATAGTACTTGTAAAATAAGTACTTGAAAAATGTGATTTTTTTTTTTTTTTTTTTTTTTTTCACATATGAAGGAACTCCTGAGAAGATTGTAATATATATGAAGAATTAATTTGGGGAAAATTTTCCAATCAGTGATTTATAAATATTCTACAGTCTCTATATTCTTTATGGAAATCCTTTGCAAAATGGATTTATAACTGGGGGCTAAGAGTGACTCCCAATCCCAATCCATTCCCATACTAGCTGGGGAATATTAGTATACATATATTGCAAAATGATGCCAAAACCATAAAGGAAGAAAAACAAAACTCTTTCTTCCAGATCAGATTTTGAGCAAGCTTTGGATAATCACTTGAATGTTTGGACATCCCTCTGAAGCAAGGATTTTCTGATGTTTATGCATCATTAATCACAATCTAGAAATTAGAGCCGTTTGTGCTGTCTGCAAAAAATATTTCAACTCCTTTTATATGGTTTCCCCCAACTATTCTGCAACACTGTCAATTCTGAAGGAGGTGAAACAGGGGAAACAGATATGAATTAAATTAAGGTTTGTCCCCAGTTATTCCCTGAAATGCCATGCAAACATACATATGTATATATCTATATATTTGCATACATATATTATTTTGTGTGTCTGTACATGCATATAAGTTCATGCATAAATTTATTCTATTATACTTGCAAAGAAAGCGATTCTTTGCAAACGTGGATTTCTTTCCTGCCGTAGGATGGAGTCACCACCTCTGAATCTGAATGAAATCTTCACTCCCAGCACAGTCTCTGTTTAGGCATTTTTGAACCCAGCCATCATCTGTATCCAAACTAGGATGGACAGGAGCCATGTCTGCCATCTGGCCACCACTCTGAGGGCTCATGTAACAAGCTGGTGGTGCCAGATCCCTTTCTTGCAGACAGATGTGCACCTTCCAATGACGTTCATGGCTGGCATCGGCCACCAGCTACAGCAGACAGGTCAATCACTGAGCTGGCATGAGGACTGGGGTGTTCTCTGAGCCATAGAGGTGTGCCCTCGTGGTTTTCTGCACTGGGGGGGCAGGTTAAGAGAGGGTGGGATGTCCTGCTAAGACAGGAACATTAGGGCATGTCACTAGGGAGTCAAGAAAGGTGTGTGGTTGGCTTCAGGTTTCGCCCCACATTTTATGGGACAAACAGTTGTCAAATATTGCAAACTCGGGACCACTCCTCTGACTGCTGCATTAAATTTGTCTCACTTCTATTTCCTTTGCCTTGTTTACTGAGCATCACAGACCTGCCTAAGGGATAACCATCAGCAGATGGAAGGAGAGTGTGGCAGGGCTTGGCAGTCATGTGTGTTGCTTTCTGACTTCCCATTGCAATTTTCATGATCTCATTTCCTTATTTCAATGTTTTGCTTCCAAAATCTTATTTCTGGTCTGTGTAGGGTTTTCAAGCATTACACCTTTTTTTTTCTTCTTTTCCCCTCTGCATTCAAGCTCATCCTACATGTCTAGGAAGGATGAGGGTAAGGAACTGAGCATGGAAGTGCCACACACTGTAACCAGGGTATTAAAATTCATTACTATAAACTTGTGGTTCTTCAGGACAAGCTGCCGTGGTGCAGACTTTCAGCTTTAGTTCAGGCAAGAGTCTGGATATCCTGGACCAAATCCGCGCTGCACAGTGGAACATGATGAAGAGATACCTTAACAAACAGTATAACCTTATACACACAAGAGCAAAACACCTCACCTTGAGATTGTGTATTGTAATTGTGTAAATTGTGACGTATTCTGAGTGATCAGGGATGACTGGCACTGGACTGAAAAATCTGTATGTCTTGGAACACTATTAGTGCACAATACATATGTAAAGATGATAGGTGGACCCAGAGATCTCAAACTTTTGCCCTTTCAATCTGGGAGTGGAAAGAAGTAGCCTGTGAATTTAATTCAGGCAAGCCGTGGAAAAGCTGAGCGTGCTGCTGCACACACTCTTTCCTTAGGAGAAATGGTAGGGATGCACGAGTATGACAAGTTTCTCCTGGGATCAAACTCCCAGAAAGCTCTGCAAGGCAAAGCAAAGCCAAGGTACCAGCCCGTATGGAATGAAAATAATAATAATAAATACATAAAATTGAGAGGACAGTCATTGTTGGATGGAAAGTGAGAAGGAATTCTCTAAGCGCTGACTAGCACAATCAGATAAGAAGGTTATTGCAAGCCAAATAAGTGAGATGGATACTTACATAAGGTAGCTATTGGCTCCCTTTCAGATTTAATTAAAAAAAAAAAGAGGATTAATTTTAGTCTCAGATGGAAAATGCCAACAGTGTTAACTTACTGGGAAACCCAGAACAGAGCTGCTCTGTGATAGATGGAGCCTCACAGAGACAGATTTGAGAGAAGCCTGAACACAAACACATAAATCAGGGATTACATCAAGCTGAGATCATGATAAATATGTTCTAAACATTTCTACTGGGCAAACTTCAGTTTGAGATTTAGGGAGCATGTAATAGACCAGAATTAAAAGACAGCAGCACTGAAAACTTGCTGTATCCAGGGGGCATGAAAGGAGTGTTTGTTTTTTTTCCTTGCTGCTGCTGAAGCACCATGACATGGTGCACAAAGGAGCACTTGCCCTCGGTGCAGGTTGATATGGGTGTGTTTTATCAGAGCAGAGCTGTGCTACATGAAAGTCATGATGAAGCAGAGAGCAGGGTGTCTTTGCCAGTACAGCTGAACCTCAGCAGTGGTCATGCAGACAGTTTGGATGGGAGGCTGCTGCTCAGCGATGTGATCACTTGGTTCTTCATGCTGAGAAATTAAAATGACAAGCTCCACACAAGTAGTAGCCAGAAATATCTTCCTCCTGTGGATTTCAATGCAATATAAAGATATCTGATGTTAATTTGATAACTAGCTCATAACCTCCTCTGTCTCTATTCAAAGCAGCTTCCTAGCCAGTAGTTCTTAGGTAATATGAAGGAGGGAGAGGAAGATACGGGGAGGGGGGGGAATAATTCCCAAAGCCCCTTCAGCAGCTGCTTTTCTTGGTTAAGAGAGAGTTGCAGAGTATGAAGAATGCTAAAGACATGAACACACAGAGAGAGTGTTCCCAACCTATGAGGCTTTAGTGGAGTCTCTGGAATTTAGAGGAATCTCAGGAATCTTTGAAACCTCTTCTTTTCCTGTATCTTCACCTAATAAGAATCTGGGTTTTTAATAGGCAGTGTAAACTTAGACAGACCTTTTTTTTTCTCATTTTAATGGGACTCTATAGTAAATCCACATGAAATTGAGACATCTGCAGAGAGGGTTTAATTTGGAGCTCTTACAGCACAGAGTGCTTTAAAATAGCCCAGTGAAAGCAGGGCCTAGGGATAACAACGCTTTGGGGTATTTCCTTGAAGAAAAGTCTGATTAGTTTATGTATTTATAACTGATGGCAGCCTGAAGGGGGTTCTCTCCGCAACATCTCTGGCTGCAAAGAAAAGGTGATGAAGCCACCATGGTGGTTCAGGGCTATGAAGAGAGACTTCTTCATAACTCAGGCCTTTATGGTGATGGGTGCCAGCTCTGCTTCAGCTCTGATGTGGTGTGGAGGGGCCTGGCAATGTGCTCCAGATGCCACCTTCCCCCTCTCACTGCTGTTCCTAAATTGAAATGCCTTCCATTAACATATGATTTCATCACAGAATGAAACAGAAAGAGCAGTGCAGGAAACAAAGAGGCTGTGACGAATCACAGGAACATTTTTTACAAATACACCCACATCCACGCCACTCCTCCAGTTCATATTGACAGTCCATGGAACCAGTCAGCAAGAAGTACACTGCAAGGGATGGAACAGATGGAGAACACTAGACAGATCATCTGGCACAATTCCCAGTGTGGGATTGCTCCCTTAGGTTCATTTTCTAACATTTTGTCCAGTCTTTTATGACTCAATGATAAAGCAGAACAAAGAAATCAAGCAAAAGGAAAAAAAAAACACCAAAAAAAAACCCCAAAAAACAAAACAAGCAGAAAAAAAGAAAACGAAAAAGAGAAGGCTAGAAAAACTAAGAACTGTAGAACTGAAGCAAAAGCAAATCTTTTGGGAATTATTCAAAGCCTCCAGTAGCAAACAGGAAAGTTTCAACATTTTCTTCTGTCATTTTTGCCCAAATTTTTTTTTTTTTTTCTGAACCTTGACTTCATTTTAAATGCATACCCAGAATCTGGTATTTATGTAATGAAAATAGATCTAGTCAGAGTGGAAAAACTAGTACCTTCTGCTGTGGCTGATTTCCCAGTTTTCCCCTCCACCCAAAATAACTGGATAAAACTGAAAGTCAAAATTTTAAAAATACTGACATCCCAACCTGGAAAAAATCTTTGTGAAGCCAATGAATGTGAGAATGCTACTCATTTGAATGTATGGATCTTCTTTAGAAAGTGATGAATGTACCTCAATGTCTTTGTTGATGGGAATGGAAACCTTCACTCTCAGTGAGGATGACTGAAGGTCGGGAAGGCAAAAGTTGCAACCTTTGTTCCAGCTGAGTTTAAGCTGTGTCACAGACTGAACAAACCAGGAACAGCGGTAGAATGGGATCTCCAAAACCTCGAACGTGAGAATGCACTTTCAGTGCCTTTAAGAATTTCAGGAAGGCAGAAGAAAAAAGAAATAACTGTTCTGGACTCCTTCCATGCATACAGGACCTAAACTACCACATAAAGTTGGACTAATTAGCTGCTGCCATAAGTTATGGGAGGTCATTCTGAACTTTATATAGTATCAGTACATCTAAAATCCATGATTTTTTTTTTTTTTAATTATCCATTACCTTTTCTATGCTTTACTCATAACTTTTTTAGCAGAGTAAAACATGCTGAATGTCTCAGTAGGACATGTGAGTAGATAAACTTCTCAAGCATGTTTTAAGTTCTTTGTAGACAAGACAATCTATCATGTTAGTTTAAGCTCTGTTCCAGTCATCCACTTTTTTGGGAAAGATTTAGAACAGGTTTAGTTTTCAGAAGCATATGTTATCTGCTAAGTGCCAGACCAGCAGTTGGTGTGGGCTGCAAAGAACACAGAACTCTGCTTCTGCCCAGACACCAGCATATCCTTAAGCAACCCATTCACATAATTTTGCTGTTTCCAAAGCTGTCTGACCCACTTCTGGGACAGAGTTGACATTGGCATCTCTAAACCAGGACTTTCAGCAAACCCCAGGCTCAGTAGCAAGTCAGGGATGAGCTTGGCTGCTGCCTGCACACCCTGCTGTGCAGGGAGAGCACGGCATAGATGGTCCACATGATGTGATTTTAAAACCTTTGATTGTACTCTTACTTCTTTGAGACAAGAATGTGTGCAATCATCATCACATGGCATGAATATTAAGGTCAGATGCAATCTCCTGCTGTTAGAGTAGGAGTTGGCTTACTCACAGCTCACCTACTTTTCCAGAGCTGATTACAGCAATTACTGGAAAAACCACAGCTCTCTTACAGCCGGGTCCCAAGCATTTTCCTTCTTAAGAAAGCAGGCTGCTAAGGTGCTCCACCTCATCAATTATAATTAGCCATCTCTTTTCTTCCAGTGGTTTGTATAAATGGAAATTTATTAAAGTGCTGAATCATAACGCTAATTGCAAAGTTAATTTTACCCGGGCGGACTTCTAAGCCACTGACATTAAAGGAGAATTATTGTTATTTTTCCATCCCTGCAACTGGAATGTACTACACATTATATTCTCTTGGCAACAATGAAATCTATTTGAGAGCTTGAGCTGAGTAGTGTTGCTTTACTTTCCCACAGATCTGTATCTTTTTATGTCAGACCAAAAGTTCTCAAAGGCAGGGAGCTTGGCTAGGATTATCTAGCAAAAACTTCAATTTGTATTGATTCATATCAGTTCACTGTAGACTCTCTAGGATTTTGGGATTTATTTTCCCTAAGCTAAGTTTGTATTTTTCAGGACAGAATTTCTGGTCCTCAGCAATGTACTGGCTGAATTATTCTTATTTAACAGACTTGTGCAGTGTGTCCCTCACAGAGGATAGTTAATGTTGACTCGCTGTGATCTCTGTCATAACTGGATTTCAGAGTACTCTAGTAAATTAAAGGAAGTTAAAAGAAGGTAATTCAAGGCAATGAATTTACTTTGGGCTTTCCTAAACTATTTGGCTTTGAGACAGTTGAAGGGTGTAATGACATCACAGAAATTTAGGTCATGATTTTAGTATGAAGGAGTCACTGTCTGGTCGAGGATCACTGCTGCTGGGATTCCCTGTTCCTAAACAAAAACAATTTAAAAATGAAAGGCAGGGAGGTGGGGGGGAGGGGAGAGCCAAAACCCTAGCCAAAAGATCCTTAGGTTTATAATAGAAGAAGATTTAGTGTGATTTAATCAATGCTGTAGCTTGACTGTTGCATTGATTGCATCCCTTGGAAAGATGTCCTGCCCCAACTGCAGACATTTATTTTCCAATAATCTTTTTTTCTTTTCCAAATATCCATTGTTCTTCATGGAATCTTTCCCCTACCCCTCAGTCGCAGAATCACAGAATCATTTAAGTTCAAAAAGACCTCTTAGATAATTGAGTCCAACTTTTGACCAATCCCCACCTTGTCAACCAGACCAGAGCACTGAGTGTCACATCCAGTAGTTCCTTGGACACCTCCAGGAATGATGACTTCAGCACCTCCCTGGGCAGCCCATTCCGATGTTTAGGCACCCTTCCCATGAAGAAATTCCTCCTGATGTCCAGCCTGAATCTCCCCTGGCACAGCTTGAGGCTGTTTCATCCTGTCCCTGTTCCCTGAGAGCAGAGCCCGACCCCCCCGGCTGCCCCCTCCTGTCAGGGACTTGTGCAGAGCCACAGGGTCCCCCCTGAGCCTCCTTTGCTCCAGCCTGAGCCCCTTTCCCAGCTCCCTCAGCCACTCCTCACAGGACTTACTCTCCAGATCTTTCAGGTATCTTGTTGGATATCCAATTTTGTGTCAAAGTTTCTATAAAATTACTTATTTGCAGAAGACGTTTTACAAAACTAGCTTGTTGCTAACTGGGCCATGATTAGACTTGCAGGGCTCTGAAATCTTAGTCCAGCTACTGTCATTAGTTAACAGGGGTAGGCATATCAGTAGATCAATCAATAGGTAGATCTATGTAGACAGCCCTAACTTTAATCAACTGTTTTATTTACTCTCTGAACCATTTAGATATGAACGATCTCCAGTCTAAAGGCTGTGTACACAGCCATCTAAAAGGCAACATATTTTTGCCCAAGCTCATGACTGACTTTTGTCCACAAATGTCTCAGAGATGTCCTGCTTGGTGCATCTGCAGAGAAGACATTCATCTGCCTGGATTCAGTGGTAAAAACACCATGTCACTATGGCATCAGGACCAGCCTTCCTGGACAGATGCCTTCAAGGAGAGCTGCTCCAAGGAAATGCAGACACATTTTTGCACTGAGGTGATCAGCTGCTGTCACTAGAGAGTTTTGGAGAAAGTTACATCTCCTGCCTAAAACAAAGAGATTTTAATTTCTCATTCACCATCTCAAATTACTTTTACATATTCACATGTTTATATTTATTTATTTGCATACTCAGTCAATTTAATTAATTTGAGTAGCTAAGCTGTATTTAATTTTTGGGCACTTAGTCTGTAAATCAGTGCTGTGTTTCCCTGATCAGTAAAAAGGAAGTAGAAAATGTTTGCTAGAGACCTCCACTTGGAGATCCCTCTACCAAAAGCATCTGAATTAGGAAAATAGTATCTTATTCAGGTGGGTGCCAAAATGTAACTCACTTCTTAGGGGTGCAGGCTGTAGACCTGCAGAGAGTCTTCCAGACTCATTGGTGGTTGCCATAGAGCTTTTAGAAAGTCCTTACCAAAGTGTTTGTTTTGCATTCGTGGTTCCCTTCTCCAGCCCTTGTTACATTTAAGATACAACCACTGAGAATTTCTACTGCTCCATCTACAATATACTGCTTAAACTGTCTTTTCTTCCAGAAGCCAGACAGTTTCTAGCTAAACAAAAGTCTTGAGCAGCTGATGGCTTCAACTGCCACCATTTTATAAAACGGAATACAATTTTTTAATCAAATGATTTGTGGCTACTCAGTGGTGAACAATATTGATTTCTCTCTGTGTCCCATGCTTGCTCGATTTCTTCCCTAATACTAAATGCATAATGTATGTTAAACAGGCTTGGCCATAATGTATGTTAAACAGGCTTGGAACATCTTGAAGTTTTATTTTCCATACTTGCTGATATATTGCTTACAATTTGTCTCTGGAAACCAGATAAAGCTTCATAAGTCCAACTTGTAAATTTTTGCTGTAGTGTCTTTGAAGCAATTTCATGTCTATTTACAGATGAGAAATTAAGGCAAACAAAAAAAAAACCAAAAAAAAAAACCCTAAGAGAGGAAGAAAAGAAAAACCTTTCCTGAGAGATTTCTGAGTAGCTGAAAAAGCGGCTTGAGTTGCATCAATATTTTATTATATCTTGGTTCTCTTTTTTTTTTTTTTTAAATTGCCTAGGTAAAACTTTCACGGTTGCAATATCAAACAAAATTCCAAACGTATTTGTATAACCACCTTGAGTAAGGAGACAAGAACAAGGGATTCCTTTGTCTTTTTCTCTTTCTTTTCCTTCTTTTTCTTTCTTTCTCTAGTTTACTTTTTCCTTTCCTTCCTTTTTTTTTTTCCCCCAAGCCAACATAGATTCACCAAGGGAAAACTAGATTAACTCCCAGGTCCACTGCAAGGACCATTTCCCAGTTCCTCATCAGGGACACCCTCATGGTGCCACCTGTGCTGGAGAATGATAAATAGGAGCATGATAGCTACCTGTCAGCACATTCCCAAGGTGTTAAAAGTTCTCTCTAAAAGTGATTTTTAACTGGAATTCATATTGAATGGAAGAAAAAGACAAATCTACTAGCTCTGCTTAGTTTTTAAAATTTTACTTAGATATATTTGTTTGGAGGGTGGTCTCCATAGCCTTTATTCAATAAAGAAAAAGAACTCACAGTGCAACTCAGAGACCTTAAATTAGACTTTTACTACCCATCATTTATCTGTGAAGCCTGTGGCTACTAGACACCTAACACAAGCACATAAAGCAGGTGTCCAGAATTTAATGCTGTAAATTTTTGTGGTACTTTCTTAGCTAAGATTATAACTTCCAATGTATCTGTTGACTTTTATATGATTTTAAAGTTTGATGATGGCCTAAGATACACTTGGTATCTTACCAAAAAATGACCCTCATGAGGATTTATAAGGCCAAATCTAAGTGACTTCAGACACTGGAAAGTATGAGAATTGCTTTGATTTGCAGGCTTTGTAAATGGAGAAAGCCAGAGACAATGTAATTTAGACTTTAGTGATAGATCAAAAGGGTGCTGTGAACATGCCTCTAATAGTTAATGATGATAAAGAATTCAGGGAAATGTTCACATCATCCAAAGGATTTATTCGATTTCACCCAGTCTACTTTTTCATCTTCTGTAAAACTCATTTACTAAAGGCTTTAAGTGTGAAATTGCTTGTTTTCTAAATAATGGGGATACAAGATTGAACTATTCCATGTGATGTAGTATGGCAGCAAGAAATAATGCACCTAAAAATAAATTTAAAAAAAAAAACCAAACCAATGGTAAAAATAAATAAGGTGAGGCTTCAATGTTTTTGCAAACATAATGGGGAGCCTAATTGTCTCTCCTATTATGCAAGCATAATATAAGAGGTGGAGAGGAACTTCCCTGGAGTGACATGACAAGAGGGAATGGCTTCAAACTGAGAGTAGGTTTGGATGAGATATTAGGAAGAAATTCTTCCCTGTGAGAATGGCCGCGCCATTCCTGGAAATGTCCAAGGCCAGGTTGGACAGGGCTTGGAGCAAGCTGGGATAGTGGAAGGTGTCCCTGCCCTGCAAGGAGGTTGGACTGAGGTGATCTTTAAGATCCCACACTCCAAATATTTCAGCCCTCTGCACTGGGTGAGTTCCACTTGCAGTTCCATCCCGGCAGTTCTTCATTCTGGGACAGTGTGGGAATGGAAATCCAAATAACTAGAGGAAGCAAAGCTGGAGGGTTTTGTTTGTGCATTTCAGAGTGACTTTCAGCTTCTATGTAACCTTAATTTTGAAGTGAGACTATAATGATCAGTTCTGGGCACAGAGACCCTAGACATGAACACTTGCTGCTGCACAACAAACCAAAGTCTTTTGTTAACAATTTCTGGTAAAAAAGGTCCAGCCTACATTATTTGCAAGCACATACTCTTTGAACAGAAAAAATGTATCCTTTACCAGCAGCTCATTAGCTGCCAAAAGACCATTTCCATCAACAAAAACAAGGCCATTTGGAAGAAACCTATTTAATTCTCACTGCTGAATCTGATGGGGGGTTACATTTAATAAATGTCTACTAAAAACAAAGTAGTGGTCAACAAGTATTTGACCCTTAGATACCTGGGGTCAGATTGTTATCATGCCAGTATAACTCACCAGAGAAGCAAGACCTTCCTAGCAAAGCTGCTAAGCAGTCTTGGTGCTGATAATGATGTTTAATCTAATTTGCCTTGGACTGAAAAGGAAGCGCTCCTTTAAGGATAAAAGATGCTCCATTTGGGATAGTACCTAAATTTTTAGCTTGGGGTTTGTTTTTGAGTTTTTTTTCTTTCCCCTTAAAGTGCAGTTTTAGAAGTAGGACTTTTAACTTGTAAATTGATTATTTTCTTGCTAATTTGAAACTGTTCCTGTTCATGAACTTCATAGCGCACAGCAGAATATAGGACGTGTTTTAAAATAATAAAATTTTAAAAGTAACAACAGCAGACCTGGTTATGACTGGGTACTAGAATTTAAAAAAATATATCAGCTCCAGACTTTCCAACCACCGTGTAACCAACCAACTGATATAATCATGAAACAACAAAAATAACAGTATGCTGGAGAGCCTATTGCAGTGGCAACATCTGTCTTAATTATGTAAATGGAAGGCTATCATCAAGCATCAGGTTCTCTTTAATAAAACGTCAGAGACAGCCAATTTGTATCACTCAGACAATTCCATTTCACATATACAAGCTGCATTTAAAAGTACACATCCTTTATGTGCCAGTTGTGAACTGAGAGTTACGATGGTGGCATTCCCTGTTACAAAACATGATGGGAATAGCTTCCCACCATAGATTTCATGCTATCCTTACAAGCCACAGCTCAACATCGTGGCTGAAGGAGGAAGACAGCAGAGTTTGCTTGAGCTGCTTCCAACACCAGTGCTGCTCCCCACTTAGTCTGGGATTTTGTGACATGTGGGACAGCAATGAGTCACCCTGCCTGAACCAACTGCACCAGCTTATGCTGAGCAAGTTGATTTAGTTATGAAATCTGGTAAGGAACTCAGAGTTTATGGCTCTGATCCTGATGTTTCATGAATGTTTTCCCAAATTAACTAACTGATTTTTGGAGTAACCCCCACTAATGGATCAGTTAATTGCCCCAGTGGATTGTTGTGTGGGTTTTGTGTTTAACATGAATGGCACTGCAGCCTGAAGTCCACAGTTACGCTTTAGGGCACGACTACTACTACTGCACTCTTGAAGTCTCTTTGAATCATGTTTTTCTGATTGCTACACCACTGGTTGCCACACTCCTTCATTTTATCTTGTTCTTATAGGTATCTTCTGCAAAATTAGGGCTCTGGCCGCAGATATTCCCTCCTGCTTTTCACAACTTCTATGTACATGAAAACCTGGGCAATTTCTTAGCTTTAACTTTTTACCCTTCTGTCTTGTTTCATATATCATTGATTTAGGAAAATGTACCTGCTAGTCTGGGTTATTTTATTCAACTCTGATGCAGTGAGGAATAAATGTGAGAAGAACTCCAGCATCTTCTTTCATATGAGAAGAACCCACTTATCTACAGGTCTCTTATGAATCACTTTTTGAACTTCCTTCTGAGCTGATTCTTGGAAAGGTACCAGGTATTCAGTTCTCTTCTCAAAATTCATATTGTATTGGTAATGTGAGCTCCTAGAGTACATCCTTAAAATTATCCTGGTCAACCATATTAAGATTCTCCCTTGTATTCTATTCCCATACCTGTTTCCAGTCCCTCTCTACTCCACTCACCACTAAAAGTCTGCATCAGTCCCTACTCTGATTTTTAACCTCTCTACCATAAAGGTTTTTCATCATCTAAATTACCTAATAAGCAAAGCAAAATTATTATAATGAAAAGAAAAATTAGACACAATAAACAATCCCCACTCTGCTCTTTATTCTCTTTCTGTTCAGGATTCCTGCTAATGAGCGAAACTGGTTGTTTTATATTTCTGTGACAAGACAATTTGTGGCTCAGTGTTTCCTGCACTGCCTGAGCACATTTGTCATAGTCCATAGTCCACTACACTTAGACAGGAATGTCGGGCAAAAAGCAAGTGAATTATAGTTTGACTTAGGTTAAGGTTAGACCTCTAAGTTGGCAGAGAGATAAGTCCTGGGTAAACTAGACAGCTGTGGTCAAAATGGACAACTGAAGTGCCTAGGGACCTTCAAAACAAATCTGTACAGCTCCTAGAGTTAACCTTTACAAGGCAGCAGAAGCACTCAGGAAAATGTGAGGGGTGGATGAGGAATAGGAAAGGTGAATCACAGAGCAGGACTAGGCCGCTTAATCTACATCCTCAGATAACACAGAAGAATTGAGTCCCTGCTGACTGAAGTGGGTTGCACCTCAGAACTGGAAGGCAGATGCAATTTCTCTTGAATTAAACAATAAAATCAGGACCTAAATATAGGAAAAAAGAAAATCAGGTTTTGCTTTCAGGCCCAGCTTATGTTACAAAACCTGGAAAGGGTACCTGGGCCATGAAATGAGGAGAGAGGCACAGAAAGTCTGGCACTTTTTAGCAATTGCTTTTTTTCTGGAGAAAATCTGAAAGCAAATATGTTAAGGAGCTGACAGACCTTTAGAGCCCAGATTCTTGGGTCAAAGCATTTTAGATGAATTTAAGGAATTGTAATTACAACAACATGAGGTATTTATGTATCAATATACTCATTCAAGCAACAACAGGGAGACAGACTAACAAATAGTACCCATGGTGCAGAGCTGTGAATATGAATAAGTGAGTGAATAAGAAATGCTGAGCTGTTATTGATCATCAAGTCCTTCCTGGAAGGTCTGCAGATCACTCACCCATAAAGAGACTTATTCCTCAAATATATTCATCTGAAAGAAGGAGACACCTACGTACAAAGAGCAGCCTGTATATGAGTTAGGTATCCAAGCTATCATTATCATCAGTGGAGATCAAGTTAATGTATAAAATGAAATACAGACACTCAGCTGGTCAACTTTAGGTGCCCACTTTGATTTTCTGCCCAGAACACAATATTTCGCTATATGTTTCTGACAATTAACACCCTTAAGAGAAATTCTTAGGAAAATTCTTAAGAGAAAAGGCTCCCATCTTGGTTCAAACCTAAAAATGAGTTAGGTAACTGGTAATTGAGCCAATTATCCTTACTGTTATTCTATCCCTATAAAAGAAAAGTTCACTACAAGTTCACTGCTACTACTGAAAAAAGCGTCCTGTCAGCTCTGTTTCTGAGGTCTGATGGTTAAGCAATGAGAGACAAGTTTAGTTCTCCTTGGCAAACTGCAAGAGGAGCTCTTTGTGGTAGGAAACAGGAAAAAAAATGAACAGAATTTGGGCCTTGACCCATTAGAAAGGTTAACTGCAAATTCACAGAGTCTCAGTTAGACTCTGTTTCACTCCACATGTTAGGAGCTTTTTTCTTTTCTTCGCCTTTTTTTTTTTTTTTATTTTCTTCCCCCAGCTACTAGAATGCGTCACTGGTGTACTCTTCAGCCAACATCTGACAACAAACCACACGTTATAGCAGCTATTTTAGGAAGACATTTAAATATTTCCCCCTGTGGCTGGAGGAAATGGGTGCTTTCACTACATTCCGAACAGTGAGAGTTTTAGCACAGCCTCACAGCAGCACTCCAGGATGTTTTCTTTAGAGAAAACAAAATACAAAATAAAATATAGCTGTTATAAACTGTTAATTATAGTTTATAATAGTAATAATCCCAAAGAACTTGATCATTACTGTAGTTAATGATCAGTTTGTTAGGGTTTAACTGCCTTTACTTCCATCTAGGGATACCTAATTAGCAAAGCAGTCATTAAATACTAGTAATGACTAATTATTCCAGGATTAAAAGCTTAAATATAAATAAAGGCAAGATTGAGACTCTTAAAATTAATGCATTAATGTACCCTTTCCTCAGCATGAGTTACAGGCTACGTCCTTTCCTTATGACTAGCCCACTTTCTGTAGGATTTTAGTTCCCTCTAAATGACTTTCTTTTTTATTAATCTCTCCAGATGCCTAATTCACATACGTATTGGCCATTGTTTCAGAATCCCAAATCTTTCCATTTAGTAAAGTGCCTTCATTATTGCTAAAAGTATTAATTTCTTTTCAGTGTTCAGCAAGCTTTTTCTGGGGCTTTTGATCTCCTTGGGTTTCATATTCCTGGCCATACCAAGTCAAGCTGCCTGCAATTAGCATGAGCAACATTATTTGCTATGTAAGATATCAAATGTACTTACACAACTGTATCAGGATGACCAGGGAAAGCCAATACAAAGCACATACAGCATGGATCAGCTTAAGCCTTTTAGTGCAGAACCAGGTGCTGTGTGTGGTAGCAGAATGACAGTGGTAGAAAAGACAAAGGCAGAATAGGCACAGTTTGTCACAGTAGAGAAAACCTGGATGCATATAGTCCAGCTAGGATAAATATCCACAAATATATGGGTTTATCCAGAGCACAAAATGCAGTGTCTGCAGGCCACTAAAGTCCTACAGATAGAGGTTAAATATAATTTAAGTAGGGCAAAATGTGTTCACCAACTTGTACATCAGTTTACTTTTAATTTGTGTCTATTTAACTGAACCTATCTGCTTTACAAATGAACCATAAATAAAATACACAGTGTTTCCACAAGGGACCTCTCAGCCAAAGCAAAAGCAGAGTTAAATTTGGCAAACCAGGAAATTGCATCGTTTGTCCTCAATCTAACTACAAAGACAATGGTAAACTGCATAACCCAGCTATTTAAACATGATGGCTGAATAATCCCCAGACTAATTCATACTTCAGAAATGGTTACAAGTGCCAAGGCACTGCAGGGAGACAGCCTATATATCAACAGAAAACTATTGTGCATGATTTGTGCAATCCTTCCTTCTTTCCCTGAATTATTCTAAGTATTTCAGTGGGAGTCTCTTGGGAATATTTTGTGTCAAACAATAAAGTTTCCCCTCACTCATTTTTTGATGTGATATTTGTTCAATAAACCCCAGGCCGTCCTCTGTTTATAGAAATTATAATTGCTCTATTGAAGGCAGTGAATCCATAACTTCTTAATCTAGTTTTTAACCTAAACCCTGCGAGGAATGCAATTGACAAGACACACCGTTTTTTCCACATTTCTGTTCTTGGGACTTTTCGTAGCAGAAGTATAATTCACCACGTTTAATGATACAGATGAATTAAACCCAAGATCTATTTTAAATTTATGAATCTTGAGTTAGTGCTTCCAGCAGGAGCAGGTCATTTTTCAACTGGTCAATTAGAAGACACACACACACACACAAGTTTGTGCTCTTTCAGAGAGATGCTGGCTATTAAGCCTTCCTAGTTGGGTTTTGTATGAACAAATGCAGACACAAAACTCAGATGACTATACTGCCAAAATACCCATTTTTTTCTATATTGACTAGAGTGAATAATGCACATGCACCCATATCCATAGTATGGCCTATATCTCTAAAATAAATTCTATTGATGAGACATTATGAAGTAAATTTGATGTATTTGCTTTCTGTTTGAGTTTTACTAGCTCAAAGTCAATTCTGAGATATTATTGGTGAAATGGGAAAGAAGGCATGAATACCAAATAAAAGCTATCTTTTTTTCTTTTTGGCCCTGAACTGTAGTTTTTTGTTCCACGTTGGCTTATGGAAGCTCCAGACTGCTCCAGGCTTTGAAAAAGTGTCAGAAAGAGGCTTTAGTGGAATGACTCCATGTTTACATCACAATCAGCTGGCAGGTAAAACCAGCATGTGTGGTGGTGACACTTGGTGAAAAATAGTCACAAAATCATGCTTGCCTCTGCTGAGTCTGCTGAGTCTGCTGACTCTCATGTGAAAATAACTAAAAAAACCCCTGATTTTTCAGCATTTGCAGTTATAATTGTAGGGAGTCTGGGTGCATGTGAACATTTGTGTTCTAAACAACCTTCATGAGAAGAGACTGACATTGTGCCGTCCTCCCATCTCCTGCCTGCACAGCATTAGCTGGGGGCTCGAGAAGGAAAAAAAAGACTCTTTCTTACTCTAATGGTGGGTTGGTAGCTTTCCATTCATCAGTGCTCATAATGGAGCTTTCTTCTGGTTGTAGCAAAGAGTCAGGTTTCTAATGGAGTGCACCGCATTTGTTTCTTTCTGAGAGGTGTGTGGTATCTCGGCAGTTCAGCACCATTAGCATTCACTGCTACGGGGAAGAGAGAACTCTTCTACATTCATTGATCTCTGTCTGATATGCTTAATGAAAAAATACATCGAATATGATAACACTGCCTTAAGGAACAGAGGTAATTATTCAATTTCTGTGTGTTGAGAATAACTTGCTTCCTTCTTTGGTATATATCAGAAAAGGGGAATGCTATAAGCACATTTGCTCTTCCTTTCTTTCCTTTTTTTTCCCCCCATCCCATTCTTCCCCCTTCAAATAAAATATCTTAACAACCTTCTGGTCTTCTGTGACCAGGTCTTATTGAACTGTGAGGTATGAAACAAGGGAAATGTGAGCAGTTACTAATTGGGGAAGGACTCTGGGCTGCTATGGCTGCTCTGCACAATTAGTTTGGGGTGCTGTCCATCATGCTGAAAAGAAGCAGCCGGCTGTAACCACTTCCTCCCCATGCACACAGATTCCACCAGGCTTCTTTAAGTATTTAATAATTCTCTCCAGGGGTTTTCTGCATTCCACAAGTGTTCAAAGCTCTGTTAACACACCTGCTTTTGAGCAAAAGCCTCACAACACCATGATGTGGAAATCTCTTTGCCAGCATGACCAGCACATCAAGGGAGTTTATTCTCCCTCTCTACTCGCCTCTATTTGAGATTCCTCTCAGCAGTATTTTATCCAGCTCTAGGAAGGATGTGGAGCTGCTGGAGTGATCCAGCAGAAGCCACAAAGTTGCTCTAGGCAAAGGTGATCCTACCCATGGAACTCAAAGGTGTCTAAATTCCCTTCCAGCACAAACTATTGTATGACTGCATGATTCTGTGGTTGGTAACACTGCTGTGGATGGGAGAAGCACAAAACACAAAAACAACACAAAACATGAGTGGCTGCAACCATAGCAAAAGGTGAGTTTCTCTTCACCTTTCCACAAGATGGTTTTGTCTCCATTCTCCATTTATATGATAGGCTTTGGATTTTGATATATCACATGTTACCAGTGCCACACAGGACAGAGAAACAACTCAGTTGAAATGAAAATCAGGGAAGTGATTTGTCAGATCTTTCCATAAAAGGTCTTCTGCTAAGATCACTCTTTATTTCTGACTTCATATAGTGCTGAGCTGAGATTTCCTTTAGAAGACTGAAGTCTCCTTAGGGGACATCATTTTTAGCAACAACTTCAGAGTAGGTTCCTTTCCCTGCACATATGCTTCGGAACTTGGATTTATTACCAGAACATGAGACTGAGGTGGGCTGAGAAGTGAGGAAGCGATGGGTGGGTGTTTCCTTTACAGTGGTCAGCTACAGACATGACCTGAACGAGTCTTACTTATTTTTTCTCAAGTGTCCTTTGCTACCCAGAACACAAATAGCAGAGATTAAAGGATATGTGATGTATATCCCTGTTTGTCTATCCTTAGAAACACAGTTTTGTATTCAGTACTTGTATTCAGTCACGGATAGGCAGATTCAGCAAAGCTTCAAACTAACTCCACTTAGTGCAAAGGCCACCGACTTGCCTTGTGTATAGTGGACTAAAATGGGAGCCTATAATCATCACCTCAGGTTTAAGGACCCACAGTCTTCCTAGGCTGAGGATGAAACCATCAGGCTTCATCTCTGGAAGAACACAGAACAGTGGAATGCATGATCCTGGGGTATCTGGTAAAGAAAAATTGCAGCACCAAAATGACCCAGGCCACCAGTTAGAAGTCCAAAAGATCTGCTGATAACATGTATGAGGATAATAAAGTGAATGAGGAAGTCAAGTTGGTCATGACATGAAGAAGAAATGGGAAGGAATGAGACAGACAGAAAGTGAGGCTAAAAACTCAGCTAAACAATGAAAAAAAAAGAGCTGACACAGTGAGACAAAACAAGAAACAGACAACTCATCATTACTGAGGACTTAAAACAGAAATATAAGAAAGAAGTCTTGATGTTTCAAACTCATTCCAATAAACACCTTCTTTATGTAGGTGCAATTTGATCCCCATTGTCTTCTTTAGCAGTGTGAGTTTGAAGTATAAATCAAATCTCTCCTGTACAGATGTGTGTCTGAGGTCAGAGAGGTGCAGACACAGAGGGAAGAGTTGTCAGATCTGAGAAAGATGGTTTTATATATGGAAACTCCTCCTCCAGTAGACCCTTTTGGAAAATTTGACCAACCAGGACAAAATCAAAAAAGAGGCCCAAAAAGATCAGGGACTTTATTCAGCAATTCATCTACCCTTCTGCCAAGCAGACACAAAATGCCATGTACTATTCACCACACATGCTGTTCTAGACCCAGAGCGGTATGAGTTTTGTCAGCCTGAGTGTTTGTACCAGGATAAGGTCATTTTCACACAAAACCCTGACTGGTTTTAATGACCAAGCTGGGTGGGGCTCTTAGCAACGTGGGCTAGTGAGAGGTGTCCTTGCCTATGGCAGGGGGTTGGAACTAAATGATTTGTAATGTCCCTTCCAACCTAAACCATTCTGTGGTTCTGTGCTTTGTGATTCCAACTGCACGTGAGAGTTGGGCCTGTTCAGCATGGGGAAGAGATGACTGAGAGGGGACCTCATCAATATTTACAGCGATCGGCAGGGAGGGCTCAGAGCAGGGCCCAGGCTCTGCTCCAGGGGCCCAGCAATGGCACCAGAGGAATGGGCAGGGACTGATCCCAGAAGTTCCACCTGGACATGAGGCAGAACTTCTGTCCTGGGCAGTGACTGAGCCCTGAACAGATTGTCCAGAGAGGGTGTGGAGTCTCCCTCGCTGGGGATATTCCAGAGCCCTCTGGACACAATCCTGTGCCCTGTGCTCTGGGATGGCCCTGCTGGAGAGGGGAGGTGGGACCAGATAACCCCGCTGTGGTGCCTCCCAATCTTAACCACTCTGGGTGGCTCTGTATTGCGATTTGCCAAGGCCCTGTCTCAGAGACCACACATCAAGCTTGGCCATTTGTCCTGACAACAAACAGGAGCAGCCGCACTCTCGGAAGATGTGATAAATATTTTTTAGTGTCCCATTACTGCGTAGCCATCTGCAATTTATTGCAATTTTTCAGACCATAATGCATCTATCTGATATTTATATAGATGCTGCTTTTGTTTCCTTAAGAAGTATATTGTAACTTAATGTGGCATTAGCTTAATGTTCCATTAAAACAGAGTGCTGGCAAGTGTATGCATGTACATATGTATATCTAAATTACTATTTTCCTACCCAGTTGAGGCAGTGCTGGGAAGTCATACCGATACTGAACTTCTGCTAGGCAATATTTTCAATACCGAATGAAAATAACTTGTTTATGCAAAGCCACCCGTTTCCCTAATTACAGCCACTCCTACTGTAAGAGGAAATTGATAATTGGGTACAGCAGGAAATAAAGAGACAAGAGTTTTATTGTCTGTTCCATTCTTACTAGTATTATTAACTCATTCTTATCCTTTGGAAAAAAAAAAAAAAAAGAAAAATTATGGCTTGGTTTCCCCAACTGTGAAATTATACTAGGCAGAAACTGTGAGGCTGTGTGTATCAAATACCAATATAAATGATTCCTATAAGATCCCATTGAGGTTTTCAACAGAGACAAAAGACAGAATTCCCACAAAATTGCCTTCACTCCCTGTGAGGCATTTAAACCAGACAGGATTGTAAAGGAGGTGCTTGCCTGTTTCAACCACTTTTAAACTTCGTAACAGTACAGAAAACCTTGGATGAAGCAAACTAAACTCGGAGACTGGTGTAGGTGTGTCAGGTATCCAGGAGATGAGAACCTCACCATAACTCTGCTGAAACTGTCAGAAGGACCTTGACTGATGTGTTTTCAGGCCACACATGTTGGCATTTGGCAGTGTGAGGATTTCAGGTTCCCCAGGGAAGGTGCAAATGCTGCTTTATTATCAATAACACCCCGTGTAGCTCAGACTGCCAGCAGATTTTACAAGTGAACTGTGGAACATGTCGGGATACCAAGTAGGCTGAGCTGAGCGAGTGTTTCAGACTATTGGGTGCCCTGAGCAGTGAATGTGCTAATGTCAAACTAACCTTGAAAACGTGTGTGTTTAAACACGTTTACCAGAGCAAAGCCTGTAGAAATGCCACAAAATATCAAAGGAGAATAAGACTATGTAAATGCAGTCTGAGAGTTTCTTTCCTTATGGAAACAGAGTTTTTCGATTTTTTTTTCACAGCCCTCAAGGTCTTCTACCAAGCCAAAGAGATGGTGGTTCATTGCACTGATTTACCATGCACTGAGGGCGGCTGCCAGTTTGACTTTTCCCATTCACTCCTGGACTGACTTCTTTATAGAGTTAACAAATGCATAAGACTAGGATAATATGTCCATGAATCACTCTCATAAATGTGGCTCAGTACAAGGGAAAGGCTCGTGCTGGTGGTGCTGATCCCCCACAGCACTACAGACATCTGCTGCTCTTTCCCTAGGAAGCTCCTTTCCATTGTTTTTCATGTGTTGCCTGTAGACATTGGGTCCTGGCTATCTGAGACTCATCCCTCCCTTTCTCCATGTGCAATATGTTCAACATGAGCCAGGGTCTGTGGCTTTCATTATTTATCATGCGGTCATATCTTTGTACCAGGGGCTCTGGGACGCTCAAGTTGTGGTGGTCTGTCACACAGCATTTGTGGGGCCAAAACAGCCTTAGTGGCTTTAGAGCCCATCAAAATCCTGCAATGCAGCAGTGTCAGTGTAACGTGGGGATCCCATGTGGAATTCAGGTAGGCCATTGTGCACATGGGAATCATAGAATTCTTGGGTTGGAAAGGACCTTAAAGACCATCTAATTTCAGCTTCCTTGCCATGGACAGCAGCACTTTCCTCTGGACCAGGTTGCTCAGCCCCCCATCTAACCTGGCCTTAAACACTTCCAGAATGGAGATGAAACCTCTTCTCTGTGCACAAAGCACTGCTCCTGGCCGGGGATGATGGTGTGTTGTACTGATGAGCTGCAGCTCTGAACAACTCTGCAAATTAAAATCTCATTATAGGATGGCAGGGCTTTTGTTTTGCCTAGAGACATGCTGCAAGGGCACTATTTTTAAAGCCTACTTAGGAAGATGATGAACTTATTTGTGTATATAGTAATGAAAAAGAAAAAAAAATAAAGTATGTTACATAATTTCTAAGCAAAAAGTAGTCCATTTGCAATCTCATTTTTCTGTGCCAACTCTCTAAATATGGGTTTCATATATATATATATAGCAAGAAAGTTGATGATTAACCCGGAGATTAATTACTACTACAGGGTTGATGTCTCCAGGCAAGGGAAGATCAGATCTCCATGGTGCTCTGCTGTGCTGCATGGCAGGTAAGAGGCTGCCTCTCCCTTGGGCAGCTGAAACAGAGAAAGTTTTCCCAAGGGGAAACAGGATAATGAACAGCAAGAAGTCACACAACAGGCCAATCCCACGGCTGGGGCCTCAGGGCCAGGGCTTGTCTTGTAAAGATGTTTGGTTCTTTCTCAGTGTGCAGAACAGAAGGTAAAACTGATGTCTCACATCCTCAAACCAGGCAGAGAAACGGGATGTTCCATCTCTGACTGGGGGAAAATCCTCCTGATTCTTGTTGTGGAAGCAAACATTTTGTGCAGGGCTGTCCTGAAGGGGGAGGGGAGCGGAGGAGAGGACAGGGCTTTCACAGGATTAACCACATTTTTGGGCATTCCTGCTTTTCCTTTCCACTCATGCTGATTACTGCACTTTTTATCTCGAGGGGAGGTGGGGCTGGGTGTGGCGAGGAAGAGAGCGGGGGGGCGTAGAGAACTACAATAATAAAAAGTCTGTGGTCTGTCAGCTGCCTCAGCCCGGGGAGCGCCGGCAGCTGAGGCAGCCGGGATGCTGGGATGCAGCCGGGATGCTGGGATGCAGCCGGGATGCTGGGATGCTCGTCTTGGGCTACTTCGCAGTGCCACCTGCTGGCCCCGCTCCTGCCCGCGTGGAAATTTCCATGCGGGTGCTCGCTCAAGGCAGGTCGCAGCTGCTCTGATAACTCCGCTCCCCAGACTGCGTTCCAGCAGCGCGCTGGGCTGAGGGAGGAGCCGGCCCTGGTCTCTCCGGCCGGAGGCAGCCCATTTTCTCTCCCACTCTTATTGACCACCGCTGCAGGGATCTCTCTATTTCGGTTGCCAAATACCGTAGTTTGTTAATATTTTCTGCAGCCTCCCTTAGATATGAGGCTCCCACTTTTTTTCCCGTTTGCAGGAAGGCCTTTTTAGCAGATGGGAAGGCTTTGATTTTGTGCATATGCAGCAGGGAGCCACTTTAAATGGGACTTTTATCATAGACTTATAGAAAGGCTTGGGTTGGAAGGGAACTTAAATATCCTCCAGTTCTGACCCCCCTGCTGTGGACAGGGATGTCACCCACTAGATCAGGTTGCTTAGGCCCCACTTTTCTTCCATTATCCCCTTCCCAGGAGCTCTGTTTGCCTTAGGATTCAGCAAGGATGCTTGGACAAGAATTAATGGACTGAAAAAGCAGCTTTAAAGATGTCACTTTTTCAAATATTTTTGAAGATTTGATACATATATCAAGTTCGTTTCCAAAGTTAAAAGCAAATAAAACCTCCTTCCCCACTCACCTAGACCAAGGATGCAGCAGACAGGTACTTAAGCTGCCCCAGACAGGTAACACCACACACTGTGAGCACTGTGAAACTGTGGCTGATCCATCCCTGGAAGTGTCCACGGCCAGGCTGGGTGGGGCTTGGAGCAACCTTGTCTAGTGGAAGCACCATGGCAGGTGTTTGGAACTGGATGATCTTTAAAGTACCTCCCTCCCAACCCAGTCTGTGATCCTGTGAGTCCATGATTCTATGATTATACCTGCATTACCATCTCAGCCCTGCACTGTTTTTGTGAGGAAGGACCATGCCAGCTCATACTCATTGCTCCAGGTAGGAATAGCTGTCTGCCAGAATTTGTGATGAGGGCTTTATACAAAAGTGCATTATTTAGTGTAAGCAGAGGTTATTGGTAATGAACATAAGTTTTATCCACATGATATTAACAGCAGCAGCTCTTGAAATAAAATCCACCCCTCTTACAGCATCTTTTCTCAGATTGATTTCCTGATAGAGGATTCATGGATCTGGCCAGGAAGGCCTTCTCAGAAGAAGGATGAGTGAAGATGAGGGCAGGGAGGATGTTCAGGGCACTAACAGAGAAAGTTTTGGGGCTATTGCCTTGTGTAAACCAGAAGAGATACTCTAAGACAGGAGAGTGAAATTAATAAAAACACTTGAAAATGGTAAAGCAAATCTGGCTCAAGCAATGCCATTATCCAAATTGCTCCCATACTCCTTGTACATCAAGTCTGTGATTTCAGACCCTGCAGGAAAACCATAGGAATGCATAAGAAACATGCAGGGAACTTAGCAGGTTTTCTCCCCTCTCACTCGCCACTGTAGTATCAGCATTTTCTCTATACTTTTCAGGAATAAATTACAGGTAATTCTAGCCAGCAAAATAAATTTAGTTTTCCTAGCTGCCTTCTTATCATGAAGTCTTTATCTCTGAAAGGGGTGAGAAAGTACGAGTTATTTCAGCAGGACTTATCACACTGATCACAATTATTTTGCTGTTACCTAAGTGCTCACTGCTCTATTCTTGTATTGTTTCATCTTCAGCTGCAATAACTTTACAGCAAGGGGCTGGATGGTAATAAGGACTGATTGCTGCATTAAGTGTATTATTTCTCAAAGTTTATAAAGGTGTATATGTAATCATCCTAGTTTTTCAGGGCTGCAGTCATGAGTCAGGACTGAGCACCTGGGCCATTTAGCTGGATCCCACATCCTCTCCCTCGTGGCTGCCATTCCCATGGCTCTGTGGACAGCTGACACACAGAAATTCACCTCTTTTCCCACCTGTAGCCTGACATCAAGAGCCTCTACAGCCAGGTCTGGACATGTCTCTCCCACACAGAGCGAACTCCTAGTGATGACATTGTGGACTGGGGTGTTCTGGAAGAGATCTTCAGACTGTGATACTGACCACAGGCAGCATAAGAGCTCCCCGTTTAGGAGGCCATCCCATGCAGGACACTCCTTGTTTCACTTAATTTGCAGCACAGACATAATCTGACAGAACTGTAGGTGGCGAAGGAGCAGATTGCTCCTGGTGTTGAAAGGCTGAGAGAACCACACCCCCATCGCAGGCTGGATGCGGGTGGGGGAGGCTCCCATCATACACAGCCCCACCGAGTTTTCTAGAGCTGCCTGCTCTTAAGTAAATCCCTGGTGTCTGCTTGTTGAGTCAAGGAAACTTCTTGCCAGCTTGACTGAGGTAATGTGCATGTCAGGATCTCTCTCTCCTCACCTCTCTCCTTCACCTGAGAACACCCTGCTCTGCTGGCCGACTCCAAAGCCCTGCCCACAAGACACCGACGCTGATCAGTTTGGCACGTCCACTAGAGCTGCTCACCTGCGTTCTCTCTCAAGTAAAAGGTGTCTGATTAGGGTCTTGCTGCATTTTAGTCACCACAACATCTACAGAAAGGCTTCAAACACCCTTAATAATGTATTAAAAAATATAGGGTGCTTTTGATGTCAGACAGAATTGAAGGTCTTGATGAGCTCTAGCATAAAGCCAGAGAAAAGAAGATGCTTTGCTGAGGAGATGCAGAAGTTACCACGTTCCTCAAACCACCCCACATTCCTGCTTTGTACCTCCTTAATCCTCCGGATGTAATTATTCTTCATTCTCTTGCTGCAGAAACCCCTTCCATCTTTCTTCTGATGGAAAATGAGGTCACCCTTAATCATTCTGGGTCTCTCCAGAAGATAGTGAGATCCACTCACAGCGTGACACGGGAGCCAGGCTTATCTCTTCCCATTCAATGATTCCTGTGGGGTCTGCTGTAGAGCAGCCTCTGTTGTAAAAGAGCACAAATACCATGTTTGCAGGCTACAGAACGAATTTCTGCAGCAGAGCAGGAACAGACACTTTGTGAACAATAATACAATAATATAATATTTTCAGATAATAATGCAAAGAGCCAGGCTGAATTCTTCTTAAAAGGTCCGATTGCTATTTCAGCTACTGAGGAGCTTTAGTAATCACTGTAAGATGAATGTTTCATCAGTATTTATTTTAAAAGCAATTTCTGTCATCGGTCAGGACTTCAAGTTGGTTTTAACCCTTTGCTTTTCCTGTAAAATACATATATATATGCATATGAACACACACAGTTATGCTATTTAATGCCATCACTATAGACCGAGAACAGAGAAAATGGTATTTTGAAGCTGTTCAATTAGCCAAAATTTACCTTAAGATTTATAAGAACAGATTTATTTTTCTGTCTCCTTAATCTTAATGTTGGCAAATTAGGAATCTCTCCCTGCCTGGTTAGTTACCAAGGCAGGGGTTTTTAAAAGCCTCTGATATTCCAAGCCAAAATTGTGAATTTTAACTCAGAGGACTGGCAATTATTCAGGAAGTAGCATAAATATCTACCACAGACACAGATTGCATTTCTGACCACAACAACTTGAAAATGTGTGCTGACCAGTGATTTCTGACCAGCAAATGGCTCCCATGTGACAGAGAACGTGGCTTTTATTCTCCTTCATCTCTTCAGCTTTTTCTTCGCTCTGCAGCAGTTTTTGTAAACCCTTGTGGGGAGCTCTTTGATGTGCACAAGGTTTTTATCACCGTAATTACTCACAGCACAGTAGGATACTTGGTCCAAAATGAAAAGTGCAAGTCCTGGAATGACTGACCACTTTATGTCATGAAAAGAAGAGGCTCCCAGAGAATCTTTGGACAGAGGCACCCTCAACTTTGTCTGGTGGATAAAGGTCCGACCTGGCTGTTTGCTTAACATGGAGAAACAGCTCTTAATGGTTTTCCATACATTAGGGCCTGTAAAAATTCAAAAAAAAAAAAAAAAAAAAATCAAACCCCACCACAGATTACTTGTGAAATGATTGTGAAAGGGACCTCTAGCAGACACTTATGTGAGTGTGTGATTCCTGCAGATCACTATTGCTTCTCCTTTTGTTCTTGTTCAGCTCATCTGAAAAATTATGTGTGATTTTGCTGTGATAGTATTTTGTTGGTTTTGGTGTTATTTTTCTTGGTAAACAGGCAAGTAGGAGTCCAACACAGTGTAGAGGCTCATGGATCTTATAACAGCATCATAAAACTTTGAACATCCATACATTGGATACTACTGCTCTGTAATTTGTAAAAATCAGGTGGACGACACCCAGGATTCCCAGTAATTGCATGAAATTCAGTTATCTCCTTCAGGCATCAGGTCACTGGAACCGTAACTGTAAATTCTGCTTTGAAGGGCTTTAAGCTTCAACCCAGTGTCAAGAACAAAAAAGACGAAGGAGAAAGGTTGCACTTGGAGGAGTTTGGCCAGATCTTCCTGGTGCCCCCACATTCCCACTGACACTGCAGCCCTACAAGGACACCAAGCCCCTAAAGCCCCTCTGAGGCTGTGCTGGATGTTTATCTCCTCCCTTACATGTGCTCAGCTCTTGCATAATTGTGGCCCAGAATCTCTGAGCTGAGCATGCCATAAGATTTGCAAGCAGATAGCTTTGCAAATATACGGCTGGATGGAGTAATTTGCTTGGTGTCTGTCAGTGGGGTTTATGGCCAGAGTATTCCTGTGTCACAGTTTACCGGGAACATTCAGGAATTGTCTTGTGTCCTTGCTGATACTGAACAGGTGGATGCTATCATCTGTTATTTATTTATTTTCTAATTTTATTTAAATTTTTTTTATTATTATTTCTGTTGGGGGCAAAATGCTCTGCATAACAAGCTGACATAAAATTTAGAATGCACAGGGGCAGAACTGTAAGTTAACTTTATCGCCCAGATTTAGTGCCAGCCCTTTGCACCAAGCACCATTTGCATACATCAGAGATTCCTGGACTGTGTCTGTGTGTCCAGGTCACTTATTCATTATTATAATTTATTTCTAGCACAGCAATACCTCGAGGCCCCAGGGAGAGGCAGTTACACATACATGCATATAATGAAAAGAGAGTTCTTGCCCTGAATTGCTCAGCACAGAGCTGCCTACCTGGTACAACAGCATCCCATGCAGAGATGCCAGAGCTGCCTCTAAATGAGATGATACCTTTGTGTGGTGTAGTATAATGCCATGCAGAGACACTCTCTGTCCTGGAAGAAGTGTAGTTACATCACTACAGACCTATATCTGGGCTAAATTTGCAGTAAATAATGTATGAACTGACAGCAACAATGCTTCCAGTTTTAGTTATCTCTGAAAGTGCACTTTCCTGTGCAGAGCTGTTCTTTAAATTTCCTCCCTGAACAGAATGGGTAAAATAACAGCTAAAAGTTTAAAACTGTCAGACTCAGGAAAGAATTCAGGGATTTTTCCACTGTGGCTTTGTCTGTCAAAGTAGGATAATGTTCTTCGAGAGCTTCTAAATGAATGTCTTCACTGAGAAAAAAAAAAAAACAACACAAAACTCCACAAAAAACCTGACAAAGCCCTCCCCCCTATCAAACCCACAGCCCAAATCCAATTTATTTAGCTTAGTAAGTCACATATTTTAAAGTCTCACACCTTGCACACAGACGTAGACCTGGCTGGAGTGAATTACTCAGAGTAGTAATGAGCTTCTTACATTGACAGATGAAAACGGATTAACAGTAGATGGTGATATTTTTTTTTTCATTTTTGTTAAGTATTTTACTACAGGCAGGAATTAATGTAAGGAATTCCCATGGTCTGCACTGTGCAGGCGGTCAGATTACATTAACACAGTGGTCCCTTCTGACTCTACAGTCCATTAACTTAAGTATGAAGTTAGAGGAGAAAGGGGGATAAAACTTGGCAGTGGAAATAATTGATTTTTTCAGGTCAGAAATGAAATCAAATCAGAACAGCAAACATCACTTAGTATCAGCATTTTTATTTATTTATTTATAAAGTTCAGCAAATTGAAACAATTTACTTTGGGTTGAGTATCCACACCAACCTGAGACAATCTGATTAAGTTCCTTTAAGAACATGTTTAATAAAAGCACAGGTGGAATTTATAAAACCTAGGGGCAGATGTGAAGGGTGTCCTGAGAAAAAGGGAAGTTTATAGGCTTTCTAGATCTTTTGAGGAAATTTTTGTCAGCTTGATCCTCTGATCTCTTCCTTATCTGTATGTGTCCATATGGATTGCTTTTTTATTTTTCATAGATATGTAAAAATATAAGGATTACACTTTGTTTCATGTGTCCAAGGATGAGTGCTAAATTTGCAAAATCAAGCTCAAAGAACATAATGAGCTTTGTTACAAGAGTTGCTTTGCACTATTAATGACGATATGGAGGAGCTAAACAAAAATCAGAATAAGAAATACTGTCATTATGCATAAAAACATTGCAAGAATCCTCATACTCTGACATTTTGTTCTATTTTGTAATTAAAAAAAACAAATCAGGTGTCTGAGTTTCTATGAGATGCTGATATTCTGAGCTACAAGTGTTGGTTACATCTGTGTTTTATCTACTCTGACAATTCTCGATATCTCTCTCTTTTGGGACTTTTAGCATAACAATCAATTTCAAGTGGTTTGAATCATTCTTCATCCTCAGAATTCAGTTTATTTCCCCAAAGGCCAGGTGTATTTGAAACGAAGATGCCAAACTAAAAATAAATAAATAAATAAGTAGAACTAAATATAAAAAGCAGGTTAGTATCTTCCTTTTCCCTGTGGCTAATTTTTTTCCCCAGAGGTCATAAAAGCTGCTGGAGCAATTATCATTCTGTTACATTCTGGAAGAGCACTTTTAAATAATTTAAAAAGTAATCTGTTTGGGTTTTTTTAACATAATTACTACCATTATATTTTCTACATGGGAGTGAACTAAGAGATAAGTACCTTCCAAGTCAATAAATATCTTAGCCTGAAGCCCTAGAACTTTATCTGTGAAGTGTTTATCTTACTAATCCTCCCTAGAAAAACAAAATAATTATTGCCTAATGATAGCAGACGTAAGTTTTCTGTTTCAATTGCTAAGCAGGTTGTCAAAATATTGTTCAATATTAGAGGAACATCTCCTGAACCTGGTTGGAAATGGAGTATAAAGTGAAACATGGGACATAAATCCACAGGCTTTTTTTTTTTTTTTTCCTGTTGCCCACAAAATAAGTATCAACACAAGAGTTTGGCTCCCTCCATGAACCTTGCAGAAATCACTCCTCTGCTGTTAGTCAATCAAGCCCCTGGGGAAGAAAAGATCCCATTTACTAATAAGATTTCAAGGGTCGACAAGGGAAGACTTTTCAATATAATGGTCTTGTTTTCTGAGGAATGGTTAAAGACTTCCCAAGGTGAAGTACTGAGAGATGTAATCTCTTTCTAATCTCTAGGAACTGCCACTTTCTGTTATTAATATTGCTTCCCCACTTTGGGCTACAGCTCCAGAAAACACACGACACATGCCTGACATCAGGCACATTTTCAAAATCCATTGATTTCCACGACATTGGAGCATGTGTCTAAGGAAAAATGATGCTTCTTTCTCCCCCTTGGGAAAAGAAATTATCCCCTGATTTAAATAACATCATGCCTGCATATCAGTAAATAATTTAAGTTCAAGATCCACGAAAAGGTATATAAATAATCATCTCATTCCCTGTGCATATTTCAAATTTCATTTTCAGGGCCGCTGCTATTAACAGCTACTAATCATGGATTCATAGAATAATTAAGGTCAGAAGGGACCTCTGGATATTATCTAATTTAGCCTGATACTAAATGCAGGTTTAATTAAATCAGGTTGCACAGGACCTTGCCCACTTGAGTTCTGAGTATCTCCAAGGATGGAGATGCTATTATTACTTTAACTTTTTGATGTTGTTGTTGTTGCTATTAAAATTGTATATTGTGAAAAATAAAGTAGAAGGTGAGACACTGAGCACTCCCAGTTCTGTCATCACTGCCCCTATATGAGCTTTTAATCCATCCTTTCAGTGGGATCTTCTCCCCAAAGACGCAGTGAAAGTTTGTTATTTAAGTCAATACAACTGGAGCAAAAAAAATCATTGTTTCATCCGGAGCTGCTCAGAGGCTGCCAGCTCTAAGGAAATTGTGCATTTACAGGTCTTTGCCCTCCCTGCTCCCTTCCAGGAAACTGTAAGGCCATAATGTTTTCAAACTCATGGCAAAGCTCCCTTTCACAGTGGACAGAGGTGAGGTGGGCAATGGTTGTGTGGGGGTAAGAAAGAGTAGGCTGCAAAGGATCTTCAGCAAGAGTATAAGTGAGGAGAGGGAATCCATAAAAATGCTTGGCTGGAATACCAATTGAAACCAGAACGTACCTAAAATCTTGAAGACACAGATACTTGTATCATTTATTGCCATTGTATTCATTTTTCTAATGGGTTAGGGGTAGAAAAGGGGGATGAATCACCAAAAGCAGGATGCTGGTGCAGGTGAGACTCAAGTACAAGGGGAAGAAGGGGAAGATTGTGATCAGGAAAAGCAGGGGCAGGAGGTCTGATTGCCTTTCTGACTGATGGGAGCTGTGAGCTGGTGGCAGACAGCAGCCTGGAGAAATAGTAACTCAGAAATCACTACAGTGGTCAGATTCCCCAAGGAAAGTATCTTCTAAACGAAAGATGAAAAATATGGGTGAGAAGCTGGTTTAGGAAAAAGAGATTGGAGCAAAGGATTGAGATGATAACACCTGTAAAATCTGTAAGGATTATTACAGAAACCATTGAATTGAAAGTACCATTTTTTCCCTTTTAAAATAAGCCATGTGAGAAGGGCAGCTGTAGCGAACTAAAAACCACCCACTAATCCAGGAGTTACATCAAGCAGTGTCCTCATGCTCTCCTGGGCCTATCACAGAAACCAGCCACTATTTCCATTTCCTTAACTCCTACTGCTGCAGCATTTTATAATCCCATTCTATTGTTCTGCTCCTCTCTCATCATTTTGCTCCGTTAAAAGCAGACAGGGGATATATTTACAGAACTTATTGTTCCTAAAGTAGCACAGGCTGTAAGTTATTCCTGAGCATCTGCTATCAGATTCTGATGGATGTCCTGAGATGTTTGATATCATCTCTGTGAAGTCAAAATAGAATATGCTTTTTCACCCTGTTCTGGTCCAGCACTAGCACCAACTTCCTCACTTACATCTTCATCTCCTTTCAGCTGTTTTCCCTTGAATGACTCCCAAATCTACTGAGATTTCTTTCTTTTTCTTTTTTTCTTTTCATTTTCTTTCCCCTCTCGGAGTTCCAAAGCAATATTTCAATTCTCAAATGACATTCTCTTCCAGAATGCTTCTCATCTATGTCCCCACAACCCTAAAACAAGGCCTTAGATATTCAGCCCTCATAACAGCCAGTATCTTTGTATTTATCTTGAAACAGTTAGATTAAAATAGAAGAATAAATTAATTAGCACTTACAGTCCCTGGATCTAATGCCTGACTTCAGCAAAATCCATGAGATGAGGAAAGTTAACTTGTGCAACAATGCACATCACTGGCAAAGGGTTCTTGTGCTTCAAGAACTGAACTGGCTCTTTAATGAGAAAAAAAACCAAAATAAAAATAATAAAAAGCTAATTACATCCCTGCTGTAACTACAGTTGGCAATTAAGCACAGCAGTCACAAACACACAGTAAAAGACAGGGCTAGCTCTTCCTCCCACAGCATTCACTCTGGCACCCAAAATCCAGAGGGATTCCACGAAGGCAGACCAGCTTTGTGTCTTGGGTCCTGACTGGAGCATGTTCCATACAAGCTGGGTCTTCACTTGAATTTACAGGAAGCTTCTGTGCCATGCTGTTGGCTTTGTGTGTGAGTGGCTGTGTGCACTCCTTGATTCAGAGCTGTGTTTCTGGGGTTTTTTTGTGGTGTACACATACCCAAAGGGACACCTGACATTAGTGTGACAAATAGTGTGTCACACAGTGACACTCTCACTGAGCCTACAAAATCATAATCCATTCTCCATTCCATTATGATTCCTCTGAAGCAAAGGAGGGACAAACCCACTGCTTTTATGCCACGTGGATGTTGTGAGTGTCATTTTGAAAGCTATCTCAGAGTAATGCCTTTCTTCCTAAAATTTATTTTCTTACATTAGGACTTGAACATTACAGCTCTGTGTATGCTGGTAAACTAAACAGAAAGAGCAGCATAAGGGTACACTAATAAATTCAGCTCTGCATGGGAAGTCAACCATTGATTTTGCTAAAACTGTTGGAATCATCCTGTGCATTCTACTTTGGTCAGTCCATTTAGGGCTCTTGTAAACAGCCCTTGCAGAAATAGTTAATGGGAATACATCCTTTATTGGAGAAGCAGGAAGTCCAACAGCGTGGTTACCAGACATTTCACCCCAGCAGGTCTGAGTGGAAAAGAACAGTCCCTAGTCACATTTAAATCATTTTAATTAAGTCACTGATACCAAACTACACTTTCTTCCAATATTTTAAGAGATCCACAAGGTATGAGTTCCGTGTGGATCTGCAATACGTCATTTTTCTCCAAATCTGTGAGCAGAACACCTTGAGTAAGAAAATTTTCTTAAAGTACTTGTGTTTTCCCTTTACCTCATGTGATCTAGGAATTATTTCACCCTTTATTCCATGCTGGCAGATTAAAAGATTTAACACAAATCTAATAAAAAGTGAGTAATATATCCATTCTGCTTGGCAACCTCTTCAAACACCACCACATATAATCCAATATATAGCTGCTTATCCTGATTAGCAGAGGACATGCTCAAAATATAGAGGTACCATCTAGCAAGCTACTGAACGAGGCAATCCTGATGTATCTATCCCTGAAAAAGTGAGGGAACTCTGTTGGAGTCAATATCTGTTGGCAGGTGGTGAAGAGAAAAGGAGCATTAAAAGGAAGAAGATCTAAAGGAAAGATTAAGCCATAATCACTGCAAAAGTTTCTGTAATAGAAAATCAAGGCACTGCTTTGCATGGTTCCATTCTGTCTGGGTTGTTCAGGTTGGCATTAAACAATATAAGATTAAGCACTTGTCAGACGAACTAATGAGTTTTGGATTGATTTCTGTCTTCTGCAATGCTACTAGCATTTTTGACAGATATGATTTATAGGGCATTCTTTGGGCCTGTTCATGAGAAAAGCTGTTTATTTTGGTTGATGGACAGGGTTTCTAATGTTCCCAGTGGAGTGTGCAGATGGCAGGAAGGACAGTAATCTTTGAGACCATCTCTCAATGTCTGGGGTATGTCTCTTATAAATTTGTAATCAAGATCGCAAGAAACTAATGTGGGCAGGCTTCCTCTGAAATTGTTTTTGTGACCTTTGGCCAATATAATGCTCCCTGAAAAATGTATGTCTGGTACTTTTGCTGTTTAGTAAATGGAGCTTGTATAGGCAATCAAGAAACTATACTTTCCTTTTTAACTGATGTGACATATATATGCAGACACAGAGTTTTGCACACTTACAGTTCTATTCCCTCTGGCTTAGGCGAATTTTTTTTGGCACGTTTTATGTCTATGGTTATTTAGTGTGCAGGTAGACTACAAGAAAAAAAGAAGCCAGGCAGTCTGTGTTGGAAAATTAATAGAATCTCTAAGGCGTGAAGATAACAAATCTAAGCAGCTGCACCACTGAATAATTTTTATTCTCATCTGCTGTTCTTGCCATTGATTGTTATTTTTTCCATTTGTCTTGCTCATAATTAGATTGTACAGTCTTGGAATGCAGGCCAGGTCTAAGCTGATATGGCTGCATTGACTGAAAAAAAGCTGTGCCAGTACTGAGAAAACATGGGGCCGTCTCCTATCATTTTCTTAATTCTAAAACTACCAATTTTCAATGGGGGTTTAAAGTACATTGAGTAACACTCATATAAGCATCTCCTGGGAGCTTCAGAGGAGAAGAATGATTGTGGTGTGAGTTTAAACATCTAAGATGGACTGCTTCCCCAGCTGTAATGTGATGAGTGTTGGTGACACCATGCTGAGATGATCCCATAGTTTGACTCAAATTCCAGTCCTGCACAGGTCAGTTGTCAAAAATTTGGCTTCGTAGCACTAGGAATTTAGGAAGTTTGATTTTCAGAGAACGTGAACTGCTGGCATATTTAACCTTAGGCTTACAAGTTTGAAGCCTTTGACCTGTTCTATTACTCAGATCCTTTTGGTCTGTTGAGTCCTACTACTGAATCCAAAGATGGGACTTTCTTTCCTACCCCTCTTTCTCAGGTGTGTGTATGTCTTAAAAGAAATCCTAAATTTTCAAGAAGACCATTCTCTGTGCCATTCTGCTTGTGGGATGATGGTTTTCCCTTGACAAACACAGAATCCAGGTTGAAC
Source organism: Coloeus monedula (assembly GCF_965178545.1). Taxonomy (NCBI): domain Eukaryota; kingdom Metazoa; phylum Chordata; class Aves; order Passeriformes; family Corvidae; genus Coloeus; species Coloeus monedula. The sequence goes on along the minus strand of NC_138822.1, from coordinate 80,702,097 downwards.
ATCAGCAGAGGCATAATGATGCTCCAATGGAGAGCTGAGACATTGAAGAATTGACTGACTCTGTCATCTCCAGAGGCCTCTGGCACAGCTTGGGGTGGTCTTGGGCACACAAGACATCCACACAGGACAGACAGAGATGACACAGAGCCTGTAGAGCAGCTGTGCCCTTCTGCATAGGAGCTGATTGATGTCTGTGATTAAGCATCTGATTCAATCCTTGAACATACCTCTGAGAAGCCTCCTAATTCAATCCTGGTTCCCACTTTTCTCCCATTATCCTACCCCAGCATGACCACCAAAAGCATGTTGGGTGATGGCAGAAACACCAACAGGAGTGACAGCAGAGCTGGAAACCAGGTCAGTGAAGCAAACAAGGGCTGCCAAAGCAGCAAGAAGCAGCCAACATTGCATAACTGATGGAAATCACAGAAAGACATTTTCCAAAATATGTCAGATATTAGGAGGAAATAGAAATTAAGAAGAACATATGTAAGGAAGAAATCCTTCCCTGTGAGAATGTTGAGGCCCTGGCACGGGGTGTCCAGAAAAGCTGTGGCTACCCCACCCTTGGGAGTGTTCAAGGCCAGATTGGATGGGGCTTGGAACAACGTGGGATAGTGGAAGGTGTGTCTGCCCATGGCAGAGGAGTGGAAGTGGATGAGCTTTAAGGTGCCTTCCAACCCGAACCACTCTGTGGTTCTGAGGTATTTACTAATATGGTCATTGACTACTAAGACAATTTTTTATATCTTACAATAGGACCCAGAGTATAGAGAAAAAAAATCAAGCTCCCAAGTCAGCGCAGGACCAGAAAAGACCAACATCCAAACAGCCCTTTTATACATTGGACACAAATGATTTGGTGCCAGAGTTGTTCCTTGGCTCAGAGGGCTTTACCCTTCTTATCCACAACATTCTAAATATCCTTGGTAGTTTTTGCTTCCCATTGGCCTCAGCTAAACAAGGCAATCACTTTTCGAAGGAATTTATAGCCAAGCACCCCTTTGCTCTCACTTTAGGGAGATGCCAGGTCACTCTGTTGAGGTTGCAAGTTATTGCATTACATTACTTAGGCATGAAATCTGTGCTGAAACACTGCCACTTGCTGCAGCATGCGTAACCTCGGAGCTGCTGCCTCCTTATCTGTGAGCACACAGGTTGTGGTGGGTTTGGAGCTGGGCTCTGTGTGCAAACGCAGTGTAGACATCATGTCAGCCTCCTCATTTTCAAATTACACTGTCTTCTTTCTCCAAAGGTTTATCACTAAACTTGTTCCAGTTTATTCCTTCTTATCTAAGCCCACATGTCAAATCTGTCTGTACAGTTTCAGGTGAGTTCTCGTTGCAATTTTGTGCAGAAAAAAATTAGTGATTGCTTGCCTCTAGTGAAGTGCCTCACTGAGCAATCACAGCTGCTTTTCCCATGTCTGTGTGCTGTCCCTTCTCCTACTACTGTCTTCTCTCCCTTAAGGTGTTTTTAAGTGAAGACCCAGCAGTTTGTACAAGAACTTCTTGCTATTACTCCCTCTGCTCATGAGCTTCCACACTGTAATAAGAAATTTAACCATCTTTAACCCTGACTACTGCATTAACCATTTCTTCCTATGTTTTATCCAGTTTTTCTTCTGCATTGATGGGGCCTTCCTCCTTCATGTCATCAGCAAATTTCATAAGCAATCTCCTCTACTTCATGGCAAGAGTGTTTACTATGTTTAATTGTACATGACCCTGGCCTCTTTAGTAATAATAATAGGCTATTTCTAGTCTCCTATCACCTCTTTTAATACAGTTTCTTACCTCTTTAAAGAATCTCAAAGGAATCCCCATTTTCTGTTCCTTAACAGAAAAGATCTTATGTGGCAACAACTAAACTTAATATTATGTTTTAGCTCTACTGCACTGACCATAATTTTTTTAACAAAAAAAACTACTTGATTTGAGAAAGATACTGAGTTTCTCTATGCCATTTCTCTGCTATTTCCATCATTAGAGTATTCATTCCTTGAAGTTGTACATACTGTTGAGATCAACTGATGAACCTGAAATGTAGTGGATAATTTACTTTCCCTTTGCTATCTACAGATGCCAAGATTTTATTTTCCTTTTGTTATATATAAAAGTTTTTTTTTTTTTTCTTTTCCTTTTGTTATACATGATAACACCTAACTTAATCCAAACATGATGTGATTCACAAACGGTGTGATTCTTGGGACTTTCCTGTGCAGGGCCAGGAGTTGGACTTAGATGATCCTTTTTTTTGTCCCAACTCAAAATATTCTGTGATTCTGTGATTTTGTAAAAAACTTTTTTTCTCAAGTTGCTATTTTAAGGGAGTTTATGACACTGTTGATCACACCTGTGGCATTTAGGAATAAAATTAATGAAACAACCTATGTTGTTTGTGGTCATTTTAGGACCTATATCTTTATTACCATTCCAACCTTATTATGAAAATTATTTTAAAAGACCGAAAAAATATCCAGTTTTAGGACCATGTGCTGGCTATGGTTCCTTTAGTCTCAAAAAATGGAAAAATAAGGGTTGTGCTGAGTCCCCACTCCTTCCCCATCCCCTTCAACTCATGCCCACAGGAGGATATCCCAGCTGCCAAGATCTGTATACCCTCTGCACCAGCAGCAGAAGGAGGAAGATATTTCTCGCACAGGGGTGGGAGGTTTTCTTTTATGTCCCTTTATGTCTGCTTTGGCTTAGCTATGGTTTGTAGTCACAAATTCTTTGGGATATAACTTGTTTGCAGCGAATTCCTGCCAAAGTTCACAGAGTTAATTCAGGGCTCAGAATGAAAACTCACTTTGAGCTGCAATTTTATTGAACCCTGCAGTCAATAAATCTCCCCTCCCTCAAATGAGTGAGAGAGTGCAGCACAAAGCCCATTTCTCACTACTGTTTTTCTTTGGTTTGATCTGTTAAGAGCAAAAGTTATTCTGCTTCCCCTATTTGGCCCCCGCAGGTTAAAAGGACAGATGAATTTGGGTGAAATAGTACAAACTGTCACCTACCGGTTTCAAATGAGGGTCTGGGAAAGGATTGCTCAGGACTTCAGGTGGCAGATGACTTTTTTCTTCTCATACTGCAGATCAAAAATTACTTATTGGAAGAAAAAAACGTTCTTTAAAAAAAATAATTCTTTTGATGTGATATTATAGGCAATCCAAACTTCACCTTCTGTCCTCAAAACTGTGCTATTCATAACCAATATCAAATGAATCAATCCCAGACTCTTATGGATGATGACTACTTCTGTGTATATAGCAATTAAATCTCATGGACATGACTCTTCTCATTTTCCATCTATTCTGTGTCAATGAGCTGTACCAGTGACCTTTTCTACAACCATGGCCATTCTCTGTTTGTACTGCAATTTCCCCACTTGTGCAGTGGAAATAATGGCAACTTTCTTTCCAAGGCCATGGGAAGATAAAGACAATGAATAATGTCCCATGGGCCTAATTCTAAGTCCACTGAGGTGGCTGAGAATCTTTCATCTCAATTCAACATGCATTCCATCAAGTGCTACAAAGGCCACAACATTCTACTGCACACCAGGTCTCAGGGTGGGTGTAGCCCCACTCCTCAGGCAGCAAATCATGTAGCCATCAACCCTAATTTCTGCAAAAAGAATTGTTTATCAATTTATTCATTATTAATTTTCCATTCCATAATTTTCACCTCTTGGCAGATCCCTAGTAAAATTACTTGGTGCTTGTTGTCCAGAATGCTGTTCTGTGATTGCCCATCTAAATCATATGGCTTTTAATCTGTTTGGTGAAATGGCTGAAAGAGAAGGATAATCAATTGGGATATGTTTCCCTTTTTTTTGTCTCATTTTTGTTTTCTTTTTTCCCAAATGATGAACTCCCTAAAATTTTTTAAGCTGGTGCAGATCTGTAGATAAATTTTATTTACACAGATCTCTATGTCAAATGTCCAAACATGACCTTTCTCTGTGGCCTTTCCTGGAACTTTCAGAATTAGGCAGTGCACCATGGGCTATGTCTGTCCTGGTAAATCAGATGTTTCTGGTACTGTTCTCTGACAGTGAGGCCAACAGGGAGGGATCAACCCAGTTCACACACAAAACATCTCTCGCTGTCCAGAACTGAGTGGCTGTATGCAAAGTGCCAGCTGAGATTGGCTTCCTGCCCATGAAAACTTCCAGGCTATTCTGAGTCCTGTCTGTAAGACTGTGAGTCAGCCCAGGTCAGTGCCTCATAAGGTGAAACTTCTACAAACAAACAGTTTGAGAGACCATTCTCTAGAATCTGGAAATACTCTTGGGCAATTAAAACCTCTGAGGCCAGCGGAATGCAGGCTGAAAATGGTGCCTTTAGATGAATAAACCGTTTTACTTAAGATCAGAAAAGTGTGGTGCATCCAAGAAAATTCAGGCATATAATTTGGCCACCTGACATCAATTTCAGCTATCTCTGTTTATAGCTAATGAAGAAAAACACGTGCCTCCAGAGACTCATCTGCGGAAATTGCACCATGTAAGGAGTTTTGCTGCCTTTATGTAGTTGGAAGTCATGAATAGTTTGATCCACATGAGACCTTGTAAAATCCTACTCTTCCTGTAATACATTAAAATACCTCTAATTCAAATTTTCTTCCGTTTTTGTTTTTTTCAAAAATCAGTTTATTTCTAGTTTCTGCTTCATAAAATAAATTGTATCTGGAGAGAGCAAAAAGTGTACCTGAAATTACTTGAGTTTATACACAATGAAGACATAAGGCCAAATCTCATGGAAAAGATGGGGAAAATTTCATGGTTTGCCTGGGGAAGTTGTGAAATCTCAGCACAGGAGGATTTTAAGAACAGACTATGCAAACATGAGCCAGCTGATATTTTCCTGGGGCAAAGGAATGGACCAAGAGAGCTACTGAGACCCTGATTATTTTATTATTTGCGGCCCAAGGTTTTATAGAGTAACAGTTGTTAAAACCTCATGACTGGAATTTCATGTCACCCTCCTGGAAACAGGCAATTCAGTAAAAGTAAAGATATTCAAATTAGAGTTTTCAATTTTGATGAATGTATACTTACCCCTATTTTGTCAATATACAAAATGTCAATGATTATATTAGTGGGTATTTTGCATGATATAACACTTTTAAATAAAGTTGTTTATATGCCCTTCTCCAATGATTTTTATGTTAAGATCTAAAAGTAAATGAAAGAAACATTTTTATATGCTGGTATTAACATATCAATTTATAGATAGTGAAACAGAGGCAATGAGAAGAAAAAAAAAAATACTATTTTGAAATATTTGTGAATCCTGTAAAGTCATCATTTTGCCCATGTTTTCAAGCATTAACAGACAGCTTGATATCAATACCCTGAGTCAGTAAAGTATTTGAAATACAAATTTTGCTGCCAATTTCGACAACATACTGAGTCTTGTGTTCCATGAATATGCCTAAACCAAAATATTTGGACATCCAATCATCATCATGGGATAAGGAAGCCTGTGGACCTGAAGACTAGATACAGTTTGTATTTGCTGACATAAATTAAAATCACTTCAAAGAGAGCTTAAAAATCTGTTCCTGGCCTTTGTGATTCAGCATCAAAGACTCAGAGCAATGACCCTGTTTATCTTACCTTTTAACCACAAGATGCACTACCTCTTTTTTCTGAAGATTTCAGCCACCTCAGTAATGGCTTCCACATTCTAATTTAAATTCTTTGCACTGCAATCTACTAAACCCATTATTTTCTACTGGAGATCAATCCTTTGTTGTTATCCTTTCTTTTTTTGTGACTCCACAGATGTAAGCAGAAGTGACTTTCAAGATGGGGAGTCTCACTGGACCTCCCACCTGCCCTGGTGGTGGCCAAAAGACCAACATTTAAGGTGTCCAGAATATATTTTGGTAGTGAGAACACTTTTAGCAGAAATTTAATCAACTTGCGCCTGTTAAATATTTATCCAATTATGCAAGTGACAAGCGAAAAATGAATGAATTCCTTTTAACATAATATAAAATAGCACATAGCAGAAGGGAATTTTATCATTAAAGATATAATGAGATCATGAACACCTCCAAAGGGGTGAGTTAATCAAATAAGGCCATAATATGACAAGCAGCCTGTCAGAAGAAATTCTATTTGCTGCAGTACGCGAGTTGCATTTGAGTTAATAACTGAGTCGCGTAACCACCCTACCAACCTTGTTAGAGGATGTCATACTCAGCCTTGCTGATGAAGGAGGGTAAAAGTGGATGGTTTGAAAGGAAAATTCCCGGAGCCGATATTGACAGTGGGTGTAATTACAGGAACTGCTTACTCTGGGAGATACAGACCTTTTCCTCAGGTGTACACAGTGTGTGCTGCCCTCCCTTCTCCAAAATTATAATGCCACAGGCATTAAGTGCATCTATACATATGTACACTTGAAGAACCAGCTGTTTAGAGAGAACAGTCTGGAGCACAGGGCTAAAGAGACCCGAGATATTTATTTTTCTTTTGAGAAGAAAGAATTTAAGGCCGATACCCTTAGCTGGTCTGAAATCTTACAGTCCCACTGACATCAGCCGAGCTCCCATGATTTACACAGGCTAATACTTTGTCTCACAGTATGCAATCTTTTTCCATTAATATTTACCTGCTGTTCCATAATGACTGCAAAACGCCTGACAATAGCTAGACAGTGGGAGTTCTGTGACTGCCACTTACTACACAAATCATAATCATGCCACTGGTACCTTGCGCTTCTTCCATTTATTTGTCATATCCATCTGGTTTCCCTCCTACACAGACTAAGTGTAGACACTGCCTCTAAGTGCAGTTATCCTGCATTTGGGGATGAAAATAGAATTGCAAGAGTAATAGGCAAAAATTATCATCTGATTTCTAATAGGAGCAACATGATAACGTAGAGGCTCCTTCCCTCCAGAAGCTCAAGGCACTTGGAATAATATGCAAGTTGTGGTTTGTACAAGAATAAATGTAAGGTACTAAGAGATCAAAGGATTAGCCTGTGATCATACTATTGGCAGATCTTCTTCCAGGTGTAAAAAAAAAAAAAAAAAAAAGGAATAATTTCATGTCATTATTAAGAATAACTTCACTACAGGAACAAAATATTACCAAGTCTAAAGCTGTACAGAAGCTGTCATAATAAATCATGAATCCTGTCGAAAGTCATTGAAATTCATATTTTTGGACTTTCTGAAAAAGAAGCAAATAACTGCTGACACAGTTTGCCAGCTTTGGATAAGTTTGTCTTTTGATAACTTCGAGATTGAAGACACAGGTGATGCAGAAGGAACTGCCATAGATGTAATCTGAAAATCATGTTAACTTGTCTACAATGACCTGTGTTAATGATCATCATAGTATCTTACTGGTCTTGTAATCTTCGTGTAAAAGAAGACTATGACACCTCTGAACCTTTTCCACCTGAAACACAGCTTCATCTGAAAACTATAATTTCCAGGAACTGGGATGTAATAATCATATATATCTGAAATGTCTTGAAGAAGAAAATACTGTCAGAAAATACTATTTCTGGTGGGCAGAAATAACACCAGTAACCATAACATAGACATATATATTATATAAAAAAAAAAAAAAAAAATATATATATATATATATATAAAAATCAATGTTCTACATTGGATTTCAGATGATCCTTATACTAGACTGTCTTTACCACTTATCTTGTGATTCTACCATAAACCCATAACTCTCTATTTGTTCTCCATTTTACTGAGCCTTGCAACATTTTATTTGTGAATCAATTTCCACCTGTCAGCTCAGAACAACTGTGCTTCACTTCCACCACACTTTGTCTCTATCTATTCCTATTTCCTTTAATACAGAGAAAGCCTCTGTTTTATGAGTTACTGCTGTGCCTGCTGCAATGGGACACTCACCTTGGCTGAAGAAGCAGGCACAGTTTATTACAAACACCAAAACATCCTGCCCTCCCCAAACAGTGGGTTGTAGTGCTTGCAGGACACTTACCACACTGTCCCCAAAGGGGACCCAGGACCTGGGTCATCAGTCAGATGGAGCTGGCAGCTGCTCGGCGTTTCTGCTTCAACTGCCCCTTAATTTTGCATTG